>NW_011494785.1:3886545-3899905 GCF_000754665.1 Bison bison bison | reverse complement strand
CAGCCATGAAATTAAAAGACGCTTACTCCTTGGAAGGAAAGTTATGACCAACCTAGATAGCATATTCAAAAGCAGAGACATTACTTTGCCAACAAAGTTTCGTCTAGTCAAGGTTATGGTTTTTCCAGTGGTCATGTATGGATGTAAGAGTTGGCCTGTGAAGAAGGCTGAGCCCTGAAGAATTGATGCTTTTGAACTGTGGTGTTGGAGAAGACTCTTGAGAGTCCCTTGGACTGCAAGGAGATCCAACCAGTCCGTTCTGAAGGAGATCAACCCTGGGATTTCTTTGGAAGGAATGATGCTAAAGCTGAAACTCCAGTACTTTGGCCACCTCCTGTGAAGAGTTGATTCACTGGAAAAGACTCTGATGCTGGGAGGGATTGGGGGCAAGAGGAGAAGGGGACGACAGAAGATGAGATGGCTGGATGGCATCACCGACTCGATGGACCTGAGTCTCAGTGAACTGCGGGAGTTGGTGATGGACAGGGAGGCCTGGCGTGCTGTGACTCAGGGGGTCCAAAGAGTTGGACACGACTGAACGACTGATCTGATCTGATCTGATGTTGAGGTAAGTTCCTTCTATGCCCATTTTTTGAAGAGTTTTAATCATAAATGGGTACTGAATTTTCTCAATGGCTTTTTCTGCATCTATTGAGATTATCATATGGTTTTTATCTTTCAATTTGTTAATATGGTATATCACATTGATTGATTTGTGTATATTGAAGAATCCTTGCATCCCTGGAATAAAACCAACTTGATCATGGTGTATGAGCTTTTTGATGTGTTGCTGAATTCTGTTTGCTAAAATTTTGTTGCAGATTTTGCATCTGTGTTCATCAGTGATATTAGCCTGTAGTTTTCTTTTTTTGTGTTGTCTTTTTCTGGTTTTGGTATCAGGGTGATGGTGGACTCATAGAATGAGTTTGGAAGTGTTCCTTCCTCTGAAATTTTTTGAAAGAGTTTTAGAAGGATAGGCATTAGCTCTTCTCTAAATGTTTGATAGAATTCTCCTGTGAAGCCATCTGGTCCTGGGCTTTTGATTTTTGGGGAGATTTTTGATCACAGCTTCTTTCAGTGTTTGTAATTGGGTTGTTCACAATTTCTATTTCTTCCTGGTTCAGTCTTGGAAGACTGAACTTTTCTAATAATCTGTTCACTTCTCCCAGGCTACCCATTTTATTGCCATATAGTTGTTCATAATAGTCTCTTATAATCGTCTGTATTTCTGCATTGTCTGTCGTAACCTCTCCTTTTTCATTTCTAATTTTGTTGATTTGACTCTTCTTTTTTTCTTGATGAGTCTGGCTAAAGGTTTGTCAGTTTAGTTTATCTTCTCAAAGAACCAGATTTTAGTTTTATTAATTTTTACTTTTTTTTTTCATTTCTTTTTCAATTATTTCTGCTCGGATCTTTATGATTTCTTTCCTTCTACTAATTTTGGGGTTTTTTTGGTTCTTCTTTTTCCAGTCATTTTAGGTGTAAAGTTAGGTTGTCTATTTGATGTTTTTCTTGTTTCATGAGGTAGGATTGTATTGCTATAAACTTCCCTCTTAGAACTGCCTTTGCTGCATCCCATAGGTTTTGAGTTGTCATGTTTTCATTGTCATTTGTTTCTAGAAATGTTTTGATTTCCCTTTTGATTTCTTCAGTAACCTGTTGGTTATTTAGAAATGTGTTGTTTGATCTATATGTGTTTGTGTTTCTTACAGGTTTTTTCTTATAATTGATATCTAGTCTCATAGTGCTGTGGTCAGAGAAGATGCTTGATATGATTTCAATTTTCTTAAATTTACTGAGGTTTGATTTGTGACCCAAGATATGGCCTATCCTGGAGGATGTTCCATGTGCACGTGACAAGGAGATGTATTCTTTTGCATTTGGATGGAATGTTCTGAAGATATCAGTGAGATCCATTTCATCTAATGTATCATTTAAGACTTGTGTTTCCTTATTAATTTTCTGTTTGGATGATCTGTCCATTGGTGTGAGTGGGGTGTTAAAGTCTCCTACTATTATTGTGTTACTGTCAATTTCTCCTTTTATGTCTGTTAGTGTTTGTCTTATGTATTGAGGTGCTCCTATGCTGGGTGCATAGATATTTACAATTGTTACGTCTTCCTCTTGGATTGATCCCTTGATCATTATGTAGTGTCCTTCCTTATCTCTTGTAATCTTCTTTATTTTAAGGTCTATTTTGTCTGATATGAGCATTGCTACTCCAGCTTTCTTTTGCTTCTCATTTGCATGGAATATATTTTTCCATCCTCTCACTTTCAGTCTGTATGTGTCTTTAGGTCTGAAGTAGGTTTCTTGTAGACAGCATATATATGGGTCTTTTTTTTCCTTTTCTTTTGTATCCATTCAGCCAGTCTGTGTCTTTTGGTTGGAGCATTAATCCATTTACATTTAAAGTAATTATTGATATATATGTTCCTATTGCCATTTTCTTAATTGTTTGGGGTTGATTTTGTAGATCTTTTTTATTCTGTTGTATTTCTCGACTATATAAGTCCATTTAATATTTGTTGTAAAGCTGGTTTGGTGATACTGAATCCTCTTAATTGTTGCTTGTCTGAAAAGGTTTCTATTTCTCCATCAATTTTGAATAAGATCCTTGCCGGGTAGAGTAATCTTGGTTGTAGATTTTTCCCTTTCAGTACTTTAAATATATCCTGCTATTCCCTTCTGGCCTGCAGAGTTTCTGCTGAAAGATCAGCTGTTAAGCATTTGGGGTTTCCCTTGTATGTTACTTGTTGCTTCTCTCTTTCTGCTTTTAATACTCTTTCTTTGTGTTTAGTCTTTGTTAGTTTAATTAGTATATGCCTTGGTGTGTTTCTCCTTGGGTTTATCCTGTATGGGACTCTTTGTGCCTCTTGGATATCATTGACTATTTCCTTTTCCATGTTGGGGAAACTTTCAACTATAATCTCTTCAAAAATTTTCTCATATCCTTTCTTTTTCTCTTCTTCTTCTTCTGAGACCCCTATAATTTGAATGTTGGTGTGTTTTTATATTGTCCCAGTGGTGTCTGAGACTATCCTCAGTTCTTTTCATTCTTTTGACTTTATTCCACTCTTCAGAAGTTATTTCCACCATTTTATCTTCTAGTTCACTGATTCATTCTTCTGCTTCAGATATTCTGCTATTGATTCCTTTCAGAGTATTTTTAATTTCAGTAATTGTGTTGTTTGTCTCTGTATGTTTATTCTTTAATTCTTCTAGGTCTTTGTTAATTAATTCTCGCACTTTTCTCCATTTTGTTTTCAAGACTTTTGATCATCTTTACTATCATTATTCTGAATTCTTTTTCAGGTAGTTTGCCCATTTCCTCTCCATTTATTTGGACTTCTGGCACCCCACTCCATTACTCTTGCCTGGAAAATCCCATGGATGGAGGAGCCTGGTAGGCTGCAGTCCATGGGGTTGCTAAGAGTGGGACACGACTGAGAGACTTCACTTTCACTTTTCACTTTCATGCACTGGAGAAGGAAATGGCAATCCACTCCAGTGTTCTTGCCTGGAGAATCCCAGGGGTGGAGAAGCCTGGTGGGCTGCTGTCTATGGGGTCGCACAGAGTTGGACACGACTGAAGTGACTTAGCAGCTGTGTTTTTAATTTGTCCCTTCATTTGTGTAGTATTTCTCTGCCTTTTCTTTTTTTTTTTAACTTATTGTGTTTGAGGTCTCCTTTTCCCAGCCTTCAAGGTTGAATTCTTTCTTCCTTTTGGTTTCTGCCCTCCTAAGTTTGGTCCAGTGGTTTGTGTAAGCTTCCTATAGGGTGAGATTTGTGCTGAGTTTTTGTTTGTTTGTTTTTCCTCTGATGGGCAAGGCTAGGTGAGGTGGTAATCCTGTCTGCTGATGATTGCATTTGCATTTTTGTTTTGTTTGTTGTTTAGATGAGGCATCCTGCACAGGGTGCTACTGATGGTTGGATGATGCTGGGTCTTGTGTTCAAGAGGTTTCCTTTGTGTGAGTTTTCACTATTTGATACTCCCTAGGAGAAGTAAATGGCAACCCACTCCAGTGTTCTTGCCTGGAGAATCCCAGGGACGGCAGAGCCTGGTGGGCTGCTGTCTATGGGGTCGCACAGAGTCAGACACGACTGAAGCGACTTGGCAGCAGCAGCAGGGTTAGTTCTCTGGTTGGGTTTTGGAGTCAGTGCTCCCACTCCAAATGCTCAGGACTTGATCTTTTACAACTGTTGCTAATGGGTGGTACCAAGGGACCAAAGCTTGAGGTGATCTGGTGGAGCATCTCTCAAAGCACACTGCAAGCTCAAGTCAGAAGTCACTCAGGTGAACTCAAGCCAATTCCTTGACTTCTCTGTGCCTCAGTTTCCTCACTGCCTCAGCCACTCCCAGCAACTCAAGAAATACACTTTTGCTTTGTCTAACCACTGAGATTTGGCAGAATAATAGGTACTACAGCGTAGGTCTAACCTATTCTGATGTATACAGAAGTTGAAACAATCTCCTCAGAGCAAGAATAGGCATATAGGCTCGTTCCTGGCAGCAGAACCTGCAATGCCTTGTTAACTGGTTCCCGCCCTTCAGCATGGCCCCCCAGAGAACTGTCAGACCCATGGATGAGAGAGCCTCTGCAGAAGTCCAGGAATCCAGTTGAGTAGCTCCGTCAAGCAGATATAGGAACCTTCACTTGCTGCCGGTGGCAGGTGTTCCAGAAGTTTGTGTGTCCTGTTAGCTGGTGTAGCCCCTCCTCCTTCTTAGCACAATTTTAAGAAAGCAATTAGATATTGTTCACTACAGGCACTGCCATTACAATAGAGCTCTAGGACATATTCATTTTAGGTAACAGAAACTTTGTACCCTTTGACTAACACCTCCCTGTTTGCCCCCTCCTCAGACCCTGGTAATCACTAATCTATACTCTGCTTCTGTGAATTTGTTTCAGACTCCAGAGGGTATTCTAGATAGGCTATCATCCTTTTTTTTTTTTTTTTTTTTTTTGCCTTATTGCCTTGACTAGAATCAATACTGATGGAAACAGTATTGAATAGAAATGGTAAGAAATAGTAAGACTAGACACCCTTGTCTTGTCTTGATCTCAGAAGTTAAGCAGTGTTTCACTGTTATTTGTAGATGTTATCTGCAGATGTTTTGTAAATGCCTTTTTTCAGATTGAGGGTTTCCTTCTGTTTATCATTTGCCGAGAGTTTTTTTTTTTTAATCACAAATAGCTGTTAGATTTTGTCAAATGCTTTTCTTACATTTATTGCAGTGATTATATGGTTTTTTGTCTTTAAATTTATTAATATGATACACAGATTGATTTTTTTAATGTTAACTTTGTATTCCTGGGGTAAACCCCACTATGTAATGTATTATCCTTTTTATTAATACATGTTGTTGGATCCGATTTGCTAAAAAATTTTTAGAATTTTGCATCTATGTTCATCAAAGTTTGACCTATAGTTTTCTTTTCGTGTCTTTGCCTGCTTTTCTTATCAGGGTAATGCTAGCTTTGTAGAATCAGTTGGAAAGAATTCCTTTTACATTCTCTGGAAGAGTTTCTATAGAACTGGGATTATTTCTTCCTTAAATGTTTGGAATGTCCCCAGCCCTGCATAAGCACCACTGGATTCAATCCTTTTGAGAGATACTTTCCCTTCCTGGGTGGTTTCCTCACACATATGTACTGACCAGTACTCAGCTGCAAGCTAATAGGGGACCCTGTGCGGATATTTGGGTCTCTCTATGCACATTTCTTTTTTCTTTTTTGTCTGTGCTGGGTCTTCACTGTAGTGCTCAGGCTCTCTAGTCATGGTGTGCTTAGCTGCCCCCAAGGCATGAGAGATAATAGTTCCCCGATGAGGGATTGAACATGAGTCCCCTGCATTGGCAGGCTGATTCTTAACTGCTGGACCACCGGGGAAGTCCCTCTCTGTGCACATCTCTGCTCCCTGGGTCTCTGTCCTATGAACTCCCTGCCCTGATGCCAGCAGATAGAGGTCTAGGGTGGAGAAAATGCCAGCGTTTCTGGAGTCAGTAGACTTGTCTCAGCCAATGACTGTGAAAACAGAAAGGATTACTAAAAGGAAATCTGACTGCAGTCTGCTAAAAATCCCTCTCTGACGTTGAGAGCAATCATTTCCTCGACACATGCTGGACTGTGGGCTCTGTGAATGCTCATGGTTTCTGGGATTCCAGGAGCTCCTTCGATGGCCACAGGTTATGTGTTTTTTAGGCGATAACTGAAGTTGATGGGAAGTACACCTTGGTAGGTATAGACAGAAACTTCAGAGTGAAGAAAGGGACTGGCCAGGTCCTAAGTAACTTGGTGACACTTGATCTCTGCTTGGTTCCAGACATTTAGACCAGTGTTCCCAGTTTTTCACAGCACCCCCCCACCCCCGCCTTGGAAGCAGTGGTGGTGGGAGGAGTTGGGCTTGGACCAGAAGACGGCTGCTGCCAAGGAACACACAGCCTGTTTCCCACCTGCAGGTGCCTTCTTCATCCCCTACCTCATCTTCCTCTTTACCTGCGGCATTCCTGTCTTCCTCCTGGAGACGGCGCTGGGCCAGTACACCAGTCAGGGGGGCATCACTGCCTGGAGGAAGATCTGCCCCATCTTTGAGGGTGAGTTGCTCGTCCCTGACACCAGGGTCTCTGTACCAGGTTATAAACTGCATGTGGAATAACTGGGGGGTTCAGCAGCGGTGCTAATGGAGATAAGCCCCTGGGTCTTTATGTTAAACCTTCCACTTGTGACTCAGCAGGCATGAGTTTGAGCAAGCTCAGGGAGAGCGTGAAGGACAGGGAAGGCTTGCGTACTGCTGTTCATGGGGTCACAGTCGGACACAACTGAGTAACTTGGGCCCACTTGTGGGCCCAAGACAGAACTAGTCACTCAGCCCAGCAGAGGATGGAGGAGAAGACGGGGCTGAGGGTGGCACAAAGGCTTTAGTTAATAAGTAGAGTGCAAAGCTATTTTAGCTGTACCTGTATATATTTTGCAATGCATACAAATAATTTTATGCTTTTAAAAACATATTTAATCAATGGAAAGCATTTAAAAAGAGATTTTTTTGTTTGTTTTTAATTTGTTTTTAGTTTGGGGATTTTTTTTTTTTTTTTGGCTGTGCCATGCAGCTTGTGGCATTCCAGTTCCCCAACCAGGGATTGAGCCCAGGCCCTCGGCAGTGAGAGTACAGAGTCTTAACCCCTGGATGGTCAAGGAAGTCTCTAAAAGGAATTTTAATGAGAAAAAAAATCCATTAATAATTCTACTATCTTTGGACTTTCTTGGTGGTCCAGTGATTAAGAAGACTCCACACTTCCACTGCTGGGGGCCTGGGTTCAATCCCTGGTTGGGGAACTAAGATCCCACAAGCCTCAAGGCACCACCAAAATAAATAAATAAATAATTCTACTATCTTGACACAGCAGTTACTTAGGGTGTTTTAATATTCCTCTCTCTGTAGGATTTTCTTTAAATTTCTATTTTGAAGTAATTATATGTTCACAGAAAGTTGCAAAAGTAGCCCAGGAGTGTCACGTGTACCCATCAGCCAGTTTTCCTTCATGGTAAAAATTTTATATAGCTATGGAACAATGTCAAAACCTGCAAACGGACATTGGTACCATCCACAGACTTTGTTCAGGTTTCACCCGTTTCCATGCGCTCGCTTGTGTGAGGGTATGTATGTGTAATTGTGTGTAATTGTATCACGTGTGTGGATTTGTGCGACCACCACCACTGTTCCATGGCTACAAAGAACTCCACTCCACTGCCCCTTTATAGTCGCATTTACCCCCTCCCTGCCCTAATCCCTAACCTCTGACAACCATCAATCTGTTCTCTAGCTCTGTGATTCTGTCATTGGGGAGCGCTATATAAATGAAGTCATGCAGTGTGTGACTTGAGATCCACTGTTTCACTCAGCATCATGCCCTGGAGATACACCCAGATTGCTCGGGTATCAACGCATGTGTGCGTATGTGTGTGTGTGTGTGCTAAGTCACTTCAGTTGTTTCTGACTCTGTGACCCCATGGACTAGCCTGCCAGGCTCCTCTGTCCATGGGATTCTCCAGGCAAGAATACTGGAGTGGGTTGCCATGCCCTCCTCCAGGGGCTCTTCCCAACCCAGGGATCAAACCCGAGTCTCTTACATCTCCTGCATTGGCAGGCTGGTTCTTTACCACTAGTGCCACCTGGGGAGCTCCTGGTATCTGTGGTTCATTCCTTTTTATTACTGAGCCATATTCCATGGCATGGATGAATGTACTATGATTGATTTAACCATTCACCCATTGAAGAACATTTGGGTTGTTTGTAGTTTGGAGAGATTTATTTCACTATTTCTTTCTCTATATTAAAATGTATGTATCTATTAGTTTGAAATATACAGTTTTTTCCTTCGTTTTTCTTTTTTTGTTTTTATTTTTAAGAATTTTTTCCTACTTATTTGTGTTTCTGCTTTAGTTAGTGTTATTTTCCATTTTCTACGCAGCAATCATTGAGTTGCATAAACTTTCATCAGATGCATATATCAAAATTTATGCTTATTTTTGATCACTTATAGAATTGTTATACCCTTCTACCATGTATCTTGGTAGAAATAGCCCCCCCTCTTTTTGAAATTATTTCTTTGGGATAAATTCCCAAGTTCAGAATCACGGGATCAAATGGACAACCAAGTCGATGTCTCTTGATCTGGCTTATGGAAGTGTTATACTGACGTACAGTCACTGAGCTTGAGTAAGGACTTTCTCCCATATCTTTAACAGCTCTGAGTCATGACCCTAGTTCCCAAACTTGTCGGCACATTGGAAACACCCCGGGACCTTCAAAACATCCTGAGGCCTGTACCCCACCCCCAGAGGTTGTGATTAAACTGGTCTGGCATCTAGACTGGGCTTTGGAATTTTAAAAATATCGCCAGGTAATTCTCCTAATATGTGGACGAGTTTGGAACTCACCGAGTGACAGCGTCTGTAGAAATGCTCGCTGTGTTACGGGTGCAGAATGTTGCCCCTCATCGTTTCAGTTTGCACGCCTAGGATGAGGGAGCGTGAGGGCATTTTGAGGACGCTCATTCACTACGTGCACTTGCTCCTCTGTGAACTGTCTCGTCCTGCTCGTAGCACGTGTTTTTATATTTCAGAAATAGATCAGATGAATTCCAGGGAACATAGCTATTGGAATCTCGGAGTTAGCCTTACACGTGTGTAAAATAACTTGGAATTGGAAACAGTGGAGTTTTAGCACCAAGACTGATGCAAGTTTACGGGAAGCAGGGCAGGGCAGCAGGGATGGGGAGGAGAGTAGGAAGCCCGGGTCCCGAATCCCACGTCTTAGGACACTCCCAGTGGAGCACAAACCCTCTCCCGAGCAGGGGTGGGCAGGAGAGTGAGACACCTGCCCGGTGCCCCAGCCTGGTCTGCCCCTTCCCCGCCCCCACCAGGCATTGGCTATGCCTCCCAGATGATCGTCACCCTCCTCAACATCTACTACATCATTGTCCTGGCCTGGGCCCTCTTCTACCTCTTCAGCAGCTTTACCATCGACCTGCCCTGGGGGAGCTGCCGCCACGACTGGAACACAGGTGAGGTCACCCCCTCCTGCTTGGCTGTGGTGACCGGGGAGAGGGATCATCCCTGTACCCTGGGACCTAGGCCCCCACCCCGTACTTGGGTTGCTTTAGAAGTCTTCCAAGGACATCACGGAGGTCTTACACCAAAGATAAGAGCGAGAATCCACCAGCATCACAGGGAAAATGTCACAGGCCTTTTTTTAAAAAGCAATTTTACTTATTTATTTTTTGCTTGTGCTGGGTCTTTGCTCTGCAAGTGCTTTTCTCTCGTTGTCATAAGCGGTAACTACTCTCTAGTTCCAGTGCCTGGGTTTCTCATTGCGGTGGCTTCTCTCGTTGGGGAGCACGGGCTCTAGGCACACAGGCTTCGGTAGCTGCAGCACGTGGGTTCAGTAGCTTCGGCTTCCGGTCTCTGGAGCACAGGCTCTGTAGTCGTGAGACACAGGCTTAGTTGTTCTTCAGCACCCAGGATCATCCTGACTCAGGGATCAAACCCACAATCCACTGAGCCACCAGAAAAGCCCTACAGACCGTGTAAAAAATTCATGGGTTCCATCAAACACATTATAAATGCATATATTATGAAGACAGAACTGACTTCATTTTGTGCAGTTTAGCCCTTTATATATATTATAATATATATATAATATATAATATAATACATATATAATACATAATATATATGTATATATTATTTCATTTATTTGTTTCTCATGTCTTCTTTCTGATGCTATTTTAGGCCTTTTCAACTCCCAGTTCATCTGGACTGAACCAGGGGATACACCATTTTATACAGTATCTCTATCATTTATAATAGCAAGTAATTGTCTCTTGGGGTTCCATTTTAAGACAGGAGCCCATAAGGGCCATAGAACTACTGAGTCTAATGAATAGAAAGTAAACATTAAATAAAAGATAAAATTGAAAGTTACCTAGAGTAGTGCTGTCTAGAAGAACCGTCTGGGGTGATGAACGTCCTTGGTACTCTCTGACCCGGCAGCCACTAGGCCCCCCTCGCCCCCAAACTGTGTGCTGTCTCTCCAGGCCTTCCTTCCTTCGTTCCTCTCTGCCACCACCTCCGTGCCACTACTTTTCAAGTGAAAAGTCCAATTCTGGATGTCCCTCCCTGCGGGTCGCTGATCCACTAGGTTCTGCTCAGTGTGTGTGCCTGTGCCTGTCCCGGCCCCGGGCCCTGGCATTCACCCGGGTTTTTCTCTTTGTTGGTTTGATTTGTGCTTAGTGCTGTGTGCTATATCCTGAGCCCTCAAAACATATTTGTGGAATGAATCAAGTTTTAAAAAGTCTGTTCTGTTTGGATATTTTCTTTATTGTGTTTTTTCTTCTCCTCTCTTTGTTTCACCCTCCCTCTCCCTCTCTCCCTCCCTCCCGGCCCCCCCGACTTTTTTTTTTTAATTTTTGGCTGTTGGGTCTTTGTTGCTGCTCATGGGCTCTCTAGTTGTGGCCCACAAGCTTAGTTGCTCCTAGGCATGTGGGATCTTAGCTCCCTGTGCTGTGCTTAGTGGCTCAGTCATGTCTAACTCTTGGCGACTCCATCGACTGTAGCCTGTCAGGCTCCTCTTTCCATGAGGATTCTCTAGGCAAGAATACTGGAGTAGATTGCCATGCCCTCCTCCAGGGGAGTCTTCCCAATCCAGGGATGGAATCCAGGTCTCCTACATTGCAGGCAGATTCTTTACCAGCTGACCCACCAGGGAAGCCTAAGAATACTGGAGTGGGTAGCCTATCCCTTCTCCAGGGAATCTTCCTGACCCAGGAATCAAACCAGGGTCTCCTGCATTGCAGGTGGATTCTTTAGCAGCTGAGTTACCAGGGAAGCCTGACCAGGGACCAGTTCTCCACCCAGGGATCAAACTCGAGTCCCGTGCACTGGAAGGTGGATTCTTAACCGCTGGACCCCCAGGGCAGTCCCCAGCTCCCAGATCCTCTGCACGTGGAACTTAACACACTTTGCTGATTAGGAGCCCAGCCCTCACTTCCTCACAGATGGGTGATGACAAGTCATCTCTGAGAAGATTCGCTTTCTCGTGCATGCAGTAGGGAAAATGCTATCTTAGTATTTCGCAGGATTGCTGTCCTGATAAAAACGCAAAGAAGGGTGTGAACACTTTGTGAAAAGTCTGAAGGCATAGAGGGGTAATTGAGAGCCACTATTTATGGAGCGCCCTGGAGTCTCATTTTCATTTAATCCCCTTATCGGCCCTGCGCAGGGCTCTTGCCATGTGCATTTACAGCCTACAGGACTGAGGCTTAGAGAGCCTCTCAGTGAATAACCTGGCGGTGGGGGGTGGGGAGTGGAATTCAAGCCAGAGCCTCCTGACCTGTACCCCTGCGCTTAGCCATGACTGCACCACTTCCCTGGATGGCGTCCTGATTGTTCCTCAAAGGTCGTGAGCCCATCCAGGACGGCGGCCCAGAAATATTTGCCTATTTGAAGCAGTGTGCAAAGCATCTTTGCTGAGGCTGCCTGGTCTTGCTTTAATTAGAATGTACAGCCACGGCCCCCCCCCATCCCACCCCTCACCCCCTCTGCCATGGAGAAGTGGGAAAGAGTGCCATGGGTTTGATGAGGTTATTATGTCTTTCATGTCTCATTGTGAGACTGTTTTGTTTAGATAACTTCAGCCCAGACACCTTCCTTCCGAGTCTCCTAAAGTTCCCCCCACCCTCTGGTCACACTGGCCAGTGATCTTTCTCTTGCTCCCCTGACCGCCCACAGAGCGCTGCGTGGAGTTCCAGAGGACCAATGGCTCTCTGAATGCGACCGCTGAGAATGCCACCTCTCCCGTCATCGAGTTCTGGGAGTAAGTGAGGCCCTTTCTCCCTTCATCCAGTGTGGACGGTTTGTCCAGGGCAGGGGGGTGAGTTCAAACAGTGGTGACTCCACAGATGGCAAGGGACGAACTTCTGCTTCCTCCTTTGGTGGCCCCACCATCCAAGTGGTTTTTCCCTTTTGCCTGTATCTGTGGTTAATGCAGGACTGTCCTCAGACCGGGCCTGCCTCCCCTCCCCCGGGGCCACCCCCATGAGTGTCCAGCCTCCTCCCCAGCTCCTTGTCAGTTACCTCTACTGCTCCTCCCCCCAAATACTGGCATTCACCTAAGACGTGATTCCTAATATCAAAGCATCTTCACAGTCCAGTTGAGAGAATATGTTTGCGTTCCCTTCTCTGGGTTCAGTTGCACTCGACCTGGCAGAATAAACTTACCCAGGGACAGTTTGTCTTTGCCTCCCTGTCTGTCTATCCCCATCTCTGGGCAAAGGTGAGCCTCACGGTTCAGAGTAAAGGAGCCGGTGAGCCTTTTTCAGATCAGAGCGAGAGGCTCAGCTCTGCTGCCCAGGGAGCTGAGGCCGGCAGCTCACCCCTCCTTCCCCAGGCGGCGGGTCCTGAAGATCTCAGAGGGCATCCAGCACCTGGGGGCCCTGCGCTGGGAGCTGGCCCTGTGCCTCCTGCTCGCCTGGGTCGTCTGCTACTTCTGCATCTGGAAGGGCGTCAAGTCCACGGGCAAGGTCTGTGTCAGAGAGCCCTGGGCACCCCCCCTCCCGGGACCCTCTGCCCTCGCTGGGGGGCTCAGCCACCCAGAGGTTCCTCAAGTTGTACCTAGTCAGGGATGGGAGGGAATGACCCCACGAAGATTGCTTGGTGCTTGCTTGCTTGATTCTGTGCCTCTCCTGGGCTCAGTCACATGTCCTTCTGTTTGGGAAGGTGAAATGGAAGAAAGACGGAGAGGGAAGGGGAAACAGAGAGAGGGAGAGGAGACAGAGAGGGGGAGGGGGAGACAGAGA
>NW_011494785.1:3885149-3886262 GCF_000754665.1 Bison bison bison | reverse complement strand
CGGGTGGGGGCAGAGACGGGGAGGGTGGCAGGATCTCGGAACACACCACGTGTGTGGGCACATCGCACAAGGAACACGGTTCACGGCGCCGTTTCACACAGCAGTGCTTTGGGACTGTTCATCTTGACACAATTCTCAGCCACCCAAGGCCCGAGGGAGACGCCCTGCCCCGGAGTGTCATGCAGGGCAGCTCGAGTTCTCCTGGACTCTGGTCCCCGAGGCCTCTGACCAGGCCGCCCTCCTAATCGGGCTGTGCAGTCATGCTAAGCTCGTAAACTCGGCGAGGACAGGGATCACGTGTGACAGAACTGTCGTTCCCGACGACCCTGGCCACAGTTCTAAGCCCCCTGTCAGGGGCATGCCTAAGTTCATTCAGTCACTCAACAAATATTTGCCGGGGATTGTGTAGGGGGAGCTGGAGGGAGGGAGGCAGGAGGTTGTGGCCGGAGGCAGAGGGCAGACAGGACTGAACAGCTGCGGGATGAGGGGTGAGTGGGAGGGGAAGCAGGCGGGCTCCATGACCTCTCCCGGGGGGTCGCAGCTCCTCCAGCCCCTCACGGCTTCCGTGTCTTTCCATCGCCTTGGCCCAGGTGGTGTACTTCACGGCCACCTTCCCTTACCTCATGCTGGTGGTCCTATTGATTCGAGGGGTGACGCTGCCCGGGGCAGCCCAAGGAATTCAGTTCTACCTGTACCCAAACCTCACGCGTCTGTGGGACCCCCAGGTAAGAAACCCCCGACGACGAGGGCTGCCCCTGTGCTCTGTATGGGCATCTCTGCTCCGTCTCCGGCGTCTGCGGTGGGGGATATTTCCACACATCTGCTGGCAGCTGTGTGTGCTCCCTGCTAGTTTCACAGCTGCCAGGGAGCCCCGAGGGTGTCCCTCGGGGGCTGAAGGTCCTAAAAGCCCTTCTCCAGGCTCTGCCCTGCTCTACCTCCCACCCCCGCTTGGCACCTCCTTTCACACTGGGCAGCCTCTCTCCCCTGACCCTCCGCCAGCCCTCTGCTTCCCCCTCTCTGCCCACACGGCCCACCCCTGGCAGTGTCCCCGGCCCCGCCTGGAGCCAGCTGGCTGGTATTGAGTTTCCTGCCTGCTGTCCAGAGGGCTGCACC
>NW_011494785.1:3883585-3885049 GCF_000754665.1 Bison bison bison | reverse complement strand
CCCCGCCTCCCCGCCTCCCCGCCTCCCCGTCCCTCCCGGCTCTTCCTTCAGGTCCACCCTCCAGGAGCGGGTGCTTGCTGACGAGGATTTGGACAGCAAGGCCTGTTGAGAGAAGCCTCTGTCGGCTTCTCGCCTCCTTGTTTGCCTGCCGTTTTGAAGGGCCTCCCAGGTGGCGCTAGTGGTAAAGAACCAGCCTGTCAACGCAGGAGACTAGGGTTACATCCCCGGGTCAGGAAGATCTCCTGGAGGAGGGGATGGCAACCCGCTGCAGCATTCTTGCCTGGAGAGTCCCATGGATAGAGGAGCCTGGCGGGCTACAGTGCATGGGGTCACAAAGAGTCAGACAGGACTGAGCGACTTAGGATGCATATGCATGCAAAGCCAGGAGGTGCGGAGGTGGAAGAGGGTGGAAGAGGCCATGGGCGAGGGAAGCCCAGAGCCCTACACACTGGGCTACCCCCTGCCCCCATCGCCCCAGCAAAGGTCACCTCCTGGAAGTCTCCTTTGCTCGGTGGGGAGGGGCCATGTCCCTGAAAGTGCCGCCCAGCTTAGGGCAGACCAGCAACCGGACAGCTTTTCAAACATTTTAATAGTAAAGGCAGCGGCATTGTCTTGCTGAGGGGCAAGGAGGGCAGGAGAGGAGGGAACGGCCCCTCCCCCAGCTCCCTTTGAGGCGGGGACGTCCCCACGGAGGCAGTGGCTCCCCTTGTTCCTTGTGCAGAGGTTGGGGTGACTGTTCTCCAGCCTGCCTTCCCCCACCCAGATGGACTACAAGCTCTTCCATCCTGGGTCCTAGGGTTGCTGTGGCCCCCAGAAGCATCCAGACCATTCGAGCCCAGACATTGCCCCAGCCTCGGCCCTGGGGTTCCTTCATGACCTCTGGTGGGATGTGAGCATGCCCTCTTGCACTTGTTTCTGAGACAGATAGAGACAGACACAGCTGCTTCATCTCCACCTGGGCCCGAGGGTGGCCGTGGAGCCAAACTGTAGAACGGCAGCTGCCAAAGCTAGAAAACTCCAGACGTCATCTGTGCAAACTCCTCACAGCACAGATGAGCAGACGGGGCCCAGGCTCACATGGAAGTAACAGCAGGCTGAGACCCACAGGGGACCCTGTGGTGGGACCAGGCAGCAAGCTGAAGGTGGTGGAGCAGCAGAGCTGGGCAAGGCCTGGGGGGAGAGGAGCCAGGTGTGGGTCTGGCGTGGATCCTTCACGCAGGAGGAGCTGCTGTGGCTCTGGAGCACAGTGTGGACCGGTGGCTGAGCCACGAGGTGTCTTTGCTTGGGGGTCAGGCAGGAGGAAGGAGGGGTGACAGACAGGGAGACGGGCAGATGGAATGAAAGAAGAAAGGGAGACAGGGTCCAGAATCTCTGGAACTGACCGGTGGCTTTTCTGATCGATGCCCTGTTTGTGCTGATCAGCCATGTGCAGCCGACAACTGCTGAGCGCCTGCCACAGCCCTG
>NW_011494785.1:3879439-3883456 GCF_000754665.1 Bison bison bison | reverse complement strand
TGTGAACTATTTCAGCTCATCCTCACCATCAACCAGTGAAGTATCCCCACCTTTGTTAGTTGTTATTGTTATTAAGTTGCTCAGTCATGTCCAACTCTTTGCAACCCCATGGACTGCAGCACGCCAGGCTCCCCTGTCCTTCAACATCTCCTGGAGTTTGCTCAAACTCATGTCCGTTGAGTCAGTGATGCCATCCAACCATCTCATCCTCTGTCATCCCCTTCTCTTCCTGCCTTCAATCTTTCCCAGTATCAGGGTCTTTTCCAATGAGTCAGTTCTTCGCATCAGGTGGCCAAAGTATTGGAGTTTCAGCTTCAGCTCAGTCCTTCCAATGAGTATTCAGGACTGATTTCCTTTAGGATTGACTGGTTCTCTCTCCTTGCTGTCCGAGGGACTCTTGAGAGTCTTCTCCAGCACCACATATAACAGTTGGCAGCAAATAAGAAGGAGGACCAGAGAGCATGCAGCTCTGAGAGTTAAAAGGCCATAATTCTGTGTCTGGCTATTGCAGGGATGAAGACCTCTTTCAGTGTCCTCTCCAGGACACTGTCCTCCCAACCCCGGGCAGCTGCAGGCCATGCAGGGAGCCGATGCCCTCAGAGTCCTCTGAGGCCATGGGAGGGAGATGTTTCCAGAGCCAGGCTTGGTCCTGAGCTTGTAAGCAGCCATGTTAGCTGCTGGTCCTGGCTTCCTGCAGGGCGGGATGTCCCGGCCAGAGTCCTAATCAAATCCAGTTGGCGTTCCCCAGGAAGTGTGACAGTTCCAACCTGCATTTGGCTGGCACTTGAGAAAGGTGCAAAATTCCTGCAGCACAAAGACCAGAGCGTCTCTGTCTGTCAAGCTCTCAATCTGGGAGCGGAAGCCAGGCAGAGACACGACTGGATTTCTCTGTCTGCCAGGCTGCTGTGCAGTGGGTGGGCTACCGCCTCTCCCGGGCTCCCCAGCACCGACTCTGTGCCACTGGGGAGCAGCCCCAGGGGCTCCGCTGGTGCATGTGCTGGTCAGGCTCTGTTTCTTTCCCTCACCCACCCTGACCCTTTTTGTCTGTCCATTGGTAAGGACAGGGGTTGGGGACAAGGTGTCCAGAGAACCCTTGTTGGACATCTTAAATCTCTGTGTTAGGCTATTCTTGGGAGGGTTTATTTCGGGGGGAGGTTGGAGCCATTAATTAGAAAGAGGCTTTTTATTTTGATGTCACACATTGAGACCTAGGGAACCTGGAAGGCGAGTTGCTTCTTTAAAATGAGCAAATAGCAAGAGCAAATAGCCCACTGTGCTGTGCTGTGCTTAGTCACTCAGTCGTGTCTGACTCTTTGTGACCCTCCAGGCTCCTCTGTCCATGGGGATTCTCCAGGCAAGAATACTGGAGTGGGTTGCCATGCCCTTCTCCAGGGGAATCTTCCAACCCAGGGATTGAACCCAGGTCTCTTGCATTGCAGGTGGATTCTTTACCATCTGAGCCACCAGGGAAGCCCAAGAATACTGTAGTGGGTAGCCCATCACTTCTCCAGGGAACTTCCTGACCCAGGGATTGAACCAGGGTCTCCTGCATTGCAAGCGAATTCTTTACCAGCTGAGCTACCAGGGAAGCCCTGAGGTGGGATGGGGAACTAGTATTTTTTTATGTATTAGGCATTTGACAAACAGTATTTTATTTTTATTTGTTGTTTTACACATTTTATCTGTTAATATACCCCTTTTTATTTCACTTATTATTACCATTTTCATGATAAGGCAAGTGAGGTTCAGAGAGGTTAAGTGATCTGCCTAAGATCACACAGCAAGTAATGAACAGAGTTAGGAAATGAACCCAGTTTGACTCCAAAGCCCAGGCTCTTTCTGTTCCATAATTGCCTTTCTCAAAATAGTAAATAGTTCTTGAGGTTGGACTCCGGGTTGAAAAACATCTTTCCTGGATCTTCTAGAAACTTCTCTCTTCCCCTGTCCCCCACTCCAAGACCTCTTTTTAACCCACACTTGGCCAATTTTTTTTCACACCTGTTTTGTCGGGCAGTCTTCTGCGCCAGCCAAGCTCATGGAGTTTTGTTCTGGAAACCAGGGCTCCTGCACCAGGCAGGTGGCAGCTGGGTTGTGGCGGGAACAGAATGGCTTGCTCTGCTGTCCTCCGGCCCATCCCCACTCCGCTCCCAGCCCGCGTCTCCCCTACCCCAGCAGGCCAGCCCAGAGCAGCTGCAAGCCAACTCACTAACCAGGGGCCTGGGTCACAATTGCGGGGCTGACCCCTGCACTCTGAACCCTCAGGCCCCCTGCTTCCTCTTTCTCAGTTCTCATCAACCTCTCCTCCCAGCTCGATCTGAGTGTGTCCCCCGAGGGCGAGGTGAACAGCCGAGTCACAGTTTTCCTTTATTTCTTCTTCCCAAGCCCAAGTTCGAAATACTTCCTAACAACAGGATCTGCCCGTGGGCAACCATGGGACTGTCTCTGAGGAAATAGTTTCCCATGTGGACTGTGGGCCCCGCCAGGTGTGGGAGTGGACCTCCAGGGCCCGAGGCTGGGCCAGGTCCTGGATGACCTGCCTGGAGAGACCTCCCTGATTCTTTCTTTTTATTTATTTATTATTTTATTTTGGCTTCGTCAGGTCTTAGTTCCTGGAGGAGGGCATGGCAACCCACTCCAGTATTCTTGCTTGGAGAATCCCATGGACAGAGGAGCCTGGTGGGCTACAGTCCGTGGGGTCGCAAAGAGTCGGACGTGGCCGACAGAGTGCACAGAGCAGGTCTTAGTCGTAGCACTTGAGGTTTCTTTCTACTGCATCACGCGGGCTCTTTCTTTGCAGCACACAGACTCTTCGGTTGTGGCCCACAGGCTCAGTTGCTCCAAAGCATGTGAGATTTTAGTTCCCCAACCGGGAATCGAACCCATATCCCCCCACATTGCCAGGTAGATTCTTAACCACCGGACCACCAGGGAAGTCCCCCCTTATCCTTTCTTTTCGAGCTCAGAGCCTCTTGCCTCACCAACCCACCCATGGGGCTGCGATAATGAAGGGAGCGGATGAGTGACTTTCAGACCAGAGACCACTGGGTTTTCCTGGGAGGACGCTCCTCTCAGGCTCTGGGGCAGTTTTAGAAGAGGAAAGCATTTGAGATGCCGCAAAGGAGGCACTGGACTCCCTGAGGCGTGACCTCCGCCTGCGGTATCCACAAAGTTTTGTGGTACCCACCCTGGTACCCTCCGCTCGGCTTCTCTCATGCCTGCCCTTTCCTTCTCCAGCTTCTGAAATAAATCCTGAGGCCCCCTCCCCTCTCCCCATCATCATTTCCCCTGAGGTTTAAGAAAGTTTCCCTGGGGTGGTCGACCTTGCCTGCTATCTCCTTTCTGGCCCTGCCCCCTTGGGGGTCTTCCTCTGTGCTTCTTGCTGAGGACCCCCTGCCCCACGTGGCAGCTCCTGCCTCCCAAATGCCCTGGGAGTCCTGATGGGCAGGAGGCACAGATGATCAGGCATGGCCCCCCTCTCTTCACCCTCTTTCCTGTCTGTCTCCAGCCCCGCACAAGTGAAAAGAGAGCAGGAGGCGAGAGTGCCGGGGTGGACTCCAGTTCTCAGAGGCTGGAAGGGCGGGATCCCCACTTCTGGGCTATACACTGGGGCTCCCCAGGAGGCTCTGAAACCACACAGGATTCTGGGTTCTGCTCTAGGTCTAGTTCTGGGTCTCATCTGGGATGCTGGTTGAGGAATCTGTGTTCTGAGGCAGTCAGCTGGCATGGGTTCCCTCGGACCTGCCAGAGCACCAAGGAAAGGGGCATTTGCGGGGAGTGAGTGGTGAGAGCAGGAGCAAGGGAGGTCGAGGGTGGTCTCGGTTAGGGAGGCGGCGGGGGGGGGGTGGGGCGAGGGGGCGTGGAGGGAGGCTGTGGGACATGGGCAGCTGAGGCTTTGGTGCCCGTGGGCACGGGAGCCTGATTTTAGCGGGAGGACAGCAGGGACCTGTTTGGGGGCTACTGTGGAGGGTGAGACCAGAAGTGGGGACCCCGCCCCCAGCCTGGCGACGTCCGTGGCCA
>NW_011494785.1:3877946-3879339 GCF_000754665.1 Bison bison bison | reverse complement strand
CCCTGAAGGCAGGAGGTGCCTGGGGCGGGTCCGTGGCCCCAGGACCCCCACCTCCTGTGGATCTGCAGCCTTGCCGAGCCCCATTTGCCTTGATCTTCTTTCTCTTTGGGATGTTATTCTAGCTGTGAAATCTAAATCACAGCGAGCACAGGCCGGGCCGGCAGCTGAGATAATAAGAGGGACAGCTGTGCCCTGTGTTTACCAAGCGCTGTCTTCCCCCAGGAGCACACAGCCCCTTAGAGATGCCGTCCCTTCACCCTCTGGATGTTTTGTGAGCGGAGGATCCCTCCTTTGTTTTCAGAGGGTTTTGAGGAGCCTGGGACACATGCTCATGAGGGCTCTGATGTTGAGGACCCACATCCCCAGAAAGACTGTCCTGGGTTCCTTCCAAACTGGGCACGTCACCCGGGGTCTGGGGCGGGAGAAAGTGGGGGCTGAGCCCGGGCTTTGTTTCCATTACAGCAGCACGGGGCCCAGCCTCACGTGTTGTTTTAGCTTGTTTGTTTTTTGTTTTGTATCTGACTGCCCGGGTCTTAGTTTCAACATGAAGTTGTTTTTTTTTTTTTGGCGGCATGTGGGATCTAGTTCCCTGAGCAGGGATTGAACCCAGGGCCCCCCCTTCATTGCGAGCAGGGAGTCTTAACCATTGGACACCAGGGAAGTTCCCATGCCTCACTTGGTTCTACAGCACCTGCCCGCCAGCCTCCATCGTGGGTCCTTTAGTCCTGATGCCCATGCCATCCCGGTGGTGCCCAAGACACCCCATCTAGAGGCCCAGGGATTCCAGCCCATTGGGACAGCATGGTCTAGGAGCTCTCTGTCCCGGCTGAGGGCAGGGCTCTGTATCTCCAGTCTGGCTCGGCTGTGGGCCTGTGGGCACCTCGGAGGGGCAGCTTTCTTGCCTTTTCTCTGTGTAGGTGTGGATGGACGCGGGCACCCAGATCTTCTTCTCCTTCGCCATCTGCCTAGGGTGCCTGACGGCCCTGGGCAGCTACAACAAGTATCACAACAACTGCTACAGGTGAGCGGGGGTGGGGCCTGGGCGCCTGCCCCTCCAGGTGTGCCAGGTCAGGGGGGATCCCTACACCCCACCTGTCTTCACCCCACTCTCCAGTCAGTCCCCCAGGGCTGCCAGGTGGTGAGAGGAGCCGGGGCAGCACGGGCAAGCGATCGCTCCCTGGAGGACCTGATAATTGATGATACCGGGCTCACATAGAGGGCAGTGGGCACAGATGTGCAAGCAGACCTGCCCGGGAGTGAGTCACACCGAGCAGCCCAGGCCTCCCTGCTCTGGCCCCTCCCCATGGTTCCTGTGGGCCTGCCTGGGTTCTGTCAGAGAATTCAAGCCAGTTTTAGCTAAACAAAATCACATCATGCATTTCAAAATCGAAAC
>NW_011494785.1:3872566-3877839 GCF_000754665.1 Bison bison bison | reverse complement strand
AAGGAACATCTGTAGCCTGGGTGCCCCTCTCCCCTCCATTAACATGCGGGCTGTGTGGGTAGCAGGGTGGTGTCCCAGGAGGCACAGTGACAGCACGGTGGGAGAGGGAGGCTCTGTGTCCGTGGGCGAGGTTCAGACCCTGTTACTCCCTTGAGGCCTCACTCTTCCAGGATGACCGTGGGTCAGTCCAAGTCTGATCCCATGGAGTCGGGGCTCAGGACCAGCCCCTTGGGTGTCCTCTGCCCCTTCTGGGCAAGCGGTGTCCCTTGGGTTCCCTGGTCCCTGCCAGAGGCGCTGGGAGCCCCGCTGACCGTCTGTTCCCTGCCCTGCCCCGCCCACAGGGACAGCATCGCGCTCTGCTTCCTCAACAGCGGCACCAGCTTCGTGGCCGGGTTTGCCATCTTCTCCATCCTGGGCTTCATGTCCCAAGAGCAGGGGGTGCCCATCTCTGAGGTGGCCGAGTCAGGTGGGTGGTGTTTTGGGGGGTGGGGGGCCCGAGCCAGGTGACTCTGTGAGCTTTGTCTGAACCTTCGCCAGCCCACCGGGATTCACAGGCGTTTCTACTGTCCCCTACACTCGGGTGACCTTTCAGTGGCTGCGTCCTGGAAAGATGTGGGGTGGACTTAAGCAGCAATTCCAGCTTCAAAGGGCAAACAGGTGTGCAGAGAACACCTTCCTTTCCACACTCGCTTCCAGTTCCTCACCCTGGAGCCAACCAGTGTCATCCGGTTCACGCTTTTCCTTCCAGAAATGGTTTAGTCTTTTAAGAGAAAAAGAATACACATACGTCTGTACATACACATTCACACACACGTACATATTACTGTTTCTGCTTGTTACATCTTGTAACAGCCAGTTGCTAAGGTGCAGTATACACTGTCCTGCATCCTGCCCTGTCTTGTACCCCTTAAAGTGTGTCTCAGGGGTAAGTTAATTACCGGCACATGGCTTTCCTCCTTTAAGTGCCTGACCCTCACCCCCCGCCCCCACCCATGATGCACTGCTGCTGCTTTTAAATAAAATCACAGATGGTCCCCTATCTGGTTAAGTGGCCAGCGTTTGCCTTGTACACCCTCTAGGCCCGTGGACCGCCTGCTTGCACCTGTAATAAGATGATTTTGATCATGGGGTTCACAAGCTCCCCTGTCACACAAGGTGCCGGGCACCAGATAACTGACATCATGGGTTCTTATTAAGAACAATCGCGTTTCTCTGTTACAAAGCGCTGCCCTGTGCCAGGCGAGGTGCTGAGCGTTTGCGGTGACTTGTGATGGAGAGTGGTGGGGTGGGCCCTGGCAGCATGGGAAGCAGGCTAGGAGCTGACCGTCATCCCGGCCCACGGTCTTGCTCTTCCTTTTATACAAGATCGGGCGCGTTCAGAGTGTTATGGCCATAGACGTGCCTTCCTTTCAAAGGCAGCTCCCTATGGATGACCGGGTGCTGGCACATGACCCTGTTCTTGCCATCTGAGCCAGCCAAGGGCAACATGAAGTGTTTGAGAGGATGCGGGGGGTGGCGGGGCACAGTATCATGACACCCAATGCCAGCTCGCTTGCTGTCGGGCAAGAGAAAAGGCAGTGCAGAGGTGCAGAGGTGGCCAGTGGTGCCCCAGACCCAATCTAGTCCAGAAGGTATTTTCTTTGGAAACTTACAGAAACCACTCTCCAGTAATTGCCTTACGGTTGCACGAAGGCTCCACGTCCTTCACCTCCCCGACTCTCCCTTTTACACTGGGACAACCAGCTCCACAAACATCTGTGAGCTCTTTTTAAATATGAAACCTCTGATTTAGAGCAATAGATCTGGAGAGTGAGCGCTGAGGATTTGGGGGTAGAACTTATAGAAATGTGGGTGAAATAGACCCCTTTCTATTTTCCAAAACCCTTTAAAATGCACACAGCCTTTATGTTCTCCTCCTGCCCCGAGAAAACAGCGGGTGGTGCCTTGAAGAGCAGGGATCAGGTCGGGGTCTGGGTGTCTTCTTCTGGGCCAGGACGGTGGTGGTGGTGGCTAGCTTCAGGGCTCCCGCTGTCCTGTGTCCCACACCGGGACGCCCGCCTCGGGGTGGCACCGGCATGTCCCTCTCTCCCTGCACAGGCCCCGGCCTGGCCTTCATTGCCTACCCCCGGGCTGTGGTGATGTTGCCCTTCTCGCCCCTCTGGGCCTGCTGCTTCTTCTTCATGGTCGTCCTCCTGGGACTGGACAGCCAGGTATCAAGAGGGATGGCCACTCAGAGCCTGAGAGACAGTGGTGTGCGTGGGTTGTGGGTGGGAAGCAGCGGGCTTGTTCCCCAACGTTGAACCTGATGCCCTGAAGGCCCTTAAAACAGCTGGGGGCTGGGCATGTGTCAGGAGACAATGCCCTTCCAGGGACCAAGCGGAGTTTGGGAGAGTGGGTCCAACCCCAACCATGCAGGGGGCGCTCTGGACTGTCAGGAGGCAGGCAGGGCTGCCTCTGGGAGGGACGAGCCAGAGCTGGTTGACGGAGCTTCTCGTGGGGGGCGCTTGCCCTCCAACTCCTCACCCTCTCGTCCAGTTCGTGTGTGTGGAAAGCCTGGTGACGGCGCTGGTGGACATGTATCCCCGTGTGTTCCGCAAGAAGAACCGCAGGGAGGTCCTCATTCTGGGGGTATCTGTCACCTCCTTCCTCGTCGGGCTGGTCATGCTCACAGAGGTGAGGGTGTGGGGGCTTGCAGGTGGGTCCTGGGGAGGAGGAGAAGCCAAGGAGGGTCACTGTCCTCCCGGCAGGGGAAGCAGCTGCTGTGATGCCGGGTCTCTGCCATCTGGGCTTCAGAGCCTGGGGTCTGGTCCTTTCCCAGCCTGGGAAGCACTGAACATCTAGCTCTGGTCATGGCTGAGGGATGCTTTGGCTCCCCAGATGCTGAGAAATATAGAAAGCCTGGATGGGAAAATCAAAAGTGTCCAGTGCGGTTGGACTGGGAAAAACTGCATCCAGCAAGACCCCATGAGTTCCCAGGCAGCTGACCCAAGTTCCAGGGACAGACTTCAAAGGCAGTAAAGGGAGCCCTGGGGTGGGTGACATTCCGGGTGACATCTCAGGGGAGAAGGCAGGAGACGGAACTCGTAGCCTGATGGTATCCAGGACGGCCCCTATCTTGACCTTCTGCCAAAAACGCACACTGTCGTGGACTCTGCGTCACCCCCTGCTTGTTCTCAGGGCTGAGCTAACAATGGCTGTTTCAGCTCTTTTTCAACAATAAGAAGCCCCTATCCTTGTCACATGTCTGCCAGAGCTTTACAGCTTACCAACCAGGCTCTCTTTTCATCTCTGTCTCCTGTGATCCTCCCCACCCCCACTTCACGCCCTGAGGGTGCCTGTCTCCTCGGGTAAGGTTCTGCCTCTCCCCCTCCCCGGGCAGGGCGGCATGTACGTGTTCCAGCTCTTTGACTACTATGCAGCCAGCGGCATGTGCCTGCTGTTCGTGGCTATCTTTGAGTCCTTCTGCGTGGCGTGGGCCTACGGTGAGTGACTCTCCCCTCGGTCCTGACCCTGGCACTCGCCTCTGCCCAGGGCTCTCAGACAAAGGAGATACCACTGCTTACAACCACCTTCCCTGGCCCAACCTCAAAAAAAAAAAAAAATCTCAAGAATCTGAAATGGCCCCCAAGAGGTGGTCTTGTGCACCCTCCTAATGATGGCTGCCCCCAGCCCACCCTGGGGGACCATATGACGTCTTATCCAGAGCTTTTCAGCCTTTAACAACCTCGATCATCAGAAAGTCCCTGCCTTGGCCCAAGCCGAGTTCTGCCCGCTGCTGTTTATGTCTGTGAAATCCAGGCAAGAGTCAGCTCCCAGGGGCGATCAGAGAAGACATCCACCACGTCTTTTCCTTGCCCTTCCTGGTCGCTGTGGTCCCTGTCCTGATGCTTCAGATGCTAGACGGTCCTTTCTCCCCCTCCCTCCTCTCCTTCGTGGCAGGAGCCGGGCGCTTTTATGACAACATCGAGGACATGATTGGGTATAGGCCGTGGCCTCTCATCAAATACTGTTGGCTCTTCCTCACACCGGCTGTGTGCACAGTAAGACAAGCTCCGGAGGAGAAACCAGATGAAGGGAGAGAGGCGGTGGTCCAGGAGGGTAACGGGCCCTTACCCTAGAAGGGACTTCTCCGTGGGGACTGAAAATCATTTAGAGGTTTCATTCATTCTCCTGTTGGGTTCTGCAAAATGCGAGCCAGATAGCTTCTTCCTTCCCATTTCACAGAAGTACAAACTGAGGGCCAGGGCAGCCTGCTCGACCTACTCCACAATGTGGGGCAGATGCCTCGGGCTGCTGAGATGATGCTCACTGATAAAGTCCAGTGATGACAATAGCAGTTCTAGAACACTTAACTTCCTGCTGGGCACAGAGTGCATCACACATTTAATCAGTCCTCACAAGAACCCCACGAAGAATTACTGCTGCATTCGCTTCTCAGGTGAAACTGAAGCCCCTGAGGTTAAGCAATTCACTGGAGCTGGAAGGTGGCCGAGAGCTGGGGCTCAAGCCCAGGCAGCCTGGCTTGGAGTCTGGGCCTGAGCTCCTAAGCACCACTGCTTTGGCTTTTCCTGGGTCAGCAGCGCCCCTGAACACCCACTGTGCTGATGACAAGGCAGGGGATGGAGGCTCCACCCCTGTGCTCCAGGTGCTCACAGCTGGACACCAAGTCCCAACTGAGGGCCAACCATGTGTAGAGACACCCAGGGTCGCGGGGACCCTGCAGAGACAGAGAAGGCACTTTGGAAATATCTCCCCGGGGGTATGGATTTTGAGCAGTCTGTGGATGGAGGCTGGAGGTAGACTGGCCCAGCTGGGTCGGGGACCCATGCTCCCCCAGCCCCTTCTCTCCTGCTCTCACCCTCAGGCCACCTTCCTCTTCTCCCTGATCAAGTACACCCCGCTGACCTACAACAAGAAGTACAAATACCCGTGGTGGGGCGATGCCCTGGGCTGGCTCCTGGCCCTCTCCTCCATGGTCTGCATTCCTGCCTGGAGCTGCTACAAACTCAGCACCCTCAAGGGGTCTTTCAGAGAGGTAGGGAGATGGAGGGGAGGAAAGAGTCAGAGGACGAGCTGGTGGCTCGTCCTTGCTGAGAGGTGGCAGCCTGCCTAGGTAGAGGGTGGTGCACGGGAGGGCCAGGGGTCCTGGCGTGGGCATTGGGGAGGGACAGATGGAGTGCTCAGCAGTCTCAGAAAGAGACAGGAGGCCGCCAAGACAATGCTGTGGTTACCGGGAGGGCGTCTGTGTAGGAGGAGGCACGCACACAACAGCG
>NW_011494785.1:3871584-3872405 GCF_000754665.1 Bison bison bison | reverse complement strand
AGCCTGGCTATGGACACGATTACAGAAGGAACACACAGAAGCAGCCCTCTGTGTTTCTCCAGGCTCCCCGCCCCGGCTTAGGAAGGGGTGATGGCGGCGAGGGGGGGGGGGACAGGCAGAGACTAGACAAGATAATAGGGGACATTTTAGAACCCAATTCTGAGCTGGGTGCCAACTTCCCTGCTCCAGGGGTGGCTGGATGGGTGAGAAGGGCCAGGATCGAGGGCAACCCCTTTGAGAGGGGCCTGGGGAGTCTGGGGGACGGGCGAGAGCTCTGTTTGGCTTCCCTTCATTCCATTAAATCCGAGTTCTTCCTACCAGCTGCTAGCGGTCCGTCTGGTTTCCGCCCCCTACCCGTGCTGCCCTCCCCACCTCCTCACCCACCCCATCCGCTGTCTCTCCTTCCCGCATTGACTGGGGTCTCTCCTTGTGGACCAGGAGCAGAGGGGCTGCTGTGGGAGAAGGGGGTGGGGCCCAGTCAAGGTCCTCTGTCCCCAGGCCCTTGGCCAGAGGGGCTGTCTCCCCTCTGTCCACACCCCCCATCCATCCCCTCTCCCCATCCGTCCCCTCTCCCAGGTCCCTTCCACTGCTCCTTCACTCTGGAGTAGGAAAGGAGATGGAAGGGAGAAGAAGGAGTTCTCGTTAGAGGAAGGAGGATGAGAGTGGCTGGGCTTCTTTCCGCCCGATTTCCCCCCGCCGAGTCCTTTCCTGGCCCTGCCTTCCCAAATTGCACGCCGCACCGGGCATCGTGCGCCGGGTTCTAGACACGTACAGACAGTCCGCGAAGCCCTGGCGGAGCAGGCCACTACCCGACTCGGCCA
>NW_011494785.1:3869589-3871484 GCF_000754665.1 Bison bison bison | reverse complement strand
GGGGGGAGCAGGCCCCTCCCCGACTCGGCCAGCAGAGGGCGCCGCCTCCTCGGGGCCGCCGCGCCTCTCCGCTCGCAGGAGGATGGATGCAGACTCGGTAACCAGGACGCGGCCTCGAGGTGGGCGGCTAGGGGACCTCCGCGGGCTGCCGGGCCTGAGCGCGCAGAGGCGGCCAGAGAGGAGCCAGGTGGGAAGCAGAGCCTGTGCGACCTCGGGGTCAGCGGGCCTGACTTTGGCTCTGCAGCGCCCGCAGGTGTGCTCTGCAACCTGGCGCTTGGCAGGTGAGTGGAGCAGGCGCCTGTCCTGGGGGCCTCCAAGGATTCTTAGCGATGCAGACAGGTGCACAGAGTTTCCTGGGTGATTTTCTTAGCATTTTAGTGAGCCTACTAGTGGGAAAATGCACTGAAGTCCTCAGGTTTTATTCTTTTATTGTTGGGAGGGTTTATTAAAATCAGTGGTGGCAGCTCATTCGTGGACAGTGGCTTCCGCCCCTACCCCCCACCCCAGTGTGCCAGGCGCAACCCAGTCCTAAGATGGGAGAAATAAGTTTGCTAGAGGAACTTGTGGGTCTCCAGATACACACGTGGAGTCTTTGCCCAGCTGAGGACACTTCCAGGACACAAACTACGGGGTGCTGTGCTCAGGACACGTGAGGAGCGAAAATGGACATCTCTTTAAGGACAAAGGACGACAACCGCTATGATAGAAAAGCAGTCTCTGCAAAAGAATAAGTGGGTGTGGGAGGGACCCCGAGGATCCCAGGACAGGGGTCTGGGATGACCCAGGGAGGGAGGTGGGCTGTTCAGTCATGGTGATCTGACCCCGAGTTGGGAGCTTCACTGATGGTGGATGGAGGTGGAAAATAACTCACCAGCACAAGATCCATAGATCTGGGTTCTGGTCTTCTGCCTCACACCTGCCGTGTTTCTCAGTGGAATTCAGGTCTTCATTTTTTGCAAACAGAGATGATACTGGGCACCTCACCCACACACAGGTTTGTGGTGGGGCTGGATGGGGTCACGGGCATGTGAGCCCACCCCTGAGGTCATTAGACAAGTGGGGGATGGATGAGGTGGGGAGCTGTCCTAAAAGTCAGGGCTCAGGTCAGGGAAAGGGAATGGCCATACCTGGACGTGACTTCAGCCTCTCAAAGGGATGGTTGGGGTGGGGCCACTTTCTGTCCCCTCTGCTCGAGCCCTGATTGGGAGATTCAGATCCTGCAGTTCCCAGAGGAAGAAGAGCCCTTTGTCTAGAGACATCACCTATTGGAGAAGACCTTAGAACACATCATTTAGCTTCTATTCACCCTCAGTTTGCTCATCTGTAAAATGGGCAGATCAGCGCCTCTGTATCAAGGTTTCTGTGAGGCGGACAGAGAGCCTCAGGGCAAGCTGGAAGGAAGAGGAAAGGCAGTAGTACCCAGAGAGTTAGGGCTGGCCGTCCTGAGATCGGGGAGCTGCCAAGGGGACACTGAGTCCCCAGGCTTCATGGGCCCTCAGACTGTGCTCACACATACAACTGGTCTAGGACCCACACGTGTGCACACACACAGCCCCTCACTCTCCACAGATGAATGTGTACAGACCTGGACACACCACAGTCTGCCAGGCGGGCAGGCCTGGCGTGGGTCTTACTAGCGATGTGACCTTGGGCAAGTTCATGGCTCCGATCCTTAATCTTCTCCGCTATAAAATGAGAATAATAATATTTACCTCATTGTGTTGTTAGAGTCCAGTGGAGAGGGTAGGTGTAGCTGCCTTGGAGACATATTTCAGGCAAATCCATCCTGTTTTCCATGACTCCACCCCCACCCCTGCATTGAGTTGTCAGTGAAACAGAAAAGCCCAGAAAGAGCTCAGAGACATCTTTGCTGCCCCCCTACTTCCCCAGCCCCG
>NW_011494785.1:3867083-3869489 GCF_000754665.1 Bison bison bison | reverse complement strand
CCCCAGCCCCGTGTATCAGGTTGCAAGGGGCCCCAGGAAGAAGGCTACACATTTATTACCTAAGCATTTCTTCTAGGAAGCAAGGGAGAGGCAGACCTAAAATAACCCTACATCCATGGCCTGAGGGTCCTGCTTAGCATCAGTAGTTTTGTCTAAGAAAAGCAAGACCTGAGTCCTCCAGGCCCTAATCTATCCCCTGGTTCTGAGAGAGCAATACCCTTTTTTGGAGAGGGAAAACCGAGATCAGTATTTCCCTCAAGTTGCATCCATCCCTCCCTCCCTCCCTCCATCCCTTCTTCTCTCCCACCTATCCATCCATCCATCCATCCATCCATCTGTCTGTCCATCCACCCACCCACTGTCCATCCACCCACCCATCCGTCCATCCACCCACCCATCCATCCATCCGTCTGTCCATCCATCCATCCAGCCATCCGTCCATCTACCCATCCATCTATCCACAAATTCATCCATCCATCCAAGTGCCTACTCTGATCCAGCACTATATCAAATGCTTGAGGGAGAAACATAGAATTATGAGATGTGATCCCTGCCCTCTAGATATTCCTGGTCTAGGCAACATTGCTGCAGAGGAACAGGCACAGATTTTCGGAGCCCAGCTTCAAATCCTAGCTCCCTCATTTACTAGGGACACCTAGTAAATGAGCTTCTCTTTGCCCCAGCTTTCTCATTGAAAAACGGGCTAACAATTTCTAGATTTCATGTTTCTCGTTATGTTTCTCGTGAGGACAAAATGGGGTGTCATGTAAAGCGCCTGGCCTGAGTTAGGTGCTCAGGAACCAGGTTCCACCTCAGGCCCTCCAAAAGCAGGCTTGGGATAGAAGATGACTGCGGTGATGCGATGGTTTTCACTGCACTAAGATACCGGATTCACTAGTCCATCTTCACTCCCGACCCTCCCCAGCATGGAGACAGCCCAGCCTTACGCAGGCTTTCCAGGTAGCTTAGGGATCCTCACCTTTTGCAAAGATGCGAGTCTCGTGCCTCTGGGAACTTACAGATTGTTCTAAATGCCCAGCGGGGGCTGGAAGCTGAAGGGTTTGGTGGGCTTGAGTCAGGGAGGGTGGGAGACACAGGGCAGCCAGGTGAAACCTGGCAGCCCTTCTCTTTGACACGAACAGGAGGTGACACGTGTATCTCCAGGTCCTTGCAGAGACGCCTGACACACTTGGCACCAAGAAACATTTCTGAATGAATGCCTGAGCTGGGAAATTCACCCTCTGCCCAGCCTGGCTTTCTTCCCTCACGCTCCCCGCTTCCCCGAGAGGTGGAGTCATTGGTTCTGAGCAGCTGCAGCCAGGTAATCAATCACAGGGACTTTGGGGGCCCCTCTGCCGTTCGGCTGACGCACTGTGGGGACAGGGGACAGCAGCCGGGCATCGCAGCAAGCAGCACAGTCATTCCATCCCCGCTGGGGGCTGGGGGCAGGGAGTGAGGATTCTGTCCATGGAGCCTGGGGGAAGTGCCGAAAGGGGCCCAAGAGACGCTGAGTAGGGTGCTGATGGAAAACTACAGACTGAGACTCGAGCTTCACACCCCGGCCCTGCGGGGAAGTTCTAGAACACGAAGGGGAAGTCCAGGCTGAGGGAAATTTCCCTTCTCCCCACAACTTCTCCTCCCCCGCAACCACCTGGGGCCAGAGAGACGTCTTCATTGTCCAGAAGGAGACCCTGGCTGTACAGAGTGAAAGATCACAGGCAGCCCTGTGCCACTGCCGTGAGGACATTGCAGAAACGTCAATGAGGACCCTGTTCTAGAGCAGCTCCCCGGGCACACAGAGGGGACACAGACGCTAACTCAGACACCAGTTCACCACGGGTCGCTGCCAGGCGGTCAGACAAGTCCCGACTGTGTGCTTACTGCCCAGAGGTCACCAGAGCATCGTGTCGCCGCCCAGGACTCCTGCACCCCAGCCCCTGCTTCTGGAAGACCCCAGCAAACACCAGCAAGTGGCCTGAGACACCAGTAACACCCTTTAACCCTCTTGGCAGCTCTGCAAGTGGGTGCTATCAGGTGAGAAAAGAGGCTCAGATGCCTGCCCGGCTGACATGACCGGGAGGTGACAGAGAAGGGGGCAGACCCAGGGCTGTCTGCCTGCAAACTTGTGTCCTTTGCGGATGCTGCTTCCCGAGGCATGCTCTGGGCACTGTGTCTAGGAAAATCCCAAGGAAAGGGGCTGTGGCTGGGAAGGTCCAGAGCCTGGCCGCGAAACCGCAGAGGGCAGGTACTGGTGGAAAAGTCCAGCGGTGATTCACCTCCTCCCTGCCCTGCCCTCCCCAGATCTCAGCCTGCAGCCTGGCGGTTGGTAGCACCCACCCTACCACCCAGTGAGAGAGGGCTGTGCCCAGCCCTGTCCATCCCAACTGCTTCCCTCCGGAGGAGCAG
>NW_011494785.1:3866403-3866848 GCF_000754665.1 Bison bison bison | reverse complement strand
ATGTGGACACACACAGTCACTTTCTGTCCCGGGCGGGGCGGTCCCAGGACCACGCTGGATGGGATTCTGAGCTGGGAGGAACAGGGGAAGGAGTGGGGCAATTTCCCTTTCAGGCTGGGTCTCTTAGCGTCTTCCCGGGACTCTGCTGGGGACACGGGAGCCGGGGAGCTGGACAAAGGGATGAGGTGAGTGGGATGTGGGATGAGGAGGACTGAGAGCTGCCACAGAGGGCTCAGTGGACCCCCGGGAGGAGGACTGGGTGGAAGCGTGTGTCTGGTTATGAGCGAGGCTGGAGGGGAAGTCTGGTGCTGGGGACTCTTAGGACACGGCAACCCCCCAGCTCCCGGCACCATCAGCAGCATCTGAGCTGCTGGGGACAAGCCTGCCTAGCAGGAGGAAAGTCCTTGGATGGGGGGTGGCCCCAGGGAGCGGGTGAGAGAGAGGG
>NW_011494785.1:3857233-3866303 GCF_000754665.1 Bison bison bison | reverse complement strand
GGCAGGTGGTGCCCGCAGGTGAGGAGGAAGGCTGGCAGGTGAAGGGCCACGACCTGATCAGACTCCCGCCAGGCAGGCTCCCCGGAGGAGGAGGAGGCTGTGGGCTTGTGCACCGGGGGACCACAAGGGCTGAGCCAGGCAGCCCACGGGGTGTGAAGGACTGGACAGGGGTGGGGGTCAGGTCGTGGTGCGGTGCACACAGGTATGTGAGCGCATGGGGACGTGACGGGAGCGGCCCCGGTGTGTGTGCAGAACGGGAGCTGGTATGTGGGTGTGGGCTGAAGCCGGGGCTGAACGTCCAGGGCCTGGGCCGCTCCCCCATCGCCGGGCCTGTTGGGCAGCGGCGTTTTCACCTGTGTCTGCTCCTTGGCTGGACACTGGGCAGGCCTCCACCTACCTGCCCAGCCCCTAAAAATGGTGACTGTGGGGCTTATCAGCCTCTTGAAGAGTTCCTTCCTGGGCAGGGCTGAGCCGGCCATGGGTGTGGGTATCTTACCTCTGGAGGCACTGAAGAATGGGGAGGTCCAGGTTGCACCCTCATTCCCTGCCTCAGCTGAGTAGAGCCGGCGGCAGCCTGGGCAGGCGATGCGAGGAGCTGGCAAGGTGACAGAGCTGGGGTGAGCCCTTGGAAGGGGGAGTTCTCTGCAAGTCATCGAGACTGAGGGTAACACTGTTGTTTAAGTATTCCTTGCAAATGGGCCAGAGGTGGAAAGGCATAGTGTGGGCGAGGAGGGCAGGGTGCTCTCTTTTTAGCTTAAAAAAAATTTTTTTTTTAAATATTTACTTATTTGGCTGTACTGGGTCTTAGTTGTGGCATGCAGAATCTAGTTCCCTGACCAGGGATTGAACCTGGGACCCCTACATTGGGAGTGTGGAGTCTTGGCCACTACACCACCAAGGAAGTCTCTTTCTGGCTTTTAAAAGTAACCCTCCAAAGGGAGAGCTCAGACAGCTTTTATGTCTAACATCCGCCTGGAAAGTTCTTCCTTGAGTCTAACTCGAAGCCTGCTTGCTGCAGTTTCAGCCTGTTTCCCCTTGACTTGCCATGGCTCTGAGCCAGCTTTCCCTTTCCTGTGTTCTTGCTTTCGTCCTGCTGTTCGGTATTTCATCCTTAACCCATAAATCATGCTCCTCTCAATTTTTTTTTTTTTTTTTTAAGAAAACAGAGCAAAACTTTTCACATCAGGGTCAGCTTGTACACATTCTCTTCTCCCAAATCCTGTGCCCACTCTGAGCTCTGAGGTTTCCCCCGCATCCTGTACTCTCCTCCAGTTTTCCCTTCATTTCCCCCTTTCCCAGAGTTGGGGAGGGGGTCTCCGCATCTCCAGCTGCTGGGGACGACTTGGCCCTGAAATAACTGCCTCTGGTCTGGGGACAGTGAGCCTTGTCTCCCGGCCGCCCAGTTGGTGACCCTGTGTTCAGGCCCGGAGCTCGGCTACCCTATGGCGTGTCAAGCAAAGGCAATATCTCTCCTTGGCTCTTGTGGATCTCATTTGTGTCCCCCCCCCTTCCCAATACCACAGTTGAGCAGGCGTCATTCTCACTTTCAGGGAGACTTAAAGCCCAGAGAGGAGGTGAGACTTACCTAAGAGAACAGAGCAACCCGGAGGCACAGCTCCCCACTTACTGTATCGGTAAGTTTCTTCAGATCATTCAAAAATAGTTACTGGGGGTGTCAGGGCCTGTTCCTGAATTTCTCTGAACTTCATTTCATCATTCATAAAACAGAGTTAGTAGTAATTCCTAGCACAAAGATTTCTATGGAGATGAAACTTAATAATGCGTGCAAACGTGTATGTTTGGGCATAGTGCTAAGGTTTGCTTCTGTTGTTATTCTGAGCCAGGTCTGGACCAGACCTTGGAGTCCCTGTCTGATGCTTCTTCATCTGTGTTTTCAAGTCCATTCATTTGTTTGATAAGGGTTCAGGGCCCAGTCTTCAGGGTGCCCAGCCTCAATTCTGTATCAGCATCCACCATTGTTTCAGGTGTCCCCTGGGGCCAGACCACCCCGTTCTTTCCACCTGAGGCTTGGTTCTCAAAGCCCCGGGGGCCGGCCTCTCTGTTTTTCCTTCCCTTCTCCCCCCACCCCTTCCCTGTATCAGAGGCTGAGGTCTTTGATTCCACCAGGCGCCTCTCTCCTCACATTCCGTCCAGGGCTGAGCTTGCCAGGGAAGCCTCCTCGTAGGTCCCAGAATTTGAATTTCCGCCCCGGACATGCTTCCTCACTCCTGGGACAATCTGCACCCTCCAAGTCACCTTCAAAAATTTCCATAACCTCAAATGGCCCTGCCACGCCCTCCTAGCTGACTTGGGCTTGGGCTGTTGCCTGGGTTAAAAGAACCAACAAGTAAACAGACGCTTCTTTTAATAAAAAGAATCCCTTGTGTTGCTCTGGAGCCTTGGAGGAACAGAGCCCTTGGTAGCTCCTGGTCACTTTGGTTCCCCAGTGCCCCTTGGAGGCGGGGGAGGGGAGGGGGCATGTGGGTGAGTGCCCCCCTCTGCAGCCTAGGCACGTTTTCCTGGCAGCTCCTGGAAACAGAATCAGAGGTGGCCTTGGGCAGAGTGTGGGGAGGGGAGGCAAACAAGGATTCCGGATAGAGCAGGCATCAGTTTATCTCCTGGCAGCCGGTAAATGGGCCATGGGAGGGACAAGGGAGAGCAGACAGCGGCCGCCCTTCAGGACGGTAGGAAGTCAGGAGGAACAATGACCTGCCTGTGATGGGCACTCCTCTGGATCTCCCTTGAGGAGACCACTCGGATTGGAGGTGACCACCCAAGTGAGGCTCTCTCTGGTGACCCCCTCTGCCTCCAGGATCCTTGCCAGCTCTCAGGATGGAGGTTCAACCAAGAGAAGGGGAAGAACCAGGCTTCCCTTGAAGGCCACCCTGTCCCCATCTGGCCTCATGAGGTGGCCCCACCTTCCCCTGCCCTTCCAATCAGATGCCCAGAGCGAGTTGGCCCCGTGTTTACCCGGAGGCAATCGATTGTACTGGCACAGTGACGAGCACACAGCTGGCCCGGAGAAGACCATGCTGTTACCTGGCCACACCAGCCCTTTGACCTCCCGTCGCTCCCGGCAGCCTCTGACCCCTTATGGCTAGAATGGTGCCACTCACTGGACACTGGGGACCTAAGGCAGATGGGCCAGTGGGGATGGCAGCTGGCTGCAAGGATCAAAAGAGACTTGGGATAACAGTCCCCGAGCCTGGGTTTTAATCCCCATCTAGTTCCTGTGTGGTCTCAGGCAAATCACTTCGCCTGCCGAGGCCTGGATTTTCCTATCTGCAAAATGGGCAAAGAGCAAGCCGCTCCCATCGTAAAGAAACTACTGTTTGTGTTGTTTAGTTGTTAAGCCGTGTCCGACTCTTTCGTGACCCCATGGACTGTACCCCACTGGCTCCTCCGTTCATAGGATTTCCCAGGCAAGAATACTGGAGTGGGTTGCCATTTCCTACTCCAGGAGATCTTCCTGACCCAGGGATCAAACCCACATCTCCTGCATTGACAGGTGGATTCTTTACCGCTGAGCCACCAGGGAAGCCCAAAACCACTATACTCCAGTAAAAATTAATAAAAAATAAAATAAAATCCAGATGCAGTTCCCATTAAAAAAATATGCTTGCATTCATAAGGTCCTTCTGTACGTTACAGGGAATTCTTTTTGATACTCTGTAATGAGCTATATGGGAAAAGAATCTAAAAAAGAGTGGTGTATGTAACTGAGTCGCTTTGCGTACAGCAGAAACTAACAGAACGTTGTAAATCAACCCTATGCCAATAAAATTTTTTAAAGCCGTAAATAAATACATATGTACATTTTTTAAAAGAGCAAACTGCTCCCTATTTATTATTGGAGCCATGAGAGCAAAGGGTAACTTGAGGTGCAAATGTCACTGAGAATTTGAGAATCTGATCCAACACTATTAGAAAACCTCCCGGCAACGCTGAAGGGTTAGAATGGGGAGAGCAGGGGTGGTAGTACCCCTGGGGCTGCCCAGCTCATTCCTCTCGTCCCTGCAGGCTGGCCTCTCCCACCGTCCCGCTCACACCCATCTGCGGCCTCCCAGCCCATCCATGGCTGCAGACGACAGAAAACTGGCAGCTCCCAAGGAGGGGCTTCCGGTGGTCCCCTGGGCCCCCGAGGAGGGCCCGAGGCCGGACCAGGAAGCCCAGGACCAGGTGAAGGATCGAGGCCAGTGGAACAACAAGATGGAGTTTGTGCTGTCCGTGGCCGGGGAGATCATCGGGCTGGGCAACGTCTGGAGGTTCCCCTACCTCTGTTACAAAAACGGGGGAGGTGAGTTCACTTGAGGTGAGCGCGGTGGGGGAGAGCTGTGGAGCTCCAGTTGCACCACTGGCCTCAGCATCCCCCGCCGTGAAATGGGCTTGATTCCTCAGAACAAGCTCCTCTCCAAGAGGAAGTCAGTCACTGAAGAGCTCGGTCCCTCACTCAGCGCCTACTGTGGGCCACCCTGTGCCAGGCACTGTGCTAGATACAAAACAGAACACACTCCGGGTCACGTTGCAGCGAAGGGCAGCAGGTCACAGACAAACACGTCCACCGCAGTCTGTTGAGAGGTGAAGCGTGGACGGGCTAGAAGCAGAGCAGGGTGGAGGGACGGGGTGGGGAGATACTGGATCGGGAAGGGAAGGACGAGACACGGGAGGCGAGGGGACCAGGACAGGGTCTGTCCAGGAGGTGGCCTTTGAGCTGAGAATTGAAGGAGGTGAAGCAGTGAGTTCCAAGGGTGGAGTCCAGGTGAAGAACACGCCAAACTCAGGGGACAGCAAGGGCCAAGGCCAAGTGAAGAGCAGCTGGCCTGTTTGAGGAGGGCCGAGGAGGGGAGTGATGGGGTGGGTGGTGGGGGAGAGACCAGAGGGCACGGGCCTGGACCTGAGGTTTGGATCTGAGTGAGACAGGAGCCACTGAGGAACGTTGATCAAATAAGAGACGTGACCCCTGTCTAGGATTTTAATTAAAGAAGCAATTATGCATGTTTTAGCACCAGCAGTAAAAATGAGCAAGGGTGTAATGGCGAGGGGCCAGAGTCACCTTTTAAAGTGTGGTTTTAGTATATTCAGAGAACTGTACAACCGTCACCACAACTGATTCTAGAATCTTTCCATCACCCCCAAAAGAAGCCCTGTACCCATCAGAAGTCACTCCCCAGCCCTCTCCCAGACCGCCCTCAGCAACCGCAAATCTGCTTCCTGTGGCTGTGGTTTTACCTGCTTGGAATATTTCACATCAGTGGAATAATTCATTTACATGGGTTTGTTTGTGAGTGGCCAGATTCATTTTTGCCTTTTGAAAATACCTTTATTCTTTTGTGGAAATGATGTATGTGAATATTAGAAATATTTCAGAAAGGTGAAAAAGAAGGAACAGTCCTGTGTAAAAATAGCCATTGTTTAGAAAATCCTTCTAAACACCATTTATATTTAAGTTGACAAATATTTATTGAACATTTACTATGTATCCTGCTCTCTTTTTTAAGCATCCATGATTAATTTTCTTTTTTTAATATTTATTTATTTGACTGAAACCAATCTTTAGTTGTGGCATGTGGGATCTGGTTCCCTGACCAGGGATCGAACCCAGGCCCCCTGCATTGGGAGCACGGACCACTGGGGAAGTCTGTACATTTTTAAATGGTCATCAAGTCATGCGTAGTAGGTTCTTATTTTTGCAAAAAAAGAAATATATGTGGATATGTTTATAAGAAAATTGGAAGGATATGCTGATACAAGGGCTTCCCTTGTGGCTCAGCTGGTAAAGAATCTGCCTGCCATGCAGGAGACCTGGGTTTGATCCCTGGCTTGGGAAGATCCCTTGGAGAAGGGAAAGGCTACCCACTCCAGTATTCTGGCCTGAAGAATTCCATGGACTGTATAGTCCATGGGGTCGCAAAGAGTCGGACATGACTGAGAGACTTTCACTTTCACTTTTCACTGATATAATGCTTTTCTCTTTCTTTCCCATTATACTTTCTATTTTTTCTACACAGTAACACATGCTTGAGAAGCATTGTAACACTGTGGTTACAAGCCCAGTCTCAGGGTCAGACCACCTGAGTTTCTGCTTCACTTTCCTCATCTGTAAAATGGGGATAACATCAGTACCTGGGAGGTTGCTTTGTGAGGGTTTTGATATTGGTAAAGCATTTAGAAGCAGGCTTTACAGACAGAAGCCCAAGTGCCAAGTGTTATTACTATGCAATTAACTCTGCAATAACTGCATTACTACGCAATGTGTTCACCCAGGCACACACTTCTGAGATGAGGGAGGTGGACACCCTGGGCTGTCATTTCCAGGGTGTCTTTAGGCCTGGCCTCCCTCCACGGCCTGCAGGTCAGCGCCTCCGACGCTGAAACCACATCCCAAGAATAGCCCCCCAGCAGAAGAGTGACCTTGTCAGAGGAGCCCAGTTCAGACCAGAGCCTGAGAGAAGGGAAAACCCTCTGAATATGAGGGGAAAAAACCCTCTGAATGAGAAGGAAAATAATTTTTCCAAGATATTTTTGTTTGTTAGTTTTCCTCTAAAAAGTAACCTACTTGATAATTTAATGCTGCTGCTAAGTCGCTTCAGTCGTGTCCGACTCTGTGTGACCCCAGAGACAGTAGCCCACTAGGCTCCTCTGTCCCTGGGATTCTCCAGACAAGAACACTGTAGTGGGTTGCCACTTCCTTCTCCAATGCATGAAAGTGAAAAGTGAAAGTGAAGTTGCTCAGTCGTGCCCAACTCTTAGCGACCCCATGGACTGCAGCCTACCAGGCTCCTCCGTCCATGGGATTTTCCAGGCAAGAGTACTGGAGTGGGGTGCCATTGATCAAATTATACAGAACACATGTTTTTGGTTCCAAAAATAATAAACTGAATCAGATTTGTGAAGCACATTGAGAAAGTAAATAGTATGTATATTGGGATCTCCACCTACCTTTTCATTCATTTCCCTTCGAAGGTCTTTCCTATCCTGGGCGGGGTGCAGACCAGAAACTTTCCACCAGCCCTGCTCAGAACAGTAGGAAGCTGCCTTGGGCCTCTGGGGTCTGGGGGGAGCGGGAGGGACATTGAGGGGTGGCTACAGGCTCAGCCCACCTCCCCTTTCTCCACAGGAGCATTCTTCATCCCCTACTTCATCTTCTTTTTCTCCTGTGGCATCCCGGTGTTCTTCCTGGAGGTGGCACTGGGCCAGTACACCAGCCAGGGCAGCGTCACAGCCTGGCGGAAGATCTGCCCCCTCCTCCAGGGTGAGTGTCCTCCCCCCGCCCCCCTGCAGGCCCCCAGGAGCCCCATCCCCACCACCCCTTCCCTCATCCACACTGTGCTCAGGGTTGCAGGGGCAGCAGGAAGTATAATCCGGCTTTGTAGGACCGGATTATAAAGCTTATAAAACCTGGGGCAAGTGGTCTTCAGGGAAAGACAATACAAAATCGTACTCAGGCACAAAACTAGGTGCAGTCTTAGGAGGGGTGCTTGCAAGCGAGGAGCCCTGGAGCTGAGTTTTCACAGCTTCACGGAAAAATGTGCTACAAGCAAACGGCTGGGCCCCCCATGTGCGTCCAATGGTGTAACCACGGTGACCACGGTGATGGGAGAAGGCCTAAGGCCATGTTGTGCTGTGGTGTCACCTGCTCTTCTTATTTAGAAAAATAAGGAGTAAAGGGTTCTCAGGCCTGTGAGTAAGCCTGGCAGTGTCTCCGTGGCCCCGTGTCCTTCCAGCGCCACTGACAGCTCCTGTGGGTTCCGGGCTAACTCTGATCTCTCAGACCTTCCTGTTCCCCACCCCCACCCCCCACCCTGTCCCCAAGGCATTGGGCTGGCATCTGTAGTCATCGAGGCCTATCTGAACATCTACTATATCATCATCCTGGCCTGGGCCCTCTTCTACCTGTTCAGCTCCTTCACCTCCGAGCTGCCCTGGACCACCTGCGCCCACTCCTGGAACACAGGTACCTATTGGGTTGGGCCCGGGACAGGGAGCCTGGCAACAGGCTAACAGTGACCAGGCGCCCAGCCAAACCCGCCCCAAGCCAAGCTGTGGGGGCTGCTGGGGGCCACTCTGTGGGCCAGCCCCATGTGGGTCACTCAACCAACTGCCCTGACAGCCCACAGCCCCGTGGGACTGTGGGTGATAACTGGCTGCCAGGCGCTAACTGCCCCCACCGTCCACCCATTGAGCCAGTGTTTACCGTGGGCCTACTGTGCGCCAGACCCCGGAGACCAGAGGGGCAGAGGCAGACCAGGGGGGCCCAGAGGAGCAGTCAGATTCAGCGGGACCAGATTTGGTGGGAGAGGGGGCTGGTTCCCTGGGCTTCCCGAGGGGGAACTCCTGACACTGGAAAGCGGGTTCTCCAGGGCTGGGAATGATGGGGCAAGCAGGCCAGAGGGTGGGGGACAGGATGTGAGGGTGTCTCTGCCTGCTTCGCCCACTGCGGATGCCCCCTCGTCCCCCACAGAGCACTGCATGGACTTCCTGAACCACTCCACAGCCGGCACAATGGGCCCATCCGAGAATGTCACGTCCCCCGTCATGGAATTCTGGGAGTAGGTAGCAGGCCTGGATGTGCCTCCGGGGGTGCCAGGGGAGGGAATTTGGGTGTCCAGGACCTGGGATGTGGGGTCCTTTCCAGCACACACCTCCCATCACCAAGAGATGAGGGACCCTCGCATACCTACCGCCCACGCCCTCACCCTCACCCTGCACCCCCGTGTCCACCTAGACTCACATGGGTGTGAGTGACTCCATGTGAGTGTCCATGTGACTCCCTTCCCACTCAAGCCTGCTCACCCTCCCCTACCCGCACCCACTCATCCGCCTGCACCTCACAGCTCAGGAGATCAGCTCTGTGCACCTTTCCAGCTTTGGGTGCCCTGACGTCCTGGCGGTAGCTTGAACTTGGCCGAAGTTGGAATATTTACAAATTGGCAAATTTCTACACTCACCCACACTCGCACCTGCAGCCTCCACTTGAGCACTTACACCCTCTCCCACATCCACACGTGTCCACCTTTGCGCTTACAGAGTCTACCCGCCCTCCCCCCACACACACACACTCACCTCGGCA
>NW_011494785.1:3851433-3857133 GCF_000754665.1 Bison bison bison | reverse complement strand
CCTCGGCACACACGTAGCTGCCAACACTCTCCCGAGGGCGCCCGCCCAGCCCTGACTCACCCTCATGCCCTCCAGCCCTTGGCTCACATGTTCCTATCACCGTCACCTGCCAACCCCAGTGCACACCAGTCCCTCTGCTCCCCAGGCATCTGCTCACCCACCTGCTCATCAGCTGTGCCCCACCACGGGCCCCTCAGGCACGTGCCGCCCTCACTGTCTCTATCTCTCTGAGCAACAGAGAAAGCTGGATGCCTTAGACAGACATACCTGTGGCATTGTGATTTGGTCTCATGATGGCCAAGGGCTTATAGACCACAGATGAGAACGTGCTGTCCATGGGGCAGGGGAGGGGCAGAGGATGGGGTGGTCTGGAGGCTGAGATCCGTGGGGTCAGCTCTGAGGATCAGGACACCCGATGATGACGGAGGAGGCGGCTTGCTGTCCCCTCGGCCTCACCTTGCGGTGTACCCCCCACCCCTCATCTGCAGGAGACGTGTTCTCAGCATCAGCCCTGGCATCCAGCACCTGGGCGGCCTGCGCTGGGAGCTGGCCCTGTGTCTCCTGCTCGCCTGGATCATCTGTTACTTCTGCATCTGGAAGGGCGTCAAGATCACGGGCAAGGTGAGGGGCTCGGGCTCCGGGCACGCTCTTTGTGGCCCCCAGAGTCTGCAGGGACCCCTCCCCCCACTACCACCACCACGGCATCCCCCTGGAGACCTGAAAGAGAAAGTAGTGAAGGGAAGGGCCTGCTAAGAACAGGGGACGTCCCGGGAAAGGGGTTTAGCTCAACACTGGGAAAGTCTTTCTTTTTCGATATGACTGTCAAAGGCCTGTGTACATAAGCAAGCAACCTGGAGGGTGAAATAAGCCCGCCCCAGTTTGGCCCGCTGATGTGTGTCTCACCCTGTGCTGGGGAGCCCCAGACCCCCCGGAACGTGTGAGGGAGGGGTGGCAAGCTTCCTGCACTCACCCCTCCTCAGGAGGCTCGTGCCGTCTGGAGAGGGGTGACCTTGGCCTCCCCCTTGCAGGTTGTCTACTTCACAGCCACGTTTCCCTACCTGATGCTGGTCATCCTGTTGGTTCGAGGCGTCACCCTGCCCGGAGCCTACGAGGGCATCATCTACTACCTGAAACCAGATTTGCTTCGGCTCAAGGACCCCCAGGTAGGAACCTTGCTGGGGACCCTTATCCTAGGTGTCTCCTGCCCCAAACCAGATCCAGACTTCTAAAAACCTCTGGTTGCTTTTCCCTTGGTGTAGAGGCAAAATATGCCCACCACAGAAAAGAGAGATAATATAGAAGAAATTATAATATAGCTGCCCTGGAGCTAGTGTGGACAGCACGCATACACGTGATGCCCACCGCGCCCAGGACAGGAGGAGGAGGACCCACTGGTGGACGTGGGATGCTCTGAGGGGAGGCGGAGGGGCCGCTCTTCATGGGGGGCTGTGTGGTCACGCACGCCAGGCTCCCTGCAGGCTCCCCCCATCTTTTCACTACTTTCTCGGGGCCTCTCTCCCTTAGGTGTGGATGGACGCGGGCACCCAGATCTTCTTCTCCTTCGCCATCTGCCAGGGGTGCCTGACGGCCCTGGGCAGCTACAACAAGTACCACAACAACTGCTACAGGTGAGCGGGGGTGGGGCCTGGGGGTGGCAGGGGGGCCTCCCTCCTTTGTGATCGGAGACGGAGGGGTGGGTGTGGGGGCCCGAGCTGCACAAATCCAACCCTGTGGTCCGCTTTCCAGACTGGGCTCTTCTCCCGGTACCTGGCCTCGGTCTCTGTCCCCCACCTCCTTTTCTCCCTGCCCTTCACCGCTCACTGGCTCTGGATCTCCTCGCACGCTGGGCTTCTTTCTCCCTCTTCCTTCCCGTTTCCCGCAGGGACAGCATCGCGCTCTGCTTCCTCAACAGTGGCACCAGCTTCGTGGCCGGGTTTGTGGTCTTCTCCATCCTGGGCTTCATGTCCCAAGAGCAGGGGGTGCCCATCTCTGAAGTGGCCGAGTCAGGTGGGTGCTGCCTGGCTGTTTGGGAGCTGGAGGGAAGGATGGGCAGGGGACAGAGGGTGGGGTGGGGGTGGGAGTCCCAGAAACCAGATACTAGGAAACTTTCAACATTGGGGGACAGTGATTGGCACAGAGCAGGACCCCAAAACCCGGGGAGGGAGGAGGGAGAGGCGAGCGGACGGGTGGAAAGTGTGCTCCCCACAGTAGTCGACTGGCTCAGCCAGCGCACGCAGGCAGACACACACGTGCACACTCGTGCGGGCGGGCCCCCCTGATGCTGTGTGTGCCCGGCAGGCCCCGGCCTGGCCTTCATCGCCTTCCCCAAGGCCGTGACCATGATGCCCCTGTCCCAGCTGTGGTCCTGCCTCTTCTTCATCATGCTCATCTTCCTCGGGCTGGACAGCCAGGTTTGCTCCACCCCCACCCCGCCCCACCCTGCAGCCCCCTTCCCAGCTTCTGTGCTCCCTGCCAGGACTTTCCCCAGCTCCCTGGCCCCAGCCCAGGGTCGCTCCTTCTCCATTGCATGACCAGGACCTGTCCTTGAGGTTGGTGGGAGGGGAACCCCTGGCCTAGGGACCCTCTTCTGTGAGGGGTGCCTCCTTTGTCCCCCACTCCGACCCCCCACCCCCAGGCCTGACCCTTCGCAGACATGGACATGCTCTCCCAAACATCCCTCCCGAGCAGTCAGGCCACCCCGCCCCCCCCCCTCCCAGCTGGGAGCCTCTGTGGTGGAGACCTGGGCTGGCCTCACCCCAGCTCTGACCCCTGTGCCCCTGACTCTGCGGGTCAGCGTGGAGGTGGGGGCAGGGAGCAGGCGTGGGCAGTGACCCCTCTCACCAGCCCCCTCCGGCCCACAGTTTGTCTGTATGGAGTGCCTGGTGACGGCCTCCATGGACATGTTCCCCAGGCAGCTCCGGAGGAGCGGGCGGCGGGAGCTTCTGATCCTCGCCATCTCAGTCACGTGCTGCCTGATCGGGCTCTTCCTGGTCACTGAGGTGAGCGGCAGGGGCGGAGCCTCCCCCGAGGTTGGAGGGGCCACACGGTCAAGCCTTCTTGTGTTGGTTTCCTCTCCTTTGGTTTCAGGTGACAGAAACCAAACACAAGCTGGCTTAAGCAGGAAAATGAACTTTTTGAGTCAGGGAACAGATAAGTCTAGATGTTCGTTTTCAGGCACGGTTGGATCCAGCAGCCCCCAATGACATCATCAGAGATGGTCCCCTCCTTTCCTCTGATGATGTCATTCTTGGGCAGATTTTCCTCCTGGGATGTTACAGATGGCTGGGGCAGCTTTGGGCTTCCCTTGTGCCACTGGCCAACCCTGGGGACACAGGGCCCTTTTCCTGAGAGTCAGCCCTGGCTCCTCTTCAGGCCTGAAACAGGGGAGTGGGGCGCACAAACTCACAGTGAGATGGCCACAACACAGCACCTTCCAGAAGGTGGGATTCTGGGCAGACAACACAGTGGATCTACGCCACAGTCCCCGGGGTCCTCACTGAGGTCAGAGATGGTTGTCAGATGAGGCCTGGGAGGCACGGACAGGCAGGGCACACTCTAGCTGCAAGGGACAACTTCCTTGGGCTGAGCAGGGTGGCACCCCACAAGGTGGGCATCTGTCTTTTCTGGTGGGGCAGGGTGTGTCCCCTGCCACCCACCACCGCCCAGGGGAAGGTTGAAGCCTGAGCTCCATCCCCTGCCTGCAGGGCGGGATGTACCTCTTTCAGCTGTTTGATTACTATGCCTGCAGCGGCACGTGCCTGCTCTTCCTTTCCGTGTTTGAGGTGATCTGCGTCGGCTGGGTGTATGGTAAGTGGTGGGGGGAGCCTTGGGGTCCCTGGAAGGGCTGGATCTGCCCCAGGTAAGGACCAGCAAGCTGGCCTTCTGGTCTTTGTGGCTCTTTGAGCTGCTGTCCTGGTTCTTAATTTTTTTTCATATTTATTTTGTATTTATTTATTTGGCTGCTCTGGGTCTTAGTTGCGGCATGAGAACTCTTAGTTGCGGCGTGTGGGATCTAGCTCCCTGACCGGGGATCAAAACCCAGGCGCCCTGCCCTGGGAGCACAAGAGTCTTAGCCACTGGCCCCTCAGGGAAGTCTCTGCTCTGGTTCTTTTTACTTGAGGTTTATCCATCTCTGGGAACCCAGGCATTTCTCAAATGGCAGGTGGAGCTGTGCTTGGGACAACCCTGGGTTCCTTGAATAGTGAGAATAATTATGAATACCTGGAGCCTGGGATGCATACACCGCCCCTGCCCAGTGCCCCGCGTGGCTCAGCGGCCCCTTGGCTGTTCTGCTGCTTTTACTTGAAACCGAATCTGTCTCTGTGATGTGATAAGCATCTGTGTGGCCACTGAGCACCCCTGGCTCACACCCTCCGTGTGTTAGGACGTGGGTCTTCATCCCCAGGCGGGAGGCCAGAGACGCCCTGGGGGATGAGGGGGCTCCCTGTTGGGGGCAGCCTCCCCCTCCCTGAGTGTCACTCCTGTGTGCTGATCCAGTTTCCCCCACATGGTGGGGGATGGGGAGGACGGAGCAGCCGAGTCCTTCCCCAAACCCATCCGCTGCCCCCCATCCTGTCCTCACACTCTCCCGACACCCACCTGGGCAGGGGCCGACCGTTTCTATGACAACGTGGCAGACATGATTGGCTACCGGCCATGGCCCCTGGTGAAGATCTCCTGGCTCTTCCTGACCCCTGGCCTCTGCCTGGTATGTGCCCATCAGTGCCCCCTATATCCCCTCCTGCCTCTCCAGTCGATTCCGGGAGATGAGGGGCAGGGGGCTGAGTTCTGGGGCTCCTTGGGGGGCAGGTCCGTGCCCTCTGTGTGCTGGTCCCCCCGCCCCTCTTTTCTCACCGTCTCTTGGTTTCACGAGCACTATCATCTGGCCTGGTTCCTGCTCCATCCCTTCCTTTGGCAACTCTGTCGGTCTGTCGGTCTGCCTGATGTTCCAGCTGCTGGTCTACTTCTGCCTGTCTGCTTGGAGCATCTCGTCTCCCCTCCCTTCCTTCTGGATGTGACTGACGCCTTGGCCCACGGTCTGCGATGGCATCTACTCTCCACCTCCAGAAGCACCAGTGTATCTAACTGTGCTCCATCCCCGAGGAGAGGGTTCGTGGGCCCCTCCTGCATCTGTGCCTGCCCTCCCCCTGTCTCTCTAGGCCACTTTTTTCTTCTCCTTGAGCAAGTACACACCTCTCAAATACAACAACGTCTATGTGTACCCGGCCTGGGGATACTTCATTGGCTGGTTCCTGGCTGGCTCCTCCATGGGCTGTGTCCCTCTCTTCATCATCGTCACCCTCTTGAAGACCCGGGGTTCCTTCAAGAAGGTATGGGCTGGGAAAGTGGCCCTGCGGAGGTTGGACAATGGGCAGGGCATCATGGCTGGGGCAGCTCTGAGGCCAGGCAGCCCTTCTGTCTAAGAGAATCTTAAGGAGAAGGGTCTTTGAAGACCCGTGGCTTCATTTTCAGAAATGGTCAGGAGTCTAGACCTTCGGAATCTGACCTCCAGATCATCTGGGCAGGCTGACCAAGAGCAACTGTCAAAGGGTTAAGGGGTGTGTGTGCCTGTTAAGTCGCTTCAGTTGTGTCTGACTCTTCATGACCCTATGAACTGTAGCCCACCAGGCTCCTCTGTCCATGGGGATTCTCTGGGCAAGAATACTGGAGTGGGCTGCCATTTCCTCCTCCGGGGGGGTC
>NW_011494785.1:3843530-3851324 GCF_000754665.1 Bison bison bison | reverse complement strand
TCCCAGGGATCGAAGCTGCGTCTCTTACATCTATCTGCATTAGCAGGCGGGTTCTTTACCACTAGCACCGCCTGGGAAACTAAGTTATAAACAAGACCTCAAAGGTGCCAGACACAGGGAGTCACAGAGCACAGATTCCTACTCCTGGAAATTGGTGACCGGCAGCCACAGTTCATCCACACAGTTTCCCCTCTTCTCTCCTTCTCTTATCCCTGTGCGAACCCTTTGCAAAAGGCTCCCTGCTTAGGCTGTAGGACATGCCTTCCTGGAAGACATAGAGCCAGTGTCCCACAAAGACATTACATATGTGGGAATCTGTGTCACTTACAAGTCACAGAAAACCCAACTGCAATAAACAAACAGGCTCAGTGTCTTCTTACACATGAAGAAGATCGGAGTTAGGGCTTCTGGCATTTGTTTCGGCTGCCTGAAGAGGCCATTGGGGACCAGACGCTTCCTCTATTCCTGCACTTTCATCCTGCTCATGGTGTCCCTTCATCATCATACTTATCACTTCATGGTCACAAGAAGGTGGTCATGATTCCAGCCATCACATCAGCGTTCAAGGCAGGGAGATGGCATCAATAGCAATAGTAATAGTAGCAGTACTACTAGGAAGAAACATGATAGACATTTACTGAGTATTTGATAGAAGTAGCAATAAGAATAGTTATAATAAGGACAAAATAGACCCTGAACACTGATCCTGTGCCAGGCACTGTGCTGAGGTGTGGTATGGTTCAGTGGGTTGCCTATGGCTACACAGATGTCAGGACTGGTTCCCACACTGTCCCCACACCACTGCCTCCTCTCTCTTCTCGAGATCTGTGCTCATTCATTCAGTCGCACCGCACTGAGCTTCCCCACGGGCAGGCTCCGAGCTGGGCCCTGGGGACACAGACAGGAGGACATATTGTCTTTGCCTCTCTCGCCAACAGCACCACTGACTCCCTCTTCTCCCCACAGCGCCTACGGCAGCTCGTCACCCCTGACCCCAGCCTGCCGCAGCCCAAGAGACACCTTTGTCTGGATGGTGGCAGAAGCCGGGACTGCGGGCCCACCCCACTTAAGGAGGGCCTCATGGCTGGGGAGAAGGAGACGCACTTGTAGGAAGTGCCCGGAAGCCAGGTGGCTCTTGTGTCCCCAGCGGACAGCTTCACCTCTGCCCCCTCCCGCAGCCTTGCCGAGAAACTCTGTGCTGTCCGTGGGCAGCCCCTCCTGGGGCTGGAGCATGCCGTGCCTGTTGGAACTCAGCATCTTATCTGAGCAGGAGGTGGTCTTCCTGAAGCCCGCTGTCTGATTATGACAACTGCAGTGTACACGGGGGGAGTGCCCTCTATGGGGGGCTTCCTCTTACCATCTCTGGGCTTGGAGAGGGTAGTGCCATGTCAGACGTGACCACTGACACCCATGCTGGATCCCAGTGTTCTGCTGGAGGGGACCCCTCACCTGGCTCAGCATCCTGGAGTCTACAGGGAGGAACCAAAGAAAGACACAGCCACTGTTGTCTGGCATTTTCCCAGAGACAGGCTCTCAAGGCGTCTCCAGTTCCAGCCTGCCTTGCAGTGTTGTCCTTAACGCATGGAGCGTTGGGGTGGCAGGGGCTCGGGGTGGCACAGCCTGCACCCTGCACCGACATTCCCCAGCTCATGACCTTCTGAAGACAGAGCTCCTGGCAGCTCTGTTTGGCATTCTGTCTTTGTCCCAACCCTGACGTCGTGGACGAGGAAACTGAGGACCTGAGAGACAAAGTGACTTTTGCAGTTCACACAGCTGCTCGGGGCCAGAGACACGACTGAAGCCTCCTGCTCTCAGGCCAGTGTCCCCCTCACCTCCCTCTCCTGCCTTGTTAACAAGCCCCATGGAGCGCTTGCTCATGTGCCAACCTTTTTTCTGTCCATTGTGGTTCTTGGGGTGGGAGAGAGAGGGCCCCCTCTGTGGGGGTGAGCAGCCCCCCAGATTGGCAGCCCCCCTTGGCAGTTCCTCCACCAGCCCACACCCCTCTGACCAGATTTCCTCTCTAGACTTTTGTCTTCTCCCCACTTTCCACCCTCTCCACCAGAGGATACCTTGGATCTGTGAGAGACTCCCAGTCTCCCACAGAGATGTGGGGGTGCCCCTTTCCCGAGGCCCCTGCCAAACCATGCCAGACCTTTCCCTGGCTGGGGGAGGCTTCCTAGAGGAGGAAGGCTTCCTGGAGGAAGAAGGCAGGGCTTGGATAAGCTGTGAGGTCTTGTTCCAAAGGGAAGGGGGGAGGGGGAGTGGGGATGGAGTGGGCCACTTGGGGACAGTGTCCTGGGGAGGACCTGGGGGCTGGAAGAAGGGAAGCCACCTGCAGTGATGTGTAGGTAGAAGTCACCACCTGGTGGCTGGAGTAAAAGTCTGTGGTCCAGCCAGGGTGAGCTCCATCCCCACTGCCCAGCATCCTCAGAGCATCCGGTATCCTTTGCTCAGAACTTTGAGGACTGTTCAGCTTGTGAGAACAAGGATGCTGGCACGCCAGGCACAAGCAGATGTCCAGACTCCTGGGTTCTGGGTGGCCCCTTCTGCCTCCCTCTGGACTGCCTGCACACCGTGGCAGTTAACTGGCTAGTTGGTGGGTGAAGAAGGCCGTCCGGGGATGGAGAGGAACTCTGCTCCAGCCGGATTCCTCTTTTCCAGAACTGGGGACCTGAGAGGGGCAGGCATGGTGCTCTCTGCTGCCACCTGGTGGCAGATGGGAGCAGGGCCACCTCCCTGATCTGGCCTCCCACCTCCTGAGGCCCCCTCACCCCTGCCCTCGCTGGACATATGGACTGGCTGAGCATTTCCCCTTCCCTGTGCAAGCTAGCGCCCTCTGGAAACAAAAATCTCCCACACCCTCCTCCTCACGGCCCTGGTGGGTGTTCCCACAAGAGTCTGCTGGTTTTGGGACAGCCCTGCTGCCGGGGGCATGGGGTGGAGGCCAGCAGGTTTCTCAGGGGCTGGCCACCTGCCCCGAGTGCACCAAGCTGTGCAGCTGGGTCCTCAGCCTGGAGACCCTTGCTGTGGGCAGCAGGCAACTCTGCACACGGAGGGGAGGGGCATGGGCTCTCTCCAGCTCCTTTCCTTGGGGGCGGGGCAGGAGCTGGGGTGAGGGTATGGTGGGTCAGGTGGGAGGGTGGCTTAGGGGGTCTGCCCACCCCCTTAGTGGTGGACAGGGATCATGGCAGTTGGGTTTTGGCTTTTGCATCTTATGGTTCATGACTTGCCCCGGCTGTGCGGGCGTGCCACTAGTTTCAGTTCCTTACAGTTTCTTTGTATCTGTTGCTTGAAGAGATGAGGAGACACCTGTCCAGGTACACGCACGACAGTAAAGGGTCCCAGGTCCCCAGTCCCCGCCTGTCTCATAATCTGCTTGCTTCCAGGTCTGACATCCGGGGACTCTGTGGCCCCCTGTGATGGTGGGCAAGGCTCCCTCATGCCTGCTGTACATTCATTCCCTGTGGGGTTGGGGTGCAGTGGAGGGGGAAGCTGCTTCCCACCCAGATGTCTTGGGAGGAAAGGGGATTAGGGAGTTCCTAGGGGGGCAATAGGCCTCTCCAGTGGTGTTGGGAATGTGGGAACAAGAGCCGGCCCTCCTGGTGGTCTCCATCCCTGTGGCCAGTTCCCACAATTTTTCCAGAGTTTGTCTTGAGGTTTCAGGGTCGTGGGAGCAGGAAGCGCTGAGGTGCTAGGAGCAGCCAGTGGGGTGAGGGCTCCTGGTTCCCCTGGGAAAGAAGCCACCAGACCTGCAGGGGGAATGGGAGGAGGGGCAAGGAAAGAGTTCCCATCCCTCCTCCCCATCTCCCGAGCCCAGCTCCCTCATCCTCTTGCCACCCCGAGAGTGGAATTTTCCTGGTAGGACCAGTTCTGACTCCAAGCTGGGTCTTGGAGCTGATCTTGAACTGGACAGCCTTCTTGGGGAGTAAAGCAGTGAAAGTGTTAGTCGCTCATTCGTGTCCGACCCTGTGCAACTCCATGGACTGTAGCCCACCAGGCTCCCCTGCCCATGAGATTTCCCAGACAAGAATGCTGGAGTGGGTACATTCTCTTCTCCAGGGGATCTTCTCGACCCAGGGATCAAACCCAGGTATTCCCATACTGCAGGTAGGTTCTTTACCATCTGAGCCACTAGGGAAGCCCATGGTTCTTGACCAGGGGAGGGGTAAGGATAAGAATGCAGCCTGCAATTCCAGGCTGTTGAGCTCCAGCTGGGCCTCTCCTCCCCATGGGGGGAGTGCCCTCCTGACCCGTCCTGGTGCAGGGTCTCTCCCAAAGCCAGCAGTGTCAGCCTAGGCCCCTGCAGGCTGGGCTTCCCACTAGGACAGGCACTCTTCTGAGCGCCTCCTGCACCTGGCCCGGCTGCCATGTCCTCCTCACTCTGGGGTCAAAGGACATGGAGTTGGTGGGAGGTGAGAGGAGCAGGTAAGGGGACCTGCTATCAGGCAGCTGCCAGGTGGCCAGGGGCACGTGGAGCCCTAGAAGGAAGCAGCTCCAGGCGCATGCATGGGAGGGGCTGAGCAGTGGGGGGCCAGGGGACAGAGCAGGTGTCCCCCAGAGCAGTCAGGGACTGGTGGGCCACGTGAGCAGCCCTGGGTGACCCCTCGAAGGGCCTTTCTCCCCACTCCCATCTCAGCCCAGGCCTGAGTCCGCACCTCCTGCCCTAAACCACCCCCACCTTCCTTCCAGGTGGCACCGTGTTAATTTCTGCACGTCCACATATGGTGCTTGGTGGGAACTCCCAGAAAGCGAGGATCAGTCATCACGTCTATGGAGGCTGAGATGGGGTTGGGGGGCGGGGCGTGTCTGCCAGCCCTGCTGTAAGAGAATCAAACTGTGACAACTTTATCTGCTCCATGCTGAGGTGTGACAGGTCATCAACCCCAGAACCTGGAGTTAAACGCCGTGGGGTCCATCCTGTTATTATTCTAAATGGCAAACCTGAGTCCTCTTGGGCCGGGGTGAAGAGGAGGAGGGGGGCAATGCAGCCTGCAGGCTGACCAGGCCTGGGGCAGGACTCCTCCCCACAGGAGGTGTTCTGGACAGCAGCAGCCAGTGCCAGGGCACTTTTCCTCGCTATTGGGCTAGTCTTCTGGGGTCCTCCTGCAGCGACCCAGCCCTTAGCACTGCCCCCACCCACCCCTCAGGCTTCAGGAGCTGCCTGACTACCTGCTCCCCACTCACTTCCTTTTTCAAAAGGATGGTTTCCTAACAGAGGCCCATTTTATTATTTCCTGAATAAAAGTGGTTTTTAAATGCATTCAAGATTTAGTAGGAATTTTCATATAAGTAGGCTTATATGAAAGTGACATTGTTAATTGCTCAGTCATGTCCAACTCTGGAGAAGGCAATGGCGACCCACTCCAGTACTCTTGTCTGGAAAATCCCATGGACGGAGGAACCTGGTAGGCTACAGTCCATGGGGTCATGAAGAGTTGGACACGACCGAGCGACTTCACTTTCACTTTTCACTTTCATGCATTGGAGAAGGAAATGGCAGCCCACTTCAGTATTCTTGCCTGGAGAATCTCAGGGACAGAGGAGCCTGGTGGGCTGCCATCTATGGGGTCGCACAGAGTCGGACACGACTGATATGACTTAGCAGCAGCAGCATGTCCAACTCCTTACAGCCTCATGGACTGTAGCCCCCAGTCTCCTCTGTCCATGGGATTCTCCAGGCATGAATACTGGAGAGGGTTGCCATGCCCTCCTCCAGGGGATCATCCAGACCCAAGGATTCAACCGGGTCTCCTGTATTGCAGGCTGATTCTCTATCATCTGAGCCACGAGGGATGCCCATAGAAGGGAAGTATGTGGCAGACTCGCCTGGTTTCCACCTTGTTCCATGCCTAGAGGTGGTCTCTGAGCGGCTTACCTGCCCTCAGACCCAACCTAGACCTTGTTGAATTTGTCTCCTTGTAGAGGCCTCAGCCCCTTGAGGCCATCCCTCTGTCATACCACCATCTGCTGTGTGAAAACACTGTCCATTTGTGTATTTTTATTCTTATTTTAAGTTGTTATTTATTTTTGTGGCCGTGCCACGTGGCATATGTGATCTTAGTTCCCCAACCAGGGATCAAATCTGTGCGCCCTACACCGGAGGCATGGAGTCTTAATCACTGGATCACCAGGGAAGTCTCTATTTGTGTATTTTCAACGGCACCACCCAACATGAACCCCTGGAGAGCAGGCACTGTGCTCGGCCCATCACCACACATCCCTCACCCCTGGACCCTCACCAGGAGCACACCAGGCACCAGTGTTCTAAACCCTGTTGGATTTTCCGTCTTCTCGCACTGGCACCCGGCCCCTTGCTCTCAGCCAGAAACCTGTAACACCTGGGGGCCACCCTGTCAGAAGCATTCTAAGTCAGGGCTGATGAGCTTGTTTCCACGTCTGAAGGGTCCCACAATGAGAGGCACTGGCCATAGAGCTCCGTCCATCCCCATGTCCAGTGGTTAAGTGGGTGACCCAGAGGGTCTGGGGTTCCTGTGGGTGTCTCCTCTGCTACCAGAGGGCTGCCCATCTCCTCCTTGACGACTGCAGAGGCCAGAAGACTTGCAGGATGGTGCCCCCTCCCAAGTCCCCACAGGGACAGCAGGATCCCATTTGGCTCTGGGCCCTCTCCCAGGCTTGGGCTGAGCTGGGTCCCCTCAGGGGTGCTCCCAAGGGACAAGTCCTCAGCTTCCTGGGTCAGAAAGTTCTCAGGATGGGCCAGGTCAGAGCTGGCCCCAGGCTTCTCCTGGAATTTCCCATTTCCTGGAAGGAGGGCGAGGGCCTGTTCCTTTGTACCTCCATGGGATAATGGGGCCCAGCCTGGGATGCTGTCTGGATTTTGGGGTGCTCAGTGCTCTGGTCACCAGGGGAGCCGGACACCCTCTTAGCAGGTGTCCCTAGACCAGCCATTCGGGCCAGTTGCTTCTCTCCCTCAGGCCTCAGCTTTGCTGGAGGGCTTCTCCTCTCTGCTCTCCTGGGAGACATGGCTCTGGGCGTGCCCCTGCCTCATGGTGGTGGCAGGCAAGGGCCTTGCATGCAGTGTGACGCCAGCCCCAGGCCGCCACATCTCCCTCCATCTGGGATTTCAGTCTTGCATTCCGCATCTCAGCAACTCAGGCCTATGCAGGGCCTTGGCTTCCCTTCCAGCTCCAGCAGCCTGCCATGGGCTCAGTAGATGTTTGCTCCACTCTAGTCTGTGGCTCCATCACTTTTCCTGACAGTTTTCTCCCAACCCTTTCACCTGGGCCTGTCCCCCTCCACTTCAAGAGGGTACACCTGGGGCTTGTCAACCCAGACCTTGTGATGAGAAAGTCAGGCTTCGGAGTTGACATCTGGAGAAAATCACCTGAGGCTGAGGACCAAATGTGATCAGTGGGACCCTGACACCAGCATACCCCTGGCCTCTCTCACGGAAAACCAAGCAGGGCCTCTGTCGCGGAACACCAAGTCCTAACCCCCGGACTCCCACTCTGCTGGGTGCACGTTGGCTGTCGTGGTGCTCCCTCCATGTTCTAGTCTCCTAGCTGTGCTGGTCGCCACTGAAACCTGCTTTAACTGGCTGGGTGTGTGTGGGTGTCGGTGGGGGTCACTCCATGTGTCTGTATGTGTGTTGGTGGGGGTCGTTCCCTCTGTGTGTATGTGTGTGTGTGTGCGGGTGTTGGTGGGGGTCATTCCCTGTGTGTGTGTGTGTGTGTGCTGGTAGGGTTCACTCCATGTGTCTGTATGTGTGTTTGTGGGAGTCATTCCCTCTGTGTGTGTGTTGGTGGTGATGATGGTGGTGATGATGGTGATGGTGGT
>NW_011494785.1:3843199-3843376 GCF_000754665.1 Bison bison bison | reverse complement strand
TCGTGTGTGTGTGTTGGTGGGGGTCATTCCGTGTGTGTGTGTTGGTGGGGGTCATTCCATGTGTGTGTGTGGGTGGGGGTCATTCGGTGTGTGTGTGTGTGGGAGTCATTCTGTGTGTGTGTGTGTGTGTTGGTGGGGGTCATTCCGTGTGTGTGTGTGTGCACATGCGTGCGTGTG
>NW_011494785.1:3841286-3842985 GCF_000754665.1 Bison bison bison | reverse complement strand
TGTGTGTGTGTGTGTGTGCTGGTAGGGTTCACTCCATGTGTCTGTATGTGTGTTTGTGGGAGTCATTCATTCTGTGTGTGTGTTGGTGGGGGTCATTCCATGTGTGTGTGTGTTGGTGGGGGTCATTCCATGTGTGTGTGTGTTGGTGGGGGTCATTCGGTGTGTGTGTGTGTTGGTGGGGGGGTCATTCCATGTGTGTGTGTGTGTGTTGGTGGGGGGGTCATTCCATGTGTGTGTGTGTGTATTGGTGGGGGTTGTTCCGTGTGCATGTGTATTTGGGGTGGGGGTCATTCCCTGGCCCTGCACCCAGAGCTCTGACCAAGTGCCTGTCCATCAGATAGTTCCTCGACCCATTTTTATTGTTTTGTTTTTGCATTTTTGTTTCGATTTATTTTGGCTGCAGTGGCTCTCCCTTGCTGCACGCAGGCTTTTTCTTGTGATGAGTGGGGCCCTTCTCTTACTGCGGAGCACGGGCTCCAGGTCTTGCAGGCTTCTGTAGTTGCGGCACTCGGGCTTAGTCGCCCTGCAACGTGCAGGATCTTCCCAGACGACACTGGCAGGCAGATTCTTAACCTCTGGACCACCAGAGGAGTCTGCCCCATTTGTGCATGAAGGGGCTCCCTGACTGCGTCACAGGGGGACACCCCCATGGCCAGAGGAGGCCCAGCTGGTGCCCTCAGCCTCTGTGGTCTCACTGAGATCTGATTTGCGGTAGACCGCCTCTTGGGGTACGAAAGAAACAGAACCGACACAGTTTGCTCAAGTGACATATTTCAATATAATCTCTAAAACTCTATGAATTGAACAGATAAAATACCTCTGGGCTATTTTGTTACAAAATATTTGCCATTTGGATTCGTCGCTGGGTGCAGCCACCTTGCTTTTCTTGCCCTCGAGAGGCTGCTCTCGACGGGTGAGGGGGCGTACGTGGCGACGGCAGGGGTGCAGCGAGGATGTATGTACAGCAGGACACGGGGACAGACAGATCGGTGGTTGGCGGGGAAGCCTACTGGCACACTGTCGTCTGGCAGGCTGTGGGGCCAGGGGGGCGGGCTCAGGGCTGAGCACGTGGGCGGGTGCCTGTGCACACCAGCTCCAGCTTGGAGGGGGGCTGGCCCCGCAGGGTGGGGGAAGCTAGGTTCATCTTCATCTCCGGCTCCTGATTCTGCAGGTGGGGACAAATGGGTGAAACCGGGAAGGGGCCAGGTCCCCAAAGTAAGGCCTGGAGCACGGACAGAGCAGGGCCACCTTGGGGTCAGTGCGCATCTGCCCAGGAGGCCACGTCTTAGGGGCTTGAGCAGCACTCCACGGGCCCCTCGGTAGGGGCTGGGGGGCAGGAGATCAAGAGCACCTCCACTGGGCCTTCCCGGAGGGTGGGGTCCCTGCCGTGGCCACGGCTGTGCAGAGGGCCCGAGGCTTGTCCCAGTTGTCTGGGGGTCAGCTCTGGGGCCTGGCACAGAGGCGGGCCCCAAGCCTAGCCGTTTGGCCCATCAGAGGAGGGAGGTTCAGAGGCTGGGAACTCTGCGCCCCCAACTGTGAGGAGGCCCTGCCACCCCCTGTCCCAGGCCTGCGGGGGTTAAAGCCCCTCGCAGCTCAGGGTTGGCTCCACATGCTGCTGACTCCAGCCTGGTCTGCTTCCTGGGGCCAGCATTCCCAGGGTGCCACTGGGGCACAGGGCAGCCACAGCAGTGACCGGGGG
>NW_011494785.1:3840300-3840683 GCF_000754665.1 Bison bison bison | reverse complement strand
GCAACCCTGTTACAGAAAAGACACGGGAGGGGGGCCAGGACAACGAGAACTCGGTGGGGGCGGGGGGGGGGCACACAGACGGGCTCAGGCGGTAAATTGATCACACGTTATGGACACAGGCTGACAAAGACAGAGCCAGAAATACACTCACTGGTGACATCACAGTGACGCCTGTGCTCACACACGTATACACGAAACTAGGCCACCTGGGATCTCTGAGAGGAGGAGGAATCGTGCCTCCTTGCGGCCTTGGGCCTGCGGCTGGGGCGCGGGGTGGGGCTGGGGAGAAGTGAATTCACTCTAGGTCCCGACTTCAACTGCCATCTCTCGGGAGGTCTCGGACCCGGGGCCCCGAGCGGCAGGACCCTTAGGGAGGGCGGCAG
>NW_011494785.1:3839509-3840200 GCF_000754665.1 Bison bison bison | reverse complement strand
CCGTGCCGGGGGCGGGCCGGCCTGTGCTCAGAGGGTTCGCACAGAGGCTGGCCCTGGCTCTGCCAGGCGCTGGGGAGATCAGTGAGCCCTGCGTGGTGCTCCTTCGCGGTTTCGAGGGTGTAGGGACACTTGCAGCCACCCCTACTGGACACGGGCCTGCTGCCTTCTGGGGTGGGGGCAGGCATTAAGAGCGCTAGTTGAGGGCGATGGTGCAGGGGGTAGATGCTGAGCCTCTGAGCACCTGCTTCAGCTTGGGTGCTTCTGCGTGGGCACCTCTCAGCCATTCTGTGTCCACAGCCCTCGTGGAGGCCACGGAAGATATTCTGGGGTCAGAGTGGGGAGGGGGAGCCCGACCTGGGTGGGAGTCCTTGCCCTGCTGGTTGTGTCTGCCCCTGGGCAAACCCGGCTTCTTCCTCTTTCTGCGTCTACATCGGGAAGACCCAGCTCTCCTGTGTGTGTGCGCGTGTTTATGCCCCGGGCACACACTTGACACTCTTTGGGGCTTAGAGAACAAGAAACTCTATAAGAGGTGCATTTTGCAGCTACGTGACCTCACGATTCCTTGGCTCTGTGGACCTGACTGAGAGAGAGCTGAGGGGCGCCCCTTCCCTTCCCCATTTCCTGAAATCTCAGCAGCCCCGGGGCAGGCAGTGCCCCAGCCCCTGAGGAAGCAGGAGAAGCGCCCCCAGCC
>NW_011494785.1:3838457-3839348 GCF_000754665.1 Bison bison bison | reverse complement strand
GTCACACCTGCCTGCCTGCCCTGAGGGCCAGGGCCTGGCAGACCTGGCCCAGGAAGCTGGTTAGGCCCTCAGCTCCTGTCGCCCTCAATCCCTGGTCCAAGCGGCTGGAGGGGTGGTCAGGGTAGAAGAGGCCTAGCTGTGCAGGGCTGGGTGGGGCCCCAGGGAGCCAGGGAGGCCGGCAGATTGGAGGGGAGGGCTGCTCAACTGAGGAACGGAAGCTTGGGCTGAGCAAACCAGGTGCCAGGGATGGGAATGCTCTCTCCAAAATGACAGCAATGGGTGACCAGGAACGTGGCGTGCCGGGCGTGGGGAGCAGCGGGCGGAGGGGCAGTGGGGGCCCTGGCGTTGCCCCCTCCCTCTGCGACAGCAGCATGGGGGGCGGGCGTGTCTACACCAGGCTCCTGGAGCCACTGGAGCAGCGACGTTGGTGCAGCAGGGAGCCAGGCGGGCAGAACTGGTGTGGGTGGTTGTAGGGGGGTGGGGGTGGGGGCAGCGGGGGCCGGTGGACCACCTTGAGTGGGGAGCCTGGGCCGCCCAGGGGCGCGGAGCCGCAGGAGTCGGAGGAGGCTGGGGCATAGCAGGAGAGGGCCTGGCTCAGGAGGGGCTCCATGCGGGCCAGGCAGGGCTTGTCCAGGACAATGACCTTGACTATCTGCTGGCACTGCACCAGGGTCCCGGGGGGCGTGGGCGGCGGCGGTGGCGGCGGCGGTGGGGGCTGCTCCCTCGAGGGGCTAGGCTGCAGGTCTGGCAACGGCGCTCCCCTCTCGGCCCCCGGCCCGGAGCTGTGTGGGGACACCTGAAGCCTGTTGTGAATTGACACCTAGTTTAGAAACAGCCAGAGAAGTATGAAATGTTACAAGACTAATTCCCAGCTGCTGGGACTGGCCTCCC
>NW_011494785.1:3822728-3838317 GCF_000754665.1 Bison bison bison | reverse complement strand
CCACGAGGGTGTCGCAGGCCCCACTTCCCATTTCTCCACCACCTAGAGGGCACCCAGCTGCCAGGCAGAGGTGCTGGGCTCGGGCGGAGCCCAGAGCCTGCCATGTTCTGCTCCAGCTGAGCCTCCTGGCTCCTGTCTGTGGGGTGGGCAGTTGGACCAATGGACTCGGGTTATGCAGTCTGATCTCACAGACCTGCTGGGTGGCCCTGGGCCACGCAGGAGCACCCACTAGCCTCCCCACTGGCCTCAAGCTGGAAAAGCAGGAGTAGCTCTACCGCTTCCCTATCTCTCAGGGGTGTGTTGGGGACACGAGGACAGGGTCAGGAGGCAGGTGGCTTTCAGCCTTGCAAGCCCCTCCCCTCCCACCAGCTTTGTTAGAGCGAGGCCTCATCGTCACTGTAGAATCACAAAGGTGTCTAAACTCCAGAATTCCAGGGACCCCGAGGGGTGGTCCAGAGACCTGCCCCATCCTCCCAGACTCCCCAGGGCCATGCCCACACATTCGAAAGCAGAGTCCAGCCACAGTCAGGTCCTTAGCTGCCTTTCTGGCCCAACCTGGGTCCTGAAGAAATCTGCCCTGCTGCCAGAGGGGGAACCCAAAGGACCCCCATTTTTCCCCCTGGGTTGGAGTGTGAGGGCGTGGTCCCTCCCTCAGCCCATGGAGGACACTGGGGACTAGCCTGTCCTCTTCTTGCTAGCAGGGATGGTGGAAGAAATAGCAGGATTCTGGAAGGAGGAGGGTTTAATTAATTCCTCATCCCTCCAGCGCCCCAACCTGTAGATGTGACACACAAGCCTTTCTGGACTCTTGGACCTTTCCAGGGGTGGCTGAGACCCTTATCTCTGGGGTTGCTTCCGTCTGTCCTGGGGGCATCACCCCTCAGGCTCAGGATGGGGGAATACTAAGGCTGCAAAGGAGGGGACCCTATAGCCAGGCTAAACCACGATGGCCCTGCCCTACACTATCTCAGAGCCCTAAGCCAGCAGGTCCTGACCCTATTTACTGGCAAAAGGTGCAATGTCAAGAACTCCCCCTTCCTGGGTCCGGGTGCTGCCCTGATGGGTCACTTGGCTCTCCAGTCCTGCTCCTTATCCCCTGACTCCAGCCCTGTTTCTTTGGTTTTCACAAGCCCCCACTGCCAGGGTCTGCAGGCCGTGGGCTCTACTCTCCATTCTCAACCTTTACCTTGGCAGCGTTTTCTAGGCCTGAGCTTCTTCCCCCAACTACTCCCTGCCCTATTCCAACAAAGGAGTCCCCAGGCCCCTCAGTGCCCCAGACAGGGCAGAGCAGGGCTGCGTCTCCCTCCCTCTTGGGGAGTCCTCTGTGGTCCTCATTGGGACAGAAGGCTTCCTTCCATCCACTGGGGGGTGGGAGGCGGCTCTTTTCCCCACCTGCTTTGAGTTATTCTGAGTTATTCCCCACTCTATTTCGAGTTATGCTCCGGGAGAAAGTGGCCTGAGACTGTGGGGTCAAGGTTTCTGCTCACTGCTCCCAGACTTTACCGTAGCCCCTCTCGGGGAAAACACCTGACGGCCCCGGTTGAGACCCTCGAGCCCCTCCGTGGCCGCAGCTCTGGTCTCACCCTGCGCCTCCTCGGCTCCCTGTCCCTGATCCCCGCTCCGCTGTCTGCACCTCCCTCCGCCCCACCCAATCTGGCCCATCCTTATCTTTAATCGTTAGTAAGTGAAAAGCAGGAAGTGACAGCAGAACATTCTCTCATTCTGACCCCCCCACTCCCTGCTGATGAAAGAAAGAAGAGAGAGGGGAAGGGATGGAACATGAGTAGCAAGCCTGACAGCTCAGACAAGCTGGAGAAGCGCCTGCCAGCAGGCGGCCAGGCAGTGACGGGGTGGGGGGCGGAGGACGCAGGAGCTTGGGGTCCAGCAGAGAGGCGGGCGGCGAGGCTACCCTCGGTGCAGGGGAGCGGAGGCTGGCGGGGCCCTGGGGCTAGCCTTGCAGATAGCCACGTGGCCCTCTGGACCGGGGAGGAGGGGGCAAAGGGCCCCCAGACCGTGGTCCTCCCTGGGCAGGGGCTCGAAGGCATGGGCAGGGCTGGTAACTTGTGGTGTTTATCTGCAAGGCTGGAGAACGGGCAGCTGCAGGAAGATGGGCAGGGGGGTGGTGGTCGCGGAGGATGGAATACCCACCCTGGGGGCTTGCCAGCTGCCGGGGCAGGAAGCTCCTCCGTGTGAAGGTGCCTCCTCCAGACACAGGTGTGTGGGGGGTGGGGGGCTACGGGGAGAGTGAGGGTTTCCTGGGGCTTCCCCAAGTTTAGTCGGGCTGGGGCAGGGCTCCTCCCTCAGAGCCCTAAGAGGGGGCTCCTCCAGCTTGGAGTGGGGGGGTCTGTGTGAGCATGAGGGGCCCTGGAGGCCTGGCAGAAATGAGTGAGGGGCTCACGGCTTCCAAGGGGAGCCAGTGGGGAGGGCTGGGGTCCCCAGGCTTGCAGGGCGACTACATGCCCCCTCCCAGGTGGCGCTCTGGGCTGGCAGGGACCAGCTGCTCCTGCCACTCCACCAGTCCCTTCCCTCCAACTTGGAGGGTCTTCAGACACAGCAGCGCCCACCCCACCCCGACAAGGAGAAGCCCTAAGACAACCCCGGTCCCATCTTGCCTCACTTCCTCCGGCACATCCCACCCCGTGGCCAGCTTTCCAGGTGGCTCAGCTGTGTTGAGCAGACACTGTATCCTCCCAGCCGCCCCCACTTTCCCGAGGCGTCGACTCGGGGAGTGGACCTGAGGGGTGATTCATGGAGGGGCCAGACTCCCTCCACAGAGGCTGGCAGGACGTGGAGCGTCAGGACCATAGCATGTGCGGGGCGGTGGGTTCAGGGGGCTGTGGAGGGATGCTGTGGGCCTGCTGGGGGCTTCGTCTGCACGTGTTAGTCTGGGAGCTCAGCCTGGGGGGCTCGGTGGGCTGGGCATCCGGGGAACTGGAGGGGGCACTGTGGCTTAATTAGGTGCTGGAAGAGTGGCATTACCCATGCTAGCAGTAACTTTTAATTGTATCTCTTGAAATTGGTAATATGGTGAGTCGGGCTGGGGAGGCATTGATTAAAACCTGAGAAGAGAAACAACAGAGACAGTGAGAAGAGGACGGGGCACGCAGATACACTCACCTGGGCGACCAGGCCTCCACTCACCTCCACCGAGCTCTCCGCCGCCTTCTCCCCTGCGGCCGCCGCTTCCCTTTTGGCTTTGAATGCAAAGAGCACAGGGCTCACTCTCCACGGCCCTGTTCCTGCACAAAGCCCTGCCTACCCACGCTGCCACCCCACCCCACACCTCCCAACCTGGCATCCTTCTGGATCCTCCAGGGGCCCCACAACTGTGTGGGGCGGTGGACTTGGTGCCTGAGCCCAGCTCTGCCACTGAGCAGCTGTGTGGCCTTGGGCAAGATGCTACACCTCTCTGGGCCCATTTGTTCCTTGCTGGGTATTGTCGAATCTCCTTCACCTTTATCAGAGCCCTGGACAGACTGTGCAGAGTGGCTGTGAGGAGGCCTTGGTTCTCAGCTCCTGGGGGCTCCTGAGTGTCTGTGGCACAGACCCTGTGAGGGAGGGGCCCCATTCCTTTCTTGTTTCTGCTACCGAGCTGGGTGCTGAGGATTCAGTGAGCTGCATGCACCCCAGGGCAGAGCCTGGTGCAGGTAAGAGCAGTCTGTGATTGCTACCAGGGATTTCTTTTTTAAAAACATTTATTTTTTTTGGCCGAGCCCTGCAGCATGTAGGTTCTTAGTTCCCTGACCCAGGGAACAGACCAGTGACCCCTGCATTGGAAGTGCAGACCACTGGACCACCAGAGAATTCCCCGTCTATGAGGGCTTTCTTTTTCTTTTCCATTAATTTTTATTGGAGTACAGCTTTACAATTCTATGTTAGTTTCTGCAGCAAAGTGAATCGCCCATAGGTATACACACTGCTGCTGCTCAATCGCTCAGTTGTGTCCAACTCTTTGTGACCCCACGGACTGTAGCCCACCAGGCTCCTCTGTCCATGGGATCCTCCAGGCAAGAATACTGGAGTGGGTTGCCATTTCCTCCTCCAGGGGATCTTCCCAACCCAGGGATTGAACCTGCATCTCTTGTATCTCCTGTATTGGCAGGTGAATTCTTCACCCCTGAGCCACCTGGAAAGCCCCAGACATATATATATACATCCCCTCTTTTTTTGGATTTCCTTCCCATTCAGGTCACAACAGAGCCCTGCGAAGAGTACCCTGGGCTGTGGAGTAGGTTCTCATTAGTTATCTCTATTATACAGAGAAGTGTATATATGTCAATCCCATTCTCCCAATTCATCTCACCCCTCCTTCCTGCCTTGGTACCCATACATTTGTTCTCTACATCTGTGTCTCTATTTCTGCTTTGCAAATAAGATCATCTATACCTTTTTTTTTTTTTTTTAGATTTCACATATATGCGTTAATATATATGAGGGCTTTCTGATGGGCCTGGCACACCCTGTGTACCCCCGGGGACAGCTTGAGGACTTCTTCCAACTCAGTCACCCCTGACTCCCTCCCGCACCCCCAGCAACATCCTAGAGCCCTCTGCCAGGGCCCTCTGATTTCTCACATCGCTGGGAGGGCGCCCACTCCCTCCAATGCCCACCCCTCTGCTTTCTATAACACAAGAGGAAGCTGGGCTAATGTTTGGAACCAAGGACCCGCTGGGGAGGGAGCTAATGGATGAGGCCCTGGAGATGCACATTGCCGCAGGGGGAGGCCGGGGGCTGCAGCTACCCCCAGAGACGGGCTGTGCTGCAGAGAGTGGGACGGGGTGTTCAGGGATCAGCCACAGCTGAGGTTTGACTCCGGCATTTAAACAGCTGTGTAAACAGGCATGTGCTGTGACCTCAGACATAAAGGCCTGCTGACAATGGGGCAGGTGGAGAATTAGGAACTCATGGTGCCGGGTCAGACCCACACACAGAGGAGACATCACAGTGAGGGTCTCCGTGAGCAAAAACCGTGCTTGGAAAACCAATCTCATCTCCCAGCTGGTGGGGCTGGTCCTGTGATGCTGTCACAGCATCTCGGCGCCGTGGCCGTAACCTGGGGGGTTTGGGACCAGCATGGAGCCCACTGGAGGCTCAGCTCAAACTGACATCCTGCTGGGACCCTGGTTTCCCAGGGCTTGGCATGAGGCACACAGCAGGCGCTCAATAAGAGTTCATTACTGTAAGGATGAATGGCTGAATTAATTAATTAGTGAAGAGTCTCGGATGGTTTGCTAGGGTGTGTTGGGCTGGGATTTAATTCTCATGCCACCTCTCCTTCTGATTCTTTTTTCTTTGGGGGCACGTCTTCTCCCTGCAGGTTGGGGGAAGGGAAGGGGCCGGGGACAGAAAAGTAGGAGGGGGGCCAAGGGAAGGGAGGAAGAGGTCTACAGAACATGGCCACAGGTGACAGAAAATCCGAAGCCGGCTGAATTCATCCGGAGTGAATAATTCAACCTGGAGAAACCATTTGAGACACTGGGTTTGAGGGTTCATGTGGGTTTCGGGAGGCTGACTCAGGCCTGGGATGAGAGAGTGCTGGTGGCCCCTTAGGGAAAGGTCTGGAGGGGGCAGACCAAGATTTCCAGACCCTTCTGGCCACCTTTCTTACCTGCTCCTGGCTGCAGATGCCCCTACCCCGCGCACCAGCAGTCAGCAGAGAGCGAGGGGCCCAGGGTCCTGACACCTCCAGGAGGACAGTGACGTTTGTCAGTAGACACATTTCTCACTCGCCTTCCACCCACTCCCACTGCTGAGGCCCCAGGAGGCTGGGCCGTGTAAAGCAGCATCTCCCTCACCCAAATCTCCCAGGACCCCAAGGCTGGGGCCCCAGGTCTGGAACTCACCTGTGGGCGATCCTTGCTTGGACTGTGGGTCTCCCTGGGACCCCCCGGCCTTGAAGGAGAGAGTCTTTGTTCCTTGCTGCTTCTCCAGCTCCCCTGGGAAACGGAGAAACTCATGAACAGAGAGAAACCTGGACTCCAGCACACAGAGGGGTGAGAAGGGATGAGGGGAGAGTGGGGGGGAGTGGGAGAGGGGGTCCCGAACACACGGCACCCACTTCCCCACTTCATGGCAGGCCCAGTGCCCTCTGGAGCCTCAGCTCCCCCTCCAGAGGCAGGGATGCCAGCCCCAGCTCTGACAGCCCGAGAGGAGGGGGACGAGGCGGACAAGATGAGGGTGACCACCCGGGTCTGCATCTTGGCTCCAATGCTGCCCGGCTGTGTGGCTTCAGGCGGATTACTTAACCTCTCTGTGCCTCTCTTATGGGGACAACAGTACTTCATAGGATCATTAAGAGGGTCGCAGGAGAAAAGACATCAAGGCACTCAGGGCTTGTCAGGCACTTAACACACATCAGCTCCTAGGACGACATGGAAGGCTCATATGGTGTAGCTAGCGCCTCACCACCGCTGGAGCCGTCCTGTCGGCCCACCGCGTCCGCCGGCCGAGCTCCCCCGAGAAGGGAGTACCCAGCCGCCGAGGCTCCGGTGGGTACCTGTCTGCTTTGCTCTTTTGTTGTTCAGTCGCTCAGTGGTGTCCGACTCTTTGCGACCCCATGGACTACAGCACACCAGGCTTCCCGGTCCTTCACCATCTCCCGGAGTTTGCCCAGACTCATGTCCATTGAGTTGGTCTGCCTGCTACTCAGCTTTAATTCCTCTCTCTAGACTAAAAACCGATTCCTTCCTGTCTGTCCTCAGTGGTGCTGGAGAAAGGCCAGTTACCCTCCTTGGGGGTTCGACAGCTGTTATTACATCCCTCCTCGGTTCCTCTTTTCCAGGAGACATCACTAACGTTCCCTGTGTTAAAGCTATTCCCTTGGGTTCCATTTTTGCCTCGCTAGGGGGCTCCCCAGGTGGTGCCAGTGGTAAAGAATCCACCTGCCAAAGGAGACATGGGTTCAATCCCAGAGTTGGGATTTCCCCCGGAGAAGGGAATGGCGACCTACTCCAGTTTTCTTGCCTGAAGAATCCCATGGACAGAGGAGCCTGGCAGTCTACAGTCCAGGGAGTCGCAAAGAGTCAGACACAACTGTACACGCACGGACTCTAGCAACTAGTCGCCTGTAATCTGGGGACACCGGCTTGCAAACCCCAAACCAGAACCATTTGTGCCGACTGCCTGAACCACACCATCAGTCAATACTCAGTAATTTTACTGAACCGAGAGTTGCTCCTCTCTCCCTTAGAGGGGCTGCCTTGGTTTTGGAGAAATCACCAAGGAGCCCAAGGAACCTGGGTGCCAGTCTTGTTTTGTCACGGACTGCGTGAATTTGGGACCACTTCCTTAAGTTCTGTTGACTCAGTTTCCTTATTTGCAAAATGAAGATACTACTACTCAGCTACTGGAAAGATGTGGCAAGAATTAAATAATTCAACAGGCGCAGCATTCAGCCCAGGGCTAGGCACGTAGTAAGGGCTTGATAAACAGGAACGCTGGCTGTTGTTTTCCTTTTTCTCTTTTCTTTCCTCCTGGCCTTCCTGAGCAACTCCTCCTCTTTGCTCAGCTTTCTTCTCTTTCTCTCCGCCGGAAGAGCAGGAGCAGATGTGAGCCCTCCCCCTCTTCCCTCAACCTCTGGACAGCAGGAGAGGATATTTGCCCTTAGCACCCAGATCCTGGCGATATCGACCCCTTTGTTCTCAGAGGGGCAGAGGGGCTGATGGGGAAAGCGGCCATGCGCAGCCAGGCTGGTGCTGCCTTGGATGCTGGGCTCTCCAGCTGCATCTGGGACATTCTGACATTGTGACAAGGTGAGGGTGTGTCCTTGAGAATGTTCTAGACCAACAGCTAAGATGGCATTGGAAAGAGTCTGTTATGCCCCTGAAGTCACACTGCCCACCTATAGCAGAAAGGGAATTTATACCCTTCCTGCACCAGGCATTAATAAGTTAAGTTATATGCGCTGGTTGGGAGAGTTTTTTGTTTTAACCTGATTTCATTGCTGTCTTAGGAAATTAGAGACAGAAACTAGCCTCTCATTTTCAGACTGGAAAGTACGTGAACCTCAGAATCAGACTCCAGTGCAACTGGTCGTCCGCTTCTAATATGCACCTTAGACTATGCACCTTAGACACATCCCTTAACTGCTCTGTCTCATTTTCCGTAAGGCCATGAGTCCTTGCAGCCTCCCTCTGGGCACACCTAAAGAAGCTGCCAGGCACACAGTAGGCGCTCCAGGGATGCTCGTGAAACATTATCGCCTGGCGCATTGGCACTCTGCTCAAAGCTCCCACTGCCTTTTCTTCTGCCTAAGGGGTTTAGACCAATTTTGAACTACTTTTCCACTAAGTGGCCATGCAAGGCAGACCTGGAGTCTTTTTATTTTCTGTTGGAGTCTCTGAATCCATTCTTATTTAATTTTCCTTTAAAGGCTCTCTGAAGCTGCTGTGATGCTCCATGACAGGAAAGCGTGCATGTGGGCAGAGACCGCAGGTTGTCACTGCTCTTGTCTTGAACCCAGAAGCCACCGGTAAACCACCCAGATGGATGAAGTGGCTCTGAGATTGTCTACAACGCCTGAGCGACATCAATGAGAGCAACCAAGAACAGGCACTCCTTGGAGGACAGAAAGACAGCTCTAAGGCGAGGGACAGTCAGAAAGCCAGCCAGGACTCTTCAGGAAGACGACGTTATAAAAAAAAATTAAGTGGGGGGATCCTTACAGGTTAAAAGGCATGAAAGACAGGAAACAACCAGCTGTGATGTGGGGATCTGAACTGGATCAGGGAGGAGGCTGTCCAGGGAGATTGGGTCAGAATCTGCCGGAACGCCTTGGTGTGCATGTCTGTCTTTAGGGCCGGCTCATTTCCTGGTCCTGCTCAAACCCAGCGAGTTCTGTGGCCGAGGGGCCCACAGGGAGCCCCACAGCCTAGCTACACGTGCACACACCCTTGCGTACCTCGGTTTAACTGTGAAGCCTCCATCAGCCGTGATGGCGCGGTGGGGCAGGGGGCGGGGAGGGCTTGGGAAGGCAGAGGGGCCTTGCTCACCCACACTCAGTCCACAGAGGGGTGTCTGTCTACGAGCGACCCTACTCCTGGAGCCAGGCCACCCAGGGGTCTGAGGTGAGGCGTCCTTACACTCTATCCGGATCTGCTCCAGCTCTGTCACCTCAGCGATGGACTCCTTCAGGTCTTCCACAAACTTCTGCATCTCGTCTAAGCCCAGGGCGCAGAAATGCAGCACCTGCTTCTTCTCAGAGCCCGAGAGCGGGGTCACCAGGGTGATGCCGTGAGAGTAATCTGGAAGCCAGACCCCAGCCGCCACGGGCTGTGAGCAGCCGCAGGCGAGGCCTGGGCCCTGGGGTGCCTGCCCCTCCCCTCCCCCAGCCCCGGCCACATCCGCAGACGACAGACTTACACTCGTTCTCAAAGAGGTGGAACTGCATGCCCAGCAGGCCCACGGACCTGCAGAAGGTGTACGTGGAGGAGCTCTTCTTCTTGGGGCAGAGTTTGAGAATCTGTCCAAGAGAGGGAGACAGACGTGCACTGACGGGTGTGCGCTCGTGTGATAAACATGCCTCACACACCCAGGGGCTCTGGTGAACACAAGTGAATACACAGAAAAGGACAGGCACGCCCAGGCAGACTTACACACTTAGGATACATTCACACACACGTATACACACGTGCGTGCACACGTACATGTACGCACAATATACCGCATGAAGCCGTCCAGCGGCCCTTCCCACTGCATCTAACACGCAGCCGGACTCCCGGCCTGGTCTGTAACCCCCACCTCATCTGGTCCCTGCTCTGCTCAGGCCAAGCCGTCCTTTCTGTGGCTTGAACAGAGCAGGTGGGTCCCACTGTGGGTCTCTGCACCAACTATTTCCTTGCAGCTTCCAGCATGGTCGGCTACTCTCCTCACTTGGTGCTGTGCTAAGCTGTTTCAACCACGTCCGACTCTTTGCAACCCCATGGACTGTAGCCCGCCAGGCTCCTCTGTCCATGGAAGTCTCCAGGCAAGAGTACTGGAATGGGTTGCCATGCCCTTACCCAGGGGAATCTTCCCATCCCAGGGATGGCACCCGGTTCTCTTAAGTCTCCTGTGTTGGCAGGTGGGTTATTTACCACTAGCGCCACCTGGGAAGCCCCTCCTCACTTAGCTGCTGCTGCTGCTAAGTCACTTCAGTCATGTCTGACTCTGTGTGACCCCATAGACTGCAGCCCACCAGGCTCCCCTGTCCCTGGGATTCTCCAGGCAAGAACACTGGAGTGGGTTGCCATTTCCTTCTCCAATGCATGAAAGTGAAAAGTGAAAGTGAAGTCTCTCAGTTGTGTCCGACTCTTAGCGACCCCATGGACTGCAGCCTACCAGGCTCCTCCATCCATGGGATTTTCCAGGAAACAGTACTGGAGTGGGGTGCCATTGACTTCTCCCCCTCACTTAGAGCTTGACTCAAATACGGCCTCCTTAGAGACCCCTTCCCTGACACCATTTCTAACAAACAAAAACAAAACGAAAGAAGAAAAATCTCGGCCTCAGGATGCCGGGGTTGCGGGAGGAGGACCCTCGGGATCCATAAGTCAATCAATGGGTCAGCCCATTAAGGCACAACAAGCCGAAAGGCAGTGAAGAAATGCATACACAGATGACGGCAGAAACTGGTACTATTTTCTTAACGGGGCAGTGCAGCGTCTCAACCACTGGACCGCCAGGGAAGTCCCCGGTATGTGTTTTGAGGATGAAGTAGTGTAAGGACTGGACAGTGAGTGGGCAGGCCACATTTGAGGTGGGGGGACATCTGCACTGAATGAGGGGAGAGAGGGGGTCATGCAAGGTCTGGGAGCTTTTCAAGCAGATGATGAGCAGCAAAGTCAGGGTGTGAGACAGAGAAGCCTGGTGGGCTAAGTCCATAGAGTCACACAGAATCAGACATGACTGAAGCACGCATGCTCTGTGTTCAAAGAGCGAAGGCTAAATGCCCCATAGATGTATAGACATGTACACGCATGTGTGCGTGCGCACACACACACACACACACACACGCCAGCATTCCGCTGGACCCAGGGACAGTACCGGCTGCTCTCAGACCCCCTGCACCTCCCAGGCTGCGGGACAGATGGACGTGCAGCCCTGTACCCTCCAGCCCCAGGTATCTCATTATGACGGGGAGGCAGACGCTCTGGGACCTAGTCCATTCCCACCAGGACCGGGAACCCCGAGCAGATAAGCTCTCTGTGCCTTGGCTTTATAACCTACAGAGTAGGAACGATCCTGTCTGCCCGGGCCATCACCTGTCTGCTCTGAACACAGAGCATGCGTCATATCTGATTCTGTGTGACTCTATGGACTTAGCCCACCAGGCTTCTCTGTCCATGGAATTCTCCAGGCAAGAATACTGGAGTGGGTTGCCATGCCCTCCTTCAGGGGATCTTCCTGATCCAGGGTTCGAACCTGAGTCTCATACGTCTCCTGTGTTGGTAGGTGGGTTCTTTGAACACAGGCATCCATACAATGACTATTTAGTGAGTGTCCCAGGCATTGTTCTGAGTGCTAGAAAGCAGGGGAGAACAGGATCTGATCTGTCTCCTCTCCATCCCCCACCACCCTTCCCATCCATGACTCATCCCAGGCTGTGGAAATCGGCTGCTGGGTGTGCAGCACCCTGTGGGGAGGGGTCCCTGAGCCCCTCCCTGCTCAGCCCCTGGCTCTGCTCCCCGCTCACCACCAGCAGGTCGTTGAAGAGGAACACCTCCCTCTGGTGCGCAGCCTGCTTCTGCAGCTTGTTCACGTCCGTCACCTCGAAGAGTCGGCTGCAGCAGACCAGGCGGCGATGTGGCACAGAGAGAACCTGGTGGGGGGGCACACAGTGCTCAACAGGGGGTGGGGGGGCCGTCACCCCCTAGCACCAGTTTCCAGAAGAGCAGATGCAGGCCCGGTTTGACCCTGAACCTCCCCTCTCCTCCCCCAGGGCTCTCTCCCCTTCCTCACGCTCCTTGGGGATCAGGGCTGGGCAAGAGGGGTTCTCGATGCTGGGAAGAAGTAAGAGGATAAAAGACAGAGAAAGGACATTGAATACAGTCTCTGGGTCTTCCCTGGTGGCTCAGTGGTAAAGAATCCACCTGCCAACTCAGGGGACACAGGTTCAATCCGTGGTGCAGGAAGATTCCACATGCCGAGGGGCAATTAAACCGGGGCACCACGACTACTGAGCCTGTGCTCTACAGCCCGGGAGCTGCAACTACCGAAGCCCGCACACCCTAGAATCCAGGCTCCATAACAAGGAGTAGTCCCTGCTCCCCACAACTAGAGAAAAGCCCCCAAAGCACCAAACACCCAGCATGGCCAAAAATGAATAAATAAATAATTTTAAAAAGAGAGAAAAGAACCTCTGGATCGTTCAAGTCCCATCACTGTGCACCCTTCTCCCTCCGAGTCCTCCTCTAGGGCACCCCCACATTCTGGGCTGTGCTTCTCTGTACTGCACACCCAGACACGAGTGTGCAAGGCAGGGAGGGGGTCCCGGGGACACTGGAAACCTGCTCTAGTGTATGAACCAGCTCCTGGGGGGCATCCGCAAGCCTGACAGAGGCTGCGACTTCAGCATGAAGGGCTCTAGCCAGGAAAGGCTGACCCCACATGAATGGGTGGAGGGGTCCAGCACAGAACCTCCAGAAAGTTCCCCAAACTGCCCCCTGAGCAAGCCACTGGGGAGGAGGAACCAGAGAGATCAGGGTTAGAGATGGAGGCCAGACCTTTATGTCTGCGGTATACGGAGCTTCTGTGGACATCTCGAGAGGACTGCCCTTAAAAACCACTGCAAACTTGGAGCAAACTGTGACCCGGGGCCACAGCTCAGGGGCACCTCAAGGGTTTGAGACCCCACATCGAGAGCCTGCTTGAGCCCATGTCCTTCCTTCTCTTCAGTAGATCATCCAGGATGCCCAGGGTCTATTCCACTCCAACCTCCAGAGGCTTCAACCCAAGAGCCTGGACAGTCTTACCCAGGACCTCACTTCCACCCCTCCCACTGCATGAGCTGGTCAAGGCGGCGATGAGGAGATAGGCAGGTGGAAGGAAGAGGGTGCAAGAAAGAAAGGAAGAAAGGGAAGGAGCTGGAGACAGGGGCTCTGTGGCCCGAGGTGGGGGGCAAGTGATCCCTCACCCCTTCCACTTCCACCCCTCCAGCTCCCTGCCAGCTGAGCACCATGACCCCACGGTGGGCACTTACAGTCTTCATGCCCACGATGGACTTCTCCACCTTGGTGACGTACGTGACGTGGTCCTCATTGGACCTGAGCTCCTTCTGCTGAATCCTCTCGTAGATGCCGACCACCAGCTCCCTGGGGATGTCGGCACCGTCATCCACACCTGAGGATGAGGAGTGGAGAAGGGAGGGGGTCGGGGGGTCAGGGGCTGGAGCCAGAGAGGGGAAGCCCGCTACCTGAGTGACGCTCCCCAAGGGTGGCCTTGATTTGGCCCTGTCCCTGCTCCAAAGCCTTCAGTGGTTGGCTTCACATCCCTGCTGAATTAGAGATGACCTCCCTGGCCAGAGCACCTGCTGTATGAGGGCTCAGCACGTGTCCCAGCCCCACCTCCAGGTGCCCCACAGCCACAGTCTTGGCTCCTACCTCCCAGGCCTCCGCCTCATCTCTGATCACAGCCTCGGGCTCCTGCCTTTGCTCCTCCTAGCATCTCCCGCTCCGGCCCCACCATGAGGGCACTGCCCGTGTGCTGTCTTGTCTCTTTCAGGCCCTCCCCTCCCCTCCACAGGGAGCTCAGTGATTAGTTGTCAGATGGTGAGAAGATCCCCTCCTTGCTGGGAGCGCAGGGAGGGGTGGGACATTAAGTGAAGGAGAGCAGGGCAGCCCCCGCAGTGATGCAGTAACAAGACCACCACCCGTCTCCCACTTCATGGTAATGATCAGACTCTGGTGACAAAAAACACCAGCAGGAAGTACACCAACATGAAAACAACTTTCCCCGGGAGGGAGAAACAGAAGCAATAAACAAAATCTTCCTTCTACTTTTTCTAAATCTTCTTTTAACGATTATATACTCCTCTTTTCAAGAGGGGAAAATGAAAAATAAAACATCCTGGGCAAGTGCTCTCCAAGCAGTTTTCTTAAGTGTCGAGAGGACATTACACCTTCTATGAGTGACTCTCTGGATTGACCCCGTGTCTTCCATATCTGAGCTTGGTTCTGAGTTGGGCAGATGAACCAAGAAGCACCCCCCAGGGCCCCTGAAAGAAACCAGGCTGCGGCCAAGAGGAGCAGGGCAGGGGCTGAGCACATGGGGCTCCCAGGTAGAGATGGCAGGTTGCACACCTCTGCTCCTTCTGAACGCCCCGGAAAAAGGAATCGGCAGAGACGGAGGAAGAGGCAGGGGCACCAGGGGACCTGAAAGTGGGTGAATGAGCACATGATCCGCAAACCTGGGAAAGTGGAAATGGAAACCAGCAGAGGGATTAGAAGGCTCAGAACCATCAAGGGCTCTGGAGCTGGCAGAGCCCTGGAGGTGAAGGTGGGCTCGAAATAGGAAGATCAGTTGAAAATTAGAATAAAAGGCAGTTAGACATCCCCGCCCCTTCCTCCACTCCAAGCCTTCATTCTTTGGAAGGGATGAACCAGGAACTCTGGGCTGGTGGACCCCAAGCACAACCTGTTGGAGAAGGAAATGGCAAGGCACTGCAGTATTCTCACCTGGGAAATCCTGCAGACAGAGGAGCCGTGGGGGCTACGGTCCATGGGATTGCGAAGGGTCGGACACGACTGAGCAACTGACATTAAGCGCAACCAAGACTGAGAGTCTGTGCTGAAAACCGGGGGATGGAGCTGATGCCTGTGTATTAGGAGACCCCCGCGAGCCCACTTCCCACGCAGCTCTCAGTGCTGGCATAGAGACTCACCCGCTCTGGGCTACAGATTAGACATTTCTCTTCTGAGGGATTGAGCATCCCAAGGGAAAATATCTAAAGATACTGCAGTCACTTCTCCCCGTGAAACAGCTTAATGAAATGTCGACATGAGAAAGCCCACCAGTCGGCAACCCCACGCACACTTGGAGCTTTAATCAGCCTTTTAGTGGCTCACTGCTAAATGTGGATGGACAACCAAGTTTCATTCGCTGTGTATGGAAAGTGTCCAACACAAGAGAGGAAAAGTATGGGGAAAACTGAAAAAGGAACTTAGAAGAAAGCGAGGAGAAACTGAAACAAACAAGTGCAAACATGAGAAGATGTTGCATCTACGAAACAGGAACAAAAGGCTCTGAAGAGCAGCACTTAGCAGAAAAGAGTTCTTGAGAGTGAAAAAGATGACCGCAGAAATGAAAAGTTAAGCAGGAGATCTGAAAGAGAAAGCTGAGGGCCCTCTTCAAGAAAGTCAAACAAGAAGACAAAGATGGCAGACAGAAAGTTGCCGTCAGAGGCTCAGACTGGGAGGTCTAACATCTGGAATACAGGAGTTCCAGAAACAGAGTCCAGAGAAAAAGGAGAGGGGAAATGATTAGATGCAATATTTCGGAGGCATGTGTTTCTAGACTATTAATAAAAGGAAGAAACTGGTTCCCAGCACAGTGGCTGAAGAAAGAGCCAAAGAAGGCACACGATGATGAAACTCAGAACACGAAGGACTCCCCC
>NW_011494785.1:3821640-3822628 GCF_000754665.1 Bison bison bison | reverse complement strand
TGCTAGCAACCTCCTGGGCCCAGACAGCAGTTCCAGTGCCCTTGACCACCGGGGGTGACAGCCTTCCGTGGGGGTCTGAGACTCCCGGAACGACTCTGAGCAGGTTCTGGATCAGTTGAAAATTAGAATAAAAGGCAGTTAGACATCCCCGCCCCTTCCTCCACTCCAAGCCTTCATTCTTTGGAAGGGATGAACCTCCATTGCCTCCCCTACCTCGCAGGTTCCGGATAAAGTCCTCCAGCATCATCTTGCGGTCGGGCTTGATGTTGGGGCTGTACATGTCGGTGTTGAGCAGGATGATGGCGAAGGCCAGGATGAAGATGGTGTCCGGGTTGTGGAACTGCTGCACCACCTCGGGGTTGCACATGCAGTAGCGCTGGCTGCGGTGGGGACACGCGTGGGGCATGCGGTGGGGACACGTGTGGGGCATGCAGTGCGGACACACGTGGGGCATGAGGGCCCTGCCTTCCCCACACTCTGGAGAGGGGGGCACTTGGGAACATGTCCGGTTTTCTGAGTGTGGGCTTAGGCCCAGGGGGCTCCCCATCTCCACTCTTTGGCCCCCATTCCCACCGAGGGGACAGGGCAGGTGTCACGCACCCAAAGACCCCAGACACCCCCTCCCCAACAGTACCAGCCTCAGACTGATGCTCAGTAAAAACCCGCTGGTTGATGGGGACACACGAAGTGCCACCAGGCCACCTGGAGGCCAGATGCTGGTTCAGCTCAGAGAGCCCCAGAGGTCTGCCTGCTTCTTTCCTCCCCTCCTGCCCCCCTCCCACCCTCCCCTGCCCAAACCCCAACCAGCCCTCTAGGGACTCCTGTCCTCAGCTCACAGCCCGGGCTGCTTCCTCCATTCCCTGGGCGTGTGGGGGACTCTTGCCCCCGGCTGGCAGCCCCCTACTTCCCCCACACCCAGCGTATGTGAGGGCTGGGGAGGACCCACCTGAAGGCCTCTATGAGCCGCTCCACCTTCTGGGCCTCACCC
>NW_011494785.1:3808153-3821540 GCF_000754665.1 Bison bison bison | reverse complement strand
CTTCTGCGCCTCTCCCTGCACCCGGATGTGTGCCTGGAACTTCCTCAGGGCCTCGTCCAGCTCCATGGCAGAGAAGTCCATCTCGTCCACCACGCAGCTGAGGCCGGGAGGGGAGAGGGCCGTGAGGGCAGTGGCCAGACCTCCCTCCACCAGCCAGAGCTGGGAAGAGGGGCAAAGCCCCCCTGCTGGCCAGACAACCCCTCCCTGAAGGAAAGGCGAGACTTGGGGGTCTGAGACCAACCAGGAGGGACTTACCCATGCCAGGGTCTCCTGCCATAGCCCAGGAGGACCTCCTCACCCTGCCTCCCCTCCCAGACAGCCCTGCAAGGTGCTGGCTGAGGGTCCTCCTCCCACTGCCAGAACCTGGGGCCCAGGGCGGCAGCCGGCAGTCCAAGGCTTCCGGCTAAGAGGATGCTGAGCCCAGACCTCCCGCCTCCAAATTCCAGGGCCTCTCCTCTCAGCCCCTGAGCATCCAGAAGTCAGAGGTTTAAAAGGTGAACACAGTTTCCTCTCCTGTCCTCTCCAAGGCCTGTCAGGGGCCTGGCTTTCTCCCCACTTTCCGTTCCATTTGGGAGTCTCCTCTTACACAACCCCTCCAGTGTCTGAGCGTTCATAGCCGAGCAGACTGCCCACTCCCAAGCAAGTGACAGGCCAGCTTAACCTCCTGGCCCCCAGCGCATCTGGCCTTGCCCTCCTGGGGCACCCTGTCCCCAGGATCATGAGCATTGGGGCAGGAATCTGGGCCCCACAGAGCAGCAGGCTTGACGCCCCCGAGGGCCACAGAGGCTCCCGCGTGGAGCTGACGTGTCCTTTTCCGCACACACGTGCCGCTCCGCTTTTCTCCGTCCTGGTCACCCCACACCCGCCCCATGCTGCCCTCTCCTGGTTCCCACAGGATGCAGAGAGTGGGGGGGTTTTCCTGAACACAGGGGAAAGAAGTAGAAGGGTACCATCAGAGGATTGACAAATCCAGTTTGTTTGACGATGGTTTCTCTGGTGTTGGGGGAAAATGAACGTACAGGGAAGGGCAGGAGCAATAGAGAAGCAGGGGCCGTCAGGATGCACCTGCAGAGGGCCAGGCGAGAGACGGGGCTACATCGGAACAAATCGAATGGACCCGAACGGACCAGGCCAGCTCAGAATCTGAGAGACATCCTAAAGGAAGAACTGGGGGGGACGAGGATTCATTTGGTTGATCGACAGGGTTCATAAGAGGCCACGTTAAATAACAGTGCTACTATGCACAGAGGAGACTGCTGAGGGCAGGAGTCAGTCCCTGGGCAGCCTTCACCAGGCCACAGGCTGTGTTAGCAACTCTTGCAGGAAAGTGAGGGTGTACATCTTTTATGTTTTACCAAGTATTTAATATTTTAAGTTGGCCTGAGTAAATATTTGATAATGTCTGGTTTGAGGAACTCTTCAGATAAAATGTCCCCACACCCAGCATCTCTCTCTTCTCAAAGCTGAAAGTATAAACGTGTTTATTTAGTATAACCTGGACAAAGTACTCCGGTGGGTCTGAAGCAAAGACCAAGCATTCTGAATTCTCAGCAGCCCAGGAGGCTCTTCCTGAGATTGGCCGCCTCTGTTCCCGCCCACTCTGGTCAGCAGGCCCTGGGGCCTCTCCCTGCCTCAGGGCTCCGCCCACCTCTCTCCTCCCCACGGCCTCTGCTGAGGGTCAGGGCCTCAGCATCGCACCAAAGCTGTGACTTCAGTAGCCTCTAGACCAGCCTCCTTGCCTCCAAACCATCTTCCGGAAGAACACTTCCAGGACATCCGCGGCCCTGTCACTCATTCCTCTACTTATAATTTTTCCAAGGCTTCCCACACCCCCTGTATGAAACCCGAGTTCCCTGGCAAAGCACGGCCCTGGTTGCTCCCAGTCGCCCCTGCCCCTGCGGCATCCTGGCTCTGTCCTGCAGCCTTGCTCTCCATCATTGTATGCTCATTCACCCAGGCTGCTCCTTTGTCCTGCAGCCCACCCCCGACCTCCAGGTCTGCGTCTAGATGTCCATCTCTCGGAGAGTCTTCCTCGAGCTCCGTGGTTCCTCTGCTGTGTCTCCCACCAGGCCACACGCTTCCAGATCCCCAGAGTCAATTTCTGCATTCCTAGCGGATATCTGAACTCAATAAACATTCCTGGGGTGGATGAATGAGTGAGTGACAGGACCAACCTGGAGAACAACTGGGGCCATGAGCTAGAGAAGGGGTCGGCTGAAGAAGGAGCCCTGTGGCTGGGGCCTTGACCTGGTGGCCCAAATCAGCTGGATCTGACCTCTGGACACAGCTGCCAAGGGAAGGGACAGTGGATTCCAGACCGTGGGCAGTGAGGCAGCGTGGAGTGCACACACTTCCCATTGTTCGGCTGCCTTTGCAGGCCAGGGAGTGATGAGAACTCGGCCAGCTGGCCCTGATGAGGCTGCTCCCGGGGAGATGTCTGGACCTGCCTGGCGAGATGCTGCTAACAGGGGGTAATCCCGGTGGTGCTCCCACTTGGGTCGGGGGAAGCGGGGGAGGTGCCCTCCTTCCTGTGAGTTTCTGCAGAGATGTGGCAAGCCCCTTGCAAGGGCTGGGGAAGCATAAACACAGACGCTCCCTGCATCTATATAAACACGTACAACCTTGCATAAAATTGCTCATTAGCACTGATCCATGCATGGCGTCAGTCTGTGTTGCAGGAAAACGAAGCATCGTATACAACTGTGATCAAAATGAATGTTGTCATCTCCACTTTTTTTTTTTTTTGAACGATAGCAAGACAGTGTCTGGCAGACAAAGGCACTGGATGAGAGCTGAAAATAGGTGATGATGGCAGCAGGGATTTTTAATTGGCCAGAAGAGACCATAAAGACCTGGAAGCTGAGGCTCGGGCCAAGGCTGGGAGGGGTGTGTGCGCTGCCCACGTGGGACTCTGCTCCAGGCAGAGCCGGGCCAGTTTCAAGATTAGGATGGAAAACGAAACCACCCACCACCACGAGCTGGAGGAACCCGGGTGTTATTTCTGCAGTTCTTGTATCATACAATTCAATTAAAAATATCCCCATCCGCCACAGAGTTATTTTCGTTAGTCAGAACTCATAACATGCCTAACAAAGGTCAGGGCCTTCCACAAAAGGGTGACATGGCCAACAAAACAAAGCTGGAGGAGGCTGACACAGGAGGGCCTGCCGGGGTCCCTGGTGACGACAGAGCAACGAAGGAAATCCCGTTTGAGGGCCTCAGAGGGGATGGCTGCCGACGCGCCTTGAACCTGCCCACAAATCGGGAGTTGGTGAGGAGGCTGAGGCCACTTTCCTTTCGCTGGGCTGGCAGCCCCACCTGGTGGTTTTCAAACTGGAGGGCTCACCAGAACCACCTTGCAGGCTGATCAGCAAGCAGGAGGCCGGGCACCACCCCCGGGTTTCTGGTTCCGGGGCTCTGGGCTACAGTCTGAGAATTGACATTGCTAATAAGTTCTCAGGGGCTGCTGCTGTTCGAGACCCATGCTCTATGCCGATGACAGGGCTGGGTCAGGGGGGTCAGGCCCTTGGTGTCAGGCACCCTTGGGATTGAATCTTAGGCTTCCCTGGCAGCTCAGTTGGTAAAGAATCCATCTGCAATGCTAGAGATCCCAGTTCAATTCCTGGGTCGGGAAGATCCCCTGGAGAAGGGATATGCTACCCACTCCAGTCTTCTTGGGCTTCCCTTGTGGCTCAGCTGGTAAAGAATCTGCCTGCAATTCGGGAGACCTGGGTTCAGTCCCTTAGTCGGGAAGATCCCCTTGAGGAGGGCATAGCAACCCAGTCCAGTATTCTTGCCTGGAGAATCCCCATGGACAGAGGAGCCTGGTAGGCTATAGTCCAAGGGGTCACAAAGAGTTGGATACTACTGAGCAAATTTCACTTCACTTCACTTCTACCATATAACTATTAGGTTCTAGTCACTTAGCCTCACTGGGCCTCACTTTTCTCATCTCTAGAATGGAGCTGACCCTGTAACCCCTGTTACAGGTAATCCCTGTAACCTACCAGTGGGCAGGTGGGGTTATGGGTTTTAGAAGAGACGATGTATATAAAGCTCTCAGTTATAACGGAGTATAAGAAACAAAGAGTTCCCGACTTGCAGTTGCCAAGGGGTGGGGGAGGGAGGGATAGACTGGGAGTTTAGGGTTGGTAGTCACGACTATTACATTTAGAATGGATAACCAACAAAGTCCTACTGAATAGCACAGGGAATTATACTCAATATCCCATGACAAACCATAATGGAAAAGAATATAGAAAAGAATGTCTATATTACTGAGTCACTTTGCTGTACAGCAAAGATTGGTACAACATTGTAAATCAACTATACTTCAATAAAAATATACATGTGTGTGTATGTGTTTAGTTGCTCAGTCGTATCCGGCTCTCTGTGACCCCATGGACTGTAGCCCGCCAGGCTCCTCTGTCCATGGGATTTCCCAGGCAAGAATACTGGAGTGGGTTGCCATGCCCTCCTCCAGGGGATCTTCTCAACCCAGGGGTCGAACCCAGGTCTCCCCCATAGCAGGCAGTTTCTTTGCCATCTGAGCCACCAGGGAAGCCTATATATGTATATATACATCTGGTGACTCAGACGGTTTATGTATATAAACACAAATACATTTTTAAAAAGGAAATGAGAGTTCTCGTTAGGGACCAGATCAGAGCTGATGTGCCTGGTGGTTAAGCAGATCTGAAGTTTCTACTAGCAGAGCTGTAAACACCCTTGCCATCATCACCAATTAACTCTGCCTGAAAGTCCATCACCAGATCCATCAACTGTTTACAACACAGTCCGTCAGACAGAGGAAACCAAGTCGGCTCAGGCCAATGGAGGTTTGTGGACCAGTTCCTCAGCTCTGCTTTCTTCCTAGATGAGAGGGCCGGGGCCAGCAAATAAAGGTGCATCGGGGACGGGAGGGGCTTCTCAGGGGCGCTAGTGGTAAAGAACCCACCTGCCAATGCAGGAGGCACAAGAGACGTGGGTTTGATCCAGGGTCTGGAAGATCCCCTGGAAGAGAGCATGGCAACCCACTCCAGTGTTCTTGCCTGGAGAACACCATGCACAGAGGATCTGGCAGGCTACAGTCCACGGGGTCACATGGAGTTGAACACATGAGCGACTTAGCACATACACGGGCAGAGCACCTGATTTTGGTCGGGGCACTAGACGTTTCTTCTCTCAGCCCTCAGCTCCTGTCCAGGGAAAATGAGGGGGCTGGACTAACTGACCATCCAAGGTGTTTCTCAGCACCACCACTCACAACTGGGGTCTGACATGCGCGGTAGAGACATCTGGACCAGATGCCTGTTGGGATGAAGCAGAAGGCAGGAAGGTGCAGAGCTAAGGGCTCGGGCTGTGGACCATTCTGCCCGGCTTCAGATCTCAGCAGCTGCTCAGCTTTGTGGGCAAGCAACCCACCTTCTCTGGTTCCTTCACTGGGTGCAGACTCCAGCATTCGCTTCACAGCGCTGCTGGGAAGAAAAAACGTGGCTCTGCATATAAGGCTCTTGGAACCATGCCTGCTGGCACATGATATACACTTGGCACACGTGAGCTGCCCACTCACTCACAGACGGCCCTCCCGAGAAACCCTAGGATGCCTTTCCAGGAAGTCCCCTTGCACTGAGCGGCCAGTGTCAGCCACCCCTGAGTTATCACACAGGATTGAGAGAGACCCCTCCAGAGCTAGGACCAGAGGGCTCAGGAAAGGAGTTGGCGCTGGGTTTATTTACTTTGGTATAAAAGCCCAATCTCCATGTACCCATGACCAAGCCAAAGGGAGTCTCAACTCTGGACGTGGAGTTCATCCCACTCTTGAACTTGGAGTTCCAGAGTTCCAGAGTCTCCATGTACAGGAGTGAGTGATTCTGAAATGCCAGTGACTGTTAACTGTTAAGGAGAATCTCTCATCCGTGTGTGTGCGTGTGTGTGTGTGTGTATGTGGTAGGCAAGGGTGGAGGAAAGGGCACTGGAGAGGTGAGGGCTCAAGGTCATAAAACCCCAAGACACCCCTGTTAGAAGAGACCTTCTCCTTCCATCCCTCTGAGTGGGGGCAGCACCAAGTTTTCAGAGCCGCGCAAAGCCGCCTATCCGTGTCTGCCCCTGGCCTCTCTCCATCCCCCTCTAGACCCACCAGGGTGGGCATGGGTGCCAGCCTGCTCTCCCCTCGCCTGTGGATCTCCTCAGGAGCAAGACAACCCCCATCAGAAGCTACATACAGACAACGCCCAGGACCTTCTGGAGTTAGTCCTTCCCAGCGAAGAGAGGCCAGCGCCTTCCAGCCTGTTGAGTTTGACAGACAATCTGTCTTCATTTCTGAGTGTCCCCAAGAAGAACAAATCTGTTACATGCTGGCCAACACATTTCCACGGAAATGAAATAATGAAATCTGACTGAAACGTCCTACTCCAGTATCCAACAGAGATTGGAGCAGGCGCAGTGCAAGAAGGAATCCCCCGGGGAAACTTTTTCTCCCACCCTGCCCCCCGGGACTGCTCAACCCCCATACTGCTCCCCCTGCATCTCCGTGGGAAGGACAGATGCCGTCCACGTGCACAGCGATCACGCGGGCCAGGAGGGAGGCCGCGGAGAACCCACACGCAACAGCCCCCAGTCCGCTGGCCTTCAAACCTGCTGAAGCGAACACTTCAGGAAGGAAATAGAGCAGAGCCAAATTTCCCAGCCATGTGAAAACGGAGAGGGAAGCACTTTCAGCCCCCCAAGAATTCCGACCCCCACTGCCCTCCGGGTCCCACTGCCCTTCCTCCTCAACACCAGAGGGGGGCTTCCTCCAGGCTCGGGGTGGCCCCTCCCTTCCCCAGCCGTGGTACTGAGACCTGCCCTGAGGAGTCTGAGTTTCCCTGTGTTAGGGGAGGGGCCGTGGGGGAGTAGGGGTCGAGGAGGTCTAATGCCCTGGGCTTCTTTTTATGCCCTGTGGTTTTAAATAGAAAATACAGTAACAGAAATAGCTGACATTTTAAAAGAATTTACTAAGCATCAGGCACCAAGTTAAGCACTTCATATCCATTTTAAAATTTAATTCATATGACTGGTTCTATTATCCCCATTTGACAAATGACAAACTTGAGGCTGGTTTTTCCTAAAAAAAAAAAAAAAAAAAAAAGAGAGAGAGAGCCAAAAACCAAAGCCTTCCCAGGTAAACACGGGAATGGACATGGCCCTCTGAGCTCAGAATGCCTTCTATTATTATTCAGTAAAGCCTGGTTGGACACATTCCTTCTTGGAATGGGGCTTCCACAGACTAGCACAGAAAGGGATGAAAAGAAAGGTCAGCTTTTAACAGCACCAAGGGCCTAATTCTGGAGGCAAATATCAGCACCTCTGTGATGCTCAAATGCAGATCAGCGTCAGGGGCAGATTCTATCTGGTACGGCCCCTCCTCTCACCCTGTCTGCCCTCCTCCCAGGCCCTCTGCCTCACCGCCTCTCCCTTTCCTGTCTGGCTGTATCTTGGAGAGTGCGGTGGCTTGGGCTGTCTCAGTCTCCAAAGGGAGGGGTGATTTATGTCTTTTATTCAGCAAACAGCTTTGTACGGAATGGATGCGATGGGCTGAATGTCACGGGTGGGGGCAGGGAGCAGTGCGGAATCCCAGTGAAGCCTTCCCGCCAGGACAAAACCAAAACGGCACTGGGTGGGGAGAAGGAAGGGGCAGGGGATGCTGGCTTGAGCGGCAGGGAGATGCCAGAACTCCCCGTGCCTGGCTGCCCCGCCACTGCCTGCCTCTTCCTGCCTCTCTGTCCTCTCCGGGCACCTCGCAGGGGACAAACCAGGCATCTGGGTGATGCAGACTTGGGGGAGGAGCTGCCACGTGCAGGCTGAATGTGCCAGGGCCTTGGAGCCCAGGGCCTGCGTGGCTGCAGAACAAAGCACGTGAGGTGGGGGGCATTCACTGGGGCAGAATCTGGGCTTGGTTCTGCTCTCCATCCTCCCCAAGCCCACAGTGCCCACTGGAGGCTCCTGGGCCCCTCGCCTCTCTTTCCACATTCCTCCTCTCATCTCTCCCTGTTGACCCCTGGGTCTGTATCTTCTCTGAAGCCATTCCTGTTCCTTCACCTTTCTATACACACACACACACACACACACACACATACATACACACATGGGATACCCAGCTCAGCCCTGGTTCCCTACATACAGTAGGCACTCAATATTTGGTGAATGAGTGGTGAATGGCCATCCTGTTCCCCTGAGTGCCCCTCTGGGTGGCTGTGGCATGGTGACAAAGCACACTTTAGGGCAGAAGATTTTGCATGATGCCAAGGTGTTACAAGCGCACTAAGGATTGGGGGAAATGATAGATTCACCGGCGGTGCTTGGAGGGACCCAAACTCACACAGCCCAGCCCACTCTCTTTGCAGGTGAGGAAGCTGAGGCCTGGAGCAGAAGTGACGTGCAAAAGCTCTAGAGCCTGTTTGAAGCAGAGCAGGAGTCAGAGCTGGCCTCTCAGGTCCAGCCACTTCTCTCTCCCCACTGCCCCATCATCTAAGCCTGAGCCCATCCAGCCGCCAGCCCAGTCTCCAGCCCTGTGCCCCTCCCGCATAGCAGCTGGTCTGAGTCTCCAGCCCACACACTTGGTCTCCCGGGGAGGATGGGCAATTAAGTTTTCCATGTGCTGCTCAGCACAACCTGGGCTGGAGAAAAACCATGTGTTCCCTGAAGTGCAGGCCGGGGATGCTGGGGTAGGGGGGGAGGGGGATGGGAAGCAGGTTGGAATTCTGGGGCCAGGCCGCATGAGAACTGGAAAAGTGGAAGAGAGCAGACGAGGCAGTCAGGGCCTGGAAGTGAAGCTGCCACCGCTGCCCCAGAATAGAGGAACAAAGCCGGGTCACCCCCCGGATCGTGGGGCAGCTGGAAAGAATGAAGCCATCAGATGTAGCAGCTCCACTTGCTCATCGGTGGAAAGGGGACAAAGGCAAATGAAAAGGCTGGAGAGATGAACCAGAAGAAAAATAGGAGAGGAAAGTGACAGGAACTGGCTCTTTCTCCTCTTGCACAGTTCCTCAAAGCGTCCCCTGAGGGGGAAGGGAAGCACGTGCATTTGTGGGTTTGGGCACCAGGAGGGACAACCAACTGTCCAAAGCCACTGAGTCAGAGACAGGAGAGGCCCATCAGGGATCTCAAGGTCCCTCAGATGGGTCCCACTTCCCTCTCTTCTGACTGCACTCAGGTAACAACTACCCCATCATGGATTTAGGAAGGTGAAAGGGATTCCTAAGGACAGCTGACCTCCCCTCGTAGCCCAACCCCTCCACTCTCTGGGTATGGAAACACAGGCCATGGCTGGAGGGCAGGGGCTGTCCCAAGACACAGCACCAAGGCTGTTCCACAAACAGAAGGCAAGTCGGGACTTCCCTGGGGGTCCAGTGGCTAAGACTCGGAGCCCCCAGTGCAGAGAGCCAGGGTTCGACTAGATTCCATATGCTGCAACTAAGAGTTCACATGAAATGAAGTGAAGTGAAAGTCGCTCACTTGTGTCCGACTCTTTGCAACCCCATGGACTATACATACATAGAATTCTCCAGGCCAGAATACTGGAGTGGATAGCCTTTCCTTTCTCCAGGGGATCTTCCCAAGCCAGGGATCGAACCCAGGTCTACTGCATTGCAGGCAGATTCTTTACCAGCTGAGCCACCAGGGAAGCCCAAGAGTTCTCATGCCAAAACTAAAGATCTTGCATGCCACGACTAAGATCCAGCACAGCCAAATAAATAAATGTTTCTAAAAAAATAAAAAGAAGAAGCAGGTCTCTAGCTCCCACCCCAGGGATACTGACAGTGACCCTCTTGCTTCTAAACCTGGAGCAGGAGCCCTAGCCCTCTGTGGTGGGCCTTTGCTGCTCCAAGCGCAAGTACAGAAGGAGGGGGTTCTCCCAGGACCCCTGGGGAAACACTTCTGCTGAGTGTGCCCAAGGACAAGGAGGTGGGAGAGAAGTGGGGAGGGCTCCCTACAGAGGGGTGACTTTGGAGAGAAAGTGAGCTCAGGGAGCCAGCAGAAGAGAGGAGGAACATGGAGAGAGTCAGGAGGGGAGGTAGGGGTCCGGGGCAGACTTCACAGGGCCTCACCCCCTCTTTGGAGAGGCGAGGTGACTCCAAGGTCTGCTCCTGAGCCCCAGGGAATCTGCCCCTTCCATGAGGCTCACCTACTTACCCACAGCATCACACCCATGAAGTTGAGCTCAAACCAAGGCAGCCCCCTCGCTCTCCCTCCCCCTAAATACCTCATCTATTGGACTTTAAAATGATTTTTTGATTGTGTGATCTTGGTGGTCAATCTATCTTTACACAATCTTAGTTTCTGGTGGCTCAGTGGTAAAGAATCTGCCTGCCAAGCAGAAGACGTTGGTTCGATCCCTGGTTTGGGAAGATCCCCTGGAGAAGAAAATGACAACCCACTCCAGTATTCTTGCCTGGAAAATCCCATGGACAGAGGAGGCTGGCAGGCTACAGTCCGTGGGATCTCAAAAGAGTTGGGCATGACTTAGCGACTACACAACATCAAACGTACTTTATGGCTCTAAAAACCCTAACCCCTTCCTTTCCTGCCTCATGGTTCCTCCACGATATGAAGCGGACGCTCAGGGGCTGGGAGACTGGACAGGCAGCAGGTGATGCTGAGGGGTCAGTCCCCCAGGAGGAGATGGCCCCAGCACTGACACAGCCCTCTTCCAGTTTCACTCTCTTGCCTTTTGGTCTCCCTGGACTACTTCTGTGCTAGCCCCACCCCCAGCCCCATCCTCATCCCCAGTGCCTGTGGGAGGAGCACCCTGGCTCAGTAAGTGGCAGAATAACTGGAGAGGAAGCAGGTTATTGGCTAAGGATCATGGGGCGCCTGGCTCTTTTGACCAATCAGGAAGCCCCTAGGACTGGAGCCAGGACTTTTGGGAATCCACCCAGATTTCAGAGGTCCTGTCTTGCCCTGTGTCCTTCCCTAGCTGAGGTCCCAGGCCATCCAGGAGATCCTGGAGTGTAGGGTGGGCTAGGAGGGCGGGGCAGAGCCCGGAGGCGGGCACTCACTCGAGCACATCGCGGTTGAACTGCTTCTTGCTGTTGCCCAGGAACTCCCCGATCATCTGGCGGCTCAGGCCCTTACGCTGGAGCAGGAAATGGGCCACTCCAATGGGGGTGTCGGGGATGAAGCCTCGAGAGATCAAGAACTGGATGCCCTTGTCTGGGTTTCTGGGGTGGGGTGGGGAAAAGAAGTAGAGAGTGAGGCAAGACAATCCGTGACTCCTTTCCTCCCTTTCTTCCAGCCCAGGGAACCCACAGAAGTGCCCGGAGGTCCCCAGGTGGAATTCCCAGGAAATGCCACTATTCCTTCTGCTGCAGAGGGCCTCCCTTTCTGAAGGCTCTCTTCACGCATGCTTCTGAACTCCCCACCCAGGACAGACGATGGTGCGGGGCTGGGGAGGGCTGGGCAAAGTGGGCTCCAGAGCAGGTGGAGGGGCATCCTTTCTGTCTTCAAGCCTCAGTCCCACTGGATCCGATCTTCAGGCCCCCAAGCCCTCCTCCCACCTGTATCCTGCTTTCTCTAGTCAGGATCCACGCTGGAACCGGGAGGAGGGTGGACTGGGACACGGAGGTGGGATCTCTTACCACATCCCTCTTCCCTGTGCATTGTAGACACAAGAAAGACCCTGCTCCCCAGGGATTACTTTCCCAGGCTGGAGTCTCTGTGCGTGGGTGTGGGTGTGCGTGCTGGGATTTAAGGTAAATGTGCTCCCAGCCTGCTTTGCAAATCCCTGCTGCTCCCTGAGCTGGGTCTTACGGGTCCAGGAGAAGATACAGACAGAAATAGAGGGTAAGCCTTTAGACCCGTTTATAGCAGGCTGACATTTTCAGGACAACCAAGCATGTGACTGTTTTTCTAGCAACTCACGTTTATTGAATTTTACAAAAGTATCAGCCCACGACATACTGAGTAAAAACCCAAGCTGATCCTTCAGTACACATCATTTGAGAAGCACTGCCTAGCTGGGTCCAGGCATCTGTGTGGGCCTGGGGAGGCAGGGCTGAGGCTACCCTCATCCCGGTGGCTTCCTGATATAGAAGAAAGAGCACTGGGCTGGGAATCAGGCAGATATGACTTCACCCAGCTATTCCACTTACTAGCAGCTTCACAGCGCTCAGCTCACCTCACTGTGCGAGCCCTACTCCTGTTCTATAAAATGGCATAATAATGCTCTGTCTAAAAATTTTAAGTTTGCAAACGTTTTATCTCAGGCAAGCTACTGAATATAAGCTTGAGGCCAGAGGATGTGTGTTGCTCATCTATGTGGTTTCTGGACTGAGCACTCCAAAAATCGTCGCGGAATGAGTAAACGAACACACAGGTGAATGGTTTCTGCTTAGTCCTCACTGATTAGTGGGAGAGATGCTGTGTTTTCTGGTTCAGGTCTATGAAGGAAGGAGTGAGTGAGGGTGGAGATGCGTAGGTATACTTGAAATCTCCCTAGGACGGGTGTGTGCATTTCCTCTGCTTGCCACCAGCTGTATACCTCTTGGTACCAAGGAAAGTCTGGCTGGAGGCTCTGAGCTACCGCGGTCATTCATCTCTGTGTCCACACCCCTGCTCTCTTCTGCTCCACTTCCACTTGCCTCACACTCCCCGCCTGGTCCCCACCACCCCTCTCCTGTTCCTTGCACTAGGTCTCTGCTCCCCTGACCTTTCCTCTTTTCATCACTGTCTATCTTCTCCCATCATCAACCCCATGGGGCTGATGTTCCCCGTTTTCCCCAACTTCATGTCCCACCTGAGGGATTCGTGCTCCATCCTTGCATTATTTACCTAATGCTGCATTTTCTTGTAAATATCTCACTTTTCAAAGCCTTGCTTCTTCCAGCAGTACTAGTGGTTAAAGCATAGGTTTGAGGTGTTTTAGCCCTAGTTCTTAAAGTAAATTCATACCAATTAAAAATAAAATGTGTGTCCCCACACAGTATCTCAAGGAGCAGGTGTGGTCCCCAGGCCCCCAGGGGAGGCCCCTGGGTCCATGTGGTCCATTCCCAGGAACCTTGCTCATCGGTAAGTGCAGCTGCCCCCTTTCCCCCCTCCATCCCCCACCCCGACTTACATGTTGAAGAGGTTGAGGCCAATGCGGTACAGCCGCTTGCGCAGGGTGTCGGTGGACAGCGTGGGTGACTTGCAGCTCGCGGGGTTCTCGCAGTGGTAGCGTGGCAAGCTCAGGATCATGGCCTGCAGGGCCTCCTTGGAGGCCGAGGCCGACGCTTCGGAGCCCGACTTGGCTGATTTGGTGGACGTGCTGCTGCTGCTCAGCTGCTCCGAGTTGTCCCCGGCCTCGAGTTCGGCCTCGGTCCCTTTCGCCGCCTCCTCGGTCTCCTCCTCTTCTTCCTCCTCCACGGCA
>NW_011494785.1:3807916-3808053 GCF_000754665.1 Bison bison bison | reverse complement strand
GGAGGAGGAGACAGAGATGTTCTGGCTGGCGATCTGCACTGTGACGTCCCGGAAGGCCATCATGAGGGTGCTGCCGCGGCCCTGGGGCGGACTGGGGGGCTCAGTGGGCTCAGCCCCGGCCCCCGGGGAGGCGCCCT
>NW_011494785.1:3799441-3807726 GCF_000754665.1 Bison bison bison | reverse complement strand
AAGCGCCGCTCTCCTGCAGGGAGCACATGGTCTTGAGGCTCCAGGTACTGAGGGCGTCGTCGATGGACTTGGCCAGGGATTGCACCTGCTCGGTGAAAGAGTCCTCCAGCTCGGTGAGCGTGCCCGCAAAGGTGGGCGGCAGGGAGGGCGAGCGCACCAGTGGCAGCCCCGCGAGGCCGCAGCCCTCCAGGAGCGCCCTCTCGGCCGCCAAGCTCTCCGCCGTGGGCGCGCGCGCCTTGCGCAGGGAGATGCGCCGCGGCAGGCGGCTCTCCAGGAGAGAGTTGCGGATCTTCTCGAAGTTCTTGCTGAGCTGGTACTGGCGGAAGGCGGTTTGGATGGTGCAAGCGGCGCGCCGGGACACCAGGTGGCCCCCGTATTTGTGTTCTAGCATTTCAATCTGCAGTGAGGACAGAGAGGCATGGGAGCTCAGTTAGGGAAGGGATGTGACAACGCTTTCAGAGACCAGGGCAGGGGGTGACTCGGCTGACCCTTGGCGGGGGCCTGGGACGGCACAACTAGGCCGGCACTGAGGGGCCAAAGTCTGAAAACTCTGCGATGGCCTCAAATGCCAGGTTGCTGCCAAGACTCCTAAAGGTGTGGCCTGGAGGTTTGGATTCTGGGGTTGGGGATACCCACCCAAGGGTGGGGCAGTTGCCAATGGTAGTAGGTGATTTTCATACATGGAAGTATTTATTTCTGAAATGCGTGGTATCTTGAATTTGTATTAAAATATTTCATCAAAAAAGTAGAAGGGTTAGAGGAAACAATATTAATTGAAACTGGGTGATGGTTAAATGGGAATTTATTATGCTATTCTTTCTACTTTGGTATATATTTTAAATAATAGAAAAATGAAGATTAAATAGAAAGAGTAAAAAACATTGCTGCTACTCCTGTTCACCTGCTTTCTTTCTTGGTATTCATGTCACGAATTGGGGTCGTTTCCTGTTTCTGGGAGCCACATAAGAGTTGGGTTTGGGGTTTGATTATCTCTGTGTTCCCAGTACCAAGCCCAAGGGCTGGCACGTGATAGAGCTCAGTAAATGTGAATTTAGTAAAAAGACAGATGGGTGATGGATGGATATTTCAACAGTGGGAGATCCTCCAGCTACCATGTTCTTCAATTCAACTCACCTCTGTTCCCAACAATGGGAACTGTTCCGATCAGGGCAGGGCTTGGTGGGGCTGATGGGGAGGTGGGGTAGGGGGTGCTGCCTCATTTGGGTGGATCCGAACCCAGGAAAACTTCAGGCACTGGCCAATCTGTCCTTCCTCCTCTCCCCTCAGCTCTCTCCCCACTCTGTGGTCTTTTCTCTCCTTGGGTGGCTAAGCACTCACTTTTTCTCCCTTATCAAAAATCTCTCCGGGGAAAGGACTAAAAAAACATTCTCTCTGAGGTGTGAATGACCAAGAGGGGTTAGCAGTGGTTCTTCCTGGACACTTTTTGCATTTAAACAACACACAAAGACCAGACGAAGGGGCAGGCAAAATGGCAGCACTGTGGTGGGTTCCATCGGTCCTTAGGGAAGCTTAGGACGTGAGAAAGTGTTCCTGGGCTCTGAAACTGTGTCCTGCTGCTAGTCACGCACCGTACACTCCACTTACAGAGTGACATTCCTGAACTGAGAACCACGACTGGTGGCTGGGATCGACAGCTCAAGGCAAGACCATTAGCCCTTCAACCTCCCCCAGGATCACAGAGGAGTGCGGTACGGACAGAAAGGCCAAACTCCATCCCCCAGGACATGGAACCCTTCGACCTGCTTCCTAATCTCACCATAACGTTCCTCTCTCAGGCTGACGATCTCACCATCTCTTGCCTTCTTTGTAAGCTTTCTTCATCCACTAGTCCCTTCTACTTGCATTTCCAGCCTCCAGCCCAGCACTGGGCCCTTTCCACCAGCCTACAGACCCTCCTAAGTCTCCCAGACTGGATCATGTCTCTGCTTGACTCCCCTGTTCGGGGGCACTAGCCCACTCTCTATTTTCTACTAAACCTACAGGCAGACTCCTCTACCTCCTGTGCCTCAATCTGCGAGCGAATGCCGAACCACCGGCCAGCCCCGTGTGCCCCGACTCCTTGCAGCTGCCTCTTGCTCCCACCAGACTTCTGACTCTCCAAAGGATCACCTCAAAATGAACTTTAATCACTAAATCCCATGCTCAACTCCCTCGCTCCCCAATTTTCCTGCAGCTTTGATACTTTATCCTTGAAACTCTGTCCTCAGCCTTCACGACCCAGTCTATCTTGGTTTTCCTGTCTCCGTACAACTCCTGGATCCTGTATTCTGACCACAGGGTCTCTAACCATGCTAGTGACGAGTCATTGGGTGCCCTCTTCCATTCTCCAGGCACATCTTCATGATTTTCCTATGCTGGACATCTTCCTGACTTCCACGTGGGAAGTCTTTAGAGCAGCCTTGGTAGCTGATAATTAACAGCTAATGAAGAGGGAACTGTCTTGGGAACAGCCTTCATGGCAACTCTATATAGATATTACTGGGGCTAATATCCTCTCACCTCTTGTTTGAGAACCTTGTCTTCTTCCATCGTAACTTCACTGCACTGTGATAGGTGAACAAGCAAGCCCAGGAAACACCCAGCCCAGATCCACCTCTTCCCTGCTGGCTGACCTTGGACACGTTTCTTAACATCTCTGAATCTGTTTTCTTGTCTGTTAAATGAAGATAGTCCTGCCGACTCTGATTTCATTCTGTGGTGAGAATTCTTATTCCACATGGTACTTGACACACAGTAGGTCAAAGCTCAATAAGTGGTAGCAATTTGATGGTGAAGTGTTGATTCCATGACTTTCAAATCTCCATGCCTAGACTCAACTCATGGAGAAGGCAATGGCACCCCACTCCACTACTCTTGCCTGGAAACTCCCATGGACAGAGGAGCCTGGTAGGCTGCAGTCCATGGGGTCAAGAAGAGTCGGACATGACTGAGTGACTTCACTTTCACTTTTCAGTTTCATGCTTTGGAGAAGGAAATGGCAACCCACTCCAGTGTTCTTGCCTGGAGGATCCCAGGGATGGCAGGGCCTGGTGGGCGGCCATCTATGGGGCCGCACAGAGTTGGACACGACTGAGGCGACTTAGTAGCAGTAGTAGACTCAACTCAAGACCTACATTTCCAACAGTCCACTGCTCCCTTTCCCTGAAAGGAACCAGCTCTCAGTGATATCCTTAGTCACGTACAGCACCCCAGCTCCAAGGCTGCCCAGTCTGGGGACCTGGCATTTGTCCCTGGGTCCCCCTTTGCCTTATCCTGTGCATCTGTCAAGCGCAAAGTCCTATAGCGCCACCCCTCCATACCTTCTGCCATCACTCTGAACTTTCCACCTGACTGTCACCATGCGGGGTGCTTCGGACTCCCCGCTTGGATACTCTGGCAACCCCCGGTTGCTTCCCTGCTTCCTCCTCCAGCACCATCCACCTTGCGTTACATCCCCCTAAGCAGTGTACTCAGAGAGCAGGGTAAACACAGGTCTTCCAGTCGCTGGAGATCCTTGCCCTAAATAAATATAAACACCCTGTCCTAGGGGGTCTGGGGCTCAGCAGCCTGGCCCCGCCCACCCCGGCCCCTCCTACTACAGGAGGTCCACTGCTCACATGCCGGCCCCACCTCCTGCCCCTGCCTGCACCCCCACCTACTGGGCTTTCCTGCCCCAGCACTTGCTCAGCCTCCCCACTTCCACAGCCCCCTACAACCCCCAACCCCCCACACCCCTCCCCACACTGTGACCCCCTCTTCACCCTCAGCTCCCACCCTCGCCCTCTCCTCCAGGCAAAAACGTTCGCCCTTTCTTTCAGTGTCCCTCCCCCAGGACGCCTCCCAGTCCCCCAACCAGAACGGGTCTCCCTGCCCTGAGTCCCCTGGAGAAGGTTGCCTCCTGCTTCTCTGACACTCAGTTTCCTCGCTAATCTTGGTGGTGCTCGTCTAACTCAGGCTCCCGCCCTCCCCTCCCTCCCCCAGACCCCTCCTAGAGCAGAAACTCCTGGAGGCCCAGATGTGTCCTCATTCTCTCCACTGGTGGCCTCAGCCCAGAGCCTGGCCCGGAGCCACTGCTCGTGCTGGCCTCTGAATTCAGTCCCGGAATCATCACCTTTTGTTCCCATCATGTCATATAGCTGGCTTCCCCTCACCCCAGCCTCGTGCCTGCTGCCCACCCCGGCCCCCGCCCCATCCCTGCTGCCCGCCCCAGCCCCCGCCCCTACAGGCAGGACACCATTCTCTGTGGCACCGCCATCCTGACCTGTGACTGGGGCTTCATCGGTGTTTGCACCCTGAACTGAACTCAACCAGGGGAGTGCAGTGCAGGCTGTCTTCTAGATCTGGGCTCAGAGCCAAAGTCTGCACCACTGCAGCCCCTGCCCCGTGTGTGTTCCCCTCCCCCATACCCACAGGCCTGGGGGACACTCCAGTGCCCCTCGACAGCAGCAGCGCCCCAGCCAGGCCCTCTCACCTGGAGTTTTGGACTGGCTGATGGAGCAGGCCAGGCAGGTTGGTGAACTGGGAGAATAAGGATTGTCCAGGATCCCTTCCAGCCCCAAAACTACAGGATGTGAGTGACTCGTGAGGACCACAGGGGCAGAATGCTAAATCCCAGATCTCAAAAAAACCTGAGATGGAGTCAGGCCCTGAGCCAGGCTTCATGACCCTCTCCATCCCCTTCAGGTCACTGAGCTGGTACCTCCCCTCTTCATCTTCTGAGCATCTTCTCACGCCAGGTGCTGTGTCGGGCACCAGGGATATAATGATGGACATCTTTGCCCTGCCTTCAAGGAGAAGTCAAGTAAACAGGGATGGTGATCCAGGGCTGGAGGGCAATGTCAGGGAGCACCTGGGTGCCATGGGAACACTGAGAAGGGGCCTCCCCCATAGCCTTGGGAGAGCTGCGGTGGAGAAGGAAGGCACAGGGAAGTTCTGAAGGAAGAGAAGGAGTGAGTATGGACCAGTGCAGGAGACGGGGGCCGGGCATAGAAATGCTAGCAATTGAGGCAAAGGGCTATATGCAGCAACCAAGGCCCAGAGAAGGGAAGGAACTTGTCTAAGGTCACACAGTTCATCGGCAGAAGAGAGATCTGTGGAGTTCCATCTTTTGTAAACATATGCCATGTTTTCAGTCACCCTGCCCAACTCCTCTATCGCTTTTTGCCAGTATTCTTGCCTGGAGAATCCCACAGACAGAGGAGCCTGGAGGGCTACAGTCCATGGGGTCACAAAGAGCCAGACACAACTGAGCGACTAACACTCCCACCCCTAGCCTGTGCTTGGCCTGGGGGGTTCCCTGGGCCAGAGGAGGGGGGCTATTCCCCAGGACAGGAGGACCTGGCTGCACCCCTACCAGCCTTCATCTTTCCTGCCCACTTCTGCCCTCCTGACATGCAAGCCCATCTACTAGAACTACACCCACGTGAAAAAGGTCCACGGTGCCTGTTAGAACCCCGCACAACTCTCCATAGCCCCTAGTCAGTGAGAATTAAACTAATTCCCTGCCCAGGCCAAGGCACGAATTTCTTTTGGTGTTACTAACAGGCCACTGCTTCAGTTGAATGGTAATCTCTTCGGAGAGCAGGGAGGGACCATGTTTTTTCTTTTGGGTATCCCACTTCCTCATTGCTTTGCTCATCAGAGTTATTTAAAAATATTCACTCGATGAGCTCTTACTCTGTCCAAGACCCTCTGCTGGATGCCGGGCGATGGGTGCACAGATGAACAGGAGATGGTCTCTGTCCTCAGGGAACGGAGAGGACGCTCTCATATGGCCAGCTGACCACCCCATCACACCGTGCCGCTCCAGACAGGCTGCCTCCCGGCCCCTGCTTGGGGATTCCTTACCCCAGAAGCAGGACCTGCTACATTTTCAGCAGCTCTTATTGTTAGTTAATATATTAAAAAAAAAAAAGCAATAGAAAAGAAAATAAAACCTTCCTCTCCTTTAAGTTTAATGCACTAGTACCACTATTTTTATTTTGTTTTTTAGAAAACTTTTTATTTTTGGTCCTTGCATGTGGGATCACAGTTCCCTGGGGATCAAACCCATGCCCCCTGCATTGGAAGCGGGGAGTCTTAAAGGCTGGACTGCCAGGCAAGCACCACTATTTTTACCCGGAATGATAGAAACTAATCTGATCCACCCAATTCACATTCAGCTCTTCCATGTTTAAAACTCATCTTCATGTCTACAACTTCCCCATATGACCCTGTGAATGGGTGTGTGCTAAGTCACTTCAGTCATGTCCGACTCTTTGCGACTGTAGCCCCATGGACTGTAGCCCCCAGGTCCTCTGTCCTTCGGATTCTCCAGGCAAGAATACTGGAGTGAGTTGCCATGTCTTTCTCCATCATATGACCCCAGCCAATCTATTTTCTTTTTTAGAAGAACCTCAGAACCTCAGGGTTCTCTTTGTTGCCTCTTAGAAGAAGCCTTGGAACCAGACAGCCTGACCAGTACCCAGTGGGGCCCCAGGCAGCTGCCTCCTTTCTGTTGTTCAGTTGCTCAGTCGTGATTGACTCAGCGACCACATGGACTGCAGCACACCAGGCTCCTCTCACTGGGGGTTTTATCTACATGTCTGTGAAGGCCTCTGGGCCCACTTCTCTGGCAGCGGCTTCACTGGCTGTTGATTTATCTTGAGCTTGTAGTCAGCTCAAGCCCTGAGGCCTCTCGCCCAGGACCAAGCCTGCTCATTTTGTAATAGTGCTGTGGAATTTTCAAAGCTAAGAATAGAACTTGAGATTCTTCCCTCTTTTACTTTACATTTTCCATTTAATCACATTTCTGTCCTAATTAGATTTTTTTTAAATCTGGGATTCTGTTATCAAGGTATTAGGTGTCCCCTTTCGGCTTTGCATCAGTCCCTTTTCAGAATGGTTGAACAGGGCAGTCCCTACTCAATCACCTTGGAATTGGTGCTGATAAAAAAAACCATTGTTTTCTATAATTCCATTTGAGAACAACCCACCTGACTATATTGTCAACTAACCCACTTCCTATCCCTTCCACATAGATATCACAGGAGATTTTGTCAAATACCTTACTAAAAGCCCTGTGGTGCATCGTGGGCAGCTGGCCCCTGACCCAGGGTAACAGCTTGGCATCCATGCTCAAAGGAAGGGATGTGTCTGGCGGGGCTCAACTGGGCTCAACCCAGTCTTAGTGACTTCTCTACTAGCTTCGCTTCCTAATCCGTCCATCAGGTTAAGGAATGGTTCTTTAGAACCTACACATTTTAGAGCTAGAAGGGACATCAGTGATGATTCAAGGTGTAATTCCCAGTTTTGCTGATGAGGAAACCAACACCCAGAGTGCTTAATTGGTGTTTCCCAAAGTCACAGAGGAACTGGAGCAAGGACCCACAGTGAATCCCACACGTGTGGCTCCAAGCTCAATGCTCTTCCTCAAAAACGCTAAGTCATAAAGTCTGTGTCTAAGCATGTTCACACACACACACACACACACATATCTCCTTTCAGGTCTCTTAATTTTCCACCAAAACAACTGTGCCATTGTCATTTGGGGGGTGTCGACGGGGACACTATTTTTCTTGCTGCTTCACAGAACAGAAGATGGAGACCCAGAACCCCTCAGTGAAGTTTGTTTTCCAACAGGGGGCTTTCGTTGTTCAGTGGCTAAGTCCTGTCCGACTCTGCGATCCCACAAACTGCAGCACGCCAGGCAGCCCTGGTCCTTCACGTGGACTCTCCCAATCGGGGCTAATCCCGGGAATCTTTAGTCTACCTGGAGGACACCACTGTCTTCAAACCTCTTTGGAGCCTGTGTGTGCCTGAGCAGGGCGCTCGCCCCTTGAGTGGGCAGGTAGGCTGGGCATCTCTTTGGAGCAGGATTGCAGGTGGGGGCTTCACCTGCCTGGAAGTATGTGGGCCATTGGGCTTTCTGCAGTGGTAAGAGGGGCAGAGCCCTGGACACACTGCCTGTGGGCTTGGCACTGCACGGGTGACCCCTGCCGCTGGCAAGGCTGGCTGCAGGAAGAGCTGGCTGTAGGGAGGGGCAGTTACCCCTTTCAGCTGGGAGAACTAGCGGCCAAGAGGTGGGCCTGCCCCACAGGCGGCCCAGACAGGGACATCCCTGGGACCCTGGACAGCGCCCGAGTCAGGGCCCTTCACCACCCTTCCCGCCCGCCTCGGAGGCCCTGGGTACCTGTTTATTCTTTAGGTCAAGGGAGATTTCGTAATCGGAGGCGGCAGGGGCGCGGGAGCAGAGCGCCGTCGCCAGGGCAGGCTGCTGCCGGCCAGGGGAGGCCGCGCGGTGGGGG
>NW_011494785.1:3786361-3799185 GCF_000754665.1 Bison bison bison | reverse complement strand
GGGGAGGGGGCTGGGGCCCTCGGGCAGCTATGGGCCTGTGGAGGGGTTGGTAGGGGCCTCCTGCTGTCTTCATTAGGGTGGGGCTATCTTGGTGTGTAAGAACTCCAGGCCAGGAGGAAAGCCTGAGCTTGGGGAGGGTCCCCGAGGGGCAGAGGGAGGGGCTCAGGAACTTGCTTAGACGTAATATGTGTGCCGTGTTGTGCTTAGTCGCTCAGTCATGTCCAACTCTTTGTGACCCACGGACCGTACTGGCCAGGCTCCTCTGTCCTTGGGGATTCTCTAGGCAAGAAGACTGGAGTAGGTTGCCATGCCCTCCTCCAGGGGATCTTCCCAACCCAGGGATCGAACCCAGGTCTCCCGCATTGCAGGCAGATTCTTTACTGTCTGAGCCACCAGAGAAGCCCTAGGGGTAGACTACCCGGGTTCCGATCTGGGTCCTGTCTCTTATTAGCTGTTACTTAACAGCTAAGCGGGTTACTTAACCTCACTTTTCTCTGTTTCCCCATCTATAAATTGTTGTTCAGTCACTCAGTTGTGTCCCACTCTTTGCGACCCCATGGACTGCAGCCTGCCCAGCTTCCCTGTCCTCCACTATCTCCCGGAGCTTACTCAAACACAAGTCCATTGAGTCTGTGATGCCATCCAACCATCTCATCCTCTGTCATCCCCTTCTCTTGCCTTCCATCTTTCCCAGCATCGAGGTCTTTTCCAATGAGTCTGCTCTTCGCATCAGGTATAAAATGGAAATAATAATAGAACCTACCTCACTGGGATGTTTGGAAGGCTTAAGTAAGTTACAGAGTTCTTAAGGCAGGGTCTGGCTCCTGCTGCCTGCTCAGTGTGTGTTAACTACCATAGTTATCAGTGGTCTGCTTACTGGCCAGTGGCTTAAGTAGCTGAGAGGAAGCTGACCCCCACTGAACCAGGTCCGTCTTTTAGACGGCCGATGTGAGGCTGGGGGAGGAGTTGACGCTTCTAGATGAAGTCACTGCCCCTCCCCAGCCCCTCTGTCTCTGGTGGAACCAGGGACAGGAGCCACAGCTGCTGCCCACATGCCCGCCTCTGAGATGACACTCAGGCTGCTCCCCTCCCCGGCCAGCCTCCGAATTCTGCCCCTTCCCCAGGCCCCGCGCTGAGCCCTCTCCAGCATGAAGCCTTCCTGGTGGTTCCAGCTTCCAGCCTCCATCTGCGAGGACCCCAGAGGGTCACCACCTGCATCACAGAGGAGCATCTTGGCTCACGGTGAGGGCTCCAGTGCAGCCCCCTCCCTTGTGGCTTTGGTCAAGTTGCTTTTTCTCTGAGCCCTGGTTTCCCCATCAGTACATGGGAGGCGCTGGTACCTGCCCTACAGGGTCCCTGGGAGGTGGAAAGGAATCAGCACGTTGAGGGCTTCGTGCAGCACCTGGTACGGACTGAGTGCTCCAGAAATGTTAACTTCTCTTTCCCCATCTCTCCACCCCACCCCCGATTTCCCACAAGCCTGAGGCTTGTACTCTATTTGATCCCCTTCTCCCCAGTTGGTGCTGAGCAAACAATGAGGGCTCCGCAAAAACTTGAAGGATGAATTGAAGAGAACCCAAGACCCCTGACACAGCCTCTGTGGTGGACAGGTACCCTAGGTTATCTAGCCCATCTTTCTCATCTCCCTTTTTCACAGATGAGGAGTGGGGGCCCAGGGAGGTGGGCTGGCTCTGGTTGGAGGGCCAGGCAACCTTGGGATTTATTTCTTCCAAGGCTTTGTCCCTCGTAAGATGCCCCAAATCATGCCAGAGCAACTGCTTCTGCCTAACTTTAAAGCCTCCTAGTGCTAAAATAACCAAGGGTAAAGAGTCCATCTTCATTCAAGTCCTCCCAGCACTCCCCTGCACCCCACCCCCTCCCTCAAACACAAATAAAGAAGAGTTCACTGGCTTCCCTAGCAACAAGGAGCCTGACTCCTTGCCTCTGCATAATTCTTTGCTTCGTCATTTTTCCTGTGGCCACCAATCAAGCTATATAGTTGGATGAGCTCTAAGTATTGGGTTTTTTCACTGGTATCACCAGGAAGTTCTTTGTAAGGTCTAACTTCAACTTTTCTTGAGATAGAACACGCCCATTCTTCCCGAATGGTCATGTGTGCTGTGCTGTGCTTTGTCGCTCAGTCGTGTCAGACTCTTTGTGACCCCAAGGACTGTAGCCTGCCAGGCTCCTCCGTCCGTGGGATTCTCCAGGCAAGAATACTGGAGTGGGTTGCCATGCCCTCCTCCAGGGGATCTTCCTGACCTAGGAATCAAACCAGGGTCTCCTGCATTGCAGGTGGATTCTTTATCAACTGAGCTACCAGGGAAGCCCCAGGGTCACATGGAAAAGCCCCAGAGTCACTTTCCTCCCTAGCACAACCTGCCTCCAGGGGGCAGAATGCGCTCTCACTCTGGACTCTGGACTGTCCTTGGTGGTGATGCCCAAGGCTTCTTCACCCCAGGTTTTCAAGATGCATGACATTAGGCCTATAAGCATCCAGGGGCCGAGGCCACCCATGGAGGTTTTTCCACACAGGAGACCATAACATTTGAGTATGGGATGTGAAAGTCTTTGAGAACTTGGGGAACCAAGCAGCTCCTCAGAGGAGCACTCCACGCCCAGAGGACCAGAATGATCTGTGTGTTGAAGCTCTGCACCGCATCAGGAGAGGGTCACTCATGTGGGGCGCTGGCTTGTGCTTAGAGGGCCTCTAGGTGCCCAGTGCACATGCCTGGTCCTGGCACATCTAGGATTCCTTGAGGTTCCAGCAACCACCCAGCTGTCCGTCGTCTCGGCTACCAGAGTTGGCTTCCTAAAGTGCAGATGCTCAAAACCCAGAAGTGACTTTCTGGTACTGCCAGATATAGTTCAAGGGCATTCGTGATTTCACCCAAATCTCTTTGTCCATACCTATCTCTGGGAGTAACCTGGCCACTCTATCTACTGAGTGTTAGTTGCTCAATGTTAGTTTGACTCTTTGCAACCCTGTGAATTATAGCCTGCCAGGCTCCTCTGTCTATGAAATTCTCCAGGCAAGAATACTAGAGTGGGTAGCCATTCCCTTCTCCAGGGGATCCTCCCAAACCAGGGATAACCCAGGTCTCCTGCATTGCAGGCAGATTCTTTACCATCTGAGCCACCTGGAAACTTTCCTCAAATCTGCTGTACCCACTCAGACCACCATGCCTGTACCGTCATTTCCTCCTGCCAAGGTAATGGCACCCCACTCCAGTACCCTTGCCTGGAAAATCCCATGGACAGAGGAGCCTGGTAGGCTGCAGTCCATGGGGTCTCTAAGTCGGACACGACTGAGCAACTTCACTTTCACTTTTCACTTTCATGCATTGGAGAAGGAAATGGCAACCCACTCCAGTGTTCTTGCCTGGAGAATCCCAGGGACAGGGGAGCCTGGTGGGCTGCCGTCTGTGGGGTCGCACAGAGTAGGACACGACTGAAGCGACTTAGCAGCAGCAAAATGCCTTATCCTTTCTCTGCCTTGACAGCTCTTTCAGAATTCACTCATTGTTCCAGGAAGAGTCCGCCCTCCAGTGTGCTCCACTGGTTCTTGGCACTTGCCTCTATTTCATAACTGACCACTCTACCTAAATTATTCACTGATGTGTCTCTCTCCTCCACCAGACAGTGCCATGCACAGCTTTTTATCATAGGTGCTTATCACCTAGGCTGGCTTATAAGACATGTTTAGGAAATGTTAAATGGATAGAGGGATGGAGGGGTGGATGGGTGGATGGATGGATGGAGGGATAAATGGATGGGTGAATGGATAGCATTTAATCTCTCACCCTTTCCCAAGAGCAGAGATACTGTGGTGAGCTTGGTGATACAGCCCCAGACCCTTCTTCAAGGACTGATTTCCTGTCCAGCCCTGGGGCTGCTACTGAAGCTTGCCTTCAGCTGTCAGCTCCCCCAGCTCCTTCTGGGACTGTCTGAGCTGCAATGAGCTCCTGGGCCCAAAGTCATGTTTTCCCCAGGGCAGTCTACATCCAGTGGCCGACAGTGGTTATAAAGGTTCAGTCATGTGATCCAGTCTGGATCTGAGAGGTCATGCTCCCTGCAGAGCTCGCGATGGGATTAGCCCAGGCTCCTAGTGGACGTCTGTCACAGGTTAACCTCTCCCTGCCCCGCGCTACGCTCCTGCCCTCCCCCGAGGCGTGTTGACCCTAAGCATCCTCTAGTCAACATCCAGCACACTAGACTCAGAGTTTTTTCCCAGAGACACCAATGAGCGATGAGCACCCAACCAGCAATGGGCACCCAGCTTCTCTTTTCCCTTCCTTTTCCTTGTCAGCCACGATTACCCTGGTCTCCCTGCTCCCAGGCCTGTAAAACTTTTCTGGGCTCCAGACACCTTCAATAAAGACTCTGGGCTCTCTTCCCAGAAAACGGGTGTGCTTTCATACGTGCCGAGTCCTATCTCCACACTCAGAGGCTTTACAGGCTCCATGGATCGGGCTGAAAGCACTCTTCTGGGGGGATGGTCATGGGTTTCATCCATGTGCTGAGGACTGTGCCAAGCACTGAGGGCTGGCTCCAAGAGCTGTAGGCAACTCATCTCTGGTCATACAGAAAGAAAATGTCAGGGTTCACACGCCACCGGGCTTTCAGACACTGGCCACTGTTGCCTCAACACTGATGGGTCCTCGCTCACAGGTCAGAAGGCTTGAGTGGAGGGAGCCCCTGTTCCTCTGACTCACTGATTTCAAGGAAAATATATTTATTCTGCACCTCAGTTTTCTCATTTGCAAAATGGGGGTATGAATATCTCCTTTCCAGGAGAGTGATGAAGATGAGGTTGACCTCCTAGGTTAGTGTGCTGGGAAAATGCATCCCTGAGAAGGATGAGGAGGTAGAGCGGGCGGCCGTGCAGCCCCTGCCAGGAGCTAGTCCCTGCGGTGGTGTCCCCCTGGGCTCCCAGGCAGACCCTGCCCGCCACCAGGAGCTCAGGGCCTGGGAGCTGCCGAAGAGCTGTATGAAGGCTTCCCTGGTGGCACGGTGGATAAGAATCCACCTGCCAATGCAGGAGACACGGGTTCAATCCCTGGTCTGGGAGGATCCCACATGCCTTGGAGCAACTAAGCTCTAGAGCCGGGGAACCACAACTACTGAGCCCACTTGCCACAACTGTAGCTTCTGTGCCCTAGAGCCTGCGCTCCACAAGAGAAGCCACCTCAATGAGAAGCCCAAGTTCCGCAACTATAGAGTAGCCCGCACAAAGCAACGAAGGCCCAGAGCAGCCAAAAATTAATTAATTAATTAATAAAAGAGCCCTGTGAGGGGGCTGGGGAAGACTTCAGGGGAGGGAGCACCAGGCCTATGCTCGTCCGGTCCGCTAGAGATTGGCTTGGGACGTGGTCCTGGCACAAAGACAGAGAAAGGGATGAGGGGAAGCCTGAGGCACGTTGTGGGGTTTGGGGACGGGGTGAGGAGGGAGGGACGGAGGGCCACTTTCCCCTCTGAGCAGTGGCCAGAGCAGCAGGTCCTGAGACCCAGGCAGAAGTGTTTTGAAGGCTGGAGGACTCCTTGGGCGGCAAGGTTCCCCCAGAGGGCCTGAGCTTGACCAATTGCACTAGATTATCCTGACTCCGCCAGCCTTTCTGAAAGCCCTTCTGGGACAAAGAAACTAGGCATTTTCCAGACAAAAGCTAACAAAACGCCTCACATCTCAAGATTTTTCAGCCTTTACTAAAACACTCCTTTCTCTCTCTTGCCTGAATCGATAAAGTGATCTTCGATGGTCAGAATAAAGGCTGAGCAAGGGGAGTCGAGTGTCCTTGGTGGGGGGAGGGTCCCAGACGGTGCTGGGGAGGGGTTGCAGTGAATAGAGGGCCAGCGTCTGTAACAAATTCACCCTGTGCTGATTCCAAGCACAGGCTGGAAAATGCCGCCTGTGGTGGTGGAGAGCCCTGGGCCCCGGGCAGGGTCTGACCGCCTCCGCCGGCTGCACTAGCTGTAACGGTAGGCACATGGCTTCCCTGCACCTTGGATTGCTCATCATAAGATGGACAGTTTGAGCAAAAGGCTCTGACAACAGGAAGGAAGGAGAGGCCAGCTTCCTCCCTCTCCCTTTCCCTCCACGGGGCCGGGCCCACACCCTGCACCTTCCTGTTCCTGTCCACTCCCCTCTGGCCTCCATACCCAGGGACATGGTGAAGGCCTCCCTGCCTTCCTCTCTGCCCTGACCACCGTCATCCACGCTGGAAGCTGGGGCTCGCAGGAGGAGGCTCTGGAGGAGGGCGGCTGGGTCTTCCCTGCTGTCCACTTGCAGAGGCCGCCCTTCCTCCCACGGACCCCAAGAGAGTAAGTTACTCCCTCTCCTGTCTGCTCAGTGGAGACTCCAGGATTTGGCTGCACGACTGTTCCAGAAGGGTCTGGAAGGGCTGGTTTGTCTGGAGGGGTTTCCTGTTGAAGGCATCACAGCCCTCTGGGCCTGTGTCCTCCGCAGAACCAAGCCCAGGGTGCCACTCAGGGTGGGCCCCCGAGTCCAGCGTGGAAACCATCTCTGCATCATAGCCCCTCACGGTGAGATGCCAGCACTTGGTGCCCACTGGGGAGGGGGTCTACATCTAGAAGTTTCCTCAGGACACCTCCCACACAGACTCACAGGCTGGACCACACCAGTGATTCGATCTGATTGCCACTGGAAGCCTAATATTTTTGAGCATTTTATTTCCTCCCCAATAGGTGTGGATCCGGTAGCAAAATCAAGCTCTCAGGACACCCTCCAAGCTCGCTGCCTGACACATTGCACACAGTCACAAGTCCCGGCTTCTCTGAGCCCGAGGACACACCTCGGGCTTTCTCACCTCCTGTGTCTGCCCAACCCCCCCCCAACAGAAGCTAGTTCCCTGCCCATGTTCCCACCTCACCCACCCCGAGGATGATGCTCCAGAAACAGGGCCTGCAGTCTGTCCTGACATACCCCACCATCACCTGACAGCTGCACTGAATAGTTGTTGTTAAGTCGCTCAGTCGTGTCTGACTCTTTGCGACCCCATGGACTGTATCCTGCCAGGCTCCTCTGTCCATGGGATTCTCCAGGCAAGAACACTGGAGTGGGTAGCCATTTCCTTCTCCAGGGGATCTTCCTGACCCAGGGATGGAACCCAGGTCTCCTGCATTACAGGCAGGTTCTTTACCATCTGAGCTATAGGGAAGCCTGTGGGTTTCCCAGGTCATCTCCAAAGGTGTTTGGGTGAAAAAGGAAGCAAGACACAAAAGCTTTGGGAGGAAGCCCCAGAGCTCCCACTGTGCGGAGCCAGCCCCCCACTCCAAGCAGGGCAGGGGTCAGCCCCAGGCCACAAACCTGTCCTTGCGGGGGCTAAACTGTCTCCTCCTCTTAGGACGGAAGGAGACCAGACTGTCAGCTGGCGCGATTTCCCCGATAAAATGCCTGTATACTTAATCTCATCCTCGCTGCACTGTGACAGCCGGGTGCTCGGTTAAATCATTTCCTCTCCTGCCCTGACATCTAGAAAATCCGTTCTCAGGGCCCACTGGTCCTGCTTGATTGGCATTCATCAGGGCTTTTAGCTCCTTTGATCTCTTCCCCCAGCTGGTCTCTCAGTTCTGAGTTCCTCACCCCTGCTCGCTGTCTCCAGCCAGCTCTCCATGTGTCATGGGCCAGGCTGGAGTAGAAACATCTGAACGTGGCCCCCTCCTCCTTGCCAGTTGCCTGCCGTCCAGAGGAGGAACTGGGCCCTCTCCCTGAAGGGCACAGCTCAACAACCCAGAGCAAGACCCAGAGTTGTGTGTCTCCTTCCTCTTGCTGTACTAGGGTCTCTGCTGCAGGGACCTCATCTGCTGAGCTGGCCCATTCTAAGTATTTCCCGGTCATGCCTGAGCCTTCTCCTGGAACTCCTAGATCTCAGCTGATTTATCCCTTTCTACTCTTAAAAAAATCCAGTTTTAAAACAGCTAGCACCAGGAATTCCCTGGTGGTCCAGTGAGTATGACTCTGAGCTCCCAGTGCAGGGGACGCAGGTTTGTTTCCTGCTTGGGGAACTAAGATACCACATGCTTTGTGGCCTGGCCATATAAAATTTAAAAATTTTTTTAACTTAAAAATTAAAAAAAAAAGGAAGACAGCTCTGGGCCATGGCACGTGCATGCGTGTGTGTGTGTGTGTGTGTGTGTGTTAGTTGCTCAGTCGTGTCTGACTCTTTGTGACACCATGGACTACAGCTCACTAGAGTCCTCTGTCCATGGAATTCTCCAGGCAAGAATACTGGAGTGGGTAGCCATTCCCGTCTCCAGGGTATGTTCCCGATCCAGGGATCAAACCAGAGTCTCCTGCATTGCAGATGGATTCTTTATCATCTGAGCCACTAAGGAAGCCCTCTATGGCACATACCTCATGCTAAAAAAAAAAAAAAAGCTAGCATTTATTGAGTGCCTACCATATACCAGATACCTTTGCACACATGACGTCACTGAATCCTCCCAACCACCCTAAGGGGCTTCCCTTATGTCTCAGCTGGTAAAGAATACACCTGCTATGCGGGAGACCTGGGTTTGATCCCTGGGTTGGGAAGATCCCCTGGAGAAAGGAAAGGCTACCCAGTCCAGTATTCTGGCCTGGAGAATTCCGTGGACTGATAGTCCATGGTGTCGAAAGAGTCAGACACGACTGAGCGACTTTCAAAACCATCCTAAGAGCTGAGTGCTGCTGTTGTCCCCATTGGACAGATGAGAAATTGAGGATCCCAAAGCTTCAGTAGTTGCACCAGGGTAGCAGGGTTTGTATATGACCAAGCCAGGACCTGAACCCAGATTTGAGTCGCTCTGTGTGTGCTCTCTATGCCAAAGCCTTTGACTGTGTGGATCACAATCAACTGTGGAAAATTCTGAAAGAGATGGGAATCCCAGACCACCTGATCTGCCTCTTAAGAAACCTGTATGCCGGTCAGGAAGCAACAGTTAGAACTGGACATGGAACAACAGACTGGTTCCAAATAGGAAAAGGAGAACGTCACGGCTGTATATTGTCACCCTGCTTATTTAACTTCTATGCAGAGTACATCATGAGAAACGCTGGGCTGGAAGAATCACAAGCTGGAATCAAGATTGCCGGGAGAAACATCAATAACCTCAGATATGCAGATGACACCACCCTTATGGCAGAAAGTGAAGAGGAACTAAAAAGCCTCTTGATGAAAGTGAAAGTGGAGAGTGAAAAAGTTGGCTTAAAGCTCAACATTCAGAAAACGAAGATCATGGCATCTGGTCCCATCACTTCATGGGAAATAGATGGGTAAACAGTGGAAACAGTGTCAGATGTTATTTTGGGGGCTCCAAAATCACTGCAGATGGTGATTGCAGCCATGAACTTAAAAGATGCTTACTCCTTAGAAGGAAAGTTATGACCAACATAGACAGTATATTCAAAAGCAGAGACATTACTTTGCCAACAAAGGTCTGTCTAGTCAAGGCTATGGTTTTTCCAGTGGTCATGTATGGATGTGAGAGTTGGACTGTGAAGAAAGCTGAGCGCCGAAGAATTGATGCTTTTTGAACTGTGGGGTTGAGAGTCCCTTGGACTGCAAGGAGATCCAACCACTCCATCCTAAAGGAGATCAGTCCTGGGTGTTCTTTGGAAGGGATGATCCTAAAGCTGAAACTCCAGCACTTGGCCACCTCATGCAAAGAGTTGACTCATTGGAAAAGACTCTGATGCTGGGAGGGATTGGGGGCAGGAGGAGAAGGGGACAACAGAGGATGAGACGGCTGGATGGCATCACCGACTAGATGGACATGAGTTTGAGTGAATTCCAGGAGTTGGTGATGGACAGGGAGACCTGGTGTGCTGCGATTCATGGGGTCGCAGTGTTGGACATGACTGAGTGACTGAACTGAACTGAACTGAACTGAGTGTGCTCTCAGTAGGTCTCCTTTAAAACCTCCCTTTGTATTTTCACAGTAAGTGAAATGAGGCTTCCCTGGTGACTCAGACGGTAAAGAATCTACCTGCAGTGGGGGACACCCGGGTTCGATCCCTGGATTGGGAAGACCTTCTGGAGAAGGGAATGGCTACCCACTCCTGGTGGGCTGCAATCCGTGGGGTTGCAGAGTGGGACACGACTGAGCGACTAACACTTTCACTTTCAATAAGTGAGATGGAGAGAGAAATCCCACCGTCGGCTTGCTGAGGCTCCTCTGATATAAGTGCTCCCTCCACCTCCCAACCCCGACCCAGGGTCTCCTGTTTGGGTCACACCACCCTGATTTGTCCTGCTGTGTAAATGCTCCTGGTCCCTCCATATGGACGCCTCCTCCAGCCAAGGCAGCGCCTTACCTTCAGGTAGAATCACTTTAGGGGAGGAGCCTTGGGGACTAGAGTGTTCATACCGCCCCCTCCCACCCCCTGTGATAGCTGAGGACACTGAGGCCTGGAGAAGGGGGAGGTCAGCACCAGCACCGGCAGGCGGCCTGCGTCCAGAGGACAGGCACTTTGGTCTCCATCTCCCATCTGCAGACAGTAAAAGCCTGCACCCTGTGTGTCCACCACCTTGATGTCCACAGACCCCTTTCTCTGTCCTCCCCCACCCTTCTCTCGGTTCCAGACCGAAAAACATCGTCCTTCACAGACAGCTGGCTTCCCTGTTTTTTAAAAATATAGATACATTTACTTATTTGGCTGTTCTGGGTCTTAGTTGCGGCATGTGGGATCTAGTCCCCTGACCAGGGATTGAACTTGGGCCCCCTGCTTTGGGAGTACAGAGTCTTAGCAGATGGACCACCAGGGAAGTCCCTTGCTTTGTTTCTTAATCACTGCAAATGTAATCTCTAAAAATCTCCTTTCTTAAGGCCTCTCAAAGGCAGTAAATTCTTTAAGAATGCCTGATCTGATGCACTTCCTCTCGCTACACAGATTAAGATCGTTTCCTCGTTCGGAGTCCGATGAAATGGATTTGAAACCCTTTTTGTTATCCATCAGAAATACTTACTGGAATGATAAGTCATTTTCATGGTCACGTTATGGGTTAAAAGATACATGAATAGGTAAAGATGACCTTTCAGAGGAGAAAACAAACTAACCCAGGAAGTAGTGAGGTTAGAGAAATCTCTAGGCCTTCCCTTCCTGGGAGTGAAAGGAGAACCTCTATAATATTCAAACAAGCAGTTTTCAGCAAACGGAGCAAAAATTTGTTTCTTCTTCTAAAATTGGACAAAAGCTGGTCCTCATGGTAGCTTGCATTTTGTTGTTCTGAAAGTATTATCTTAGTCATGTTTATTTCTTTCCTTTTTTTTTTTCGGCCATGCCATATGGCTTGTGGGATCTCAGTTCCTCGACGCAGGGATTAAACCCCGGGCGAGGAGCCTGGTAGGCTGCAGCCCCTGGGGTCGCAAAGAGTCAGACACGACTGAGCGACTTCCCTTTTACTTTTCACTTTCATGCATTGGAGAAGGAAATGGCAACCCACTCCAGTGTTCTTGCCTGGAGACTCCCAGGGACGGGGGAGCCTGGTGGGCTGCCGTCTAGGGGGTCACACAGAGTCGGACACGACTGAAGCGACTTAGCAGCAGCAGTATGGTGTAAAAGTTCAGAACCCTAACCATCAGGGAACTCCCAAACACGGAATTCCCATGTTCTTTTCCTTAAATAATAAAGCTTAGAGCTTTTATCCTCTAAAAGTATTCCCTTGGACGTTTCTCTCTTCAGCCTAGTTGCACGAACCTCCTGCTCAAGGGTCAGGGGAAGCGGGGGGCAGGGAAGGGCCCCACCTTCTCACTCCCTGGACCATAGGCCAGGCTCTCTCGGGGGGACAAAGTTTGGGGGGACCACACTTCACTTCCTGCACCAACGAATCCCTTCCTTCCTTTGTCCCCTGACGCCAGTGGTAGAAGCCACAACGGACGTGGTTCAAATCCCAACTGTGCCATCGACCGGTCCGGGGACCGTCATTCATCATCTCTGAGCCTCGTGTATAAGTAACATGGAACAACAATATTTTATAAGCTTTCCATGAGAATTAAATCATACCTGTATCTATTGCACACAGCAGGCTCTCAGCACAGGACAGCTAGCATTCTCCTTCCCTCTTGTGGGTGGGGAACACAAAACAGAGTCACAGAGGGAGCAGGGGTTCTCTAATCAGCTCCGACATCCAGCAGCCTGTCTGGAGGTGGCCCAGCCTGGCCTGGCTCCCAGGGAAGCAGCCCCGGGGCTGAGCATCCGTCATGACTCCCCAGGTCACAGGAGAGACCATCTTAGAGGACAGCTAGGCCTGAGCGGAAGCACACGGGAGATTGCTCCAGACACAAGTCCCATGTCCCACAGAGCAGAAGGCGGACACCAGCACAGGACAGAACTTTCCTGATGCCCACTGGAGTTAGGGGGACCGCCCCTACCCAGCGAACCGCCCCCCTACATGGCATCTGCTCCATCTCTTGTGCCCCCAGATTCCAGCAGGGAAGACTCAGGGGCACGGAGCGCACAGAGGGGTAAAATGACAGGGGGTCTGGGGGTGGAAGACCACCGTCTCTGGCTCTGGGACCAAATTCTCTGCCCTCTCCATTGAGGCCACCATCAGGGATGGAGTCGGCCAAGATGGGCTCTCCTGTGACAAGCTGGGGACCCTCAGAAAACAGGAGCCCAAATAAGGATGACCAGCCACTCCCCACTCCCGCTGCTCTACACCACCCGCAGTTTGCTACACCCACAGTGGATGGTGGTCTTCGACCCCCAGGACTCCCACCCAGGCTCCGCTCCAGGACAGCACATCGCAGGGGGCAGTCTGCACAGCCCTGGCTCAGGGGCCGGACCCCAACCCCTGCAAAGGCCTCTGAGCCAGGGCTGTGCAGAC
>NW_011494785.1:3783137-3786261 GCF_000754665.1 Bison bison bison | reverse complement strand
TGGAACCGAATCTCTGGACTCTGAGGAGGACATCAGACAATTTCCCCTTGGCCTTGCCGCTGCCCACTGCCCCCCTGGCCTAAAGATGCGGAGACCCTGGAGCTTGGAGGATGGGTGGGCTGGGCGCGCATCCTTCCACCCCTACCCCTTCCCCGCCCCACCCATACGGTGACAGAAGCTGAGGCCTCTCTGTGCTTCTCTGGGGAAGAGCAGGCAATTCTGAAGTCCCAGAATGGGGAGGGGTGGGGGGAAGTGTTCCCGGCAGCCTGGGCACCTGATGTGATGGGTGGAGCAGGCACAGGACTCGGGGCCCCTGAGCCCACCTGTTTGAAGACTAAACTGTATCGACTGAGAATTCAATCACTCCGTAATCGCTGAGTAAACTCTGGCTGGTCCACTGATCAGGCCTCTGGCCACTGTGGCGGATGCTGACGTGGGGTTCCCCCTGCAACACCACTGCTGGCCAGTGTCCCCTCCTCAGGGGTCCCCAGCAGGGCCCCCAGCCTGGCTGATTGGCAGGGAGGAGGGGGACAGGGAGGGACTGGCTGGGGGGGAGTGGGGGCAGGCTCCCTTGTGGCCACAGTGCCCTGAGCAGAAAAGGTAGACTACAGAATCGTTTTTTCTTTTGTGGGGGGAGATATAAATTCCAGCCTAGAAACCCTGGCAGGTTGCATGCTAATACATTAATAGCAGTTAATTCTATACAACCGGGTTCCATTTTTATTTTCTTCTTTATATTTCTGCATTTTCCACATTTCCAAAAACTAGCAACTATAACTTATAATCAGACAAAATAGATGTTATTCAGGGTTGAATGCAGTGGTTGGAAGGATCCCTCCCATGCTCCTGAAGAAAACCCCGGTGGCAGTTCCATGCAATGCGGCCGCCTGCGGGAGCTCAGCCTGGGCTGACCTTCCAGCCCCAGAACCGGTGGGCAGGGGTCCCTCTGCTGAGACCCCGAACTTCTCTCCACCCCAAGCCGTCATCTGCAGGTGGCCACGGGGAATGGAGACAAAATACCAGGGCTGCTTAGTGCTGGGGCCTGGCACATTAGGTAACATTAAGTGCCTCTCCCATCCCTGTTGGAGAACCGACGCCCAGAGTGCCCTGGCCCTCCCCTCCCCCAGGGCCGGGGGTGGTTCTGCTTCCTGCCCAGGGACCCCCTCCTGAGCGCCCCTCACCTCCTGTCATCACTCTAACAGATGTCAGTCTTCCTCCTCTTGGGGGGCGCTCCGTGCCACCCACAGAGACAAATGGGCTGCTATTTCTCTCTCTCTAGATGCCGGAGGCTGCTTGTTCCCCAGGTTACTGAGCACCCCAAAGGGAGGGGAGCCTATGGGAAGAAGGGCAGGGCCCGCAATCACTGCCCCGTTCAGTCACCCAGAATAAAGCCCTGTCATTACTGGCAGTGGGGGGACGTGAGGAAGTGGGGCAGAGCCCAGCTCGCACTCCACTCGCTGCCCTGGAGGCTGATCGCCCTGCTACCCACCTGGGAAGTGTGGGGTGCCTACTTGGGGCCGCGTGAACATGGGCACGGGGATGGGTGGTCCAGCCTCAGAGGCCTTGTGGCCCCCGTAACCACCCCAGGGCACCCCACCTCCGGCCTCCCAATCTTCCCACTTCTGTGAGCATCGCTCTCGGGCAGGCTCTGGGTCCCAAGAGAGAGGTTCCCTGACTCCACCCCCAAAGCTTCCCCCCGGGGTAGCTGGATAAGGCTGAGCTCGCACCCCTGCACCCCCAGGACTAGGGCTTTGGGAAGGGGCAAGGGTCTCTCCTGGACCGAGGGTTTATCTCAGGCTCCAGCAGCTCTTTTCTGTACATCTGATCAAAGGAACTATGGACCATCGTCTGCCCCACCACCACCCCCGTCCCCAGGATGAGCCCATCGGCTCCAGAAAGGGACTCCTGCTCAGGCCTACAGCTTGGGTAGGGATGGTTGGTGGGGGGATGGTTGGTGGTGGGGGAACAGCACCTCACACTCTGCTGACCTGGATCACTGCTGGCTTGGGCCATATTTGGAGGAGGGAGGTAAGGGGCCTCGTGGCCAACCCTGCACTCACGCACCGGAGACCCTGACCCTGAGCTGTGACTGATGGTGTGAAGTCTTCACTGGGCCTCCTGTAAGGACCATCCAGCTTCTCCCTGGAGACCCCAGAGGAGGCCCACCAGCTGAGGCCTTGCTGTTGTTCTGTTGTTGTTCAGTCGCTCAGTCAAGTCCGGTTCTTAGCAACCCCATGGACTGCAGCACACCAGGCTTCCCTGTCCTCCACTACCTCCCTGAGTTTGCTCAAGTTCGTGTCCGTTAAGTCGGTGATACCTTACAACCATCTCATCCTCTGTCTCCCTCTTGCAACCATCTCATCCTCTGTCTCCCTCTTCTCCTTTTGCCCTCAATCTTTCCCAGCATCAGGTTCTTTTCCAATGAGTCGGCTCTTCACATTAGGCGGCCAAATTATTGGAGCCTGGCTGAGCCGGTGAAAACCCAGACTGAGCGGTGGGGGCAGCCTGGCCTGTCTCAAAGCCCAAACTGGGGTCTCCTGAGGGTGGCTCAGGGGCCTTGTGACCTGTATCCTCACCTCAGCCCAGTCTCTGACCTCAGCACCTCCTTAGGGAAGCTCGAGGGTGATGGTCGGGTACCCGCTCTGGAGGCTAAAGGGGAGGGAAGGGCCGGGAAGGTCCCGGGCAGAGCTGGGAACAGGCGTGTTGGGTGTCTGATGGGAGGAAACTTATCTGGGCAGGGCTTCCCCGGGAAGCCAAGAACAGACAGACAGACGGACACACAGACTACAGAACATCCGGGGCTTCTCCTAGAGAAGCGGAGACACTGACATCAGACAGACTGACGGACAGACAAACAGAAACACGCTCCAGGAAACTACAGACAGGACAGACAGGACACCTGGAACAACTGGGAGCGGAAAGTGACAGAGGTTGACAGTCGGGACACACCTGGGGCCCCCTCCCCCGGCCCTGCGCAGGGGGCGGGCGGGGAGGAAGCAGCGGGCAGAGCTCACAGGCCCCGGGGGACTTAGAGAGCCTCCCACCTCCCTCCCAGGGATTCGAAGACAAGAGATTTCCTACTATCTTGGAAAAGAAGCCTGTCCCTCTGCCCCCTCCCGCCCCG
>NW_011494785.1:3782499-3783022 GCF_000754665.1 Bison bison bison | reverse complement strand
TTGGGGGCGCTGTGTCATCTATGCTCACTGGCGCCAGGGCTCGAGGGGCAGCAAGAGATGTGGACCGGACTGAGATGGACCGATGGGCAGCGGGGGCAGACCAGACAGCTCCTCTCTTCTCCTCCCCACCAAGGAGGATCACTCGGCCGTGTGTCTGAGCAGTGACCGCTCACGGGACAGGGCACGGCCTGCCCATCCTTCCTCCGGGTCACTAACTCTCTGCCCTCTTTCCCGTCCTCTCCCACTGTCTCATTCTCTCGTTTCTCATCTTCCTTCCAGTTTCCAGGAGGGTCATTTCCAATGTGGGGGCTCACATGCCCCCCTGGACAGGGAGCCCCTGGGGATCCAGGGGGCCGCTCTCTCCTGTGGTCCTGGGAGCAGAGCTCAGCCCCCAGTCCTCTGGGCATCAGCACAGCACCTGGTCCTCCCCTTGCTCCCATCCCCAGTGCGGTCACCTCCGGGAACAACTGTGCCTCCTACAGCCCTGGAGGTGAGCACCCTAAGGTGGACCCCTGATTTAACC
>NW_011494785.1:3767602-3782399 GCF_000754665.1 Bison bison bison | reverse complement strand
CCCCCCCGCCCCCAACTCCTTCCAAGGGAAAACAAGCAGGGAAGGTTTTCCATCGCCAAGCTCACCAGCTACCACCTCTGATGACTACCCATTATTTTCCTAGGAATAAAGGGGGAAGGATCATGGGGTCACTGAGGCTTAAACCCGGAAGTGGCCCTTAGTGCAGGTCTAGGCCTGGGTGCTCACAGCCCAGAACCTTCTGCTGCCCTCCCACACAGACCTAAAGCCCATCTAGGCTGTGAGCAGCCCAAAGGCTCAGAGAGATGGTACATCATGTTGTTCTCTACGTAGAACAGCCCTTCTTCATACAGATGGGGAAACTGGGGCCCAGGGGAGTTAAGGAACTTGCAACAAGAGGAGACAGCAGATGGGGTCAACTCCGTGCCCGAGTCCGAGTGTCCTGACCCCCAGGGAAGTAAAGGACGAGCAAAGGAAAGAGAAAGGTGCAGAACTGAGGCAGAAATCTTGGGGGAAAGAGAAGAGGACAAAGTGTGAGCAGCACAGAGGGGGCGGCTCCAGGTGGAGATGGAGGGAGAGAGTACTGATGGGGGGAGGAGGAGAGCTGGAGGGCTGGAGGGAGGACAGGGGGAAGAGAGAGGCTGGGTGAATGACCCAGGACAGGTGAGGAGGAGAGCCTGGACAGGACCCTGACTTCTCAGTGCCTCCCTCCCTTCCCAGGTGGTCGGCCAACCCAGCAGAGGTGGACAAGCCTAAAAATCAAAGTTATCTTGGCTCCTTCGTGGAAGGAGAAAAATTATCAAGAAAAATGCAAGTCTTGAGTAAGAAAGGCAGTATGGGTCCTCTTATTAGTTGGGCACCTTTGGGTGCCAGACAACCCACCACTAAGACATGTAGATAGAATCAAGTTAATTTCCCCTGATGTTTAAACAGGTGAACTTTTTATAGGCTGTTTAGTGGGGACGAGTATAGATCTGGGATTTGAACAGTAGGGTTATAATGATCTAAAAGTCAGCAATGGCTCATCTGGGGTCTGGAAGAAGGAAGGAGAGATGGAAACGTGAGGAAGGAGGTAAAAACAAATAAAACGCGAGACTAGGGAGGAAGAAGCGGAGTGGGCCCCCGGTGTGTGCTCTGCCCAGGGTGGAGGACGGTGAGGTGGGGAGGGGAGGACGCGCAGCGGCTCTTCCCACCTGTGGGGGCCCAGGTCGGAGCAGGCGGGCTTCTGCTCGGCGTCAGCGGCTGGACAGCAGAACTGGTGCAGCACAGTCTCATTCCTGAGGGCAGAGCAGAGGGAGAAGGTCAGTGCCCTCTGACCACAAGGCGCCTCTGCCCAGCATGCTGCCCCCCGGGGAACTCCGAGGTCCCAAACGCTGCCCGGGGAGGACGTGCGTCATTGCAGACACCACCTCCTGCTCGCAGCCCTCCCACCTCTTCTACCTCTGCACCCTGGTACCCGCAGCAGGCTCCTCCACGTGGATGTACCATCTATTCAGCCCTGACTTTTGTCACGATCACAGTTAGTCCTCCATAGCCCTGCCGCCCACTAAGGTCCGGCCAGCAAGGCAGAACTAGGTCTATTCATCCAAGATGCACAGAATTGCACGCAGGGAACATTTTTGGCTAATCATATGCAAAGATGCAAAGCTCTTATAGAAGCTCACATGGTAAAGAATCTACCTGCAATGTGGGAGGCCCGGGTTCGATCCCTGGGTCAGGAAGATCCCCTGGATGAGGAAATGGAAACCCACTCCAGTATCCTTGCCTGAAGAATCCCATGGACACAGGAGCCTGGTAGGCTACAGTCCATGGGGTCGCAAAGAGGCAGACACGACTGAGTGACTGAGCACACAGACGACGTCTTGATTTACTGAGGCTCAGTTTTTTGTGTGTGTTTCAGCACAGAGGGAATTCAGAAAAATTAAAAAAGGAGGCAGCGTGGCCTGAAAGAAGAGGAGAAGCTGGGATTCATCCGGAAGCGGACCCCATCTCTTATTTCAAAAGAGCTAGGAAGTGGAGAAGAGAGTGGCAATACTGCCAGGGGAAAGTCAGAGACCAGAGACGCCAGCTGGCCAGAGGGAGAGGAAGCACCAAACGCCAAGAGCTCATGAGGCCGTCGCCCGGCCAGGCCCCAAACCAGGGGAGGCTGCCCAACCACGACCTCCCACGTCTGTATTTAGACTCAGGACTCCACGGCTCGGCCATAAACACAGCTGAGTCACTGAGGGGACTGATGAGACATATGGTCCTGTAGTGGGGGAAGCGGCAGAGGATGGACAGACAAGGGGACACCCAGCAGGAGAACCGAGAAAGAAATACCAACAACTTTGAGAAACAAGAACAAGTTATAGGGACTTCCCTGGTGGTCCAGTGATTAAGAATCCGCCTGCCAGTGCAGGGAACACGGGTTCAATCCCTGGTCCGGGAAGATTCCACATGCCGTGGACCAACTAAGCCCGTGAACCACAACTACTGAGACTGTGTTCTAGAGCCTGCAAACCATCATTACTGAGCCCATGTGCCACAACTACAGAAGCCCGAGCGCCCTAGAGACCATGCCCTATGCTCCACACCAAGAGAAGTCGCCGCAATGAGAAGCCCGCGAACCGCAACTGGAGAGTAGCCTGCTCACTGCAACGAGAGAAAAGCCCGCAGAGCAACGGAGACCCAGTGAAGCCATAAAGAAATACGTACATAGACGAGTTACAGGACTTTCACTGTGTGTTTTCAAGACTTAAAGCTGCTCAAATTAAGAGAACTTGGTGTTGGCATAAGGACAGACATACAGATTGTACCAAAAGCAGAGGCTAGAAATAGACTCAAACATCAACTGATTCTTGGTACATTGATTTGTAGTAAAAGTACCAAGATAATTCAGTAAGGGATAATAACTTTTTTAACAGATGGTGCTGAAACAGTTGAATATGGAAAATGGACTTCGATCCATATCTTACACCATAGATATATGAATTAATACTAACTGGATCATAGACTTAAAGTAACAGATGTAATAATTTTATAAACAGACCTAATGATTTTATTTTTCCAGTAGTCATGTATGGATGTGAGAGTTGGACCATAAATAAAGCTGAGCACCTAAGAATTGATGCTTTTGAACTGGGGTGTTGGAGAAGACTCTTGAGAGTCCCTTAGACTGCAAGGAGATGCAACCAGTCTATCCTACAGGAGATCATTGGAAGGACTGATGCTGAAACTCCAATACTTTGACCACCTGATGCGAAGAAACTGACTCATTGGAAAAGACCCTGATGCTGGGAAAGATTGAAGGTGGGAGGAGAAGGGGATGACAGAGGATGAGATGGTTGGATGGCATCACCGACTTGATGGACATGAGTTTGAATAAACTCCGGGTGTTGGTGGTGAGGGACAGGGAGGCCTGTCGTGCTGCAGTCCTTGGGGTCACAAAGAGTGGGACATGACTGAGCGACTGAACTGAACTGAATGAATGTATAAATAAAATTATAAAACTTTTCAAAGAAAACATAGAAAAAAATCTGTGACTTAGAGGACACAGAGATCTCCTTGTAGGATACAAAAAGCACAAACCATGGAGGAAATAAGTTGATAAATTAGACTTCATTGAAATAAAAAGAAATTTTCTGTTTTGAAAGACACTGTTAAGAAAAGTGAATTCTTATGACTCAGTAATGAGGGGCTTCCCTGGTGGCTCTGTCGTAAAGAATCTGCCTATCAATACAGGAGACAAGGGGTTGGTTCCTAGTCCGAGAAGATTCCGTATGCCTCGGGGCAACTAAGCCGGTGCACTGCAACAACTGAGCCTGTGCTCTAGAGCCCAGAAACCGCAACATGAGAAACCTACTCACTCCAACTGGAAAGTAGCCCCACTCATCACAACTGGAGAAAAGAAATTAAGACCCAGCATGGCCAGAAATAAATTAATTAATTAATTTTAAGAAATAAGACAAACAACTTTATAGAAAAGTGTACTAAAGATTTGAATGCATACTTCACCAAAGAAAATATACTGACATCACTAGTCATTGCTGCTGCTGCTGCTAAGTCGCTTCAGTCGTGTCCGACTCTGTGCAACCCCAGAGACAGCAGCCCACCAGGCTCCCCCGTCCCTGGGATTCTCCAGGCAAGAACACTGGAGTGGGTTGCCATTTCCTTCTCCAATGCATGAAAGTGAAAAGTGAAAGTGAAGTCGCTCAGTCGTGTCCGACTCTTCGCAACCCCATGGACTGCAGCCCACCAGGCCCCTCTGTCCATGGGATTTGCCAGGCAAGAGTACTGGAGTGGGGTGCCACTGCCTTCTCCTCACTAGTCATTAGGGAGATGCAAATGAAAATCAAAATGAGACACCACTGCACGCCCACGAGAAGGACTAAGTTCAAAAGTCTGACAACAACAAGCGCTGAGAAGAGTGTGGCGCACCCAGAACTCTCACACTTCTGGTGGAAATGTAAAACGGCACAACTCTTGGGAAAGGACCCTGGCCGTTTCTTATAAAGTTAAAACACACACTATTTGCTCCTGTAACTGCATACCTAGGGCTTCCCTGGTGGAGTAAAGAACCTTCCTGCAATTGCAGGAGACCCCGGTTTGATCCCTGGGTCAGGAATATCCCCTAGAGAAGGGAATGGGTACCCACTCCAGTATTCTTGTCTGGAAAACTCCATGGACAGAGGAGCCTGGCGGGTTACAGAGTGAAGAGTCGCAAAGGGGTTGGACACAACTGAATGACTAACACTAATTGCATGCTTAGGTATTTACCCCAGATAAATAAAAATACATATTGACATGAAACTGTTCACAGCTGCAACTGTTCCCAGAAGTAAGAAGCTGTCAACTCTACACATACACTGTCAGTTGGTCTTGGACAAGGTTGCCAAGAAGGCACAATGGGAAGAGATCATCTCTTCAACAAATGGTATTGGGAAAGTTTAACACCCTCATGCAGAATAATGAATTTGGACCCATATCTTATACTGTGCACAAAATCAGCTCAAAATGGATGAGAGACTTAAGCATAAGACCTAGGGGGAAAGCTTTATGACATTGGTCTTGGCAATGACTTCATGGATATGACACCAAAACCACAGTCAACAAAAGTAAAAATAGGCAAGTGGAACTACATTAAACCAAAAAACTCCCGCACTGCAAAAAAAAAAAAAAAAATCAAGAGGGAAAAGGCAACCTACAGAACAGGAGAAAATAGTTGCAAACCATATGTCTGATAAGCAGTTAATTTCCAAAATACAGAAAGAACTCCTACAACTCAATAGCAACAAAACCTAGTAACTCAATTAAAAGTGGGCTAAAAACTTGAACAAGCATTTTTCCAGAGAAGACATACAAATGGCCCACAGGTATATCAACAGATGCTCGAGGTAACTATCAGGACAATGCAAATCAAAATCACAAGCGGCTATTACCTCACATGTGGTAGGATATTTATTCTTAAAAAAAAAATAACGACAAAGACTACAAACATTGGGGAAAATGTGGAGAAATTAAAACCCTTGTACGCAGTTGGTAGGAATGAAAAAAATGGTGCTATGAAAAACAGTATGGAGGTTTCTCAAAAAATTAAAAATAGAACTACTGCATGATCCAGAAATCTCCCTTCTGGGTATTTATCCAAAAGAATTGAAACCAGAATCTCAAAGAGATATTAGCACTCCAATATTCAGTGCAGCCCTGGAGGAGGAAACGGCAACCCACTCCAGGATTCTTGCTTGGAGAGTTCCATGGATAGAGAGGTCTGGCGGGCTACAGTCCATGGGGTTGCAAAGAGTCAGACAGGACTGAGCACAGCACATCATTCAGTGTAGTACTATTCACGAAAGCCAAGATTCACAAACAACCTAAAAGATGGATGAACAAATAAAGACAATGCTTTCTATACGAGTGGAATCCATTCAGCCTTTAAAAAGAAGGAAATTCTGGGAATGCCCTGGTGATCCGTTGGTTAGGACTCCACACTCTCACTGCCCAGGATTCAGGTTCAGTCTCTGGTTGGGAAACTAAGAGCCCACAGATGGCGTGCTATGGCTGAAAGAAAACAAATACATAAAAATGGGAACAAAAAAAAAGAAGGAAACTCTGCTGTATCTGACAACATGGATGAACCTTAAAGACATGCTAAGCAAAATAAGCCAGTCACAGAAAGACAAATACTGCATGATCCCACTTACATGAATGAGGATCCTAAAATAGTCAAGCTCACAGAATTAGAGACTAGAATAGTGGTTGCCAGGGATGGGGGAGGGGAGGGGACAGAAGGGAAATTGCTCATCAACAGACATAAAGTTTTAGTCGTGCAAGATGAATTTTTCCTAGAGGCCTGCCGCACAGCATTGCGCCAGTAGCTGCAAGGTATACCCAGGAATCTGTTAAGCGAGTGGATCTTGCATTGTGTGTTTGTACCACAATCAAATAAAATACGTAAAAAGGTTAAATATCCATGTAAGTGTTTGGGTTCAAATATTCATTTCTCGAGTTGTGTGACTAACAGGAGGGTTTCCAGGGACTTCCCTGGCACTCTGTTGGTTAACTCTTAGAGAACCCGATGCAGAGGGCAGAGGTTTGATCCCTGGTCGGGGAACTAACATCCCACATGCCGTGCAACCGAATAAAATAAAAAAATGATTTCTGCTTTGTGAGCCTCTGTGCCCTGGTCAGAGGAGTGGGAGTGGGATGGAGTTGGCCCAGAGTTAATTCAAGGAGCGTAAACACATGTGCACACCAAGCCTTAGTAAGTTGAGTAAATGATGTACCCTGCACACATATGGACCATGTGTTCTACATGTATGTAGAGGCAGTATTTTTAGAAAAAAAGGGAGAGAGATTTGTGTTAAAGAAAAGAAAACCCTGCAACCCTAAGTGTCCATGAACTGGTAAATGGATAAGCAGATTGTAGCATATCTATACAAAGGAATACTATTCAGCAGTAAAAAGGAATAAGCTTTCTCATATAGGCAACAAGTGGATGAATTTCAAAAGAGCCTTACAGTAAGTGAAGGACAGCAGACACAAAAGTCCACACACTGCATGATCCCATGCGAGTGAGGTTCTAGAAAAGGCAAATCCGTAGTGACAGGAAGCAGACCAGTTTCAGTGACACGGAAGCGGAGAGATTCAAGCTGAAGGGAACAAGAGGTCATGGGGTGGTGGAGATGTTCTGTCACTTGAGAAGTAGCTACATAGCAGTAGACATTTGTCAAAAATCACAACCTACACGTTTAAATATGGGAGGATTTTATTTTATGTAACTGTATCTTAATATGGCTGATTTTTTTAAGACCAAAATATTTTCTTCCCCTTCTCACTTCTTGATACTTCATCAAGGATCTTGAGAATAATTTCTAAGTTCCCTCCTCCCATTGCCCCCGGATCACCTAATTATTAACCACCCCCCTGCCCTCACGCAGCAGGAAAAAACACCAACTTTTTCATTCTCTTCAACTGTTAGATTGGATTTTCAGAGACCAGATGGCTTGCAACTGAGCCAAAGGAGGCCAGGGGGCCAGAAGGCAGGACAATGAGAAAGTTGGGGGTGGGGGTGGTTGAGCTGGGAAAATACTGGCCGGGGGCCTGCAGCGGGGGTGGGAGGGATGTTCCAAGAAGTGCAGCAGCAACAGCACAGAAGCTGGTGATGGAGACCCAGGCCCCTTTCCACATGCTGGCCTGTAAACCAGGCTCACCTTGTAAACCTGTCAGATCACTGTAAACCAGGCTCTTATCCCTGCCCTGTGCATCTTACTGACTTGTGGGGATTCAGTAAGACTTAAATGCAAAACTGCACTGGAAAAAACCTAATAAACCCAGCACAGACACACAGACATGACTGTGCGGTGCTAAGACGCTCAATCCTGTCAACCCTTTGTGACCCCATGGACTGTAGCTCACCAGGCTCCTCTGTCCATGGGATTCTCCAGGCAAGAACACTGGAATGGTTTGCTGTGCCCTCCTCCAAGGGATCTTCCTGACCTAAGGATTGAACTGTGTCTCTTACATCTCCTGCTTGTCAGGCAGGTTCTTTACCACTCGCGCCACCTTGGAAGTCTATTACTGCTATTGGTCTGGGAAACTGAGGGACTCAGCAGCCCCAGCTCATGGCCAGCAGAGACTGCCAGGTGCCTTCCCTATTTCCTCCTCCCAGCCCCCGCCCCTCCCGCAGGCCAAGGGCAAGAAGGAAAGGGTGGACTTCCTTTGCTCCTCAATGCAGTCTGCCAACTGTACCTCCTCCTCAGAAACCTTTGGAAAGGTCTTAATAATAAGGCAAGTGATGACAGATGTCCCCGCAGCCAGGGACAGAAAGATACAGAAATGTCACCCTGGTCTAAGAGGCCCGAAGCTCCATGTTCCACCCCAAGTCAGGGCAGGGCTGCAAGATCAGGTGGGCCTCCCTCTCTCAGCCTCTGTTTCCCTCTCACTCTCTGCCCAGTCTCCTTTGGAGGAGCTTTAAAGGTCATCTAGTCCAGCGGTTCCCAACCTTTGTGGCACTAGGGACCAGATTCGTGGAAGACAATTTTTCCATGGACTGGGGTGGGGGGATGGTTTCGGGATGATTCAAGGGCATTACATTCATTGTGCCCTTTTCTGTTCTTATTACATCAGCTCCATTCAGATCATCAGGCATTAGATCCTGGTGGGTGAGGAACCTCGATCTCATCCGTGTCCCCCCGCTGCCAAGAAATAGGGGTTACAGAGCCTGGGGGAAGAGCTACCCTGGTCTCCCTCTCAGAGAGGATTCCCCTGAAAACAGGCTGCTGGCTCTTAGATGTTCATGTGAAGAAGTCCGGTCCTGCAGAAACCCTGTGTTTCTCTCCTGGGTTCTGAGGAGCCTCAGGGCCCTATCGGCTGCCCCTAGGGCCACCCTGAAGTCAGAAGGCAAGTGGAGAAGGCTGGGCATGGAACTTACACTCCAACCGGAGCTCTGATCTGGTCTAATTACATGTTAGGATGCCATCAGATTTGATGTGGAGGGTAGGGGGAAAAGTTTCCTTGTTTTAAAAAACAACTGGGAAACTCTTCTTCTAACTGGACGCTCTCTTCATGAGGTGATTAAGCCTGTTCCATCTCTCCAGTCTCCATGGTGTTGGAGAGGAGCTTTGGTGGCTCACCCCAACACTCCTGGTCTCACTGCCTGGAGGAAGCCTCCTTGTTTAATTCTGCCTAACTCTCCGGTACCCGCCTTATCTTGGTCTCCTCATCTACAAATGGGGTTAATGACAGAACTTCTCTACAGCATTGTTCTGAGGGTGAGATGAGTTAAAACACACGCACTTACAATAGAAATTGGCGCACAATAGATGCTTGCCTGGTGGCTCAGATGGTAAAGACTTTGCCTGCAGTTCCGGAAACCTGAGTTCGATCCCTGGGTTAAGAAGATCCCTTAGAGAAGGGAATGGCAACCCACTCCAGTATGCTTGCCTGGAGAATCCTATGGACAGAAGAGCCTGGTGGGTTACAGTCCATGGGGTCACAAAGAATTGGACACAAATGAGCAACTAACACTTTCATATTCAGCTGCTTAATAACTGTCAGCTGTTATTAAAGACCCTGCTTCTGCCACTCTTGCATCTCAGGGAGGGTGATCCCTTCTCTCCAAGCCCCCTCGTAAGGCTTTCTCCTCCTCGATGGTCTTCAACGCTGTCCCATTTCACAGGCTACACCCTCCCCTCTCCTCTACAACCCCCCAGAAAGAGCCGTCTGCTACAGGCGCTTCCTCTCACCTTGATCTGGAACTCACTGGAATGTAGCTCCTCCCTGGAGCCCTAACAGAGCTTTCCCCAGGGAGCCCCCAGCGAGCTTCATTGACTTGACTCTTCCACAGATTCATCGGCCAAACCCTCCTTCTTGAAACACCCTGACCCTGGCTTCCTGGGAAGTGGTCTGCTGGGTTGTTTCCACTGTGATGGGAGGAACCCATCCCCGTGGGGGGAGAAGTCCATGGAAAAAGAAGAAGCTGACGTCTAACAACACCAACTGGCCTGGCCAGCGCTTGTGACCATCCTGAAAGTGAGCCTTTGGGGTCAGGCTTCATTCTTGAATGAGCTGCTCTATTTCCCAAACGAACAGCAAACACCACGTCTTGTGTCTCCACACCCCCATCCCTTGCTGGCCACCCATTACTGTTCAGTGTTTGCTGGCCTGGGGGTCTGCCTAGGTCTAGTGCATTCTTTTGTTTCCTTTTCAATTATGCAACACAGTGCTATCAATTCTGTTTTATACTCACTCCTCAGACTTTATTCATCTCACAGGTGAAGTTTGTACATCCCATTTCTAGCTTCTCCCTATTTCCTCCACCACACACTCAGCCCCTGGCAACCAGTTTTCTCCATTCTGTTTCTATGAATTTGACTTTTTTTTTTTCTTTTTAAGATTCCACATGTAAGTAATATCATGCAGTATTTGTCTTTCTTTAGACAAATACTTTAGGATCACATCCTCAAGGTCTATCCATGGTGTCACAAAGGCAAGATTTCCTTCTCTCATGGCTGGATGGTAATATTCCATTATATGTGTGTGTGTATATACATATATATGTACATATGTGGATCCATCTTCCTGACCCATTCACCCATTGATGGACATGTAGATTGTTTCCATATCTAGGTTATTATAAATAATGCTGCAATAAATGGGAGTGTAGCTATCTCTTCCAGATCCTGTTTTCATTTCCTTTGGATCAATACCTGGAAGTGGAATTACTGGATCATATGGTAGCTGTATTTTTAATTTTTTTGAAGAACCATACTGTCTTCCATAGCGACTGCATGAATTTACATTCCCACAACAGCGCACGAGGGCTCCCTTTTCTCCACACCCTCTCCGGCATTTGTTATTTCTTGTCCTTTTGATTACAACCCGCGTAATAACAGGGGTGATATGGTGTCTCATGGTGGTTTTTATTTTATCTTTTTAATTTATTTTGGGCTGCACTGGGTCTCCATTGCTTCACACAGGCTTTCTCTAGTTGTCTCAAACGAGGGTACTCCATGGTTGCGGTATGTGGGCTTCTTACTGTGATGTCTTCTCTTCTTGCAGAGCATAGGCTCTGGGAGCGAGGGCTTTAGCAGTTGTATTTCCCAAGTCCTAGAGCACAGGCTCAGTGGTTGTGGTGCATGGGCCTAGCTTTTCCTTGGCTTTTCCTCCCACCTAGATCCCTTGGTGGGATCTTCCCGGATCGGGAATTCAACCCCATGCCTCCTGCTTTGGCAGGCGGAGTCTTTATCACTGAGCCACCTGGGAAGTCCCCTCTGCCCATTTTTTAACGGGTTTGTTTTTTGCTACTTAGTTGTATGAGTTCTTTATACATTTTGAATATTCACCGCTTATCACAGCATGATTTGGAAATATTTCCTCCCGTTCGGTATGCTGCCTTTTTGTTCTGTTGATGGTTTCCGTGCTGTGAGAAAGCGTTTCAGTCTGATGCCGTCACACTTGCTTGTTTCTGCTTTTGTTGCCAGTGTGTTCCTGTCACATTCGGTACCAGCACCTTGCTGGGCACCCAGGTTGCTGTCTCTTCCCTTCATTCCAGCCCCTTGCAGCTTATACAGCATCTTGTCACACACCTTTTCATCTTTGGGTTAGATCCAGTTGTTCCCCTTGGCAGGTAAGGAACAGAGAGGTGACCTGGGTTTCCTGAGGTTGCACAGCTGGTAACAGCGGGGTGGGGAACCAGCACTGTGCCGAGTTCCTCTCATCCTAGGCGAGCGCCCCATGGAGCAGCCAGGGAGCCACAGATGCCCTAGGGAGGAATTCCATCAGGACCCCTTCTCCAACTGCAGGAGGCAGCTCGGTTCCTGGAGACACTACGAGCTGCAGATTTGGGAGGAGCTTCATTCAGTCCTTGCCTCCTCGCTGGCGAGGCTATGGATACCCCAAACCTACGCACACACAATCCTGCACACGTGTCATGGATGCACATGCACTCACTCTTGGCTGTGTAGACACACATATGCACACACATATTTTCACGTGCAACCCTGCGTGTGCAGATGGGCACACACAGGACTGAGACCAAGGATGTTTCATCCCTTACATGAACCCTGCTGACCACGTGGCCATGAAAGGCTATGATATCCAGTGCATGCTAAGTCACTTCAGTTGTGTCTGACTCTTCTGCAACCCACTGTAGCTCACCAGGCTCCTCTGTCAATGGGATTCTCCAGGCAAGAATACTGGAGTGGGTTGCCATTCCTTCTCCAGGAGATCTTCCCGACCCAGGGATCGAACCCAGGTCTCCTGCATTACAGGTGGATTCTTTATTGTCTGAACTGCCTGGGAAGCCCACAATGTCCCATGGGGACCTTGCAAATCATCCATCCGTGACTGCATGTGACACTCTGCCCATCCTAAAGCCCAGTCCTCAGGGCACAACATAGATGAGTGGGCCAAAGGCCAAGTTCAGCAGCATGAGAGTGTGTCACATGGGGGGCACGTGGGACCACCGGCCTTTTTGACCATGAACCCTGGACAAAGTTCCTGATCAGACCTTGACTCAAGAAGCACTTCCCCACCGCAGGAAAGTCCCCTATACTCCTCTGGAGTAGGGATAGCTACATCAGGGAGCACGAGGCTAGAGCTTGCGTGTGAATCCTGAAGACATCACTGTTGCTGTGTGACCTTGGTGGGTCAACTTAACCTCTCTGGGCCACAGTCACCACATCTGTGAAATGGGGATAATCATACCTTCCCATTAGGACTGTATAGATAAAATGAGATTTAAAGACATACAAAAATGCTGAGTGCATAGTAGAAATTAGTATGTGGATGTTGAAAGGTTGAATGAATGAGATGAATGGAGATCAGATGGTTGTGGGTTGCATTGCAGGGCTCTCACTGCAAGCTGCTCTCCTTCTTGTGCCCCTTTAGCCCCCTGAGTATTTCCTGTCTGAGTGGAGACTTTGCTCCCTGCTCAAATTCCCCCAGCGTCCACCCTACACACCCCTTTGGAGGGGCCCTGCAGCCGCACACCTGTCTCTGTCTCTCTCCACCTTGCCCTTCTATTCCCTGAACACATGTGTTTCTTCCAGCCCCAGGGCCTTTGCACAGAATCTTTTCCCCTCAGGTCTTCCTGTGGTTCCATTCCTCACTTTATTTAAACTCTGGTCAATGTCACCTCCTACATGAGGTTTTGCCTATGAACTGCCCTCCTCCCATCTCTCCCTGATTTTTCCTCACAGTCAGAATGAGTTTGTATATACATGAGTTACTTTTCTTGTTGAACATCTGTCTTCTCCTCTCAAATGTGAGTTCCCTGGTGGCTGAGTCTTTGTCTGACCTGTTCACTGTGAGTCCCCTATACCTACAGCAGAGCCAGACATGCAGTAGATGTTCAGTAACTACTTGTTAAATGGATGGGCAGCTAGAACTCTGCTCTTGAGGAGCCCAAATAAAACTTCCATCCCTAAACAACAATAATATGCTCAGTTCCCCTCTCTTCGCATTCCCTCTCCTGCACAGCCCAGTTCATTAGTTCAATATATTTTAATTTTTTCCCAGCCCCCCAGCTAGCTGATTCAGCTGATCTATTCTAACGGCTTTTTTTTTTTTTTTAATTTGGCTGCATTGGGTCTTAGTTGCAGCATGCAGGATCTTCGTTGTCTTTTGTGGGATCGAACCTGCATCCTCTGAATTACAAGGCAGATTCTTAACCACTAGACCACCAAGGAAGTCCCTCTAATAGTTCTTGGGCAGGGAGCTGCATGGGAATCCTGAAAACTTCCTTTAAAGTAGACTTGGCCATCTTTGCATGAAATGTTCCTTTGGTATCCCTAACTTTCTTGGAGAGATATCTAGTCATTCCCATTTTATTGTTTTCCTCTATTCTTTGCACTGGTCACTGAGGAAGGCTTTCTTATCTCTCCTTGCTTTTCTTTGGAACTCTGCATTCAATGGGTATATCTTTGCTGCTTTGCCTTTAGATTCTTTTCTTTTCTCAGCTATTTGTAAGGCCTCCTCAAACACCATTTTGCCTTTTTGCTTTTCTTTTTCTTCTGTCATCCTACTTAAATATAAAAAGTGGCCTTGGAACCATGTGGCTCCATATAGGCAGTAGCCACATGCAGTTATTTAAATTTATATCGTTGTTGTTCAGTTGCTCAGTTGTGTCCAACTCTTTGTGACCCCATGGACTGCAGCATGCCACCCTTCCCTGTCCTTCACTATCTTCTGGAGCTTGCTTAAACTCATATCTTTTGAGTTGGTGATGCCATCCAACCATTCATCCTCTGCCATCCTCTTCTCCTCTTGCCTTGAATCTTTCCCAGCATCAGGGTCTTTCCCAGTGAGTTGGCTCTTTGCATCAGATTAATTAAAATTAAATAATATTTAAAATTCACTCCTCAGTCACACTAGTCACAATTTAAAGTGCTCACAAGTCACATGTACCTATTAACTGTAGAATTGGACAGGGTAGATGTAGCACACTTATAACATCACAGAAAATTCTATCAATAAAAAAAAATAAATAAATAAAGTAGACTTGGCCAAAATAGAGGTGATGGAATTCCAGTTGAGCTCTTTCAAATCCTGAAAGATGATGCTGTGAAAGTGCTGCACTCAATATGCCAACAAATTTGGAAAACTCAGCAGTGGCCACAGGACTGGAAAAGGTCAGTTTTCATTCCAATCCCAAAGAAAGGCAATGCCAAAGAATGCTCAAACTACCACACAATTGCACTCATCTCACACGCTAGTAAAGTAATGCTCAAAATTCTCCAAGCCAGGCTTCAGCAATACGTGAACCGTGAACTTCCAGATGTTCAAGCTGGTTTTAGAAAAGGCAGAGGAACCAGAGATCAAATTGCCAACATCCGCTGGATCACGGAAAAAGCAAGAGAGT
>NW_011494785.1:3767081-3767502 GCF_000754665.1 Bison bison bison | reverse complement strand
GTGGAAAATTCTGAAAGAGATGGGAATACCAGACCACCTGACCTGCCTCTTGAGAAATCTGTATGCAGGTCAGGAAGCAACAGTTAGAACTGGACATGGAACAACAGACTGGTTCCAAATAGGAAAAGGAGTACAACAAGGCTGTATATTGTCACCCTGCTTATTTAACTTATATGCAAAGCACATCATGAGAAACACTGGGCTGGAAGAAACACTGGGCTGGAAGAAGCACAAGCTGGAATCAAGATTGCCGGGAGAAATATCAATAACCTCAGATATGCAGATGACACCAGCCTTATGGCAGAAAGTGAAGAGGAACTAAAAAGCCTCTTGATGAGAGTGAAAAAGTTGGCTTAAAGCTCAACATTCAGAAAATGAAGATCATGGCATCTGGTCCCATCACTTCATGGGAAATACATGG
>NW_011494785.1:3760178-3766736 GCF_000754665.1 Bison bison bison | reverse complement strand
CATTCTGAAGGAGATCAGCCCTGGGATTTCTTTGGAAGGAATGATGCTGAAGCTGAAACTCCAGTACTTTGGCCACCTCATGCGAAGAGTTGACACATTGGAAAAGACTCTGATGCTGAGAGGGATTGGGGGCAGGAGAAGAAGGGGACGACAGAGGATGAGATGGCTGGATGGCATCACCGACTCAATGGACGTGAGTTTGAGTGAACTCCGGGAGTTGGTGATGGACAGGGAGGCCTGATGTGCTGCTATTCATGGGGTCGCAAAGAGTTGGACACGACTGAGCGACTGAACTGAACTGAACTGGCTGAAATGTGGGAGCAACCTAGATGCCCATCCATGGACAAACGGATGAACAAAGTGCGGTCTGTCCATGCCATGGAATAACATTCTACCACGAAAAAGGACCAAGTGTTGATACAAGCTACTGTGTGTGTGTATGAACCTTGAAGACATTATGAAGATGCCAGGCAAACACGACCATTTCTCCCACGACTCTATTCCCATGACACATCCAGCCCGGGGAACTCTCTAGAGTCAGAGAAGAGATGAGTGCTTGCTTGAGGTTGAGAAGGGTTGGAAGATTAGACGAGTGACAAAGGGTACAGGATTTCTTTTTTGAGGTGATGAAAATGCACTAAAATTATGGTGATGCTAAAAAGCCATGGATTGCATAATTTACTTTTTCTTAATATTTATTTATTTGGCTGTTCTGAGTCTTAGCTGGGGCCCATGGGATCCTCGATCCTTGCCATGGTATGAAGGGTCTTGGGATTTAGGTCCTGACCAGGGACTGCCCCCACGCCCCCTGCAATGGGGACTCTGAGTCTTAGCCACTGGACCACGAAGGAAGTCCCAGGAATTGTATTCTTTAAATGCGTGAATTGGATGGGATATGAATTGTATCTCTCAATAAAGCTGCTTTTTAAAACACTAAATAAACAAATAAAGTACATGCAGGTACTCCCCTTCCCCCGCAACCTCCCCCTCAACGATGGTCTCCAGGGTGAAGGCCACGTGCATGCCCATTCCTGGTTCCTGCAATCGTCTGCAGGAAGGCTTCGGAGCACAGAGGCTGAGAGCACTGACTCCAGAGTCACATCCCCCTTGGCTTTGAATCTGGATGCTGCCTCATGGTTGCTTGACCGAGGAGGGGTTCCTGACCCTGTTGTGCCTCACCCCCCACCAACTATAGAAGTTACTGAGACATATATTGAGATAAAGTTAGGTTGTAAGGCACTTAAGAGAATGCCCAGGCCACAGTGAGTGCAGGATAAAATATTAGCCTATATTAAATTTTCATTACTTTCCTCCAGGCAGTGAGGCCGTGTCCTCAATCTCCCTGCTGTGCTTGGTATAGGGCCCTTCCTGTGGATGGCCGTCCCTGCAGCTGGCTGAGACAAGCACGCCCCCGTCGCTCCCACCTTCAAGAACAACTTTCTGTCCTGAACCCTCATCCCCTCCAGGTATCACCCCATTTCCTTATTCTTCCTTCTAGAAAAATTCATCAAAGAGTTTTCTGTACTCACTTTCTATAGATCCTTCCATTCCGTCATCTTCTAAACTTCCTTTTAGGGAAATTTCAAACATGTACTTTGCCAGTCTTCTACCCCCATCGTTTTTGCTGTGTGCTTAGTCGCTCAGTCATGTCCAACCCTTTTCAACTCCATGGACTATAGCCCACCAGGCTCTTCTGCCCACGGGATTTCCCAGGCAAGAATATTAGAGTGGGTTGCCATTTCCTACTCTAGGGGATCTTCCCAACCCAGGGATCGAACCTGCATCTCTTGAATCTCCTGCATTGGCAGTCAGGTTCTTTATCACTGTGTCACCTAGGAAGCCCTAATATTGTTTTCAAATGTCCCTGATTGCCTTAAAAATGTTTTACGACTTCCCTGGCAGTCCAGTGGTTAAAACTCCCTGCTTCCAATGCAAGGGGTGTGGGTTTGATCCCTGGTCAGGGAAGCTCCCAAGTGCCTCATGGTACAGCTAAAAACATTTTAAAAAAAAGAAAAAAAAAAGTCTTTTTACAGTTGCTTCATCAGGGCTCTTCTTGTGGCTCAGTTGGTAAAGAATCCGCCTGCAATGTGAGAGACCTGGGTTCAATCCCTGGGTTGGGAAGATCCCCTGGAGAAGGGAAAGGCTACCTGCTCCAGTATTCTGGCCTGGAGAATTCCATGGACTGTATAGTCCATGGGGTCGCAGAGTTGGACACCACTGAGCAACTTTCACTTTCACTTTACTTTCACCTGAATCAGGACCTAGTTAAGGCCCAGACTTCACACGGGGTCAATTTGTCTCTTTTCCCTTCTCCACACCAATCAAGCTTCTGCCCTACCCCTTTCTCTACCCAAGTTGGGCTTTTTGGGGTCACCAGTGACCTGCACGCTGCTCAGTGGGCTGCCCTCCCTGCTCACCCTGTCACGGGGGTGACTCTGCTCCCATCCTCCGCACTGAGACTCCTCTCTGCTGGGGCACCACGTGGGTCTCCAGCTCTTCCGTTCCCTCTTCGGCTGCTCCTTTTCCGCTCCCCTTCCCACCTCTTGATACCGGTGTGCTCCAAGGCTCCATACTGGCCCTCTTTTTTTTCTTTTCTTTTTCTTTTCTTATTCCTTGCTGGTGTCACCCTCCCCAGATTCTATCTCTAGTCCGTCCAAAGGCCATCTCCACCTGCATGTCTAACAGGCATCTCCAACTTAGCGTGGCTAAAACTCAACCCCTACAGACATCCTCATCTCATCCTTCCAATAACTTTGGCCCTAATTCTTGGACTCATCCTCACCTCCTCTTTCTCTCATACCCACGTTAATCCCTCAGGAAGCCCTGTGGGTTTGCCTGCTTATCGCCACTTACTGTCACAACCCCTGGTCCAAGCTACTTCCATCTCTTAACTGGACCTTGCAACAACATCCCACCTTCTCTCCCTGCCACCAGCTTTCTTCCTCCTCAGTCTATCTATAAACCAGGCTCAACCCAGCAGCTGAGGTCCCTTTAAAGCATTCTCTGCTCAAAACCATCCACCAGCTCCCAGTTTTTCTCAAAGTAAAAGCCAGACTCTTCACAACAGGTTCCAAGGCTCCATCAGTGTTTCTCATCAAGCAACGCTGGCATTGTGGGCAGGGAAACTCTTCCTGGTGGGGACGGTCCTGAGCAGTAGAGGATGTTAGCCATAGCCCTTGCTCATTAAATGCCAGCAAAGGATCCCCTCCTACCCCTGCCAGCCATTGTGACAACTAAAATGTCCCTACACACTTCCAAACACTGCCTGGTGGGTCTGGAAATCCCAGGAGAGACTCTCTTACAAGGTTTGCTGCAGCCCTGCATGCCCCCCACTCCTGCAACTGCCACCCCTCCAAGGGCGCTGACTCCCCTCAGACCACTCTCCTTGTGCTCCATCAGCCCCCCGCCTCCCTTGCTCCCTTGCCGCTGCGAACCCTGCCAGGAGCCCTCCTCCTCCAGACCACACAGAACCCCTTCTCCAGGGCATACTCAGGCACTATCCTAGCTCCCAGCCTTCCCAGGGCACCCCTTCTGAAATGGCAAACCTTTTTATTCCCAGGCCTCCTTGCTCTCTTTCTCCCCAGAGCACTTATCCCATCAAACATATGTTTTAATTCTTAACCTTGTTTATTTATTTATTTTTTTTGTCTCTAAGCTTCATGAAGTGATGTGGGGTATTTTGCTCGCTGCTACATCCGAGTACCTGGCACACAGCAGACAATCAATAAATATTTGTTAAGTGAAAGAAAGAATGCAGATGCCATAGACGTTTACTTACAGAGAGAAGAAAATAAGCACTTTTAAGCCACAGGAATAAAGAATTAATTTCACCCTCAGCAAGGACTGGAGTGTGTTCAGCCTGGAGTGGCAAGTAGGGGAAGAGATGATGAAAAGCTCAGTTTATTTCTCAGTTCAGGAAGACTTCCTGGAGAAGGTGGGCTGTAGAGCTCACTCTCAGCTCATTTCGAACCAGATTATAACATCCTGGCAGCTTCCCCAACACTGATGAGTGCAGACAACACAGGGAGCCCAGCTGGAAGAGCAGTGGAGTGTTTTCAGGTAGGGAAGCCCACTTCCTGAATCTATTTCTATCACAATTTACCAGTGTCTGTAGGAAGCTCCACCAGCAGGTTCCCCCACTGGAGGGCCAAGTTCAAATAGAGCCCCTGGATAATGCCTGCCTACCTGCACACGACCCATCCCCACCCTCAGAAAAGCCCACCCAAATGATTACACAGAGGCAGGCTGCCCAGAGCTTGCCTTCCGCACGCCCAGTGAACGAAAAGAAAGGACGCAGATTCACAGTCACACAATAGAATACTTTATAGCTATTGAAAAGAATGAGACAGCTCTTTTTATACTGAATACGGAAGCCTCACCCAGATAGATTATTAGGGGGAAGAATGCAAATGCAGAAGTGTACAGTATACTACCATTGGTACAAAATGAAATACATACACATCTAAACAAGTATATATACATATAAATGTATGAGTGCTCAGTTGTGTCCGACTTTCTGCAGGCCCCATGGACTACAGCCCCCCAGGCTCCTCTGCCCATGGAATTTTCCAGGCAAGGATACTGGAGTGGGTTGCCATTTCCTCCTCCAGGGGATCTTCCCAACCCAGGGATCAAATCCACGCCTTCTGTGTCTCCTGCATTGGAAGTTGGATTCTTTACCACTAACGCCATCTGGGAAGCCTATACACACACACACACACACACACACACACACACACACTATCCCTGGAAGGATATACAAGAAATTGCTAACAGTAGCTTCTGGGAACAGGGGCTGGGGGTGAGTGGGTGTAAAATAGAGGTGAGGAAACACTTTTCACTGTAAATTCTTGCATCTTTCAAGTTTTGTACTATGTCGATGTTTTGATACTACCTATTTAAAAAGAGTAAATTCAACTTTAAAAAGAACACAACCAGATTGACAAAACGAAAGCCAAACGTGAAAAGTTCAGCACGTAGGGTTTTAAAATGAAAGCCACGTGCAGAAGGACAGAGGGCCAGAGCAGAAGGACAGACTGCTTCCTGAAGAACAGAGAATGAGCTTCTCTAACAGTGGCTTCTCCATCTACGGCCCGGGGCTGAGAAAGCCAGTGAGTTCCTAGGTGCCATGCAGAGCCAGGGAGCAAGCGGAACCTGCACGGTTGGGGCAGGGCTGAGGGAAGGACTCCGCTTCCCCAGCTGGCCGGCCACATCTGACTCCTGAGCCACAGGGTTCATTGTGGCTCCAATGTTCTAGGAGCCAGACTGAGGGGACCGAGCCACCCACAGACCCGCCTGGAGCAGAAATTACAGGCCTCCGTACGCTTGTCTAAAAGCAAAGGAGGCAGCTGGAGAGAGTGGTCAGGAAGGCCAAGGAGAATTGACTGCCTTCAAATACTTGAGCGGCTGTCAGAGAATGAGGAGATCTGTTCTAAGCCCTCTGGAAGACTCCACCTTCCAAAAACACTTTTCGGCCCAGTTCTTGCCAGAGGGGGCCCCAGATAATACCTGTCCTTGAGGCCCCACTGGGCCAGGTGCCCAGGTTGCTGGGTGCTTTACTGACATCGACTCTAAATTCACGGTGGTCCTGGGGGGTTTCACTGTTCCTACTCCTACTTTAGAGACAAGAAAACCGAGGCTGTCACTGCTGAGGGGTCACATCAGTACGTGATGGAGTCAGGGCTCAAACCGGAGGCCACAGTCTGAACCACTACAGTCATCACAGGTTGGGCCAGAACTCAAAGGTCGTGTGATTCTGCTGCTGTTCAGTCGCTCAGTCGTGTCCAACTCTTCCCAACCCCAAGGACTGCAGCACCCCGGGCTCCCCTGTCCTTCACTATCTCTCAGAGTTTGCTCAAAGTCATGTCCATTGAGTTGGTGATGCCATCCAACCATCTCACCCTCTGGCGCCCCCTTCTCCTCCTGCCCTCCATCTTTCCCAGCATCAGGGTTTTTTTTCAATGAGTTGGCTCTTCACATCAGGTGGCCAAAATATTGGAGCTTCCGCTTCAGCATCAGTTCTTCCAGTGAATATTCAGGGTTGATTTCCTTTAGGTTGATCTAGCAAGCTAAGGCAGGGCTGGGATCCTCTGCCAAAGTGACTTGGGTACAAGGAAGGCTAGTGAGGTGGATGCTGAGTAGAACTGGACCTCCCTGACACCTCCCTGATCCCCGATCCTCTTCGCTGCCCCTGCGGCTTCTCCCAGAAAGGCAATGGCCCTTTCCACAGTCCCGGCTGAGACATCCAGCTTGGATCGTACGCACCCTAGGGCAGCGCCCCTTCCCCCGCCCCTCACCAGAACCCGTCTCCAGCCCCCCGGAGGAGGGCAGCGGGTCGGGTCTGGGGAGGGCCCGCTGCCCGGAAGCCCCAGCTGGGAGGGGAGGCGGGGGCTGGGATGCTCCCAGACACCGTGGGCGGGCGGCGCGCCAGTCGGGGTGGGGGTTGGGGGGACGGGGTGCGCTGCCGGGGAGCAGCCGACCCGCGAGATGCGCCCCTCCCCACCCTGCAGGGCCAGGCGCGCAGGTGGGGGCAGCGGCCACGCTCCCCGGGCGCGTGAC
>NW_011494785.1:3756751-3760016 GCF_000754665.1 Bison bison bison | reverse complement strand
AGGCGGCCCGGCGCGCCCGCCCCCGCGGAGCCCACGGGACGCGCCGCCTGCGGAAGGGCTTCCCCAAGCTCCGAGCGCTCCCCTCCGGCTGCTCCGGGGTTTACGCTTCAGTGTCCGAGGGGCGGGAGCCTGCAAATCCTGAGAATCTGGAGCGGGAAGACCCCGCGGAATGCAACCCGCCCTCCCTGACCTGCGGGCCCTGGCCTCCCTGCACGGGGCCCCAGGGTCTGTCTCCTTGGTTTCTCGCAAAAAAAAAAAAAACACCAGCGGATTCAGAGCTCCCTTCTTGAGGCTCTTAGCATTTGGAAGTCAGTTTTCTCATCCAAGGTAAGTTGGTCCTGTTGCAGCGACCTCTGAACGGCTCAGCTTTGCCCTAGCCTCGGTGACCGGTAGGCAGAGAGGGGCCCAGAGGTGGGCAAAGACCGATTGTCCCCACTGGGCAGAGAGGACACCAAGGCCCACTGAAGGGAGGGGGGTGGATTTGCAGCAGTTCACCCTTGGGGTCAGTGAGGGTGGGCACAGCGATCAGGACCCCGGAGTCCTGGCTTCTGGGTTCAGTCGAGCTGCTCCAAGAAACTGTCCTCTACCCACCCCTTCCACTGCTGCCTCAGGGTGCCTTCACGTGCCTCTGGAATTCCCTTTGGCCCTCTCCCACGGGTCGTTAGGAGTTGAGTAGCTCCAAGAATATCCAGGATGCCCAGCAAGCCGGTTTGGAAGCACCCGGGCATCTCTGTTCCTAAAGACCAGTCTGTGCACCGGAAACGTTAGACACAGCCAGGAGATTCCCAATTGCTCTGCTGAGTTTTTGTTGCTGTTTTAAATAATCATTGTGTTGAAGTGATGTGTTGAATGAAAATCATGGTAGATTGGAATCATTTATCACGGAGGAAACTGTGGAATTCCCTTGCCTCTCCACTGGGATGGGGAGTGCATTCCTGATTGGAAACAGGGAGGCAGCTGATTTGACCTGCTGCACCCAAACTTGGAGAGGTCATGGGCACCAGGCCCTGGCCACAGCTGGGCCAGTTCAGAGCAGATCACTGCGGTTTGGCCAGCATCTTGCTGCTGCCAGCACCTGAGCGTCCAAACACAGCACCTCTGCAGAGTCCCAAATACCTTGCCCCTGTTCCGCCCACCTCCTTCTTCCCGGAGCTCACAGCCTCCAGAGGCCAAATCTCCTCCATGCTCCAGGCAAAGTGAGGGGGAGAAAGTGGAGGTGCTCTAGACTTGCCCCATTGGGGGACCAGGAGGAGAGCTGGCTGGGCAGCAGAGAGAAGCAAGCACTCAGAGAAAGAAGGAAGCCAGAGTCGGGACAGCGTGCGCAGTCTGGGCGATGAGAAGGCAGCGAGGAGGCCTGTGCTGTGGGGTGGAGCCATCACCCCCTCCTCCAGCCTGGAGTCAGGAACGAACCCACCCTCGCACAGACGCACCTTCTCTGTCCCCCAAATGCAGCCACGCCAGACTCACACCCACTCTCCCTCCCGGCAGCGTCCTAGCGGCTCCCTGACCGTAGCTCACACCACTGCCTGGTGGAGAAACGGGAGAGGCCTGGAGCCTGGCTGCTGCTTCCCATGGCTGCTCCCAGGCCAGGCGGTGACCCCAGAATCCAACCCTTTCTCCTTTGTCTGTTTTCTACCTGGTGACACGGCAGCAAATCAGGTTTCCTTTCCCTCCCATCCTCTTAGACCTGTTTTCCATTTCTAGTTGAGCCTGCTGATGGGCTGTGTGCATGTGCAAAGAGAGAGAGAGAGAGAGAGAGAGAGAATGTGTGTGTGTGTGTGTGTGTGTGTGTGTGTGTGTGTGTTGGAACACTCCAAGGCTTTCTTATGCTTCATTCTTCCTAAAGCTTCCCAGGCTGAGGACTGGATTGCTCAGAGGCTTGGGTCAAAGGAGGAGGGGGCTCTCCATCCTCACGGGTAGAATTGGGGTGGGATGTACGCTCCCCAGTTGGCCTTCAGACCTGAGCCTCTGATCCAGCGTTTCCCAGGTGCTCAGCTGGGGAAACTGTGCCCATGAGTGTGGGCACCGCCCACACCCTCATGGACCTCCCTCCAGCTGAGACTTTCTTCAGCCCTGACTCTGTACCCGCTCCCTCCACTCAAGGATGGATGAGGCTGCCTGTGCCCTACGCACTGAGAGCTTATTCCTTCTCGTGTTGTTCGTCACACACTGCTACGTATTGAGCTGGCCTCCATCCCCCACCCTTCTCAAGCTCATGTAACACCCACCTACTGCCTGCCAACATCCCCCCACCATGACAGACCCCATTAGAGTTGTGTGAGAGTTTTGCCATCTAACATATTATTTTAAGGGTCTAGAAAGGATCAAAATTGCTTAACCAAGCACCAGGATGCTCCTTAGATTCCTGCCTTGTGAATTTTACACATGGGGCTCATTGGGGAAGTATTCCTTCTCCAGCGCAGATAATTTCAAGACTAGCCAGTGTGGGAGTGAGTGCCCCGGGTCCCTCCCCTTTGCTTGCCAGGCAGTGCTAATTCCTTGCAAAATACAGTGGATATGAAGACCACTCAGACTTCATCAGCCTCCCCTGTGAGCCCTTCAACACCTTCTGAGCCTCCTGCCCCAACTGTTAGACATCTCTTCCCTTGTCAAGCTTGTCCTCAGACACTGTTCAGATAAACTCCCATGCTTTCAGAGCCAAACGTGTTGTTTTTCTCCTGTCCTAGGAGAATTTGCATTTTAACAAGGGGGATAACCTGAAGTCCCCAAAGGAGTCCCTAATTGTGGAATTGCCGGCCTAGGCAAGATGTTCTGGAAGGCAGAGAGACCTCCCTGGGTGCCCTAAACCCCTGTAACTGGAGGTAAGTTTGGCCCTGCACACCCACGGGGCAGCGCTGACTGGTTCTCTCAGCCCCTCACTGCACACTGACAAGAGCGCTGGATGAAGAGCATGGAGAAGCTGAGTTGTAAACCTAGTTCGGCCACTAATCAGTTTGGAAGCACCAGCCCCTTCTCTCTCAGGCCATGGTTTTCTCATTTACCAAATGACCTTCCAGAACCTTTTCAGCTCTGACATTCCCCTGACATTCGGAGGGTCTGGGGGACCCTGGTACAGCTCCCAAGGCGGTCCAGCCCCTGGGGCTGTAGACACCTTCCTGGTCGGGGCAGGGGTGGGGTGCTTCTCTGGGCAGGTTTCCACTGGCCTGCAGGCCTCCTGTCCACAGCAGTCCGCCCCCTGCTGGGGAGGGAAGGTAGTCTTCCGGACAGCCCCCGCCTGGCAGTTACATAACCCTCCCAATGGGAT
>NW_011494785.1:3749548-3756579 GCF_000754665.1 Bison bison bison | reverse complement strand
CACAGCCACAACTACCTTTCCATCTTCTCTTTTCCATTTGTTTTCTTGCTGCTGTTGTTCAGCTGCTAAGCCGTATCTGACTCTTTGTGACCCCATGGACTGCAGCACACCAGTCTTCCCTTGTTTTTTTCTAGAAGGTATTTATTCTAAGAGAGTCCTTGCAAGATGAAACTCCTTTAGCCTCTGGGCTTGACCAGAATGAAGCAGAGTCCTCCCCCAGCCACCCTGACCGCCCAGCTTCGGCCAAAACGCCACGTCGGGTCAGGCCTCCCACTTTTCTCAGCCCTGCTCTGTCTCCCTTTCTGACTGCAGAGTCCTGCGAAGAGTGGGTCTGCCTTCTCCCTTCCTTTCCCAGAATGGGAGAATTTGGAGAAATGGATTTAGCTTTCATTCCAGTGAACGGGAGGCATTCTCCTGGTTCAGACTCCATCCCCCACCCTCCCCTGTTGTCCTTGACAAGGTCACATACGAGATGACACTGTGGTTTCCCCATTTAGAAGACGGATGAGGTCATTGTTACCACTGTGGGGTGTTGGGTGGCAACTCGGGTCCCCTCAGTGTCCATAAGAAAAGTGCAAGCAATCTGAAAATGCAGCTGAAGAAATTCAGGTTGGGCTTAAGGAAGCAGTTCCCAGCTATTGAGTTGTGAGACCTCCTCACAGCTCACTAAGGGACGACGGGTTTGTCCCGCCCAGCTGCATTTCGAGGCAGGCTCCCATTCACATATCTGGTGCACACTGTCCAGAGGTTGAGTGGTGGTTGAAGAAAGGTCACACATAGAAATGTGGCCTGGAACACTTCCTGAAGGAATCCTCAACCTGGATTCTCCTCGATAGCTATGGTCTCACTCTGGATGAAACTTGGGTCCTGGTTTCTTTATCTGTAGAAATATTACAGTGTATTGAGCACTTACTACGTGCCCAGAACAGCTTAAAATGTATATAATCTAATTTAAAATTTTTTACAACAACCTTTTAAAGTAGATATTATTCCTTATTTCATAAAAAAAAAAAAAAAAAACAAGGCTCAAAAAAGGTATAAGGGAACTCTACTCAGTGCTCTCGTGACCTAAATGGGAACCCAGAAAAGGGGATATATGTATACATGTAGCTGATTCACTTTGCTGTACAGCAGAAACTAACACAACATTGTAAAGCAACTATCCTCCAATAACAGTTGAAAAAATAAATGTAAGGCATTCCAGCTGGTAGCTGGTGGAGCAGGATTCATACCCAGTATGCCTGCCTGCAAAGCCCAGGTTCTGAACCACCTGGATCTTGAAAACTCCCAGGTGGCTCAGCGGTAAAAAAAAATCTACCTGCCAACACAGGAGACACAGATTCGATCCCTGGGTTGGGAAGATCCCCTAGAGGAGGAAATGGCAACCCAGTCCAGTATTCTTGCCTGCAGAATCCCCTGGACAGAGGAGCCTGGCAGGCTGCAGTCCATAGGGTCGCAAAGAGACACGACTGAGCGACTGAACAACAGCAACGTGGTTTCCTTAAGTTCCTTTTAGCCTGAATAACCTAGTTTCTCCCTCCCGCTACTCCTCCTCTTACTCGACTGTTAATGCCCTTGCTGCCTGAAGTGGACAGGACCCTCCATTCCTGTGTGAACACAAGAAGCCCTTTGCAACTTGTGTAGGAACCCACACTTCATGCTTCTCACGAAGCAGAGGAGGAAGGTGCTGCAGCGGCCTCAGCCTCAGAAGTCCCACCACATGGCCTTGCGTTTGGGGGTCTGCCAGGTGCAAGGAGCGCATCCCCAGGACCTGTTCCTAAGATACCCCTTGCTAAACCGCTGCCACCCTGGGTCCTCTGAGAGTTCTTGCAGGCCCCAGTGGAAAACGTTTAGGGCCTGCAACAGGGCCATCTGTGTCTAAAATTCCTTATGTGGGGTTTAAGTCCAAGATCCAGGCCTCTTTCCAGACCACAGTCCAGCTGATTGTCTGGCTCTCCCTGATTTTTCATGTCACCCTCCCCCCAGACCTGACCCATCTGCCTTTTTTCACAAGTGACCTCTGAAACTCGGGCCGCATAGATATTTGCTGAATCAGCAGGACCAACTGCTGCTCCTCTCACTGGATTTCGGGCCAAGAGGAAGATGTGCCAGGATGGCCTTGAGAGGGCCTCTGCTGTTGGCCGTGTGGTTCTGAGAAGGGCTGGGGAAGGAAGGAGGTGGCGGTGGAGCAGGCACGCAGGTGACTTTTCTCTGGAGTCCGGTTGTTTTGGGCTGAGAGTGAGGAAGGAGCAGTGGCCCGGGCCCTCAGAGCGGCAGGGGACGGCAGAGCGCCCCGAGTGTCTGCCCGTGCCAGCTTCTGGGTGGGCAGAAGATGCCCAAGCCCTCCCCCTCTCAGCGAGCCTTCACTCAGGCCCCTTTTCCAGCTGGCCAGCCTGGTGTCATACCCTCCTTATTGAAATGGGCAAGAGGAGGACAGGGAGGCTGGGGAACAAGAGCGTAGTGTGACTTCCTCAGCTAGCAGGGGTTTTAGCCACTGGGAAGAAAGGACCAGTACTGAGTTCTTCCTACGTTGATGGGTTTAGCCTTGGGGGGTGAGGGGGGTGATGGAGGAGGGACTGTAGGTCAGAGTGGGGAATGGTAAGTGCGTGCATCACAGACATTTCCTTGGATTGACTCCTCCCAGCTCTGTCTCCACCCAGCTGTCCCTGCCTCTCACTGTTCTTCACGTAAACCCTTGGCGGCAACCTCGGAAACCTCTCTGGGACGTGGATATGCTGTGTACACTCTCCTTTTTACCCCATTCTGTTCTGATAGAGGCAGGCTCTGGGCACCTGCAGTCCGCTTAACACTTACCAAGACGTTTGTAAACCCGTGTCTCGAGTGCATTGAGCACGGATGGTCTGTGTCTTTTCTGTCTTTTCGCAGCAGAGAGTGCAGGATTTTGAACGGATACAATAGAGTTGACTGACAGACCTTCACACACTCTTAAGAGCTCCCCTGAGGGGCTCTTCTTGGAGATCTGCCACCTCCAGGCAGACAACCTTGATTCAGTAGGAGCACAGATGCCTGCTCCAATCAGGGTCTCAGACAACAGGCTAGAAGTCACTTCCAGTAGTCTTCCTGCCATCCCCTGACTCTGGGGAGCACAAGACCATGGTGCTCAGATGACCCAAGATTTAGTTTATGCTTAGGATGGGAGCAGAGAGGAGGAGACATGTCTACACAGCTTACATGGAAGCAAAGGATGGAAGGAAGAAAATATGGGGAGTGGGTGTGTTTGAGGGGAGGGATGAAAGGGGGAAGACAGAACATATAAAAAAGACAAAGGAGGAAGAAGAGAGGACAGGAGCTCACAAGACATTCAGAGTTCTCGGCCCCATGGAGATGGGGAGCTCCAGGGTAGGAGCTGAATTTGAATTATAATGAGAGAATCTTAGCCTGCCTCCAGTAATCCTCTGCCCATGGACGTGAGGACTTGGGCAAGCCCTGGGATCCACTGGCTCTAAACACATGGCTGGGTGGACAGATGGACACATGCTCAAGCAGAGAAGCTGTGGCCACACTGCAGCCTGGAGCTTCAGGCTGGGTCATATGCTTCCATGGCGAGGAAGGGACTTTGCTGGGTCAGGCTGAAGCTCTGGCTCCAGCCAGGAAAGGGATAATCAATTCTGTAGAGGCTGTGAGCCTTGATTGAAAAAATAAAGAGGAGGAAGCTAGATTGCTGCTTTCATTAAGAGGCAAAAGCAGTGGGGGCTGGAGCTTAGCAAGAGCCAGGAAGCAGCAGAGAAAGAATGTTAACCCCTTGGGTGTCATTCTTCGCGATGTCTTTACACTCACCCGTTCCCACATTGTTGCTTCCTTGACCTGACCTCCAAGGCCACCAGCTTCGCAGCTCCCTTAGCTGGAGGAGGGAGAGGCTGGGCGGCATATTAATGGAGATCTGATGACAATTAAACGATCTATTATTTCTCAGCCCCAGGGTCCCCAGGGCTCCCGCCTCTCCTGGATTCGGGGAGGAAGATGAGTTCTGGGGATAAGAGATAAGCTGTGCGGTGAGATCACAAGCCTCACAGTGCCTGGTAACCCTCACCCCTGCCTCAGCAACCTCACCAGGGCTGCATTCTCACCCTACTGAGGCCAGAAAAGGGGAAGGAAGAAACGAAAAAGGATTTCAGCAAAATTATGAAGGAGAGACCCCTCTGCCGGCTCTTCTTCCTACATCAGCATGCCCAGTAGGGAACTGATTCAGCAGGGAGATTCCCAGGAGAGGCCCCAGGAAAAGGGCTGCTGGCTCGGCTCTCTCTCCCCCAGTCTCATCCGGTCCATGGAGTGCTGCCCATATCTAACCCAACAGCACTGAGAGGTTGGGTAGAAAAGGACAGACATGCAAAACGGGGGTCGTGGGTGGAGAGCAGGATGGGGCCAAACTTGTAGTCAGCAAAGACGATTCCTTCCTGAGGTTCTGCGGGGGAAACTTGGGCTGAAGTTAAGCAGAAAAGTGGGGAGACACGGGGATCCAAAAGGCATTAGTCTGTCTGGATGCCCAAGATTTCCCATCCAAGTGGGGAGGGAGCTGAGGGAGGAGGTGAGGCATTTGTTTCTGAGCTCTCTAAGTCTCTGGGTGTCTAGGCTTGAGGAGCAGGGTGGGGTGAGCTGGCAGATCTGAAGAAAGGAAGGGGTTGCTGGCAGTGTTAACCTCTTGGTACCTGGCACAACTTCCTGAAAGATTTCCAACAACTTCCACTCTCTTCCACCATTTTAATTACTTATTTTTGTCCTGCTCCCTTGGGAAGGAAAAGCAGGACAAGGGAGAGGGGAAGATGAGGACCTGATGGTTTCTCTCCAGTTGTGACATGTGAGGCTGGATAGGAATCCAGATGATACCTAAAACCCCTGGGTTCCCAGCAAGAGCCCTTGGGCCGGAGAGTTTGGGCTCTTTAAGCTGCTTTGGGGGCCACAGCAAAGTCCTTATTCAGGAGAAATGAGCTTTCCTCCACCCTTCTTGCCCACACAGTCTCCGAAGGGATGCAGAGAAAGTGGGAATGTGGTGGAAAAGGAGGAGGACATTGAGGAGCGTGAAGAGAGGAACCACGATTCCCTGGGAGCTGTGGCTGCCCTAGGAAATGGAATAGAATAATTCCCCCCCTATTTGGGGTGGGGGGAAACACATGGCATTTTGGATTTTTTTTTTGTTTCAGATTTTTTTTTCACCTTTTGCTGAGCCATGGGCAGTAAGGGAAACTGCCTTTCTGCTTTTTCTGCCAAATAAGGAAAGAAAACCGTGACACTGAAGGGAGAGCAATGGACCATTGAGGGAGCTTAGAAAAAAAGCCGCATCTTCTTGGGGTTTGAATCAAACGCTGTGGAGTCATCCTGGATCTTCCCCTCTTAAGAGCCCAAGATTTTGGTCACGTCTACCATGTGTCCTGACCCAACTTGTCTAACTCTGCAGTAGATACGAGGAAAAAATGAGCCTACATCAAATCTTCACAAGTATCTGTAGATTAAAGCATGCCAAGGCTGCTGAAGATGACTCTTGGTTCTTCTCCTTTCCCACCCCTATCTTCCTTACCATCCCCATTGTCAGGGTCAGGTGCTGACTAGCTTCTGATTTCCCGTGAGCTGTTCTTCCATCACCTGTCTCCTCAGAGAAAGGAAGCTGACATGGTCACAGCCTTCCCAACACAGAGGAGAGAATATTCCAGTCTTCTCTTCTTCCCATATCCCTAGTTCATGGACATTGGATGTAAAGAAAAAGAACTTGAAGTTCTAGAGTTTCTCATTAGGAGCTAATAAGCATATTTCTCTCTGGACCTAACATGAGATTCCACTTATCACCAAATAACCAAGGGGAAACAAGATTTGCAGTCACCAGCCATAACAGGAATTACATCCAAATGCCAACTCCGTTTGCCAACTGTCTCATCATTATTCCCTTTCCACGATTGCTAACACTTTGCATAGAAATCCTCCTTGAGTCAGAGGGTAGAGCTGTAACCAGACAGACCTGACACTGAAAAGGGATTCTCTGTAGGCTTGATGGGTTGTTACCTGGCACCCCTCTAGATTTGTGGGGATTCAGAAGAAAGAGGGTCCACTCAGGTCAGAGCAGAGTAAGCTTCCCCAAACAAGCCACTCCTGGCTTTTGACTCCCACTGCATCGGTTAAAGAGCTAGCTTGTTCCCTGGGAGATGCTTTCTCCCACCCTCCTCTTCCTCTGTATCCAGCCCCCCTTCCTTCTCACATCATCCTGCCTCTCAGCCTTATGTTCTGCCTCCCAAATCCCCTCAGACCCCAGTTCTACTCTTCCTGGACCCTGTCCTTTTTAAAGCTCTTAACATGTCTTTTTTTTCATATCTCCCTCTCCATTCAAATAATTTTACTACCCAAACTCCCATCCAGATTTTCCCTAACTTAAAAAGATTCTTCAACTGTTCTCTTTTCTTCAGTTTAATCTTCCTCCCTAACTTCGCCCCCAGTCTTGTCCCCTTTGAAATCTGCCAGTTTTCAATAACCCTAATCACTTAACCCCCATGTCTTTCCTCCTCTGACCCCTTTTGCTCCAACATCCCCCAGACCCCCTCGAACACTGGTGTCATTCCCTCCTTCCCCCCAAATCTCCTTGACATACTTCTGCCCCTAAGCATCTTCTCACCCCTCCACTTCACACTGCCCTAGTCCTCCAGACTGGGGTGCATCTGATTACCCCCTGGTCCCCCACTCACGTCCGTTAGCTTCCCTCTCTCCCACAACGGTTCCCATGCCTTCTTCCCCACTCACTCGGGTCTCCTGCTCAGGACGCCCTTGCCGAGGGCGGCGGGGGATTTGTGCTGAAGGAGGGTTCCAGCAGCAGCGCAACAACTCGGGGGACGCTCCTTCTCCTTGTCGGCCACGGCCCCGGGCGCCACCGGGTGCTGGTGGGGCGACTGGGGCGCGTGAGCCCTGCCGCTGGGGCCCGGCTGGGGCTGAGCCAGGAGCTGTCCGTGGTGCTGAAGCGGGGGCTGCTCGGGCTCGGGCTGTGGCGCGGCGGGAGGCAGCTGTCCGTGGTCCTGGAGCTGCTCCTGGGCCCC
>NW_011494785.1:3728951-3749160 GCF_000754665.1 Bison bison bison | reverse complement strand
CCCCCTCCCACCCCCTCCAGGCTTCGTGAGGAGTCTCGGCTTCCTGCAGGGCTGTCGGGGCGGAGAGAGGCGAATGAGAGAGCGGGTAGAGGCTCAGGATAAACGGAGGGGGCCCGGGATGGATGACATGAATCTGGCAAGAAGGCATAGCCGGCGAGGTGGAAGTGAGGTGGGACCGGGAGGAGAACAGAAGCAGACAAGGAAAGAGGAAGCAGAAAGGGAGAGGATGGCGAAAAGAGACAGAAATGTACGAAAAAGAGGAAGTCTGACAGGTCACTCGTTCTTTTTCCTGTGTCCAGTCATCCCAGGGGGTGAGGGTTCATTTTAAAGACCTTCCGAGCAGAGGCCACCCTTGCCTCTTGTGTACTCGGCAATCTTGTATTCTGCTGGGGGAATCCCCTGGAACAGGAGGGTCATGGGACACTGAGAGACCCCAGACAACATCTGGTCCTACTTCTTCAGCCAAGGGGAAACTTAGGCTAGGAAGGCTGTTTGTTTATGCTTGATTTTCTCTGGGAATGAGACCTCAGGACAGTTTTAGCCATTCTAATAGGAACATGAACTAAATAAACCAGACCCTCTGTGTCGTGGACTAAAGAGCTTCCAGAAGCTTCTTAAAGAGATCATTCTGTTTGAAAAAACATCTCTGAAATGCATACTGCACGGAACACTGTGCTTGGTGGTGGTAAGATAAGGGTGACTAGGATGGAATCTTTGGCTTCTTGAAGCTTATGATTAAGTAGGTGAAACAGGTAATAAATGTTCCATTTCAATATTCAGTGGTGGTTGTAAGTGATAAGATGGAGATTGCCCCGAGTGCTCTAGGAGCCCAATGGCTTGGGGATTTGAGTATGCTCCTTGCGGGGAATAACACTTGAAGTGGGAAAGATTTTCCAGAAAGGGAAAACAGCATTAGCAAAAGCTCAGAGACAGGAATCAGTGTGGACTGAGTCACTCAATAATTTCTACAATAAATTTACATAAAACACACACTAAGTGCTAAGTAACATACTAGGAACTATACAGACTAGCCGTAGCGTAGATCACAAGTTATCATTTCTGTATTCAAGAGGATTGCAACCTAGTAGAGTAGATATGGCATGCACATGAACAACTAGGATATAAATCAAAGTTTCTGTAAGAGGCCTTTAAGCCAAGTGCCATAGGAGTTCAGGGGAGTGAGAAATTGTGTTTAACTATGGTGATCTGATAAGGAGGAGGTGTTATTCAAGCTGGGCCCTGAAGGATGGGAAGTGTGTCATCAAATAGACAGAACAGGGGAAGGTCATGTCAGGCATGAAGATACGTCAGGCAGCAAGAAAAGACTAAGGAATGGAAATACAGCACCTCTGTTCAATCCAGTTTGGCAGGAAATGACCCTTTCCTCTGGGCTAGGAGTGCTCTTAGCATATTTGTTGGACTGTTGCATTTTCCCTGTCTACCTGCTGCTCCCCCAGGGTGGGTATATCTGTTGATACCAGGTATCCAGTGAGCTGGGTCAGCCACACCCATCTGGTGCCAGACTTAGATGACCTGGGGAGGATCTGTGCTCTGCAAATATATTGGTTTCTCTGCACTTGGGTTTTTATTTTGCTTTCTTCCCATTTATTTTCCTAGCAGATTTCCTTTTGTAAAGAATAAGTGCAGGAAAGCTTATCCACAGCTGAGCCAGCAGTTGTGAGAGCAGAGCACCCAGGAGGGTGACCAGTATTTCCACTGAAGAATGGAGATTAGAGGGTGGGATGAGAGCGCACACAATGCAAATGCTTTTCTTCTGAATTTTCTCTGCTTGCCTAGTTGATTTGTTGTCAAAACAAGAGTTGGCTGTTCATAGACACCAATACTATGTCTATAAGTGAAATAGTCTGCAGCATAATTATCTATGGCGGTCCCTATTAGTTCTGCTGTGTTGGAATCACTTGGAGTGGAGCCCAAATGTTTTTATCTTTTAACTTTTTTCCTTTGATTAAAAAAAAATTATTGAGTTACAACTCATGTAATAGTATGCACCCACTTCGTGTGCACAGTTCAATGAATTTTGACAAAAATTTATACTGTGTAATCAAAATTTCCATCACTGCAAAAAATGGGGTTATTACCTCATGCCCCTTTGCAGTCAATTGCTGTCATCCTCATCCCCAATCAACCACTGATCTGCTTTCTGTCAAGAGAGATTAGTTTTGCCTATTCTAGAATTTCACATAAATGGCAATCACAGCGAATATATTCTTTTGTCTTTTCTTTTTGCACAGCATCATTCTTTTGAGGTTCATCTGTTATAGGTATCAATATTTTGTTCCCTTTTATTTCTGAGTAGTCTTCTATGATATGGATACACTATAATTTATCTACTCGCTTATTAATGGATGGACATTTGGTTGTTTCTTGCTTTTGATTATCTTAAATAAAGCTGTTGTGATCATTAATGGACAGTTATTTATGCAGACATGTTTTCATATGTTTCATATTTTATGCTACATGTGTCTTCAGTTCAGTTCAGTTCAGTCGCTCGGTTGTGAATGACTCTTTGCGACCCCATGAATCGCAGCACGCCAGGCCTCCCTGTCCATCACCAACTCCCGGAGTTCACTCAGACTCATGTCCATCGAGTCGGTGATGCCATCGAGCCATCTCATCCTCTGTCATCCCCTTTTCCTCCTGCCCCCAATCCCTCCCAGCATCAGAGTCTTTTCCAATCAGTCAACTCTTCGCATAATGTGACCAAAGTATTTGGAGTTTCAGCTTTTGCATCATTCCTTCCAAAGAACACCCAGGGCTGATCTCCTTTAGAATGGACTGGTTGGATCTCCGTGCAGTCCAAGGGACTCTCAAGAGTCTTCTCCAATACCACAGTTCAAAAGCATCAATTCTTCAGCACTCAGCTTTCTTCACAGTCCAACCCTCTCATCCATACATGACCACTGGAAAAACCATAGCCTTGACTAAACGGACCTTTGTGGGCAAAGTAATGTCTCTGCTTTTCAATATGCTATCTAGGTTGGTCATATAAGAAAGAAAAATCTAGAATTGGAATTGCCAAGTCATATACATATACATATATATATACATATACACACACACACACACACACACACACACACACACAAATATTTAACAATAAGAAACTGTCAAACTGTTTTCCAAAGTGGTTGTACTGTTTTTTATTCTCATCAGCAGTAGGTGAGAGGTTCACATGTTTCACATCCTTGCTATCACTTGTTATTTTTAGCCTTTTTTGGTTGCACTGGGTCTTTGTTGCTGTGCACAGGCATTCGCTAGTTGCAGTGCAAAGGCTTCTCGTTGCCGGGGCTTCTCCTGTTGCTTCTCTTAGAGCATAGGCTCTAAGGCACATGGGCTTCAGTAGTTGCAGCTCACAGGCTCTAGAGCTCAGGCTCATTGGTTGTGGCTTGTGGGATCAGTTGCCCCGCAGCATGTGGGATCTTCCCGGATGAGGGATTGAACCCATGTCCCTTACATTGCAAGGCAGATTCTTAACCACTGGAACACCAGGGAAGCCCCTGTAGGGAGAATTCAAGTTCTTTAGTACACATGGGGCTATTCAAACATTCTGTTTCTTTGGGTATCCATTTTGGTAATTTGCTTCTCTTGTAGGCAGAATGACCTCCCAAAGATGTCTTAGTCTTAATCACCAAAACCTGTGAATGTATTAACTTATATGGCAAAAGCCACATTAAATATGTGATAAAATTAAGAATCTTGAATCACAAGAGTCTTTGTAAGAGGGAGGTGAGAATGTCAGAGAGGAGATGTGACAACAGAAGCAGAGATCATGATGAGGCAATTGCTCTATGGTAGCCAGAGGGCAAGGAATGCAAGAAGCCTGAATGTGTGTGTGCTCAATCATATCCGACTCTTTGTGACCCCACGGACTGTAGCCCGCCAGGCTTCTCTGTCCATAGGATTTCCCAGGTAAGAATACTGGAGTGCATTGCCGTTTCCTTCTGCAGGGGATCTTCCCAACCTAGGGATCAAACCCTGTCTCCTACGTTGTAAGACAGATTCCCAACCACTGGAGCAACAAGGAAGCCCTCTTCTCTTATTTTCAGTTTTTCTACCTACTTGTGTTTCCTGTACTAAAGCATATTGCTCTGGAAAATAAATATTTTGATACAAGCTGGAGCAGGAGTTGGGAGATTTTCTGTAAAGGGCCAGATAGTAAATATGTGTCAGAGAAAACAATGGCACCCCACTCCAGTACTCCTGCCTGGAAAATCCCATGGACAGAGGAGCCTGGTAGGCTGCAGTCCATGGGGTCGCTAAGAGTCGGACATGACTGAGCGACTTCACTTTGGCTTTTCATTTTCACACATTGGAGAAGCAAATGGCAACCCACTCCAGCATTCTTGCCTGGAGAATCCCAGGAACGGGGGAGCCTGGTGGGCTGCCATCTCTGGGGTAGCACAGAGTCGGACACGACTGAAGCGACTTAGCAGCAGCAGCAGCAGTGTTTCCTCTTGCTTTTCTTTTACTAGATTCTTAAGGTGGAAGCTTAGGTTGATGACTTTGGACGTTTCTTCTTTTTTCATATAAGCACTTAAAGCTCTAAATTTTTGCTGTTTTTAAAGTTTTATAAAGCACTCTTTTTACTGCATCCCACAAATTTTGTTCTCATTTTCATTCAGAGCAAAATATTTTGCAATTTCCCTGTTACTTCTAAATCTTTCTATTATTAATTTCTAATTAAATTCCTTTGTGATCACAGAACATATGAGTTCAATCTTCTTACGTTTATTGAAACTTTTGGGACTTTATATGGTCCAATCTACAGTCTGTTTTTCTTGTTAATATTTTTTAATGTGGAGCATTTTTAAAAAAGTCTTTATTGAATATATGACAAAAATTGCTTCTGTTGTATGTTCTGCTTTTTTTGGCCATAAGGCATGTGGGATCTTAGCCCCCTGACCAGGGATTGACCCACACTCCTGCATTGGAAGGCAAAGTCCCAAGCACTGACCTCCAGCAAATTCCCTGCAGTTAGTTTTGACTAATATTTTACATGCAAGTGCCTGATAGCCTCTCCAGCGTTTTCACCGTTAATGTTTGCATGTGTGGTAGGCAGAATAATAGCTCCCGAAATGTCCATATCCCACCCTGAGAACCTGTGAATATGTTACCTTACATGGCAAAAGAGACTTTACAGGTGCCATTAAAATTATGACCTTGAGATGGGAAGAATGTCATGGAGGTGTCATCCAGGTGTGTTCAGTCTAACCACATGGTTCCTTAAAGGCGGAGAACTTCCTCTGGCTGTGGGCACATGGAGACATGACTCCAGAAGAATGGTCAGAGTAGTGTAACTTGAGAAGGACTAGACCTACTTTATTTGCTTTGAAGACAGAGGAAGAAAGAATTCCTTGGTGGTCCAGTGGGTAGGACTCTGGCTTCCACTGCTGGGGCCCGGGGTTCAGTCTGTGGTCAGGGAACTAAGGTTCCACAAGCTGCATGGTGTAGCCAAAAAAAGAAGGTGGAAGAAGAGGCCGTGAGCCCAGGAGTGTGGGTGGTCTCTAGAAAAGGCACGGTAACTGGTTCTACCCTAAAGCTTTCAGAAAGGAACGCAGCCGTGCTGAAGCTTTGGTGAGACCCATGTTGAATTTCTAACAGAACCATAAGATAATACATTTGAATGGCTTAAGCCACTCCGTTTGTGATCATTTGTTATGGCAGACACAGAAAACTAATACAACAAGTTATATTTCCTCCCATCCTTTAAATCTATCTGTGTCTTTACATTTAAACTGTTTTTTCTTTTAGATAACATTTAGTGGTGAAAATACAATATCTAAAAGGAAAGTTTTACTGGGTGGGATTAAAGCAGATAAACACTGCAGAATTTTAAAAATCAGTAAAACTAAAAGATAAAGCAACAGAAACTGCTCAAAGGGTCACCAAGTTCTCTATTCTTTTTTTTTTTTTACCCTCAATCTTTTTTTCCCTCTGAGCTTTGTGAGGATGGATTCACCTCTAGGAGTTCCACTTAGTTATTTTTTTGTATTTTTCATTTCTCACCTCATTATGTTTATGGTTTTCTCCTAATTTGGGTCTCATTTTCCTGCTTCCTCAGGTATCTAGTAATTGTTTATTCTATACTGGACTTTAAAATTTTTTTTCTTTTTCTTTTATTGGAGTATAATTGCTTTGCAAGTGTTGTATTAATTTCCACTGTAGAATATGCTGGGCATTTTGAACGTGACTTTGTTGAGTACAGAATTTTGTTGTTTTCCTTTGAAGAGTGTTGGGCTCTGCTTTTGTAAGTCATTAAATTATCTGTGGATCCACTTGATCCTTTCAAGACTAGTTTGTAAGCTTTTTTTTTAGGGCAACTCTTGGGCTAATTTATCCCTGTTGCCATGGTATGATCATTCTGTCCTTTGATCAAATGCCATCAGGGTCTCTTCAGTGTGACTGGACAGAACTCTAATCTCTTCCAGCCTATGTGAGCCCTGCGAATGGTTCAGCTTAACCACCCACCCTATCCCAGTCATTATTTATTGAGTCTTACAGAGTTTTACCATATTCGTGTGCGTTCAGTGTTTAGCATCAGACCCAAGAAGGGTTCTCTGTGGATTCCTGGAGCTCTTTCTTCATGTAACTCCTTCTCTGACTCTGCTCTGTAAATTCCAGCCACCTCAGCCTCCCTAAGTGTCTAAGTCCTCAGCTCAGAGAAGATCATGCTCTGCTCTGCTCCCCGCATGGCAATCTTTTTTTTTTTACTTTTTGTTTAGCTGTAGTTGCCATGCTGTACATTGCATTGCCAAGACTTATCTTGTAACCCAAATTTTGTACTTCTGGCCACAATTTCCCATCTCTGGCAACCACCTGTCTGTACCTATGAGGTTTTTTTTGTGTGTGTTTTTTTAAGTTAGATCATGCAGTATTTGGTTATGTCTTTCTGATTCATTTAACTTAGCATAATGCACTCAAAATCCATTCATGTTGTCACAAATGGCAAGCTTTCATTCTTTTTTATAGGTGAGTAATATTCATATATATACATATATCTCACATCTTTATTCATCTGTTCACAGGCAGTTAAGTTGTTTCCATATCTGGACTATTGTGAATAATCCTGCAATGAACATGGGGGTGCATATTTTTTTTAATTGGAATATACTTGCTTTACAATGTGCTAGTTTCTGCTGTACAACAGCGCGAAGCAGCTGTGTGTATACACATATCCCCTCCCTCTTGAGCCTCCCTCCCACTCTGCATTGCAATCTTGAAAGTTCCTCCCCGAGGCCACAAGCCAGGGTGATCGGGGCTCACCTAGTTTGCATTCCTTTTCTTAGGAACCATCGCCCTGTGCTGCTGCTTTTCCAATGTCTGAAAATTGGTTTTCAAATTCACGTGTATACTGGAATGTAACAATTTTCTAGCCATTGATAGAAGGAGGACAAATGCAGTCATAGGTCTTGGCTTCTGGCCAGTTTTTTGTGGCCAGGAGCCAAGAAGTGCATTTTTAACAAGCACCCCAGGTGATTCTGATGCACCTTAATGTGGAGAGCTCCTGGGCTAGCAAGCAACAAAAGGAATGCCTCTCCGGTTCACAGGACACCTTCACCTTCGTGTTTGTTATCATTTCATCCTCCCATCCTCCCGCTGGGAAAGGCAGGCAGGGATTACCTTTCCTCTTTCAGGACACGCATGTTGAGGCCCGAGGAAGTCTTGGAAATGGTTGGGAGGAGTGAGAGAGACACCAGTGAGCAATTATGGGTAGTCATAGGGAAGAATCCAGCCACAGAAAAGGGCACTTACCTCCTTGAGCCTCAGATCTCTCTCTTTTAAAATGACATGGTAGGAATACTCCAGTATTCCTGCCTGGGAAATCCCGTGGACAGGGGAGCCTGGCGGGCTACAGTCCATGGGGTCACAAAGAGTCAGACGCAGCTGAGCGCACACACGCACCCAGTTACGGGGCTGCTTCTGGTTTCTGGACAGCCCACTCTCATTTTGGGGGAGTGGACTTTTGCTTTGCTTGATTAACTCTTGCTACTTAAAACTGCTAAAAAAAAAAAAAAGCTAGGACACCAGGTTAAATTGTGTGTGTGTATCCGTTTCTACACATATGCAGTGCATAATCAACAATAAAATGTTTCAGCGTTGAGATCAGTTCAGGAAGACTTCCTGTAGGAGGTGGGATTCTAGGACCTGTCTCTTAGCTATGACGTGTGTGCTGGTAAGATTAGAATTCAAGGGTAACCTGATGGCAGCAGGAAGGATACTGACAAGGGCTTTGATGCCCAGTGAACAGTGGGGGATTCAGTTTTTCTGGCCCAGGATATGAATTTGTGCCTTTCTTATCCCTCACTGACCTGACGAGGACAGAAGACACTGCCACCTCTGTCCACAGGGTGAGGAGCAGGGGGAATCCTCTTACTTCAGCACAGAAGACCCACACAGATTTCACACCTGGCTCTGACTGGACAGCCTGCCAGAGAGGCAGGTAGGAGTGGGGAGGAAACAGTGGCTGCGTTTGCTCCTATCCACAAGATTCAGGGGATGCCAGACCACTAGCGAGGGCACTCAGGAGCTCTTTGTTCAATCCTCTGCCTCTGGATTCCATGCAAACCAGAACTCGGGCACACACGTGCTTCTTATGCGCGCTGTTGCCAGGAATGGGAAGAAATCGAGCTATCAGCCTACAGGGAAGTAAAGCAAGCATGGCCTCTCCCCGTGACCTTTTGGGTCTGTTTTCACTGGCATTTGCCTTATTGTTATTTAATAACAGTGTTGATAATCCTAGCCAGCATTTGTCTTTCACTCTCTGGGCCTGGGTTTTCTTAACTATAAAGTGGGAATCATAACTGAATCCCCATCATAAGTTGTAAGGGTATTGTAAGGATAAATAAACAGTGCGTGATATGTGCAATCACACGTATTCATTTTATTTGATTCTCAGGAATGGTAAGCCAGACATGGACATTTTTCAGATGTGGCAAATGAGGCTCAGAGAGGGCAAGAAGCTTTTCTGAAGTTACACAGCCAACAATGGCAGAACTAGGTCTGGAAGCCAGGTCTCCTGTTCTAAGCCCCTACTCCTTTTCCTCTGCGCTATATATTCAGACACCCTGACAGGTTGTGGAAAGAATACTTTGAGGGGTGGTCAGCAGGGACCCTATACTTGTGTGCACGCTAAGTCACTTTAGTCCTGTCTGACTCTTTCCCACCCTACGGTCTGTAGCCCACCAGGCTCTTCCATCCATGGGATTTTCCAGGCAAGAATACTGGAGTGGGTTGCCATTCCCTTCTCCAGGGGATCTTCTCCACCCAGGGATCGAACCCAAGTCTCTTTTATCTCCTGCATAGGCAAGCGGGTTCTTTACTACTAGCGCCACCTGGGAAGCCCCAATCTTATTCTTGTATGTGTGTTTAAATGAGATGAAGTGTCAGCATACTCAGAACCATGTCTGGTGCAGGGCATATGCCCAGTAAGATCAGTTTTACTTTAATAAAGCTTGTATGTATACCATAATAAGTAAAGCAATGCCATACCATGAGCAGAGTACTTTGACATATACACAGGCTCGTTCCATCCTCACAGAAAAGTCCATGGAGTATTTGTATTAACCCCTTTTTACAGCAAAGGGTGCGGGGCACACAGGAATAACGGAGTGTTCCCAAGGCTGGCAGATGACGGCGCCCCGGGCCCGCTCAGGCCAGGCTGCCTGGGTTTCCTCACTCCGGGCTTCTTTCAAGTGCAGCCCAATGGTGTTTCCGGGTCTCGCATAGTGAATGTCAGTGGATGGGATGCAGTTCATGGCCTGGGCCCAGAGGGAATCTCCGAGGCCCTCCTGCAGTCAGGATTTGGGCTGTAGGAGCCCTAGTCAGCCTCATCACCCCCAGTGGATCAGCCCAGCCCTCCTTCTGGGCCATTCCAAAGGCATCCCAAGCTTTCTGGCCTGAACAGAGTTCCACATCCCTCCTCCTAAGACGCCATTTCCTTGGGATGTCTCTGGATTTAGGGATGAAAAAAAAAATATGAGTTCTGGAAAAGGCAGACATGGGTTTGAGCCCTCACTCTGCCCCTTCCACCCAGGTGACCTTGGGGGAATCAGTCACGTTCTCTGAGTCTGCATTCTTCACTTGTATGTGGGTCTCAGGCGTGTGCTGTGGTTCCTCCACGTCAGACTCTTAGAGATGTTCCGGAAAGCCGTGTGGTTCCACGACACCTGCCGTAGGGGAAATGCTGCCTCGTTGAGGAGCAGGAGAGGTGAAGGGTTCCCTGGGATCTGGCACCTGGCGAGTCACTTTCTTGCCACATGCCCCCAATCCTGTCCGTGGAGGGGTCAGTAGCGGCGCTGCCTGAGATTGCACCCATGGATGTCCTTCATGAACAGTAAGTGTTGAACACGTTGTTCAAGGAGGAAGTCCAGGTCCAAGCAGGACCTGAGGGCCCAGCTGAAGGTGGTAACGCCCCTCCACCTCTGTGCCCTCATCTGCAGCCCCAACATATGGCCCGCCTTGAATTTGGAGGTCAGAAGGCTCCATGACAGACTCTCAGAGATGTGTCAGAAAGCCCTGTAGTGAGAAGGCACAGAGAGAATTATCTTCCGTCTTTGAGGGGGGTGGGCATGCAGTGGGGCGTCACTGAGAACATTTGAGAAGCTTCCAGCTGGAGCCACAGCTCTGAGAACGCTGGCTACTGGTTCTGACCCTTTCTCTCTGACCCTGAGAAGCCCACGGGCTGGGGGCAAGATCTTCTCTCGTCCGGACCTCAGAAGTCCCGAGTGGAGACAAGGTGGAGGCGGACTCACGAGACCCAGGAGAAAGAAGGCTCTGGGAGCTCACGTACCCACGGACACTCTCCCCACTCAAGCCCAAGCACCCCACCGTGTCACCTGATCACCAGGCTCTGCCCCAAATTTCCCAGGACGGACAAGTCTCTGCACCACAACATGGTTGTCTAATACCAGGATGACAACATGGCTAGGAAGATTCTTCCTTTCTACAAATATTTGTTTGTGTGGCTATGCCAGGTCTTAGTTGCAGCATGGGGGATCTTCAGTCTTCACTGTAGCATGCAGGCTCTTAACTGCAGCATTGGGATCTAGTCCCCTGACCAGGGATTGAAGCCGGGCCCCTGTGTTGGGAGTGCGGAGTCTTAGCCACTGGACCACCAGGGAAATCCTAGGAAGATTCTTCTTATGTTGAGCTGTGATCTGCCTTCCTTAACCTTTCTCCCATGGGTCACATTCAGCCCTCTGAAGTCTCATTATCCCAGCCAATATCTTGCAGCTCTGCCTTCCCAGGAAGAGGAGAAGATGAGAGAGGGGGAGGAGGGAGTAAACGACCTGCAAACTCCCTGAGCTTTTTCATATAGCATCGACTCTACGGAAGCTGTGGGTGTCACGTTTGACAAATTGTTTTAAAATATTCTCTTTTTCTGATTGCTGCCAACTCTTCTTCACCAACCCCCCCCCCCACCCACTGACACTGCTCTGAGAATGACCCAGGAAGTGGGAAGCAATCATAGCGCCTCACCCCCTAGGGCTTCTCCAGTTTGAATGACAATGTTTAGCAGTTTTCACCTTTTTATCATTTTTAATAATTTTTTCAGAAGAATCCTTTTCTATCAAATAGACTCTTAGGTGGAACTTGGATGGATGAATGGAGAGGCAGGTATTTGGATAAAATGGGAGTGGTGTGGTTATGTAGGAGTACTACAGAGCCAGACTACAAGGTTCAAGTCCTTGCTCTGTTGTTTACTAGTTACTGGCCTGGACTTTACAAGTGACTTTACAAGTCACTTAACCTCTCAGCTCCTCAGTTTCCTCATCTGCAAATGAGTGTGATGGTTAAAACCCATCTTATAGGAATATTGTGACAACTAAATGAGTTATTGCATCTAGAGCCTTAAGAGAACCCCTAGTGTAGTGAGCGGAGAAGGCAATGGCACTCCACTCCCGTACTCTTGGCTGGAAAATCCCATGGACAGAGGAGCCTGGTAGGCTCCAGTCCATGGGGTCACTAAGAGTCGGGCACGACTGAGCGACTTCACTTTCACTTTTCACTTTCATGCATTGGAGAAGGAAATGGCAACCCACTCCAGTGTTCTTGCCTGGAGAATCCCAGGGACGGCAGAGCCTGGTGGGCTGCCGTCTATGGGGTCGCACAGAGTCGGACATGACTGAAGTGGCTTAGCAGCAACAGCAGCAGCGTAGTGAGTGTCTGCCATGATGGTGATGATGGTGGAGATCATGGTGGTGATGATGATGATGATGGTGATGATGGTGATGATGATGGGGGTGGTGATGATGATGGTGATGATGATGAGGGTGGTGATGGTGATGATGGTGGTGATGGCAAAAATGAAGATGATTGCTAAGGGCTGAAGTTGGAGAGGCTCTCCCTTCCTCCAACCAGTGTAATTCTTGAAACGTTGAAGATTCTGGGAACACTGCTTGTAGACAATTTATCTAGCTCATTTTCGCATTTGATAGAGACCTCTAGAGGGTCACACGATGGAGTGCTGTAGAATAAACCCAGATTTTGAGCTGAGGTCTCCTGCCTCCTGGACTTTGCAATTCTCAGAGGTCTTTCTGCATGTGCCAAGCTGTGGACCCGAGGCAAGGCCACAGACAAGGATTCAGCCTCACCCAGCAGCCAGCAGGTCTGACCCTGGCTGAGCTGTGCTGCTCCCCATTCACCCTAGGGTGGGTCCCAGAGGTCTTCTGCTGACGAAGTAGCAACTTCAGGCCTCTTGAAGTAACGATGGAGGCTGAAAGGTGGGGAGGAGGTGAATGAAGGCGATGAGCTGTGAAGCTTAATTCACCCTTAGGCCTGGTCTTAAGGGCTTAGGCTACAAGCTGTCACATTCTGTATTTACAAGGTGCAGTGATTAATTGACAGAGGAAGCCAGAGACCAGGCTTTCTCCGCCCCCTCTCCCCTCCTCTCTCACTCGGGAACAGGAGAGGACGTGTGTCCACAAACAAGCAGTCCCAGGCAAGGGTGCCCCTCCAATGTTTATGTTGCGTCTCCAAGGTGACAGAGCAGAGAGGCCTTTAGTTTTTAATCAAAACCAAATGAACTGTGTCTCTTACATCAAGTGACAACCCTCATTCATTCGTTTAACACAGTTTTCGAGCAACAATTATGTAAGTTTGGAAGGGCCACCTTCATAAGCAGGTGACCTTTGCAGTCATACAGAGTCTCATGCTCAGAAAAACCCACATTTGATTCCATGGTCTGCTGTCAGAACCTTGAAATCGTTACTCATTTTATCTCGACAGGGCTGTTTTGTGAGGTTGTAGGGAAGTCTGGCGCAGGAGAGCCTGCACACAGACAGCAGGTGTGTCCCGTCCCGTCACCCTACTCCCATGCAGCCTTCTTGACACCCCGTGAGCAGAGAACTCCAAGGGACGCACATGCGGGGACAGCGTAGGGAGACTCACGTCAGCACAGGGAGGGGCGTGGGGTCCCCGACTGGTAGGTGGGTCACCCAGAGGCCGGGGAGGCCACTGTACATCCAACCCAGAACTTGCTCTGTGCATAGAGGGAAGGCAGTGACATTCGAAGAAACTCAAATAACCGAGGAACCCCATCACATCCTTTCCTACTGATGTCACATCCTTATTAACCAGCAGTGATGCTGAAAATGGTGATGTGGAAGGAAAGGAAAAGAGAGAGCAGCCGCCAGCTCCTTGTCCTCACAGCCCTGCCTGAGTCATCAGTGACCCGAGGCAGAGTGTGGGGGTGGAGCTGCAAGTGAAGAGAGAGAACATCCAGGTTTATGCAGCATGTCCGCTGTCTCAGAAGGGTGAAACTCGTCCATGTGAACCAGCTGTCAACTGTGTGATTTTGGTGATTCCACATAGGATTCGAATGCTCAGATTTCCATTTTAAATTTTCATGGTACGACACAAAGATGAATGAAAATTCGTGATGATCATTTAACTTTATTTTTTTAACCTCTTAGCTTAGGATGGCATTAAATAGCAAAGAAAAATACTATGACAAACTATACTTCAATAGAAAAAGCTTCAATAAACTATAATGGAAAGAAATCTTAAAAGAGTATATATAGATAGATATTCTTTTTAAGAATACGTATTTATTCTTAAATATAGATGTATTCTTTTTGATTCTTTTCCATTTATATATATATATATATATATATACACACACACACACAAATACAACATTGTAAATTAACTATAGGCCAAAAAATTATTTTTGATGTGGACCATTTTTAAAGTCTTTATTGAATTTGTTACAGTATTGCTTATGTTTTCTGTTTTGGTGTTTTGGCTGCGAGACATGTAGGGGTCTTAGCACCCCAACCAGGGATTGGACCTGCACCCCGTGCTTTGGAAGGACCACCAGGGAAGTATCCACCCTCCAGTCTTCTTTAAATGCTATGACAAGTCAAGGCAGAAAACACAGAAGGAAAGGAAAAGCTGTCTGACTGTCTCTAATGGCATTTTTTCCTGCTTTTTGAACAGGGCACTGCCTTTTCATTTTGTGTGGGGCCCACACGTTACATAGTAGCCCTAGGGATGAGGCACCAGGGATCCAGGATCAACCAAACACAGTCCCTGCCCTCATAGAACCTACTAGTCTAGTGAGAGAAACACAGGTGAAATGAATGATCCTAGAAATACATCATTATAAGCTGATCAGTGGACTTCCTAGGTGGCTCCCGTGGTAAAGAACCTGCCTGCCAGTGCAGGCGACATAAGAGACGCAGGTTCAATCCCTGGTTTGGGAAGATCCACTGCAGGAGGGCATGGCAACCCACTCCAGTTTTCTTGCCTGGAGAATCCCATGGACAGAGGAGGCTGGTGGGCTACAGTCCATAGGGTCTCAAAGAGTCAGACACGACTGAAGTAACTTAGCACACATGCATACAAGCTGATGAGTGCTAAGTAAAAAAAATCAGAAGGTTACCTCAGGGCACATAGTAGCAGGACCTAAGCCTTGGGGTCAGAGGAAGTGATGTTTAAACAGAGTGTGAGGCATAAGCAGGTGTTCATGAAGTAAAGAAAAGGAGTAAGCGGTCCAGATAGAGGGGACAGTGTGTGCAAAGGCTCTGAGGCAGGACAGAGGCTGGCATCCCAGGAAAAGAAGGCCACTTGACTGGACATGGCCGTCTTATAAGTCCCATCGAGGAATTGATCTTTATCCTAGGAGTTATGGAAAGCCATTAAAGAATCTGGATAGCGGACTTCTCTCGCAGTCCGGTGGTTAAGAATGCGCTTCCATCCCAGTGGGTGTGGGTTCTATCCCTGTCCAGGGAACTAAGATCTTGCCTGCTATGTGGCATGGCCAAAAAATAAAAATTAAAACCCATAAACAAATGGAAGAATCTAAATAGGATTCCTGGTACATACAGACACACAAAGAATCTAAGTAAGAGAGTAATGAGGTCAAATCTGCGTTTTTTTTAAAAAATGAAAAGTTCCTTCTTGGTTACAATGTAATGAAATCAAATTTATATTTTAAGGCAGGGCAAGAAAAAATTAAACATAAAGTTCTCTCTGTGTGTTTGAGCCTCCCCCGTCACGTACATTTCCCATTAACCAGAACCTTGAAAACAAGGGAGTGCCTTCTTAGCTGTGAAGATCATTTTTTTTTTCTTTCTTCTGATGCTAGCAATGTAACTTCTTAAAAGAAGAGCATTCTGTCCCAGCTCTGCAGGGGGTCATGCAGAGCTGACCCCCCTCTTTGTATGTATTGGACCATGCATCCTTGGTGAGTTTTATGTAAAACATCAGTATGTCATTTTGATGTACAATCGTTTGTCTCAAAAACAGGTATGACTGCTTCTAACAGCAGAACAGTTCGCGGAGCTTTCTGATAACCTGCTTCCTGGATTATAATTCTCAGTTTGACTCAAATAAAATTACCTTTTTTTTTTTTCTTCTTAACTTGGTAATTAATTGACTTTTCATCAACAAATGTTAGAACAGCCTGAAAGGAGCAAGACTAGTTAGAAAGGAGGCTACTGCAGTGATCCAGGTGAGAGACGATGGTGTCTTAGGCTGCAGTGGGGAGAGAGGGTTGAATGGCTTTAAGTGATGGAGTGAATGGAGTGGGCAAGAAGAGAGGAGAATGGACATCCGGAAGGACCCCTAAGCTCTGCTCCTAGCCACTGTGTGGGTGGTGAGGTCATTTACAAGACGTGTATTAGTGATAGAGGCCAAGTTTGGAGAGTGGAGGACGGGTGAGAGAGAAGTTTATGAGTTTTCCTTTATGTTCAGTTAAGTTTCCTTTGGAACATCCTGACAGAGTATTGAGAATGCCATTGGCATCTTCATTCAGAGCCCAGAAGTGAGGTTTGGAGTTCTCAGCTAAAGAAACTACAGCCATGCGAGAGGCTGGAATAGACAGCCGCGCAAAGACTTGCAAATAATGTTCACCGCAGCATTATTCGTAACAACCCCAAAATGAAGCAAACCAAATGCACTTCACTTGTGAATAGATGAACAAACTGTGGGTATGCACCCGCTGGAATACTACGTGTCAAGAAAAAGGAACAGACTACGGCTGCGTGGAACAATATGGATGAACCTCAAAAATAGTATGCTTAGGGAAAGAAATCTGATATAAAAGAGGGCATATGCCTAATTCAATTTACATGACATGCTAGAACAGGCAAAACTAATCTTTACTGATAGGAATCAGATCAGTGACTGCCTGGAGCAGAGAGGGGCGTGAATTGACTACAAAGGGGTGGGGATGGGGCACGGGTTTTAGGGGATAATGGGGCTGTTTTGTGCACCATGATTGTGGCGGTGGTCACACAGCTGTATGTGTGTCAAGACTCTCAGAACTGTACGTGGAAATGTGTGAATTTTAGTGCCTGTAACTTAAACCTTAAAAAAAACAACCCACAATTTAAAAACTGAAGCCATGAGTATAGCTAAGATTCACTGAGCGAACAGGATAGAGAAGAAAAGACAACGGTGGGGTAGGTGACTAATAATTTCACCAACAGTTAACACGCGTCCTTACATCTTGCATGTGAGAAAAATGAGGCTCAGAGAAGTGGAGTGCCTTCCCCAAGGTCGCACAGCACTAGGGAGGAAAGCTGGGGCTTGAACCCAGAGCCATCAACCAGGCCTGGGCCCATGCTGAGCCCAGTCACCAAGCGAGGAGGAGGCCCCTAACTCATATTCTTTGAGGTGCAGGTGTCAGTGAGCTGGTTTGAGGTGCGCCTCTTAGCTGATTTGTAAAAGTAAAGATACCTGTTACCCACCCACACACGCACAAGACGCAATGGCAGGACAACAGCTCCGAAAGGGGCAACAGGAAGCACAAAGGAATGGCTGGTCCACGGAGACTCTGCTGGGCCCGCGTTGCATGTTCCCTGCCTACATTTCAAGACCTGAGAACGACTCCTCGTCTGTTGGCTCGACATTCTGCCCTTGGGCTCATCTTTCCACTGAAAGGCAACTGAGTAGTTTTTTCAGCTTTTTCCTGCCAGTAGAATTTGGGAGATCTTACAGCCTCCCATTGCCCTGAAGGTCCAGTCAGGAAGTGCTTTTGCTGAATAAGCTTTTGTCAAGACTGCGTTTGTCTGGGACTTCCCTGGTGGTCCAGGGGTTGGGACTTCGCCTTCTAATGCAGGGGATGTGAGTTCGATCCCTGGTCTGGGAGCCAAGGTCCCACATGCCTCCTGATCAATAAAAGAAATTATAAAAGAGAAACAATATTGTAACAAATTCAAAGACTTAAAAAAAACTCACTGTGTGTGTCTTCCCTGGATTTCAACAGGGTTCACCCTGCCTGTCAAAAGCCACACCCCAGATCTTTGTGAGATGAGCCCTCCCTCCCTTCAGCCCCAGCTGAGATCACCAAGGGCTGACCCCCTCCGGCTGCCTCAAAGCTCTGTGTTTGGACTAAGGGGTTCTGGTTCTGGGAGGCACACCCCCAGTCTCTCAAAGCAGCCCTTTGCGTGATTCAATGCTGCTGAGATGCTTTGAGCTCCATGAGGGTTTTTTTTCCTTAATTATTTCATGTATTTCTTTTTGACTGTGCTGGGTCTTTGTTGCTGCGCTGGCTTTCTCTAGTTGCAATGAGGCAGGAGCTACTCTTCCTTGCAGGGCGTGGGCTTCTCTTTGCGGTGGCTTCTCTTGTGGAGCACCAGCTCTAGGGCGTGCTGGCTTCAATAGTTGGGGCACATGGCCCCTAGAGTGCTGGCTCAGTAGTTGAGGCACATGGGCTTAGTTGCTCCTCAGCCTGTGGAATCTTCCTGGACCAGGGATCGAACTGGTGTCCCCCACATTGGCAGGTGGATTCTTATCCACTGCGCCACCAAGGAAGTCCTTTGTGAGGTTTTAAGGAAAAATTGTACACTTTCTGCTTTTCCTCTAGACAGCTCTTCTCTAGTCCATCTTCCTGGAGGTCGTTTCTTCACGTTCGCATCTTGTGCCATGTGGGGAGACTGAAAATTCTCAAAATCCTCAAGTCCGACTTCTCTTTCCATGGCTTTTTAAACCAGCTTCTGCTTGAGAATCTCCTGGTGGTCCAGTGGTTAAGGCCTCATGCTCTTACTGCCGAGGGCTTGGGTTCAATTCCTAGTTGGGGAACTAAGATCCCATAAGCCATGTGGCATGGCCAAAAAATATACAAAAATAAATTAAAAAAAAAAACAAAAAACAGCTTCTCTTCCATTAATCTCTTTCCTCTCACATTTTAGCAGGGAAAAACAGGAAGCAACCTGCAGCCCTCGTTCCCCTCCACTCTGTTAACCAGTGTATCACTTACCCTTTCCGTTTTCCAAGTCCCTGCAAAGAGACAGTTTTTCTTAGCTCTTTGCTGCTGTTCCCCAAGGGTCTCCTTCTTCCATCTGCTCATAGTAAAACCCTCACTTCCCTTGAGGCCTGTTTGGCAAGTGCTGGAAGCCTGCAGTTCCGACAGGCTCTTTGAGGATCCAAGGTGCTGTCTGTCAGGCTCCTCAGGACTCTTCCAGCCTCTGCCCTCTGCACTCCACATTTTTATGGATTTGTTAAAGCAGTGCCCCATTTTCATTACTGAAATCTGTATTAGTTATCTATTGCATGTAATAATTTAACCATAAACTAAAAAGCTTAAAACAGCACACACATTATCTTTTAAAAAAATATTTATTTATTTATTTATTTAGCTGTGCTGAGACTTAGCTGCGGCAGGCAGGATCTAGTTCCCTGACCAGGGATCAAATCTGGGGCCTCCTGCATTGGGAGCTCTCTTAGTCCCCAGACCACCAGGGAAGTCCCCATGTTTATTATCTCGCAGCTGGTGAAGGGCAGGTATCCGGGCAGGAAGGAACTGCAATAAGATGTCCAGAGACAGAAAGAAAACATGTTCCTGGTTTCCAGGGGCTAGGAGGGAAGGATGAGGATGACTACTGGTGGGTACGGGATGTCTTTTTGGTGTGATGAAAATATTTTGAGATTGTTGAGGATGGTTGCTGACTTTATGACTATACTAAAAATCATCGAATTGTATACTTTAAAAAAGGAAATCTTTATGGTATGTGGATTATAGCTCGATTAAAAACAAAAGAGTGGTGGCCAGGGCTGGGTTCTATACTCCAACAACAAAAAATATTTTTAAAAAAAATGTTTAAGTAAACTAAAAGTGAAATTAATTTCAATAATATATTTATTTAACTCAATGTATCCAAAGTATTATCTTCTCAACTTGTAATCATATACAAAATTATTAATGAGGTCCTTGAAAATTTTATTTTTTTCATACTAAGTCCTAGAGGTTCTGTGTGCATTTTACACTTAGAGCATGTTTCAGTGTGGATGCTAAACTTTAATTGGAAATGCATGGCCTGTATTTAATTTCACAGCATTTACATTGAAAATTCAAGTTGTCTCAGCCATATTTTTTTCTAATAACTGAAAGGAGGGAGTATCAACTTTTCTCTTTTTTTTTAATTGGAGACAGTTGCTCTACTGTACTCTACACAGAAACTCTGTGTCGGTTTCTACTGTGCAGCAAAGTGAATCAGCCATACATATATCTATCAGATCAGATCAGATCAGTCGCTCAGTCGTGTCCGACTCTTTGCGACCCCATGAATCGCAGCACGCCAGGCCTCCCTGTCCATCACCAACTCCCGGAGTTCACTCAGACTCACGTCCATCAGCCACCCAGCCATCTCATCCTCTGTCGTCCCCTTCTCCTCCTGCCCCCAATCCCTCCCAGCATCAGGGTCTTTTCCAATGAGTCAACTCTTCGCATGAGGTGGCCAAG
>NW_011494785.1:3724857-3728581 GCF_000754665.1 Bison bison bison | reverse complement strand
ATTTTGGAGCCCCCCAAAATAAAGTCTGACACTGTTTCCACTGTTTCCCCATCTATTTCCCATGAAGTGATGGGACCGGATGCCATGATCTTCATTTTCTGAATGTTGAGCTTTAAGCCAACTTTTTCACTCTCCTCTTTCACTTTCATCAAGAGGCTTTTTAGTTCCTCTTCACTTTCTGCCATAAGGGTGGTGTCATCTGCATATCTGAGGTTACTGATATTTCTCCCGGCAATCTTGATTCCAGCTTGTGTTTCTTCCAGTCCAGTGTTTTTCACAATGTACTCTGCATATAAGTTACATAAGCAGGGTGACAATATATAGCCTTGATGTACTCCTTTTCCTATTTGGAACCAGTCTGTTGTTCCATGTACCTGTAGCCCCTATTTTTTGTATTTCCTTCCCATTTAGGTCACCATAGAGCACCGAGTTATACAGTAGGTTCTCATTAGTTACCTGTTTTATACATAATATATTAACAGTGTGTATATATGTATCAATCCCAACCTCCCAGTTCATCCCTCACACACACCCCACCCATTCCTGCTTGGCGTCCATACCTTCCACACATTTGTTTTCTATGTCTATCTCTATTTCTGCTTTGCAAATGAGCTCATCTATACCATTTCCCCTAGATTTCACATATATGTCTTAATACACGATATTTGTTTTTCTCTTCTGAGTTAGTTCACTCTGTGTGACAGTCTCTCGGTCCAAGCCCAACCAACTGGTTCATCTGCAACCGACTTTTAAATTGATTTTTACTGAAAATTAAGCACATTAAGAGTTCAGTCAGTTCCTCAGCTGCACACACAGGCCGCATTTCTAATGCTCCACACCCACTTGTGACCAGCAGCCACCAGGGAGTAAGCCTCTGCTGTCTGGGCTCTCTCCGGTTACCCCCACTGACTTGGGCCCCAGGAAACCGGGGCTTGTCCTCCAGTCACCCCCAGGGGAGGTGGGATTTCAGAATTTGCTGGGTTAGTGAGATGGGAAGGAGCATGGACAGCATGGGTGGGAGACCACTGGGGAGAGAAGAGATCACGTAGGGGGTGGGGTGGGGGGAGCTGGGGGGGAGGAACATTTTACATTTGATTCATTGTGTCAGAATGATTTGGTTGTTAAATAAGCACCTTAAGGGATTATTTGACATTTCATACTTTTAAATTTTTATAAATTAAATTCTTTCCCCTAGGCTAGGTTTTTCTAAGCTTCAGATCTCTGGCTGGAATTGGCCTGATTTGCATAATCCCACCTCTGATATTTAGCCCCACCCCTTAGGAGCCCCTTTTTTGCTGGTCCATCAGGAAAGGCTCTCTGCTGGGCATTCATTCATCTTCCTGGGTCTTCCCACTGTGGGCAGCCACCCTGCCCCAGCTTCCCCTTCCCTGGGGCTGAGCTGGGCCGCGCTCCTGCTGAGAAGCTGGGATAATCCGCCCTGAGCTATTTCAAGGATTAGTCCTGCTGCCTGGTGCCCAGCAACCACAGGGTGGGATTTCAGGGCTGTGGACGCTGGGCCAGGAACGGGGGTGCGGCTCCTGACTTGTAGATCTACTCAGGGCGCTGGGCACTAGGCTCTGGGCTCTGGGCTAAGGGCACGTCCTGGAGTGTGGAGTTGAGCAGAAGGACATAGGCAGCTTGCTGGGCTACAGGCTGGAGAGTCAGAGCCTGAGGTCTTAGGTCCTCAGTCTTTGCCCTGAAACACACACACACACACACCCCTCTCCAAACACACACACACATATACACCTTCTCTGCACATACACACACATGCACCCCTCTCCACACACACACTCTCACCCCTCTCTACACACACACTCACACCCCTCTCTACACACACACACACACACACACACACACATCCACATCCTCTCCTCCTCCTCACTTTCACACACCAGCCTCATCACAACTCTAATGGACTGGGTTGGTTCTTTTACATTTGTGGGAATCTTACTCCATAAAAAAATATTAAATATCATATTCTCTGACTATGTTGGTACACAGATGAAAATGTTAACACTCAAATATCTTCTTCAATCTGAAGTTCATTTTTTTCTTCTGATTCTTAATGAAGATACGTTTGTGGTCTTCTGAAAGTGCTGTCTTACTGTGCGTGATGGGGGAAGTTGGCGCCACCTGTGGCTGGCTGGTGCCTGTCCCACTCTGTTCCCAGCTCTGGTCCTCCAAAGCTGCAGAGGAGGCTGGGATTGGGGGTGTCAGGAGAGCTATGAGGTCCCAAAGTGGGTCATTTGGGGGTCAGAGGGAGGCCTGGAAGTCCCCTGTCTGCTCCCTCTGAAAAAGGAGAGTTTCCTCAGCTGGGAGAACCTGGTGCTGCCCAAGAAGAACAAATTCATGGTTTCATGGAGTCCATCCCGCCCCCCAGATGCCACTGATGACAGATAAGTCGGAGCAACTGAGGGAGTCCAATTTTGGCATCAGAAAGAGATGGCTTCTTCTGAACCCCCCAGCCACTGGAGTTCTGGCTCAAGTCCTAACTGCCCACTGCGGCACATGTGACCCTCTTCAGGGGCTGATACAGGAGTTGGTGAGAGTGTCTGCTAACAGGTGGCCTTGGCTGAACTTGGACAAGTTTTTAAGCCTCTCAAAGCCTCATTTTCCTCCAAGTGTACATAGGAATGATGGGAATATTTTCCTTACCAAATTCTTATAAGTATTAACTATTGTGTACCAACACGTGCTTTGCACCCAAGAAAATGCTACACATTTGTTAGGAAGTAGGACTGTCATATGGTTCCGTAACTTCATGCCAAATAGATGGGGAAACAATGGAAACAGTGACAGACTTTATTTTCTTGGGCTCCAAAATCACTGTGGATGGTGACTGCAGCCATGAAATTAAAACACTTTGCTCCTTGAAATAAAAGCTATGTCAAACCTAGACAGCATATTAAAATCAGACATTACTTTGCCTACAAAGGTCCATCTAGTCAAAGCTATGGTTTTTCCAGTAGTTATGCTTGGATGTCAGAGCTGAACAACAAAAACGGTTGAACGCTGATGCCATCGAACTGTGGTGCTGGTGAAGACTCTTGAGAATCCCTTGGACAGCAAGGAGATCAGACCAGTCAATCCTAAAGGAAATCAACTCTGAATATTCATTGGAAAGATTGATGCTGAAGCTGAAGCTCCAACACTTTGGCTACCTAATGCGAAGAACTGACTCATTGGAAAAGACCCTGATGCTGGGAAAGATTGAAGGCAGGAGGAGTAGGGGATGACAGACGATGAGATGGCTGGATGGCATCACAACTCAATGGACATGAGTTTGAGCAAGCGAGATGGTGAAGGAAGCCTGGCGTGCTGCAGTCCATGGGGTCACAAAGAGTCAGACATGACCAAGTGACTGAAATAGCAACAGAACTGTCACACAAAACAAATAAACAGAGAAGATCACCCACCTCTTCTCCTCAGGTCAGGCCCCTTATCAACTGAAATTATAGATGTAAAGTACCAAGTGCATTGCCCAGCACAGAGCAGGAGCTCAGATAATGGTACCCAGTATTGTGGTCTGGTTCACATGTTGCTGAAGCCTGGCTTGGAGAATTTTGAGCATTACTTTACTAGCATGTGAGATGAGTGCAATTGTGTGGTAGTTTGAACATTCTTTGGCATTGCCTTTCTTTGGGATTGGAATGAAAACTGACCTTTTCCAGTCCTGTGGCCACTGCTGAGTTTTCCAAATTTGCTGGCATATTGAGTGCAG
>NW_011494785.1:3723373-3723985 GCF_000754665.1 Bison bison bison | reverse complement strand
CTGATTCCTAGAATGTTGACGTTCACTCTTGCCATCTCCTGTTTGACCACTTCCAATTTGCCTTGATTCATGGACCTAACATTCCAGGTTCCTATGCAATATTGCTCTTTACAGCATTGGACCTTGCTTCTATCACCAGTCACATCCACAACTGGGTATTGTTTTTGCTTTGGCTCCATCCTTTCATTCTTTCTAGAGTTATTTCTCCATTGATCTCCAGTAGCATACTGGGCACCTACTGACCTGGGGAGTTCCTCTTCCAGTATCTTGTCATTTTGCCTTTTCATACTGTTCATGGGGTTCTCAAGGCAAGAATACTGAAGTAGTTTGCCATTCCCGTCTCCAGTGGACCACATTCTGTCAGAAAGAGCTGACAGAAAAAAGCTGGTTTTAGAAAAGGCAGAGGAGCCAGAGATCAAATTGCCAACATCTGCTGGATCATCAAAAAAGCAAGAGAGTTCCAGAAAAACATCTATTTCTGTTTTATTGACTATGCCAAAGCCTTTGACTGTGTGCATCACAATAAACTGTGGAAAATTCTGAAACAGATGGGAATACCAGAACACCTGACCTGCCTCTTGAGAAACCTATATGCAGGTCAGGAAGCAACAG
>NW_011494785.1:3722851-3723273 GCF_000754665.1 Bison bison bison | reverse complement strand
GACAAGATATTGGAAGAGGAACTCCCCAGGTCAGTAGGTGTCCAATATGCTACTGGAGATCAATGGAGAAATAACTCTAGAAAGAATGAAAGGATGGAGCCAAAGCAAAAACAATACCCAGTTGTGGATGTGACTGGTGATAGAAGCTTCATAGAACTGTTCAACTTCAGCTTCTTCAGTGTTACGGGTTGGGGCATAGGCTTGGATCACCGTGATATTGAATGGTTTGCCTTGGAAATGAACAGAGATCATTCTGTCATTTTTGAGCTTGCATCCAAGTACTGCATTTTGGACTCTTTTGTTGACCATGATGGCTACTCCATTTCTTCTAAGGGATTCCTGCCCATAGTAGTAGATATAATGGTCATCTGAGTTAAATTCACCCATTCCAGTCCATTTTAGTTCGCTGATTCCTAGAATGT
>NW_011494785.1:3721963-3722571 GCF_000754665.1 Bison bison bison | reverse complement strand
TTCTTTGCATTGATCGCTGAGGAAGGCTTTCTTATCTCTCCTTGCTATTCTTTGGAACTCTGTATTCAGATACTTATATCTTTCCTTTTCTCCTTTGCTTTTCACTTCTCTTCTTTTCACAGCTATTTGTAAGGCCTCCTCAGACAGCCATTTTGCTTTTTTGCATTTCTTTTTCTTGGGGATGGTCTTGATTTCTGTCTCCTGTACAATGTCACGAACCTCCGTCCATAGTTCATCAGGCACTCTATCAGATCTAGTCCCTTAAATCTATCTGTCACTTCAACTGTATAATCATAGGGATTTGATTTAGGTCATACCTGAATGGTCTAGTCCCTTCTTTTTTCAATTTAAGTCTGAATTTGGTAATAAGGAGTTCATGATCTGAGCCACAGTCAGCTCCCTGTCTTGTTTTTGCTGACTGTATAGAGCTTCTCCATCTTTGGCTGCAAAGAATATAATCAGTCTGATTTCGGTGTTGACCATCTGGTGATGTCCACATGTAGAGTCTTCTCTTGTGTTGTTGGAAGAGGGTGTTTGCTATGACCAGTGCGTTCTCTTGGCAAACTCTATTCTCCTTTGCCCTGTTTCATTCTGTACTCCAAGGCCAA
>NW_011494785.1:3717927-3721863 GCF_000754665.1 Bison bison bison | reverse complement strand
CTTTGGCTACCTCATGTGAAGAGTTGACTCATTGGAAAAGACCCTGATGCTGGGAGGGATTGGGGGCAGGAGGCGAAGGGGACGACAGAGGATGAGATGGCTGGATGGCATCACCGACTCGATGCACATGAGTTTGGGTAAGCTCCAGGAGTTGGTGATGGACAGGGAGGCTTGGCGTGCTGCGATTCATGGGGTTGCAAATAGTCATACACCACTGAGAGACTGAACTGAACTGAACTGATTGTGGTCTGGTTCCTACTTCTTGTCTAATCTTATCTCCAGCCCCTTCACCTTGAACTTCACCAGCACCAAATTGCTGACAGTCTAGGGTCACACCCCCCTCTGCACACTGTCTCACCTCCTGATCACTGTAGCAGAAACTGGCTCATCAATAGATAGACTCTGTTTCTCAGCCTCTCTTGCACTTAGATGTGGCCACTTGAGCAGAGTCCTTCCAGTGGAAGATAAACAGGAGTGATCTGTGCTGCTATCAGACCTGCTCCATCAAACCCTGCATGTGCTCTTCATGTTCTTTCCTTTCCCAACCCCAGAAGCCCCTTGTTGAGGGCAGCAGACCCATAGATGGAAAGAACTCAGGCCACTGAATTAAAGCCTGAAGGAAAGCCCTCCATGGATTTGGATATCCCGTTGTTGAGCAGTGATGGGATTGTTTCCAGTTGCTGCAGCAGCCAGCCTTACCTTGATGAATAGACTCCTGCTGTCTTGCGGTTCTGGAATGCCTATAACCCCACCCTCCTTCCCTGGGGTCACGCCTGCTCATCCTTTAAGCTTCAGTCTGGCATCACATCCTCCAGAAACCCCTCTCTGAGCAAACATAAGCAAAGGTTAGGTGTCTCTAGCAGACACTGCACAGTTGAATACCCTCTTTCTATCCACTCTTTCCTAACTGTTGTCTAGTCGCTAAGTTGTGTCTGACTCTTTGCAATGCCATAGACAATAGCCTGCCAGACTCCTCTGTCCATGGGGTTTCCCAAGCAAGAATACTGGAGTGGATAGCCATTTCTTTCTCCAGGAGATATTCCCAACTCAGGGATTAAACCCACGTGCCCTGCATTGGCAGGCGAGTTCTTTATCACTGAGCCACCAGGGATAGAATCCTTTTTTGTTCAGATAAGTAATAACCCCAGTTACAAAGACTCATATCCCAAGTCTCCTTTGCAGCTGGCCAAAGTCATGTGGTCTAGACCTGGTCAATAAGATGTTAGAGAAAGTTGCTGGATGAAGATTCTTAGGGAATTTTTGTTAAAAAGAAGTAGATTGGGCTCACATCTGTATTTTACCTTTTTGCTTCCTTTCTTCCCCTAGTGCTTAGACAGCATTTCTCATGCCCCAGCCTTGTCTATCAGTTTCGTTTTTTAGAGTGAGGTGATAGCCATACAAACTGACCATTTTAAAGTGAACAGCTCCTAACACAGCACTGTAAATCAACTATAGCCCAATAAAAATTATATTAAAAAAGAAAGCACAAAAAGTTTTAATCATCATGCAGTCAATAATACAGCCTTGCTTTACTCTTTATCAACTAAATTTGTAAGATATGGCCTTGTGTTGTTTTTCATCTGTGTCTCTCATTTCCCAATCATGCCATTAAATTCTTTTTCACTCCCCAAACCATCAAACAATATGTCTTGTAGATGTGCTTGTAATAAAGATTCAATAAATGTAAAAAAATTAAAGCGAACAATTCAGTGGCATTTAGTGCACACACAATGCTGTGAAACCCCTCCTTCTGTGTAGCTCTGAAACCTTTCATCACCCCCAATTAAAAACTTGTACCCATTAGGCAGGGCATCCCAGGTGGCTCAGTGGTAAAGAACCTACCTGCCAACACAAGAGACTAGGGTTCGATCCCTGGGTGGGGAAGCTCACCTGGGTGAGGGCATGGCAGCCCACTCCAGTATTCTTGCCTGGAGAATCCCATGCACAGAGGAGCCTGGCGGGTTATAGTACATAGGGTCGCAAAGAGTCGGACACGACTGAGCACACACGTACCCATTAATAAGCCGTTTCACATTACCCCTTCCCCTCATTCTTGGAAACAACCAACCTGCATCGACTTTTCTGGATATTTTGTGTGAATAGAATTACATGATGGGTTCCCAGCGGCAGGTGGGGCCCCAGTGTCCACATATTAAGACGACACTCAGCTTTTCTTTATCCTCAGCATTATCACTACAGCTCAAGTGGCTGAGGTTAAATGTCTTTGCAATCCAGCTCCTGGGAAAACTTTGAAATGAAGTGTGGGCTAGCCAGTCGGTGGCAGATGAGGTAGAGGACTTGGATGAAGTGAGGGTAAGTAGTCTGGAGGGTGAGCCGGCTGCTCCGGGCGGGTGTGCTGTCTTGTAGCATTTTTGTGAGAAGACAGCTGGGTTTGATGTGTGGAGTATGTGGGCACATGTCTATGTACAGACAGACATCCCGAGCCCCTCGTGTCTGAACACACTTCACAGATCACAGAGCACTTAGACATCCTTTCTCTCCCGTGCTCAACCCTTAACCCCAGTTTACAAATGCAGTGGCCGAGACCCCATCAGTCCCTCTTTGATGTGTTCTGGATACCTTAAGCCAATCAGTTCAGCTCAGGTGGAGTGAGGGGGAAACAAGCTTGCAGGCTGTGTTAGTCAAAAACAAGATACCATAGAGTGGCTTAAACAGCTTAAATTTATTTTTCACAGTTCTGGAGGCTCCAAAGTCCGAGATCAAGGTACCGGCCGATTTGATTCCTGGAGAGAGCCCTTTTCCCTTTTGTCTGTGTCCTTACTGTTGCAGAGAGACAGAGTATCTCTTCTCATCAGGGCTGTCTCCCCTCATGAGAGCCCCACCCTCGTGACATTATCTGCCCTTAATTACCTCCTAAAGGCCCCAGCTCAAATGCTGTCACCTTGGGGGTTAGGTGTTAATGTATTGGAAGGGGTGCACATTTGGTCTATAATACAAGTGCAAACCCATCTCTTTCCCATCATTGGTGGGAACAGTATGCTGCAGCCTGCAAACACTGGGGTCTACTCAGCAAAAAAGACATTTCATCCTAACTCTCTCCCAGGGAAGGATGCAGAGAGGGGTAGGGAAGGAGGACAAAATTCTGAGAGTAATCGGAAGACGGTAGAGAGAAATTTGTGCCAGATTTAGCAAAAAAAACAAAAAAACAAAACACTTAATCCTGAATTTCAAATAAACAACAAATGATTTTTTTTTTTAATGTAAGTGTGCCCCATGCTCAGTTTGGGACATACTTATATTAAAAATAAAAATAAAAAACTTTTTTTTTTCATCTGAAATTCAAATGACCTTGGCATCTTCTGTTTTCATCTGGCAACCCTAAAAGAGAGGGGACAAGAATTCTGAGGCAAGCCAACGGACCCCAGGAGGGACTATTACAGGATCTTTGCACTGATGCTGCTTTTATGTATTTAACTTTTTAAGTCTTTTAAACAACCATCTAGGCCTTTTTTCTTGTTGAAACAAAGACATATCATAAAATCTACCATTTTAACCATTTCTCAGTGTACAGTGCAGTGGCATTACATACATTCACCTCGTCGCGCAACCATCAGCAATATCCAGAACACTGTCATCATCACAAACCAACATGTGAAAGGAAACCAGAGCCGCACAGTCATTGAAATGGTAAAAGCAGATTTTTTGGGACTTGGCAACAGGGGAAAAGAGAGGTCATTAGAGACCCAAAACAGCAGGCAAGTGGGGACTTCTGGATAAACAGTAGGGTAGGGGATGGGGGTGGATGGAAATTTACTTAAGAGATCAGAGCAGATCAGATCAGTCGCTCAGTCGTGTCCGACTCTTTGCGACCCCATGAATCCCAGCACGCCAGGCCTCCCTGTCCATCACCAACTCCCGGAGTTCACTCAGACTCATGTCCATCAAGTCAGTGATGCCATCCAGCCATCTCATCCT
>NW_011494785.1:3717704-3717827 GCF_000754665.1 Bison bison bison | reverse complement strand
GCGAAGAGTTGACTCATTGGAAAAGACTCTGATGCTGGGAGGGATTGGGGGCAGGAGGCGAAGGGGACGACAGAGGATGAGATGGCTGGATGGGATCACCGACTCGATGCACATGAGGTTGGG
>NW_011494785.1:3715718-3716708 GCF_000754665.1 Bison bison bison | reverse complement strand
AGATCTTTTTTGTACAGTTCTTCTGTGTATTCTTGCCATCTCTTCTTAATATCTTCTGCTTCTGTTAGGTCCATACCATTTCTGTCCTTTATTGAGCTCATCTTTGCATGAAATGTTCCTTTGGTATCTCTGATTTTCTTGAAGAGATCCCTAGTCTTTCCCATTCTGTTGTTTTTCTCTATTTCTTTGCATTGATCGCTGAAGAAGGTTTTCTTATCTCTTCTTGATATTCTTTGGAACTCTGCATTCAGATGTTTATATCTTTCCTTTTCTCCTTTGCTTTTCACTTCTCTTCTTTTCACAGCTGTTTGTAAGGCCTCCCCAGACAGCCATTTTGCTTTTTTGCATTTCTTTTTCATGGGAATGGTCTTGATCCCTGTCTCCTGTACAATGTCACGAACCTCATTCCATAGTTCATCAGGCACTCTATGTATCAGATCTAGGCCCTTAAATCTATTTCTCACTTCCACTGTATAATCATAAGGGATTTGATTTAGGTCATACCTGAATGGTCTAGTGGTTTTCCCTACTTTCTTCAATTTAAGTCTGAATTTGGTAATAAGGAGTTCATGGTCTGAGCCACAGTCAGCTCCTGGTCTTGTTTTTGCTGACTGTATAGAGCTTCTCCATCTTTGGCTGCAAAGAATATAATCAAGAGATAATTCTAGGTAATTCTAGACTAGGATTCTCGCTGCAGGCGGGCAGGTGAGGGGTGGGACATCACCTGGGGACAGGGATGGGGGGCAGGTGGCGGGTAAGGGAGGAAGGAATTTGGCCAGATAAGAGGGCGGAGGTTTCCGGCTAAATCGAGTGACAGGATTCTCGCTAAAACTGGGCTACGCAAGTGGAGGCCTAGTTGGGAAGAGGATTCAGAGGAGCCTGACTAAAGTGTAGTCCAGGACAGACGGTCAGGAGCTCTGAACCCATTAAACCATAACGCTTCCACCGCAACCACAGCTCTGGTTCTGTTTGGATCTGGCGGCTATGGGG
>NW_011494785.1:3712601-3715285 GCF_000754665.1 Bison bison bison | reverse complement strand
CGGGCGTAACGCAGGTGAGGGCGCAGGCCTGGCTGGGGATGGCGGGACGGAGAGGGGGTGTTGGGGGCGGGTCGCCGAGGGGACGGACGGAGGCGGGAGCGGCCTCAGGGGACGCCGGCCGGGAGGCCCGGGCCGGGGGACTTCCGCCTCGGACGCCGACTGGCCGTGCGTCAGTCCGCTGGGTCTGGACTGGGCCTCCGTACGCGCCGTCGCCGCTCCCCCTTCCCCGACCCGGGGCCCCGGGGAACCCCGACCGGTTTGCGAGGAGGGCCCGGCTCCCGCCCCGCGGGCCTGCCCACCACTGGCCCGGCTCTCAGAACCCTCCCTTTGTGGCCGTCCCTCCCGGCCCCTGGTTGACCCCACACCGCTATAACCCTGCCTGGGTTCCTGCCCGCAGCTGGTGTCGGTAAGCCAACACTTGCAAATTTATTGTAAAAGCAGAATTTGTGAGAGTCGATTTGCTGTATGTTCACTCTCCTTTGAGAATCCACAGTGTTCACCAAGATTCTCTAAGCCGTAGAGTCAAAGGTAGCGTCCGCCGTCAAGGAAAAAAATACTGTGCAAAAAACTACGAGTTGCATGTGTGACTTTAAAAGGGAAGAGCGAAATTAACTTAGTAATACACTTTACTTAGCCCACTGTGTTTAAAGTATGGTCTTTTCAACGATGTCATCAGTATTTAAATTTTTAATGAGATATTTTCTTCGTTTTGGTAGGAAGTATGAAATTCGGTGTGTATTTTACACTTCGACTCCATCTACATTCAGACGAGCATCGCTTATTTCAGGTGCTCAGGAGCCCTGTAGCTTGTGGCCCCTATACCGGATGGCAGATCTGAGGCTCCAATCGTACTCCTTGCCATCAGTGTTTTTCACAGTCTGGCCACTGTCTTTCTGCTCCTCCTCCAAGGATGGTTTTATCTTCCCTGCCCAAACCACTTGCCCTTCCCTACACACCTTTGTTCAGCTGCCCCTTCTCCGTGGGGTGCTCTCCCTGCCCTCTCTCCCAGGCCTGGTAGGGAGACACAGCTTCTGCCAAGAGCTTTTCCAGACTCCCTGACCCCACTTGCTCCTTCCTCATTGTCCCCTAGCACTGGGTTCACAGCTGGATTAGAGCATTAACACCTACTGTTTAATTGTTTTCCAGGCTGTCTTCACAGCTAGCATAGCGTCTTATTCTTCTCCGTTGTGGTCAGGACCAGTGCCTGATAGTTGATCAGATAGTTGTTAGACAGAATGAGTAAAAGCTCTGGACACCTGTACTCAGGCTCTGAGTTCTTTGACAGACTTGCCGTTTCCTTCCCGGGGGGCTTTGTGCCTGTTGCACCCCCTGGTGCGTGGACAGACACACATTAGGTGGGTGACTGACCATGAGAAGTGCATCTCAAGATGAGCACAGAAAGTACCTTCTTTCTGCCTTTTCCTCCCTCTGTCTTACAGGTGGGAAAACTGAGCTACTGAACTAAGCTGGGATGCCCAGCAGAGCTGCATCACTGCAAATGCAAAGAGGGGCAGGGGTGGGGGTGGTTTGGGATCAGTTGGCTCCACTTTGGTCACTTGATGATGGGAGGAGAGGTGGGGAGGTGAGGAGTTACTCTGAGAATCCTGACGAGGGTGCTAGGCAGGCTCAGGTGTAGGAAGCTGCGGTGTTCACCACTGGAGAAAGGCTTGGAGAGCAGACTGGTCATCTCAGACCAGGAAGAGTGCTGGCCTCGGAAGGGTAGGAGAGAACAAGCTGGGTGGAAGGAAGAGTGGGGGAAGCCAGCAAAGGGCGAGAAGGAGTAAGCTCCAGCATGGTGAGGATATTGGTGTGAAGCATTGAGCATAACCACTTTTCAGAGGGCAGTGCCATTCTCAGTCTGTGGGATGAGAAGTGGAAAGAATCAGAGATTCAGAGAAGGCAAGCAACTTAACCCAGGTCACACAGGACTTGAAGCTCAAACAAAGCCTCCTAAACCCACCCTGGACTGACTTACCCAGCCCCACCCACACTTCTGTTGCAACCTAGGAGAGCAGGTCTGGGCCATGGTGCCAAGCTGATTAATGTCTTCTTCACGGTCTTCTACCGAGGGGCCATGATTAGGCCTATTTATAGGGGCTTGGTGCCTTAATATTCTGCCCGATGCCTCTCTTGCCAATCACATCAGTGCCGTCTGCAGTGATTGCTGCTTTGGTGGCACCAGGGAGCGGAGTTAATTAAAGCCAGTATAAATAGACTGACTCTGCCCTCCTCTTGCAGTTCGAAGGAGGGTTTTTCCTTCCCGTCCACCTCCCATGTGTCCTTCCTTCCTCTTGCCTCCCCCCACCCCACGCGCAGCTCTAATCTGGGAGAGCAGAAGCCGGACATCCCTGCCTCCCGCCATTGCCTGTCCTTTCTCGGGAGCTGGTCCCAGGGACCAGAAGAGGAAGAACCCAGAGTCCATATTTTCTGTGCTCTTGCAGAACCGGTGCCATTTGCTAGTACCCGGCAGTAGACACAGGCAATTCCCCGCTGCCCTGCAGTCCATCCCTCTTTTTCACTCCGCAGCCACGGTTTCTTTATTGTTCATCCAGGCTTGGGAGGTTGAGGTGAGATGAGGCAGGGCAGGGGCACCTAGCCAGGTACCATGCACCCACCTTGTGGCAGCCAGTCAGTGCCCTCTGATGCCTTGTGTCCGTCTCTGGTCCTTACAGTTTCCCTTGTTC
>NW_011494785.1:3707998-3712407 GCF_000754665.1 Bison bison bison | reverse complement strand
CTGGGAGCCCCCCGACTGCCACCCAGGCTGAAGCCGTGCAGACCATTGGGATGGGGGGCTGCGTGCATGCTCTTCTCCTGCACCTGGCCCTGTGCCGGGTGGGTGTGAGCAAGTATAGGGGGGTCCTGATGCTCCCTTCTCTCCCCCAGGCACCATGACCCCCACGGGGACCCAGCATTCCTTGGCCGGTCAGACCTATGCAGTGCCCCTCATTCAGCCAGACCTGCGGCGAGAGGAGGCCATCCAGCAGGTGGCGGATGCCCTGCAGTACCTCCAGAAGGTCTCCGGAGACATCTTCAGCAGGTGGGTGCTGCTCCCTGGCCCGGGCAGTCGTCTCGCCAGTCCCAAAGGCATCCTCTCGGAGCACCTCTGTGGTGACTCTCGGTCCTGAGGGGGACCCAGCTGGCTTCCCTGTGCCCAGGGGGCCAAGCTGGGTGCCCTGCTTAGAACTTTTTCTTGTAAGCGCTCACTGTTTACCATCCCGCTTAGCCCTGGGGTTCCCCATGCATCCACGGGCCCTGGCGGTGGTATGACTCTCCCAACTGCTCTTCCCTTGCTAGGGTGCCCTGTTCCTTCGCCTGTTCTGCCAGTCAGCCCATGGTTGGTTATCCAGCATTTCTTGTGTGCAAGGCTCTGGGCCCTTTAATAAGGCAGCATCCTTGCCCAGCTGGAGGGTCCGCTCCAGCAGCAGAGACAGACTCTAAGTGATCAGTCGAGTGTTGGTTACAGTTGTGGTAAAGCCAGTCTCTACTGTCTTGCAACACCTAACATTTGTATCACATTAACCGTGTGCCACCCTTGACCTGAGTGTGCTCACTCATTCAACACTCCGAACGGTTTTTTTTTTCCAATATGTATTTATTTATTTGGCCGTGCTGGGTCTTAGTTGCGGCATGTGGGATCTAGCTCTCTGACCAGGGATCAAACTCAGACCCTCTGCGCTGGGAGCACAGAGTCTTAGCCCGTAGACCACCAGAGAAGTCCCTCAACAACTTTTTGTCTGAGCGTTTGTTATTTCCACTTGTCGATGAGGAAACTCTGGGAGAAGGGTCAGGAGACTTGCCTGAGCGGTGGAACTAGGAGTCACACCCAGGTGTTGGAGCTCCAGGCTCTGGAATTACCCCATCTCTGTGATAAGAGGCCTGACTTGGTCTGCAGGGTCAGGGAAGACATTTGTGAGGAAAAGCCGGACTGGGGGAGGGGAGATATCGTGAGTGGGTAGGCTGGGGGGAAAACCTTCAAGAAAGGAGGAAGGGCATGAACTAAAGTGGAGAGGGGCCTGAGTGGAAGCCAGTGTGGCTGGAGCAAGGGGCTTCGTGAGGCTGGCAGGTGGCCTCGGTTCCTCAGTGATCCCGGGTGGGGAGTGGTGGCTGTTTGTACCCCTAGCGCTGATCCAGCTCAGCTCTCAGGCTCTTGTGATTTTTCATTCAGTATTGGTTGAACGTGTGTGCATGGTGTTTGCTGTTTTCTGCAAAGGTTCCCTAGTTTTGTCCTGTGTAAGGTCCTGTTTCTCTGGTCATGAGCAAACTAAGATGGGCTAGCGCTTCTCCCTGGATGCCCACGCTGTGCTTCCCCGGCTGGAGCATTTGACCGCCTGACTCAGGTCCCTCTCCTGGCCAAGTCTCCCCCACTGTCCCCTGCTTGTATCCCAGACCAGGGACCCCCACCACTGCAGCGTGCAGTCTCCTCCTCCACCAACTGGAACCCCACCTCTTCCCAGAAGCCTTCCCCAGTGGAGGCAGAAAATGGGGCCATTGTCTCCAGACGGAGAGTCCCAACGTTAGATCCACTTGACTCTAATGCCTCTGAGATGCCTTCTAATGCACATGGCTGCCCCAGGCCCTGGAGAAGGCGATGGCACCCCACTCCAGTACTCTTGCCTGGAAAATCCCATGGAGGGAGGAGCCTGGAAGGCTGCAGTCCATGGGGTCGCTGAGGGTTGGACACGACTGAGCGACTTCACTTTCACTTTTCACTTTCACGCATTGGAGAAGGAAATGGCAACCCACTCCAGTGTTCTTGCCTGGAGAATCCCAGGGACGGGGGAGCCTGTGGGCTGCTGTCTCTGGGGTTGCACAGGGTCGGACACGACTGAAGCGACTTAGCAGCAGCAGCCCCAGGCCTCTCCAGGATGTGAATGTAACTGAGAGTGGGGCCTCATTAAGGGGGTTGACTCTGGAGCGGACTTCCTGGCTCCAGTCTGGCTTCCCCATTTGCTTGCTCTTAACCTCCCTATAAAGCCTCAACGTTCCCATCCATAGAATGGCAGTGATAATGGTGCCTTCCTCAGAGGATCATTGTTAAGATGAAATGAATTGAAATGTGTAAAGGAACCGAAGTGCCTGGTGTATAGTAAGCATCCAGTAAATGTTCTCTCTTGTTATCTGGTAACATCATCTCTGCTCATTTGCTGCCTATGCTAGCCCTCCATTACCTGTTGTCAATAGTTATAGAAAGTGTTAGGTGCTAAATATATCCAGGGGTCACCTAAGCAAGAGGACACAGGCCTTTAAAAGCCACTAGTGCCAGAGTCCGGTCGCCCCGCACCTCGTGATGAAACAATCCGTCAGAGATGCTTGTGTTTCCTCACCAGGACCATGACTGTGTGCCTGTCTGTCTGAGGGGAGCACTGGATTCTTAGCGTGCTTTCCATTCCTGTAGACATCTCCAGGTTCCTCTGCTCCTGGATGGGAGAAGCAGAGGGCAGGAAGGCCATGTCACATGGAGGGGTGGTGGGCTCGTTGAGGCTGAGGGCTGGCAGGGTGCTCCCCTAAACAGCTGACTTCGGTGGCCCTGCCCCTCTCCCAGCAGGCGCCCGGCGTTCGGGACTGAGGGATACCGATGGTGCATGGCCATGTGGTCCCTGTGCTCAGGGGCTGCGTCATCTCAGGGGAGAGCCACCGGCTGAGCTGATTCTGAGCCGTGTAGCATGCACTGTGTGGGCACCTGGGGATCCAGAGGAGAGAGGAGCAAGACTTAGCAGCACATTTATCAGTTAGATTCCCCAAGCCAACTGAAGCAAAAGTAACCAGTCGGCAGAGCAGGCTTTGGAGCCGCAGGGCTCAGTGATGTCGTGAGGACCGGTTTGCTTTCATCCCCTCCCTACTTGCTGCCTCTGGGTTGGCCCCACTCCCAGACAGGCCTTGCTCTGGCAAGGGGACCAGTGGGCCCACAGCTCAGGTCCAGCAGGAAAGAGCGCCTCCGCAGAAGCCCCAGCCTCACAGCGGTCCCAGAGCCATGGCTGGGGCAGCGTGGGGGTAACACAGCGGCTGGCCTAGCCCTTGGTCACATGCCTAATCCCCAGAACCTAGGGTTTAACCTGAAATGTGGGGACCAGGCCTGTGGGAGCAGTGGCATCCCCAGTGGAGGCTGGCTGTGATGAAATGAGGGAGCAGATGGTGAGAGGAACATGACCGCCTGCTCCCGGGTCAGGGAAGGCCTCCTGAAGGGGGGCCACATGGGGCAGGTTCTGCTGAGGGGTAGGGAATGCAGTCTGCATGGGACCTGGAAAGGGGCGCCAGGGGCTTGAGGCTGCCTGGGCGGCAGGGACCTGAGCCCCCCAGCCCAGAAGCCACTGTCCCTGCGGTCCGCTCCTTCACTGCAGGATGGAGTGAAAGTCAGCCTCTGTGTTTGCGACCCCCACCACTAAGCCCTTCTCATGTCCCCCCAACGCTGGGACGGTCCCTGGTGGGAGGAGTGGGTGAGGGGAGAGCTGGGCCACATCAGGGCTGTGAGGGCTTCTCCCAGGTGGACGGGGCTTTGAGCTTAAGCGCAGGGCTTTGGGAGCCTGGATGGGTTCTGAGCAGGAAGTGATGGGGCAGAGAGCTGGGAGGGGTCATCAGGCAGCTGCACAGGGGCCAAGGAGGTGGCTGCGGTGCAGGGCAGGCGGGTAAGAGACACTTTAAAGGGAACGGTGATGGGACATGGTGACAGATTGGGAACGAGGTCGAAGGCGGGGAGGGGGAGGGGACGACAAGGAGTGGGGATGCCGAGCCCTGTCCCCCTATCCCCCAGCTGCCTACGAGCCTGAGGCTCTTCTGTCCTCATGGGCTTTTGAAGTGGGGATGTGACCCCAGCTTGGAATCGCTCCCCTTGAACGTACTCCTCTTGCAGAGAGGAGCCCCCTCGCCTCCCCTCCCCTCTGTTCAGGCCCAGGCCCAGCCCTTGGCCCCCCTGGAGCCCGTGCCCAGCTCTGCAGGCAGGTGAGCTCATAGGGTATTAGCATTCCGAGCCGGGTCCTTCTCCCGCTCTGCTCTGCCGCAGCCAAGTCTACAGAGCTGGAGAGAATGACAAGGACCTTGCAGGCGCCCGGACCGCTCCTCACAGCCCCTCCCCGGCCTCTTCTCCTGCCTAGCAGACCTCCCGCCCTCACCTGCCCCCCGTCACCTGGGAGATGCCAGCCCCAAAAT
>NW_011494785.1:3700348-3707891 GCF_000754665.1 Bison bison bison | reverse complement strand
AGCCCCAAAATAGCTACCCAGAGACGTCACCTGCTCCACATGACTTAGATGACGTGCAGAGGGGCTGCAGGAGGAGTGCAGTGGACTGTGTGAACGGCGGGTTTCGAGACGGCCCTTCCGGCGGCCCCAGCCTGACCACTTGCCCTCTGCAGAGCTTTTCCCTTGTCTTTTCTTCCTTCCCCCCACCACCTCCCCTCCCCTCTCTTCCTCCTCACTTCCTCCATCCTCTCCCCTTCCTCCATGCTCCCCTCCTCCCCCCAATTGGCACCTGGTGCCTCCTAGGGTTAGGAGGCCTCAATCAGCCGCCTGCATAATTAGCAGATCGCTCTTAATTACCCTAGCTAGTGGAGAAGATCCAGGGGAAAGCAAGAGCTGCTCAGAGGGCTGATGGCGGGGTTCTGGGGAGGGGAGGGAAGTGGCAGTTAGGGCTGGGGGTCTTCCCCCGCCCCCCACCAGCAGCTGACTGGTATGATGCTGGGAGCATCAGCAGCCCCAAGGGAGCCCTGGGCCTGCCTGGCTCCATAGGCGATCTCCACAGAGGGTTGTGGGGATCAGCTTCAGCTTCGGAGGTGATGGGACAGGCAGCCCAGGCGCTGTCCTGGCCCCCTGGGGGCCTCGTTGACCTTGATCGCCTCACGCCCCAGGCCCTGGCAGAGGAACTCTCTGCCCTCCACGGTGCTCCCTTGCAGTGTGCCGTGTCCTTGTCTGGAGTCTGGAATGTTCTTCTCCGGGTCTACTCAGCACTGCCTGGGGCCCCTCACCCCACCCAGTCTGTGAGTGGTCCAGGCAGGTGTTGACCATGTTCTGGGGACTTGTTGGCTTGTCTGGGTCATGAGACACACATCACTGACTTTGACCTTTACGGCAGCTCTCCGATGTAGAAGTTACTAGCTTTGCTTCTCATCTGAAGAAGATGGGACATGGACCAGTTAAGTGACCTGCCCACGGCCATACTGCTCCTGTCCCCAGGGCTTGGGGACATGGCAGCTGTCTGTCTCCTTGGAAACAGGCGTGTGTTGCCTGATTTCTCTCTGCCCCAGGCTCTGAGCAGACCCGCTGAGCCTGCCCCTCCCTGCTGGGGTCCTGGTGACACTGTGCGGACGCAGCTGCAGGGATGAGCCTGGAAGCTGAGCCGTGGGGTCTAGATGAGGAACAAACAAGCCACCCTCTTGGCACCGTCTTGTTCACAGTGGATGTTGCTGATCAGTCCTGGTTCTCGGGCCCCACCCCACGTGCCCCTGCAGGCCTTCCTTCCCAACACTGCCTTCCAGCCTGTCCCTGCCATCAGGAGAGATGACCCGCCAGCTGAAACCTCTTCTCTCACCCTTGGTCTGAGACTGGGCTGCCTGAGGCCTTTGCAACAAGCAGGACATTACTTAGATAAGAATAGAACTCTGGGAATTTCATCTTCTGTCCTGTCCCTCACAGGAGTCCACCCCGGAGCACCCCGACAGTGGGCATCCGGCTGGAGTCTGATGGCTTCCCAGGCCAGACAGTGGTTTACGAGGACGTTCTCCTCTGCAGCACTGAGGTCTGCATCCGCGTCACACACACTGCTCCTCCCCCCGCCACGGACTCTGATGCACCCACTCTCTGCAGTGACAATTGCTTTCCCACCTGACAGCACTGACGGTCTTCTGGTATCGGAAGGGAGTTACATTCTCAGTCATCTCATCTTTACGGGGATGCTTTCCTCTGCAGCACTGAGGTCTGCGTCCATGTCACACCCACTGCCACCGCCACTGCGGACTCTGATGCACCCACTCTCTGCAGTGACAATTGCTTTCCCACCTGACAGCACTTGAGGTCTTCTGCTATCTGAAGGGAGTTACATTCTCAAAGTCATCTCATCTTTAGACCGAATGTCCTTCACTTACCTTGTATGATGTGAGCTTCTCACTGCTCACCTTGCTCCTCACCCTCCTCTGGACGTTCGTTACCTCGTCACGTCTTACCTAGCTGCTGTGTTCCAGGTCAGGCGCTGTCCCAGGTGCTAGTGATGCAACCGTGACTCAGGCAGAGCCTGTAGCCCGGAAGGGAATTCAGGGTCCTTTTAACGTGTGGACCTGGTTTGAAGGGGACACGGCTGTGGGTGAGTGGGATGTCCAGGAGATGAGCTCATGAATCCAGGGCTCTGCTTCCTCTGCCGTGCCTCCAAGAGAGTGGACGTCCTGTTTGTTGAAAGAAGGTGGGAAAGGAACATGGTGCCGTGTGCTCCACGCACTCACTTCCTTAGTCCAGGTTGCCATTAGCGCCTAGGTGACCAAAGTCGTCAGGTCCTCCTTCACCTGAACTCCTGCTCAACCTCTGTCCGCTGCGTTTGTGCACTTGGCTTTTTAAGCCTGAGTGCTGAGCTTCATAGTCATTCTGTATCAGTGTCACCTTTCCTGGCCTTTCAGCTCACGTGGGTCTTGATTCCGCCATGCAGACCTTTTGGGGGCCTTCTCACTGGATACCCCAGCTTCCTCATCAAGCACTAGGTGAGCTGTGCGAGGCCCTTCCAGAGACCTTTGTTCACGACTGAAATCAGCCCACGGTGCCTTCCAGGTGCTGCTGTTCCCTGGCTCGCTCTGATTTTTCCTATGTGTGCTCTTGTCCAGCCCCCAGCTCCATCTCGTCCACAGGACTTTGTGAGAAGCCATCAGCATCCTTGCTGACTCAGGCTGTACTGTGTAAGGTTTTTCCCCTCATACAGCAGGCTAATAACCCTGTCAGAAAACGCTGTAAATTTAGAACAGTGCTGGCCCCGGGGATCCACCTCTTCCATTTCAGATTTCTCAGGACCCTGTATTTAATAATCCATTCCAGAAATTTGCCAGGGCTCACTGTTAAGCTTGATGTCTGCAACTGTGAGAAATCAGACAGAGAGCAGGCTCTGTCTGTGTCCAGTTCTGACGTCCACCCTCTATGCCGCCGTTACGTTAACTCTGAGGTTGCTTCATCCCCCAGCAGCATGGGGCTGAGCTGGGAACTAGAGGAGATGGCCTGTGTGCAAGTAGAGAACCCGTCCTCCCTGCCAGAAAGTGGCCCCAGACAGGTCACTGGTTCCATATCTCCTGGAAGGAAGCTGTGCCTTTTGTTCTGGTATGCGTTGCTGCCCCACTCAGACCAGCCTGTCAAGGAAAACTAAGCTGGTTTGGGTACATGCTTGGAGCCCATCCTATGCGTCCCCAAGCCCCTGCACACGAGCGGCCACAGGAGTAATCAAGGAGACTTCATCGGGGTGGAGACCCTGGGCTTGTGAAACTGGCTGATGAGGGCTGGTAAAAAGTCCTTGAGTTCCCTCGCCATGTGGTCTCTGACCAGAGACCGCGGGCCCTTCTGCCATCCACCAGCTGTGGCCGTGGTCAGGGGCTGGTGTTCCTGGAGGTAGGGGGGCTCTTGGGCAGAGGGCACCCTGGTGGGGTGGGCTGGGGCTCCTGGGAAGTGAGAAGAACCTTGTGCTGCTGAATAGTGAAAGTGAGGTGCGTGTGCATTTACCTTGGGGCATGTGGTGTTGGCCATTCAGTGACCACAGAGGGGCCCTTCAGGTGCCCGGCACAGTGCCACGTGCTGGGAACACAGCAGAGAACAGAGCCCCAAGTGCAGGAGCCCCCAGGCAGGAGACACGTGGCGACAGGTGGTTCTTGTTCAGTTGCTAAGTCATGTCCAATCTTTGCGACCTCATGAACTACAGTATGCCAGGCTTCCCTGTCCTTCACTACCTCCCCGAGTTTGCGCAAACTCACATCCATGGAGTCACTGATGCCATCCAGCCATCTCATCCTCTGTCACCCCCTTCTCCCCTTGCCCTCAGTCTTTCCCAGCAACAGGGTCTTTTCCAGTGCATTGGCTCTTCGCATCAGTTCAACATTGACTTCTTTTAGGATTGACTGGTTTGATCTCCTTGCAGTCCAAGGGACTCTCAAAGGTCTTCTCCAGCACCACAGTTGGAAAGCATTAATTCTTTGGTGCTCAGCCTTTATGGTCCAGCTCTCACATCCCTGCATGACTACTGGAAAAACCATAGCTTTGACTCTGCAGACCTTTGTTGGCAAAATGATGTCTCTGTGATGGTGACAGGTGGCAGTGTGTAACAATAGAGCCTGCTAGGGGTTGGAAAGTGACAGTGAGTTTTAAACTCTGTCTCCAGGAGGCTTTGGCCAGGGGCTGAGTGGAGTGAAGGACCAGCCGTGTGGGGAGACGGCTGGGCCGTATGACAAGGCAGCGTTGGGCATATTCAGGAACTAAAAGGGTACCCTGTTGCTGGAGCCCGCTAATCCTGGCAAGGGGAGGGACAGCCCTTTGGCAGCCCACCCACAGCTGTGAGAACCTCAATGGGGACTAGGGTTTACCCAGAGCCGCCTGCCCTGAGTCAGGCGGTTCCTTATGGACAGCTCTGGGACTGGAATCAGGGCCAGTCTGGCCTGTTGCTCAGCCTCGCTAAGCTCTTCCTCCATGTCAGTCATGAAGATTCTGTCTCTGCTCACCTGGGCCTGAGAATGAAAGCCCTGGTGGGTGGGCACTGTATCCTTTCAGGTGGCACGTACAGGTGCCAGCTTGGTGCCAGGGTGATTGCCTGTCCCTGCCCAGAGCTCCAGGGAACGGAATATAGTCTGTTCCCAGACCGTTCAGATTGGATGGTCCTGATCGAGGGCACTTGGGCAGTTCCAGGATCAGCCCTGACAAGCAGCATATTGCTGTTTTAAGAGCCCTTACCTGAGGGCTTCCCTAGCGGTCCAGGGGTTAAGACTGTGTCTGCACTGCAGGGGCATGGGTTCAATCCCTGGTCGGGTACTAAGATCCTGCATGTGTGGGGCGTGGCCAAAACACAAAATTCAGGCACAAGCCCTTACCCGAGTCCTCGTTCGCCTGTTTGCTGTTGGAAACAGAAGGGGGGCCAGAGGCTGCAGGGGCTTGGGGAGGAGCCTCCAGCCCTGGTTATTAGTTTTTGTTTTGCCTTTTTTTTTTTGGTGGCAGGATCTCCCAGCGAGTAGAGCTCAGCCGGAGTCAGCTGCAGGCCATCGGGGAGAGGGTGTCCTTGGCCCAGGCCAAGATCGAGAAGATCAAGGGCAGCAAGAAAGCCATCAAGGTAGCAAGCGTGTAGCTCTGTTCTCTGGCTGATTGGTGGTCCCCAAAGTCCTCTTCTTTCCCCTCTCCCCATGCCTCTGAAGCTGCTGGGTCCCTGCTTCCGCTACCCCTCATGTTTCCTCCTGCCCACAATCCCTCCACCCCAAACCCAGGATGGCTGGAGCTTCTCAGGCCCCAGCAGGAGTGACCAGACGCCCTGTGTCCACAGGTGTTCTCCAGCGCCAAGTACCCTGCCCCTGAGCGCCTGCAGGAGTACGGCTCCATCTTCATGGGGGCCCAGGACCCCGGCCTGCAGAGGCGTCCCCGCCACAGGATCCAGAGCAAGCACCGCCCCCTGGACGAGCGGGCCCTGCAGGTCTACGGGGGTGCCCTGCACCCTGGGGGGAACTGAGGCCCCAGAGGATTCTGACTGCTGGGGGAGTGGGGGGAGCACTTTGGCCTGGAGCCGAAACTTGCCTCCCTCAGTCAATTCCCATCTCCCCACACCCCAGGAGAAGCTGAAATTCTTCCCCGTGTGTGTGAACACCAAGCCGGAGCCTGAAGACGAGGCTGAGGAAGGGCTGGGCGGGCTCCCCAGCAACATCAGCTCTGTCAGCTCCCTGCTGCTCTTCAACACCACCGAGAACCTGTGAGGTGGGGGGCGGGGGGGGCGGGGGACCGGGGGGTGTCCAGGCTCGGGTGCAGCAGAAGTCTATGGCCCGGGAACCAGGAAGCTCGTAAGGCCTGGGAGGCCATAATCCTGACTTGAGCTGTGGCCCTAGCGATGTGAGAAGGGTGGTCCAGCCCGAGGGCCGAGCACAGGCGCTGCATCCCCTGCCCTCTGCCTTCTCCAGGTACAAGAAGTACGTCTTCCTGGACCCCCTGGCCGGTGCTGTCACCAAGACCCACGTGATGCTGGGGGCCGAGACAGAGGAGAAGCTGTTCGATGCCCCTTTGTCCATCAGCAGGAGAGAGCAGCTGGAGCGGCAGGTGGACGGAGACAATGCCTGGGTGTGGGGGAGGTGTGGTCCCCCAGTGTTGTCTGGACCAGGGGTCTGATGAGCCCCCTACCTGCCCAGCTGTGCTTGGGGGCCTGGGAACCTCCAAGGCCCGTTCCCTGGCTCCCCTCACCCTCCCAAACCCACAGGTCCCAGAGAACTACTTCTACGTGCCCGACCTGGGCCAGGTGCCAGACATCGACGTACCGTCCTACCTGCCTGACCTGCCAGGCGTGGCCGACGACCTCATGTACAGCGCGGATCTGGGCCCCTGGCATCGCCCCCTCTGCCCCTGGCGCCATTCCCGAGCTGCCCACCTTCCACACGGAGGTGGCCCAGCCCTTCAAGCCAGGTGGGCCAAGAGCTGGGGACGGACTGGGGTGGGCGCTGCCCTGCTCAGCCTCTTGCCTCCTAAGGTACCTGACACTCTCGATTTCTGTCCCAGACCTCGAGGATGGGGTGCTGACGGCACGCCCACCGCCCCCGCCACCTCCCCCGCCTCCCCCAGCTCCAGCCGTGCTGATGAGTGTCCCCCCACCTCCGCCCCCGCCACAGGCCCCACCAGGACAGCCCGCCAGGGGGGACGACAGCGGGGGTGCATCCCCTTCAGGTAGGGGCAGTCCTGGGGCATGTGGGTGGGGGAGGGGCGCCTCCAACTTCTGGATCCCTGGAGGGGTTTCTGTAGCTTAAGTGGTCATCAATTCTAGATTTTCAGAATAGTTCCGATTTCAAAATCACATTTTCCCAAGTTCATAGAGTAGTGGTTCCGAACGGTATCTGTGGGGCCCTGAAATTCTAACCTTCCGGGTAGAGGGAGCCTGGACCCCCATTCCCCTTGAACCAGTGACAGGGCTGCTAGTAACCATGGAAAATACAGCGAGAGTCCCTGCGTGTGAAGACACACCCTTCAGTGGTGTGTCTCCCAGGCTACCTCGGCACCTACCCTGGGTGGTGCTGGCCCACAGCCTGGCTCCACCCCAGCAGCCTTTCTTCTTCGCACCTTCCACCCTTCAGCCCCGGTCCAGGGAGCGCCCAAGGAAGTGGTTGACCCCTCCAGTGGCCGGGCCACTCTGCTAGAGTCCATCCGCCAGGCCGGGGGCATCGGCAAGGCCAAGCTCCGCAGTGTCAAGGAGCGCAAGCTGGAGAAGAAGAAGCAGAAGGAGCAGGAGCAAGGTGAGTCTGGACCCGCTGCAGGAGGGCGCTCTGCCCGCGTCTCCAGGGGCCGTGCAGGCTGCCCCGGCGTGTGTGGGCCCCTCCTGCCCGGTGGTGGAGCCTGCTTAGACTCGGCCAATTGTCCAAGGAAACAGGGACTAGGGATATTTTTAGAGACGGGGACCTGGCTGTGTCCCACTTCTCGAGGCCCCTTGAGGCTCCAGGCTACGTCAGCTGTGCATCCAGTGCTGACAGATGCCACATCTGGGCCCAAAGCAGCCGTGCTCTGGGATCCCAGCCCTGAGTCATCCCCACTGTGCTTCTGAGCACCGGACGGGGACCCC
>NW_011494785.1:3699800-3700191 GCF_000754665.1 Bison bison bison | reverse complement strand
CAGGGCGGCAGCAACTCTGCTCTGTGCCCATCTCAGGGCCGCGGCGACTCCGCTCCCTGTGCCTGACTCAGAGCGGTGGCGACTCCGTTACTCAGTGGTCACCTGCTTCCCCAGTAACACTGACCAGTGCTCCAGGAGCTGTGGTGACCTGGTGGCTGTGGAGGGGCCAGGGTTTTGACAGTGCAGAGGACCCCAGGATTGAGCCCCGGGGTGTCACATGGGCTGGACTGAGCCCACCCCGTGTGCCTTCACCTTGTCCCCATGCTTTCCCACTGCAGTGAGAGCCACCAGCCAAGGCGGGGACCTGATGTCAGACCTTTTCAACAAGCTGGCCATGAGGCGCAAAGGTAGGAAGCAGGACCCCGGTGCCGCCTCCTTCCTCACGGTTTTC
>NW_011494785.1:3692662-3699674 GCF_000754665.1 Bison bison bison | reverse complement strand
ATCTCCGGGAAAGGACCTGGATCCGGGGCCAGCGAGGGGCCAGGGGGAGCCTTCGCCCGGATGTCAGACTCCATCCCGCCCCTGCCTCCCCCACAACAGCCCCCGGGCGAGGAAGATGAGGATGACTGGGAGTCCTAGGGCTGGGCTTACCCTCCCCCAGGTCCCTGGGTGCACCACACCCCCGTGCACAACAGCTGAACCGGCTCCTTGGGGGACAGGGTCATGGAGGACTCTCCAGCTCTCTTGCTGGGATCTTCAAGGAGCAAAGAGGTTGCTTTCGGAGGCCAAACTGGGGAGAGGGGGAGGCATAGTGGCGGGGGGCGACCTCTGCCTTTGCTCCAGCCCCCTTCACCAGCGTGTGCCCCTCCTCCCTAGAGAGACTGCGGTAAAACAGTACATGAATCAATAAAGAAGTGATGCAAGACGCGAGCCTAAACCAGCAGTGCACTTTTAATTAAGGAGCCCTAGCTGTGCAGACGCCCCTTGGAGCTGGGGCCTAGGTGGCGGGGGGGGCGTTGCACAGAGGGAGGGCTGTTTCCACACAGGCAAGTGTCTCCCTGATGGACACGGGGTCTCTAAAAATAGCCATGCTGAGAGCCTAATGGCCCTCGGCATAATCGCTGATGTCAGGGGAGGTGGTGTCTTGGCGTCTGCTCCGTGGCTGAGCGGGAGGCCCTGGAGCCAGGCCAGGAGGAGGATCCTGCTGGCAGGGGAGGGCCAGCAGTGTGGGAGGAAGTGAAGCCGGGAGGTTGGGGAGCAGTTTAAGGACTTAACGGTGGCTGAGGGGACCGGAAGCTGGGGCAGAACGGCCCTGCAGACACCAGGAGGTGGGGATGGATAACATTCTGAGTTTCCGAGGGTGAAAGGTCTGGGACAGCTATTTCAGTGAGAAAGGGAGAGGCTGGAAGAGCCATCTCACCTTTGAGAATGTGGATTCTGCGAAACAGGCCAGGGCAGGGTGGCTGCAGCCTCCACAGCCGCTCACAGACCAGCCAGGAATCAGCGGGCCCATGAGCAGAAGACAGACTCCATCCAGGCAGGGCAGCTGCCTGGGAGTGAGCCCAGGAATGGTGGGGTCACTGTTTCTTCGGGGTCAGCCTCGTTGTCTCCTGCTGGCTGGTCCACCTATTCCTGCATCCTGGCAGCCCACTGAGTCCCAAAGGGGCTCCCACAGCAGTCCCTTCTCAGGCAGGATCCCTGCAGACCAAGCTCATGATGAAGTTGCCCATGGGCAGGTAAAGGGAGGGCCTGGCGACCAGGCAGCGGTGTGACCACCAGTCAGCAAAGGCCAGCTTTCTCTCGATGGAACTGCAGAGAGGGAAAGACCATGACACCAGACTGGGGCAGGGGAGGGAGAGTCTCAGGGAGACGGGAGAAGGGCAGGACTGACCTTCCGCAGAGCAGCAAAGGCAGGGCCAAAGGTGGCTTTGACCTCCACGCGGTCCCGGATCCAGGCCGGCAGCTTGGCCTGGATGGCTGGGGAGGCGTACCGTTGGTCCAGGAGCACTATGCTGGCAAAGTCCTTCTGGTGCCTGATGGCCCTGCCTGGACAGAACGGGGACGGGTCTTCCTACTGTGCCCCTCCCCTTGCTCAGTGCTCAGGCCGGAGAGACGCAGGTGAAACTGCTCCTTCCTGTCACCTCAGCCCGCAGCCACCCCTCCCGCCAGCAGCACCACCCCAGGCTCACCTATGGACTGGTTGACAGCCTTCATGCACAGGTTCTCCACCAGCACCTTCCCAGGGCGGGCCTGGCCTGGGCCTCTGGGCTGCGAAGGGCAGAGAGGACCCATCAGGGTTGATGTCTGCCTCCCGCGAGGTCACGACTGACCGAGGCTCTGGGGCGAGACCAGTGGGCCTCATGGGCACCAGCAGCCGATACAACAGGTACGGCACGAAGACACCCAGAAGTACAGAAGCACGTCCGTCCCTCTGGGGCAAACAGGCACACACGTCGAGGGGTAGTTGCGGCTGTGGGAGGCACGGGGGTACTCACAAGTGTCTGGTCCAGGTAAGCCATCTTCTCCTGCAGCTCTGGAGACATGATGTTGGGGTAGGGCATGCCCACCATGACCACACACCTAGGGCGGAGGCACACATGAGCTGGGGCGTGTGGGCGGTTCCCAAGGCCCAGGACGAGGGGCCTGTCCTCACCACCATCACCAGCTTCCTTTGGCCTCTCCTTCCCCTCATCCCTGCCACCTGGAGCAAGTTCTCTCGTCAGCCCAGACGTCCAGTCTAGACCAGGGAACCAAGTCCTGATCCACTGAGGGCAGCCGGGTTTTCCAGCTGGCCCCAAAGGGCCCAATCCAGAGTTGGTGAGTCCAGGCCCCTCGCGGTTGTGGACGTGAGCCGTCAGCCCAGGTGCAGAGTCAGAGCCCGAGGGGTGAGAAGCCACTGCTTACCGCCCGAGGTCATCAGAGAAGTTGATGCCTTCACTCATCTTCCCCCCAACCACGGAGAGCAGCAGGGCACCCGTCTCCGTGCCCCGGGCCTGGCCGCAGTGCTGCGGGAACACCAGCCCAGAGCTGCAGCGCCAGACTGTGGGCGCCCCCTTCAGGGCCCTGGGGACCCGCAGCCTCACCTTGATGCACCTGGAGTACTCCAGCAGCACCTGCTCCACCCTGTTTGCTTTCCTGGGCTCCTGAAATATCTGAAGGTAAACAGAACACCTCCCAGAAAAGGGTCACAGATTGCCTGGGTGTTGGGTCACTCTTAGCCTTAAAGTTTTGTGGGGACTGGAAAAGCCCACAGAGCCGGGGTCCTGAAGGAACCCCCCCCATGGCCTGGTATCAGGACTGGAAGTAGGCATGAGACACTAAAGGAAGGCCCCGCACATGAGAAACCCCAGGAGGAACTCTGAGTGCCACCATCCTCTCAGGTGGTTGAGTGCTGATCACTCACCTTTTTCCTGATGGTCAGGCGGGCCAGCAGGCCGCTCTTCTCCCAGTGGGCGCAGACCTGGTGTTGGTACTCGTAGGAGGGGAAGAAGCAGACCACCCCTCCTGGCACCACATTGCACAGGTTACAGAGAATGCGTCCCGTCTCGTCCATCTAGGGAGGGAAGACGAGAGCCAATCCTGCAGCCCCTCCCGGAAGGCTCAAACCCACGGACCAAGGCCAGGGTGGCTGCGATCGGCTATGGGGTGCGGCCAGGCGGCACCACCTCAGTGGGTCGTGTGCCACCCTCCCTACCACAGGCCCAGCTGATGGTTCTGTGACAAATCGGGCACAGAAAACTGCAGACGGGCCCCTAGAGCTGTGCCCAGCACCCCCATCCCTGCCCAGCCAGGACCCTAGAGCTGTGCCCAGCACCCCCATCCCTGCCCAGCCAGGACCCTAAAGCTATGCCTGGCACCCCCACACCCGCCCACGTGAGCCCCTAGAGCTGTGCCCAGGACTCCCATGTCTGCCCAGGTGGCACCCACAGAGCCACATGGCAAGAGAACCAAGGTAGTAAGCAGCTTGCTCGTACACTCTGCTAAAGGGTGAGGGTGGGGTGGCTCAGTCCCTCCCTGGTGGACATCCACACAGACACAGCTCAGCCTGTGCCACCTGAGATGGGAGACCCGGAGCCTGAATACCCGGGACTGGCCAGAGTGCCCAGCCCTAAATCCATCTTCCAGCCCCGTGAAGGCCACCGGCAGGCACGGTGGCTGGACTGACCATCTGAGGCAGCCCCCTCTTCTGATACGTGAAGTCCAGCATCTGGTTGGAGGGCCCGCTGCAGATGATGAGGGGCAGGATGTGATCTGGAGGGATCACGTGACCTGGGCGAGACCCAGTGAGGCTAAGTCCATGGAGAACGCCCCCCACCCCCAGCCCTGTCTCCCAGACCCAGACCAGCAACTTCCAGCACCCGCCCTCTGCCCCACTCCCACGGAGAACCAACTTGGGACGCCCAGGCCTCCGCGTGCAGACAGAGGGACTCAGGGCCAGAAGCTCTCCCCTTCCCCCAGCCCTACCGCCATGGCTTTAGCCCCTGGCTGATCACAACACACGGCTGGACTGTGACAAGGGCCCCCTGCCACCGCCCCGGGCCTGGGTCCTCACCACAGGAGAACTCCACCACTCGCTCCGCTTCCACTCCGGCGCCGGCCAGCAGCTGCTCCCGGAAGTCGGACACCTGCAGACCACAAGGCCAACACCGTCACCTCCCAGAGGGCTGGGCCGGGAGGGGGCAAGCGCATAAGAACAGGAGGGAGAGGTCAAGGGAAAGCCTGGTAACAGGTTCGCTGAAAGAAAAGACAAAACTAATGATAGCCGGTGGTGGCCTCATTCCAACCACCTGAGGGAACAACGGGGGAAATTCAGCAACCTCGCAGAGTGGGTCTCAGCCCTGGCTGTGCAACAGAATCAAATATATATTTGGAAAATATATATATATATACATGATCAAGCCCAGCCCAAACTACTGAGTAAGAATCTGTAGCGAGAAGACACACACATTTGTATTTTTTAAAGAGATCCAGGTTTTTTCACCTATCAAACTGGCAAATTCCCCAAATTTGAGTACTCTCTGGAGAAACAGGTATTCTTTTAGGCTGCCGGTGGGATACAGAGCAGAACAACTCCTGGGGAGGGGACTTTGACAGCACTTAACAAATCAGACAATTTTTACTTTTTAACCCATAATCCCGTATCTGGGCATCTCCCCGGAAGCACAGCTCCACAAACCAAACATATGCACGGGGATTATTCCCGTGAGGTTGTTTGTAATCTGTACTTCGAGACAGAGTCTGGCTGAAGGAGCGACCCTGCCTCCACCCAGCAGAGGACGTGCAGCCCCGGGAAGGATGCAGACCAGCCCGTGCACGAGGGTGGGCGTGCCGGGGAAGTCAGGGCTGCACGTGCTGCCGCTGATGCAAGTAGGAAAGCACAGGGGAAAGTATCTGCTCATTTTTACAAAAATATATATATATAGTTGTTGTGCCGTGCTAAGCTGCTCAGTCATGCCCAACTCTGTGACACTATGGACTACAGCCCGCCAGGCTCCTCTGTCCATGGGATTCTCCAGGCAAGAAGACTGGAGTGGGCTGCCATGCCCTTCCCCAGGGGATCTTCCCGACCCAGGGATCGAACCTGCATCTCTTCCATCTCCTGCATTGGCAGGCAGGCTCTTTACCAGTGAACCACCAGGGAAGCCCCCATAATACAATTCATGTTGGTCAAAAGGCTGAGGAGTGATACCCACACACACCACACACACACACACAATGAAACACTGGGGAGACAGATCAGAAGCTAATTAAAGGATTACTTGTGGGAACAGGGAACAGAAGTTTGGAGAGAACAGTAGTGAGACTGAGTATGTGTTGTTACAGCTCTGACTTCTGAACCATGCGGATGCGGACATCTCTTAGAACACAAGAAAGTAAAAAGGCAAACTGTGAAACTGAAAACAAACCAAGAAAGCCTGGCTACCTGTCAAACTCAAAGCACAACTGCACAGAGCAGAGCTGGCTCCCAAGTGGCTTTCCACGCCTAGTGACCACACTGCCTTGGTGGGGAGCTTCAAGGGCAAAGAATAAACGCAGGTAAACGAATTCAATCCACAGTTTGTTTGAGTGTTGGTATAATTTTACAACCGTTCTAAGTACCTTGTGGGACAGAGCAAAGAATGATGTTAATGTGCTGTAAGAAACCAAACTGCAGCTTAACAGGCATTGTGTAAAGTCAAGTAAAATGACTGGCTTTGATACAGAAACATCACTGTGGATTCGCAGCTTCTGAAAACCAAGTCCTAAGTCTGTCCGCTGAAGAGCGGTCATATATAACAACACAGTCACGTAACGGAATACAGCGCAGCCAGAGTTGGGCAGGATAAATGCCAACCTGCCGACAAGGAAAAGCGCCTAAGACGTTTTGCTGCTGAGTGAAAAAAGCAAATGACAATAGCAGAGTGTGGAGACACCACTTTTGTTCTCAAAATGTGTCTGTATGTCTGTGACAATTACACGTTCAAATTCTGTAGTAATGACGTACACCAAAATCAGTCTTTTCCTGGTGGGATTACGCTCTATTACTGATTTCCCATTAGACTCCCCTAAAACGTGTATATTAAAACTTGAGTTTATAAGAGAGAAAGAGAGTTGTATGTAGGGTGGGTACAACAAAGGACGGCCACTGCATTCTGGGTCTGAAGCTCCAGGATGGCTTTCTCTGGAGAAGAGGCTGCAGAAACATCCGGTCTGCCTGACCCCAGACACTGGCCTCGAGACAGAATAGCAACGCCACCTGGTGGACGCTGCTTGGCCGGCTCAAGCTGCATGCCCACCCCACCCTCCTACCCTTCCACCCCCGGCTCTATGGGCCAGGGACCCTTCCCCTCCCAATATCCAGGTGCGAGGCTGGGCCGTGTCCTTACCGGCTGCATCGTGCCCCCCGCAATGACCACCGCCCGGCATTCCTTCACCACCTGGGTGAAGTGCACGGCTGGGTTCAGGAGCAGGAACTTCAGGCTACTCTGGCTGAGGCTGCCTGCAGACAAAAAGACAGCCACGTGGAGAAGGGTGGGTGGGTGCACGCCAACCAAAACCTCCGTCTGTCTGAGACAAAGATGGTGTCCAGTCGGGTCCACACAGGAGCCACACAGATGCCGCTTTCTCTTTAAATGAGACCCATTTCGTCCCCAGGACGACCACGAGGGAGACGCACAATCGTCTCCCTTCCCACACGAAGGACTGAGGTTTGGGGAGAAAATGGTCCCAGTTACGCAGCTTGTAGATGATGGGGCCACGACTCCAATGCAGCCCCCCTGACCTTCACACCGGGCCGCGCGGCTTCTCAGGTAACCTCGCCGAGGCCGGCCAGCAGCCCAGCACGTCCGCGTCCTCCTCCTCGCCCCCTCGACTGCCGGCGTGGGTCACAGGCGGCCGTTTCCCTGTCCTAACCCAGCGAGATATGAACACCAACTGGAGGTGAAGAAGCCCGGCTCCTCCCAGTTACCTTGGCGGCTCAGGATGACCCGGCCATCCTGGTTGGCAGTGGTGAGAGCCTCGAGGAAGCCTTCAA
>NW_011494785.1:3687353-3692562 GCF_000754665.1 Bison bison bison | reverse complement strand
TCAGCGGGGAAGCAGGCTGCGGAGACCGGTCCTCCCCAACCTCCACGGGGGCGGCAGGGGCTGCATGGAGCAGAAGAAGAGGGTCAGCGACTCCAGACAGGACAGAGACCATGCATGTGAGGAAGGCCACAGCCCAGGCTGCCCGTCCCCACTCACCCGCCATCACCCCAGGCTGCAGGCTCTGCAGGAAGTCCTGGAAGCCAGACAGTTTGGGCTGCTCCATGGAGGGCACCAGGACTGCCCCGTATCTCTCTGTGAAGCCAAGGAGCTGGGATGGGGTGAGAGCAGCAGCCGTGAGGGGAGACAGACGGGCCTCCCTGCCCGCCCACAAGCTGCCCCCAGTGAACACGGGGACAGGTGCCCTGGTGCTTCTGCAGGGCAGGAGGGAGGGGCACGCGGGGCAGCCTCGGGCTGAGCAGAGGGTCGGGTACCTTTCTGCTGATCTTGCTCTTCTCACAGTAATGCCGCACCTGCAAAAACACCCGGCCAGAGGCGCCGTGAAAATGGACACAGCTGGAGAGAGACCGTCCACACGCCTGGGAGTGGGCCCACCACCACCCCCAGTGCCCGGAGCCTCCTGTGGCCACGTCAGCCTCCCGCCTGGGGCCTCTCCTCTGCCACTGCCCCCATCACTGCCGAGAGGAGAAAGGGGGGACCTGGAAGCACCAGCTTATCACAGAGAAAAGTGCGGCTGTCATCACAGTGACCCTTCACCCCAAGCTGACGACCCCTCTCCTGACACGAGCTGTGTGTTAAGTTATCCCATTGACCCTCAGGCCTCTGAGCTGCTCAAGGACGGAAGGAACTCACTTTTGATCCCTTCCACGGTCTTGATGCAGAGTCCTGCCCACAGGTGGGGAGTAATAAAGGAGCCTGGGGGTGCCTACCCCCAAAGCGGGTACCTTTGATTACCCACCTTGAACAGGTTGATGTTGTCGATCTTGCTCTGGAAGAGGAAGTCGTTGATGGTCTTCAGCTCTGTCCCTGAGAACAAACATGTGGGCCAGACGTCCCCCCCGGGGACCAAGGCCTGCATCCCGGAGGGAAGCTCACCAACAGCTGCCTCCCGCTCTTACCTGCCTGCGAGAGGCTCTGTGTGTTGGGATTTTGCTTAATGTTCCCTAAAAAAAAGAGAATCAAACAGGTCAGGACAGTGGGCCTGGCCCCCATCTTCTCCCTCTGCTCTGTAGTTATCGAGCAAGAACGTTGCTGTCTGAAGGGGTCTTCTGCCCTTTATAGCACCAAAAGGACCCACTGGAGGGGGGCAGGATGTCCCAGGGGCCCAGAGGTCTGACCCACGTGTTGCATGTACAGCTCGAGCCTGGTGATGTCACCCTTTGCAAGGCAAGGACAGGGACCCCCCCACCCCCATTCCTATAGGCGTGAGCAGGAGACCCCCAGGTTGCAGGGCAGAGACCGAGTGAAGAGTGCTGAGCTGAGAGATACCCTGGAAACTCCCCTGCCCTTCTGCACTTCAGCTTCTATGGGTAAAGGGACTCAGTAAAGGGATGCTGGTGCACAGAAGACAAAGGAGCGTGGGGCCAGGAGCCAGGGATTCCAGTCCCTCTCACTGGGCTCATGAACCAGTGGCCGGCCATGCCCCTGCCCCGGGCTTCAGTTACTGCCCTGAGGGTGAGCACGCCTATGCCACCCTCCTTGTGGGAGCACCGAGGCCTGAGTCCCAGCACCAACAGGGTCACACACACGTTTATAGCACAACACGTGATGGGTGCTGCCACCCGAGGAAAGGGCCTGGCCAAGTAAAAAGGACTCGGGACAGGAGCATACACATCCAGGTTCTAAAAAGATCTAAGTGGGGACAGATGAGGATTCCTAAACCAATGGCTGAGACGATGCCTGCGACGGGAACCCTGGGGGTGCTGACTGGCATCTGGGGTCCAGGCTCCACCAGGCTTGGGGGGACGGGGAGGCCGCTCACCGCCCAGCACAGCCACAAACTTCTCCAGAAGATACAGGAGCTGCTTGATGTACATCAGGTTCTTGGCCTTCAGGCGCTTCCTGGAAGGGGGGAAGCCTGAGCACATCAGTGGAGGGGATCCCAACTTCCCTCCTGGTCCCGAGTTGAGGCCTTCCTGCCTGCTGCCTTCCCACCTGGGGCATAAGCCGCAGCCAGGTCTCCCAGAAGACAGGCTGGCCGGGGCCCAAGGCCTCCACGGCCTAGTGGGATGCAAACCCAACGAACCAGGAGGTGAAGGGCATGCCGGTCCACCGCTCTGAGCCCAGGCCAGAGACACCCCACGATGCCTCCTCTCGCAGGTAGGCTTTGGGGCACCAGGGCTGAGCGGGGCCTTTGCACCCGCCTAGGAGGCAGCCTCTCACCCGTATCGTTCCGTGTACTGGAGCAGCTGGCTGTGGGCCTGGCAGAGCTGGGGGAGAAGACAGCGCAGGTGAGAGGGCAGAGCAGACCTGGGCGAGCCACCCTGGGCGGTGCCAGTGACCCCTTGACGCCTGAGTATGCCAGCTCAGGACACTCGGGGCAGTTGAAATGAAGGGGGAGCTGGGGCAGACCAACGTGTGGGTTTTCAAGGCCCTTCGGCTGGTGGGGCCGAGAGACGGGGGAGGCAGACTGCTGCTGGGGCATCCAGTGAGGGTCAGGAAAAGGCCAGACGGCAATAATCGCACGTAAAGAACATCTCTGCTAGTGTTTCCTGGGACGGGAAGGACACGCTGTCTGCTGAGAGAGACGGTTCAGGGCAACCCTCACAGCCTGGCCCAGGTCTGTCAAGGGGAGCATCATGTGGGCTTAAGGATCAGGAGCCAGTGGTCAAATCCACTGACCTCAAAGTCAAAGTCGCTCAGTCGTGTCCAACTCTCTGCGACCCCCATAGGTTGTAGCCCACCAGGCTCCTCTGTCCATGGGGATTCTCCAGACAAGAATATTGGGGTAGGTACCTACCTATTCCCTTCTCCAGGGGATCTTTCTGACCCAGGGATCAAACCCAGGTCTCCCATGTTGCAGGCAGATTCTTTACTGTCTGAGCCACCACGGAAACCCTCAGGGACAGCGCTTAACCTCCCTCAGACTCCCAGCTCTCGGAGTTAACAGGACCAGCCCGATGCAGAGTCAGGGAGCCCCGCCAACGAGGTGGAAGGCACATAACAAGCAATAAACAGTGGCTGTCAACCATCTCTAGCATCCCTCACGGCAGTGTCAACAGTAACATCCAGCCACGTGAGGACCCGCTTCTCACACGCTGCCACTCTGACCTGGAGGCCTTGGGTCACAGGCCAGGGAGGACCATGCAGAGTGCCCACCGCCGGGCTGGGCCCAGTCCTAAATCCTGCTGGGGGTTCCCAGTCTCAGCTCAGCACACGCCCTGCCCCTCAACCCCAGGCAGGCCCTGGCCCGGGAAGACGGAGGCCCACCCACCTGGGAACCTCTGACCTCCACGCTGTGGATGTTGGTGATGGTGTCGATGAGGTTGTGGGCCTCGTCGATGACCACCACCTGGCCCTGCAGCCGGATCCCCGCTGCCTGGCGGGTGGGTGCGTGCAGCAGCATCTGATAGGGGAGCACCACCAGCTGGAGGGGGAGAGAGGAACTGAGGGGGTGGGACCCCCTTCCTCCCCAGGGGCGTTGGCGCAGCCCCCTTGCAGCCATGTGCATGGTTCCACTTCCCGCCCAGAACATATGTGGGGACACAGAAGGGAGAAAGCTAGAGCAGCACACTGTGAACTGAACACGAAACCCTGCCTAGAAAGCCTTGTGTGGACCAAATAGGAAACAGATAAAGCTGGAGCCCAGTGGACCACTGGCAGTCGTGGAGCGGGGGGGCTAGGACCCCAGCTGCAGAGGCCCTTCTGTGCCCCCGGAAGTGGGGAGGGACCTGGGGGAGGAGGCTGGGACCCCGGCTGCAGAGCCCCTTCTGTGCCCCTGGAAGTGGGGAGGGACCTGGGGGAGGAGGCTGGGACCCCGGCTGCAGAGCCCCTCTGTGCCCCAAGGCAGCCCTGGGTTCTGGTCCTGGAGCCATGCAACTCTGGGAAAGTCAACCTCAGTTTCCTTATCTGCAAAATGGGCTCGATACACTATCTCACATAAAACCACCACTGCCCAACCCCTGGTCTTCACCTGGGCTGCGGGAATGGCGAACCGGCCCCCGTAGTAGGGACAGGCCTGAGCCTCCTCGCCCAGGGCCACCAACTGCTCGACGTCCTTCACCCCCGCCAGGACCTCGTCTCGGAGGAGCTGCAGCCGCTCGTAGCTGTAGAAGGGGCAGGTAGCCCTCGGCTCCTGCCTCCGCCTCCTCCTCGTGGGCTCCTCTTCCTCAGTGATGCTCTTCCTCTCTGAGGGGCACAGGGGCACAGGCAGAAAGCCACAGCTGTCCCAGGGCCAGGAATGGTTCTGTACCATCCAGACCCGTTCCCACGGGGCGGAGCCTATGGACCTTCCAGAACTGCTGCTTATGGTCTCATTGAAACATCCCGGCATTTTACTGTCTTTCTAGAAAAGGCCTACAAAACCATCTCTCAGCCAGGGTTTTGGGCTAGATCTGGACTAAAAGGCAGACAGGCCCCTTTTCCCTAAGTGAGGCTCTTTAGGAAGGAAGGCGGGTCTGCCTTGCCCTCACTCCCACCGTTTCCCGCATCCCTGGAGCCACTCCCCTCTCCATTCCCAGCACCGCCTTGGGCTGCACGAGGGTCCCAGAGGCCTGGGGCGTCGGCAGCTACCATGCTTGCTTCTCTGCATCTCCACACAGCGGTCATTGATCAGCTGCACTGAACCCAGCTTCCGCACGTCCCCATTGACACACAGGTTCTGTAAGACCGAGGAGAGGGCAAGAGAAACGGGGCTGCCTGAGCGACACAGAGGGAGCCCCGAGGCCTGCCCGCCCTCCCACTACCTTCCAGGGGCCAGCACGGCCCGTCCTGCCCTGAGGCCCGCCTCGGCCCCATGGTGGTCTTTGCCTTCTGGGATGGAAACCAGTGGGATGGCACCAGGCTCTCACCTGCCGAGAGCCCAGGGAGACCAGCCGGGTGTCCTGGCCAAAGGGGCTCTTCTGTACCTCATGCACGAACTGGGCCAGCTGGGAGTGCGTCCGGCTGCAGTAGTAAATCTGCCCGGGGAGGGGGCGTCGGGGGAGACCGTCACTCCAAACACTCCACACAGGGAGGACGGCCGGGGCCAAAGAGGCCAAGGGAACGGGGAGGGCAGCCAGGACTCAGACCTAAAGAAGGCGACCACCCCCCA
>NW_011494785.1:3684497-3687160 GCF_000754665.1 Bison bison bison | reverse complement strand
GGAGTGTCCCCTCAGTGGTAACTCAGACACCAGAAGGACTCTGAGAGTCAGAGGGGTGGGGGTGGGGGTGAGGGTCCACACACACTTCTCAGGGCTCAGGGGCTGGGGGCTGGGTGGGGATAAAGCAGGAGGAGGCTGAGCTCAGTTCTCTCTGAGCCCCTCTGAGAACCAGGAGAGGAAAAGGAGAGGGGGGGGGGATATCTAATGTCAATAGAGAAAACCAAAAGTCTTCAGTGCAGAAAGCTGGAGCAGCGTGAGAACCATACAGGGCTCCCAGCCCCCAGGCAAATGCACACTCAGACCAAGGACAGGGGCCTGCCACCACCCACCACCCCCTGGAGACAGGGAGCAGAGCACTCGCCACCCTCCCCCCACTCCCATGGAGACCTGGGCCCTTGGCCCAGAGGCTGCCCTTCGACACCCTGGGGCGCAGCCATCTCCCAGGGGCCCTGCCCAATGAGTACCCGGAAACTTGGGGGTTGGAGACATGCAGACGAGGCTCCTGCCTCATCCGCAGACCCGGGTGGCTCACCTGGGACCCAGGACCCTGTGTCTCACCTTCGTTACGTGTTCTTCATCCAGATCATCCTCATCCATGTCCACTCTGAGAGGAAAACACACACACACGGAAAAAGTCTTCTCAGACTTCAGTTTTTGTTTTTATCCACACAGAAATTCAACGTTTTTAAAAGGCATTAGTGTGCACTGCCCGAGGCTCTCAGAGAGGAGTTATCAACAGGGCCAGCCTCCTGGTCCGTGAAGGGCTGTTCGGACAACTCTGGGATTTAAACCACAGGCCACCCAGGACAAAGTTGGCATGACCCCCATGAGGGGCTGGATGTGGGAGGGGGCAAAGCACATCCTGTGGGTCAGAACCAGGGGGGCGTGTCCTCAGAGGCTGGCATCTCAGGACGCAGGGCATCGAAGCCACAGAGGCTAAGCTGCAGGATCAGGGGCCTGGCTGGACCCTGAGGTGCACTTTCTGCTTGAATATTGACAAAGTGCACTCGAGTTCTTTACCATGTCCCCCAGGGGCCTCCGGGCAAGGAGCAGGAGAGCAGGCCAGCAATCCAGGGATGGGTAGGAAGGGCTGTGTGGCACTAGCTGCTCCTGTCTCCCCAGAGCAGGATGGGGTGTGGAGAGCAGCCTGGCACCTTAGCCCTGGGTGGGGTCACAAGTGTCAGTTCTTGTCCAGGTGCTGAAACCTGTGGCTCAGGGCAGGCCTTTGATTACCAATACAGAAAAGCCCCAGGGCCAGGTGGCTTCACCGGTCAATTCTACCAAACAAAGAAATAATGCCACTCATTCTCAAACGCTTCCAAAAAACCGAAGAGGAGGGATCAGTCCCGAACTCATTTATTTCATGAGGCCAGTGTCACTCTGATACCAAAGTCGATAATGACACAGAGGAAAAGAGAATTGCTGGCCAAGATCCCCACTGACTACAGACACAGAAATCCTCAACAAAAACATCAGCAAACCAGCATGTTAATGCATCATGCTTCATGATCAAGTAGGATTTATCCCTCGGATGCAAGGATGTGTCAATATAAGTAAATCAATAAATGTCATAAATCACTTAGTAGAATGAAAGATAAAAAAAATTATATGATCATCACAATAGGTGTAAGAAAAGCATTTGACAAAAGTCAACATCTGGGGCTTCCCTGGCAGCTCAGTGGTAAAGAACCCACCTGCCAATGCAGGAGACACGGGTTTGATTCCTGATCTGGGAAGACCCCACAGGCCGCGGAACAACCAAGCCTGTGCACCACGACTGCAAAGCCTGTGCTCTAGAGCCCAGGAGCTGCAACTACTGAAGCCCACACACCCTAGAGCCCGTGCTCCGCAACGAGAGAAGCCACGGCAATGAGAAGCCCAAGCACTGCAACCAGAGAGTAGCCCCCGCTCGCTGCAACTAGAGAAAGGCCCACACAGCAATGAAGACCCAGTTCAGTTCAGTTCAGTCGCTCAGTCGTGTCCAACTCTTTGCGACCCCATGAATCGCAGCACGCGAGGCCTTCCTGTCCATCACCAGCTCCCGGAGTTCACCCAGACTCACGTCTATCAAGTCAGTGATGCCATCCAGATCCTCTGTCGTCCCCTTCTCCTCCTGACCCCAATCCCTCCAGCATCAGAGTCTTATCCAATGAGTCAACTCTTCACATGAGGTGGCCAAAGTACTGGAGTTTCAGCTTTAGCATCATTCCTTCCAAAGAAATCCCAGGGCTGATCTCCTTCAGAATGGACTGGTTGGATCTCCTTGAAGTCCAAGGGACTCTCGAGAGTCTTCTCCAACACCACAGTTCAAACGCATCAATTCTTCAGCGCTCAGCCTTCTTCACAGTCCAACTCTCACGTCCATACATGACCACTGGAAAAACCATAGCCTTGACTAGACGAACCTTTGTTGGCAAAGTAATGTCTCTGCTTTTCAATATGCTATCTAGGTTGGTCATAACTTTCCTTCCAAGGAGTAAGCGTCTTTTAATTTCATGGCTGCAGTCACCATCTGTAGTGATTTTGGAGCCCCCAAAAATAAAGTCTGACACTGTTTCCCCATCTGTTTCCCATGAAGTGATGGGACCGGATGCCATGATCTTTGTTTTCTAAATGTTGAGCTTTAAGCCAACTTTTTCACTCTCCACTTTCACTTCCATCAA
>NW_011494785.1:3683315-3684397 GCF_000754665.1 Bison bison bison | reverse complement strand
TTTTGGAGCCCCCAAAAATAAAGTCTGACACTGTTTCCCCATCTGTTTCCCATGAAGTGAGGGACCGGATGCCATGATCTTTGTTTTCTAAATGTTGAGCTTTAAGCCAACTTTTTCACTCTCCACTTTCACTTCCATCAAGAGGCTTTTTAGTTCCTCTTCACTTTCTGCCATAAGGCTGGTATCATCTGCATATCTGAGGTTATTGATATTTCTCCCGGCAATCTTGATTCCAGCTTGTGTTTCTTCCAGTCCAGCGTTTCTCATGATGTACTCTGCATAGAAGTTAAATAAGCAGGGTGACGATATACAGCCTTGACGTACTCCTTTTCCTATTTGGAACCTGTCTGTTGTTCCATGTCCAATTCTAACTGTTGCTTCCTGACCTGCATACAAATTTCTCAAGAGGCAGGTCAGGTGGTCTGATATTCCCATCTCTTACAGAATTTCCCACAATTTTGTGATCCACACAGTCAAAGGCTTTGGCATAGTCAATAAAGCAGAAATAGATGTTTTTCTGGAACTCTCTTGCTTTTTCCATGATCCAGCAGATGTTGGCAATTTGATCTCTGGTTCCTCTGCCTTTTCTAAAACAAGCTTGAACCTCTGGAAGTTCATGGTTCACGTATTGCTGAAGCCTGGCTTGGAGAATTTTGAGCATTACTTTACTAGTGTGTGAGATGAGTGCAATTGTGTGGTAGTTTGAACATTCTTTGGCATTGCCTTTCTTTGGGATTGGAATGAAAACTGACCTTTTCCAGTCCTGTGGCCACTGCTGAGTTTTCCAAATTTGCTGGCATATTGAGTGCAGCACTTTCACAGCATCATTGCTTAGGATTTGAAATAGCTCAACTGGAATTCCATCACCTCCACTAGCTTTGTTTGTAGTGATGCTTTCTAAGGCTCACTTGACTTCACATTCCAGGATGTGTGGCCTAGGTGAGTGATCACACCATCATGATTATCTGGCTCGTGAAGATCTTGTTTGTATAGTTCTTCTGTGTATTCTTGCCACCTCTTAATATCTTCTGCTTTTGTTAGGTCCATACCATTTCTGTCCTTTATCGAGCCCATCTTGCATG
>NW_011494785.1:3677463-3683010 GCF_000754665.1 Bison bison bison | reverse complement strand
AGCCCTTGGTATCTCTAATTTTCTTGAAGAGATCTCTAGTCTTTCCCATTCTATTGTTTTCCTCTATTTCTTTGCATTGATCGCTGAGGAAGGCTTTCTTATCTCTTCTTGCTATTCTTTGGAACTCTACATTCAGATGTTTATATCTTTCCTTTTCTCCTTTGCTTTTCACTTCTCTTCTTTTCACAACTATGGTGGAGAGATCTGACAGAATGTGGTCCACTGGAGAACGGAATGGCACTTCAGTATTCTTGCCTTGAGAACCCCATGAACAGTATGAAAAGGCAAAATGATAGGATACTGAAAGAGGAACTTCCCAGGTCAGTAGGTGCCCAATATGCTACTGGAGATCAGTGGAGAAATAACTCCAGAAATAATGAAGGGATGGAGCCAAAGCAAAAACAATACCCAGCTGTGGATGTGACTGGTGATAGAAGCAAGGTCGGATGCTGCAAAGAGCAATATTGCATAGGAACCTGGAATGTTAGGTCCATGAATCAAGGCAAATTGGAAGTGGTCAAACAAGAGATGGCAAGAGTGAATGTCAACATTCTAGGAATCAGCAAACTGAAATGGACTGGAATGGGTGAATGCAAGTCAGATGACCATTATATCTACTACTGCGGGCAGGAATCCCTCAGAAGAAATGGAGTAGCCATCATGGTCAACAAAAGAGTCCGAAATGAAGACCTAGCACAGCCAAAAATAAATCAATGAAATTTCTCTTAAAAAAAAAAAAAAAGCTAAAAGCTCTAAAAAAGTAATCAATGTTCTCTCATGATAGAAATTCTCAAGAAACTGCAGAGAAGGAGCCTACCTTAACACAATGAAGGCCATTTGTGACAAGCCCACAGGTCACATCACACTCAGTGGTAAAGGCTTTTCCTCTAAGATCAGGCACAAGGGGGCCCACTCTCACCCCTCCTGCTCAGCACAGTACTGGAAGTCCTAGCCAGAGCAATCAGGCAAGAAAAAGAAATAAAAGGCATCTAATTTGGAAAGAAAGAAGTGAATCATCTGTTTGCAGATGACATGATTTTATATGTAGAAAACCATGAAAACGTGACCGAAAAACTGTTAGAACTAATAAACAGATCAGTAAAGGAGAAGGTGGAAGAGGATGAGTTGGTTAGACAGCATCACTGGCTCAATGGCCATGAATCTGAGCAAACTCCGGGAGACAGAGGACAGAGGAGCCTCGAGTGCTATAGTCTATGAGGTTGCAAAGACTCGAACACGACTTAATGACTGAAAATCAACAACTGGCATAAAAGCAGATGCACAGACCAGTAGAACAGAACTGAGAGCCCAGAAATCAACCCCTGTGTATACAGTCAACTAATGTGAAAGGGGGCCAAGAATACCCAATGGAGAAAAGAGTCTCTTCAACAAACGGTACTGGGAAAACTAGATATTCACAAGAACAAGAATGAAATTAGACACATATCACATACCACTCACAAATTAACTCAAACTTGATTAAAGACTTAAGATGTAACCCCTGAAACCACAAAACTCCTAGAAGAAAACACGGGGAAGAGGCTTCTTAACATTGGTGTTGACAATGACTTTTCTGAATATACGAGAAGTATAAGCAACAAGCAAAGATAAACAAGAGGGACTACTTCAAACTAAAAAGTTTCCAGACAAAAGAAAAAAAAATCAACAAAGTGAAAAGCAAACCTATGGAATGGGAGAAAATATTTGAAAACCATTCATCTATTAAGAGATTAATTTCTAAAACATACTAGGAACTCCTACAATTCAATAGCAAAAAAAAAACAAACAAAAAAACCCCCATATTTTAAATGGGCAGGGGGACTGAATGAACATTATTCCAAAGCAACATACAAATAGTCAACAGTACATGAAAAGATCAAATCCCTTATCATTATACATATCCCTTATGATTATACAGAAGTGACAAATAGATTCAAGGGATTAGATCTGATAGACAGAGTGCCTGAAGAACTATGGACAGAGGTTCACAGCATTATACAGGAGGCCGTGATCAAAACCATTCCCAAGAAAAAGAAATGCAAAAAGGCAAAATGGTTGTCTGAGGAGGCCTTACAAATAGCTGAGGCAAAGTGAAAGGCAAAGGAGAAAAAGAAAGATATAACCATCTGATACAGAGTTCCAAAGAATAGCAAGGAGAGATAAGAAAGCCTTCCTCAGCGATCAGTGCAAAGAAATAGAGGAAAACAATAGAATGGAAAGACTAGAGATCTCTTCAAGAAAATTAGAGATACCAAGGGAACACTTCATGCAAAGATGGGCTCGATAAAGGACAGAAATGGTACGGATCTAACAAAGAAGAAGATATTAAGAAGAGATGGCAAGAATACACAGAAGAACTATACAAAAAAGATCTTAATGACCCAGATAACCACGATGGTATGATCACACACCTAGAGCCAGACATCCTGGAATGGGAAAGTCAAGTGGGCCTGAAGAAGCATCACTATGAAGAAAGCTAGTGGAAGTGCTGGAATTCCAGTTGAGCTATTTCAAATCCTAAACGATGATGCTGTGAAAGTGCTGCACTCAATATGCCAGCAAATTTGGAAAACTCAGCAGTGGCCACAGGACTGGAAAAAGTCAGTTTTCATTCCAATCCCAAAGAAAGGCAATGCCAAAGAATGTTCAAACTACTGCACAATTGCACTCATCTCACACACTAGTAAAGTAATGCTCAAAATTCTCCAAGCCAGGCTTCAACAGTACGTGGACAGAGAATCTTCCAGTTGTTCAAGCTGGATTTAGAAAAGGCCTCTGCCAATATCCACTGGATCATCAGAAAAGCAAGAGAGTTCCAGAAAAACATCTACTTCTGCTTCACTGACTACACTAAAGCTTTTGACTCTGTGGAATCCAACAAACTATGGAAAATTCTTCAAGAGATGCGAACACCAGACCACCTTCCCTGCCTCCTGAGAAAGCTGCATGCAGGCCAGGAAGCAACAGCCAGAACCGGACATGGAACAAGGGACTGATTCTAAACTGGGAAAGGGGTATGTCAAGGCTGTATATTGTCACCCTGCTTATTTAACTTCTATGCAGAGTACATCATGCGACATGCAGGGCTGGATGAAGCACAGGCTGGAATCAAGGCTGCAGGGAGAAATATCAATCACCTCAGATATGCAGATAACACCACCCTTATGGCAGAAAGTGGAGAAGAACTAAAAAGCCTCTTCATGAAAGTGAAAGAGGAGAGTGAAAAAGCTGACTTAAAACTCAACATTCAGGAAACTAAGATCATGGCATCCGGTCCCATCCGTTCAGTCAGTTGCTCTGTCGTGTCACTCTTTGCAACCCCATGGACTTCAGCACACCAGGCTTCCCTGTCCATCACCAACTCCCAGAACTCACTCAAACTCATGTCGATCAAGTCAGTGATGCCATCCAACCATCTCATCCTCTCTTGTCCCCTTCTCCTCCTGCCCTCAATCTTTCCCAGCATCAGAGTCTTTTCCAATGAGTCAATTCTTCACATCAGGTGGCCAGAGTATTGGAGTTTCAGCTTCAGCATCAGTCCTTCCAACAAATATTCAGCATCAGTCCTTTCCTTTAGGATTGACCGGTTTGATCTCCTTGCAGTCCAAGGGACTCTCAAGAGTCTTCTCAGTTCAAAAGCATCAATTCTTTGGCACTCAGCTTTCTTTACAGTCTAACTCTCACATCCACACGACTACTGGAAAAACCATAGCTTTGACTAGACAGACCTTTGTCAGCAAAAGTCTCTGCTTTTTAAAATGCTGTCTAGGTTGGTCAAAGCTTTTCTTCCAAGGAACAAGGTCTTTTAATTTCATGACTGCAGTCACCATCTGCAGTGATTTTGGAGCCCCAAAAAATAAAGTTTCTCACTGTTTCCATTGTCTCCCCATCTATCTGCCATGAAGTGATGGGACCAGATGCTATGATCTTAGTTTTCTGAATGTTGAGTTTTAAGCCAACTTTTTCACTCTCCTCTTTCACTTTCATCAAGAAGCTCTTTAGTTCTTCTTTGCTTTCTGCCATAAGGGTGGTGTCATCTGGACCATGTTTTGTCAGAACTCTCCACCATAACCCATCCGTCTTGGGTAGCCCTACATGGCATAGCTCATAGTTTTACTGAGTTAGACAAGGCTGTGGTCCACACGTCCGGTCCCATCACTTCATGGCAAATAGATGGGAAAACAATGGAAACAGTGACAGACTTTATTTTCTTGGGCTCCAAAATCAGATGCAGATGGTGACTACAGCCATGAAATTAAAAGATGCTTGCTCCTTGGAAGAAAAGCAATGACCAACCTAGACAGCATATTAAAAAGCAGAGACATTACTTTACTGACAAAGCTCCACCTGGTCAAAGCCATGGTTTTTCCAGTAGTCATGTATGGGTGTGAAAGTTGGACTATAAAGAGAGCTAAACACCGAAGAATTGATGCTTTTGAGCTGTGGTGTTGGAGAAGACTCTTAAGAGTCCCTTGGACTGCAAGGAGCTCAAACCAGTCAATCCTAAAGGAAATCAGTCCTGAATATTGATTTGAAGGACTGATGCTGAAGCTGAAACTCCAGTGCTTCGGCCACGTGATGTGAAGAGCTGACTCATCTGAAAAGACCCTGATGCTGGGAAAGATTGAAGGCAGGAGGAGAAGGGATGACAGAGGATGAGATGGTTGGATGGCATCACCGACTCAATGGAGTTGAGTTTGAGCGAGCTCTGGGAGTTGGTGAAGGACAGGGAAGCCTGGCATGCTGCAGTCCATGGGGTTGCAGAGTCAAACACAACTGAGCGACTGAGCAGAGCTGAACATGAAAAGGTGTTCAACATCACTGATCAACACAGAAATGCAAATCAAAACCAGCATTTCTAGTTCACTCAGGAAATAATAGCTCACCAATTAGAAACCTATGAGCGTAGACCAACAGAAGCCTTAGGTTAAGAAAAACAGCCTGACGACAACTCAAGGGCTTACCTCACAAGCCTTACACAGCTTGACTTGGTGCTAGAGCCTGAGACTTAGAGTCAGACCAGTGGGGTTCAGATCCCCAGCTGGTGGCCTTGGCCCTGGCCTGGCACCCTGCTGGACCACGGTGCCCTGAATGCAGAGTCGAGATGCAAATACCACCGAGAGGAGGGAGCTGCCCGAGCTGGCAGAGAAAGGGCTTGCCACTGTGGGCATCCTCCGTGCCATGAAGAGGGGCCTCACTGCAGAAGAGGGGGCCCGGCTCTCAGGGTGGAGGAAGGAGCTGCTCCCTGGAAACCTGCGCAGACCCAGGCAGGGCAGTGGGTGGAGGTGATGCTCTTACCCACTGGGCACTCCTTTCTCCTCGTCGCTCTCATACTCTGCAAGGACCAGCTCTTCCTCCCCAGAGGCCACCTGCTCAGGCTCTGTGCCTGTGGCCAGCATCTCACTGCTGAGCCGGAGCAGACGCTCTGTTTCCTCATCTTCCTGTCTCTGCGGGGCAAAGAGAAAGAAACCTTGGTGCTGGTGCCCCACCCACAACGAGGCAGCATCAGGCAGCCATGGCCAAGGGCAGTGCGCCTGCCATTGACAT
>NW_011494785.1:3673692-3677249 GCF_000754665.1 Bison bison bison | reverse complement strand
GGGCGGCCCCCCTGCCATTGACATGGGCCTCAAGCGACTGGTGCCAATGCCCCAGGACCAGTCCTTCAGCTCAGGCTGCCCCACTCCCAGGGAAGGGGCTGAGGGCCCGGCTGCTCACCCCGACCAGCTGCGTGGGCAGACGCTGCCTGGTCGTGGTCCCAGGGACCACACTCACCATGCGCTTGGCCGCGAACCGGAGCTTCGCGTTGTGACGGATCTGCTGCAGACGCTCTTCTCGCTTCTTCCTCCGGACCTGCTCCTCCTGGAGCGGGGGAAGCCAGAAGGGAGACTCCTGCAGGAAGCCCTGGAGCAGGCCGCTTCTGGAGCCGGGGTGCCCCAGTCCAGGGCTTTTCGCCTCTGGGCAGCCTGCCCTGCCCTGCTGGCCTCCAGTCGGCTGCAGCATGGCCAGGCCAGCAGACCCTGAGCCCCGGGCTCGCTGTAGAAAGGACACGCTCTCCAACCAGCATGGCCCTTGAGGCGTCCGGCGCCAGGGAAGCCAGGTCCGTGCTACCACTGGCAACAGTGCGGTTCCTCTCCCAGCAATGAAAGGAACTGCTGGTAAAGAACCCACCTGCCAATACAGGAGACCCGGGTTTGATCCCTGGGTTGGGAAGATCTCCTGGAAAAGGGAATGGCAACCCACTCCAGTATTCTTGTCTTGAGAACTCCATGGACAGAGGAGCCAGTGAGCTACAGTCCATGGGGTCGCACAGAGTCAGACACGACTGAATCGACTTAGCACGTACTCGTGAACGCCAACCTAGAGAAAGCCTGGTGACATCAGCTTACCACAGACAGTAAGGGCGCAGCACCATCCACCCAGGAGGTGGCCAGAGGACCCATAGCAAGGACACAGGCTGTCCGGCCTTGGGATTCACCTGACGTCACCCGGACGCCCCATTTCCCAGATCGCCCCACCTCCCATAACCCAATCTCACCTTCAATCGGTCCACCAAGTCCCTTTCTTCCTTCTTCTGCACAAACTGAGTGATCCAGTCGGGCTCTCCGGTGGCCCCTGGCGTGCCTGGGCTCCCCTGGCAGGAGGATGGGAGACCCAGGGCTGGGGCCAGCCCATTGTGTGAGGCCGGGGCTCCAGCCCCCAGCAGACGCTCCTCCTCTTGGCGTTTCTTCTGTTCAAAGTCGCGGAGCCAGGAGAGGGCCCCGCAGATGAGACTTAGGGATTTTCCCTACAGGCAGAAAAATCCTCTCAGACATAGAAGCCAAGAGACCCAGCTTCCTGAATGACCTTTCCTGTCGTAATAAAGCATCTGACGTTTAGTATCAGAGGGTGCTCCAAGACCTGCTTCTCAAAGGAAGAAAAGGGAAGGGAACTGGCCTTTTCCTAGATCACAGCTAAGAAAAAAAAATATATAAAAGTGAAATTCTTTATGTCTTCACTGTTCTTCAAAGAATAAAAGAGGCTTATCAAACTACCTGTAAGTACCACAAGTCATCACAATGAGAAGAATGGCAGAAACTGAATAAATAGCCCAGAAAATGAATTAAGGCTCCCCCACCGAAAGGGGCACGTCATGAAATCCTGGATACAACCTGCTGAGGCAGAGATGCAGTCAACACATCCGTGCAGACAGAAGGCGATTGGCCCCGGGAGTACCAGTGCTATGAAATTTTGAAGCAAACCAATTGCTCTGGAGAATACATCTATTGGTTTAAACTTCAGACTTTTCCCTGGGGGTCCTTGATGTGCATTGAATTGTGTCCCCCTGACCCCAGTGTCTCAGAATGCGGCCCCACTAGAAAACAGACATCCTGAGTTAAGAGAGGGTGGGCCCTGATCCGGAGGAACAGCGTCTGTGTGTATGTTCTCAGTCGCATCTGATTCTGTGCAACCGCATGGACTGTAGCCCAGCAGGTTTCTCTGTCCATGGAATTTCCCAGGCAAGCATACTGGAGTGGGTTTCCATTCCCTTCTCGAGGGGATCTTCCCGACCCAGGGATCGAACCCATGTCTCTTGCATCTCCTGTGTCGACAGTCAGGTTCTTTACCAGCTGAGCTACCAGGGAAGCCCGTATACACAACAGTACCCTTGCATAGTAAAAAGGGGAAATGTGGACACAGAAGCAACGAAGGCAGACAATGTGAAGAGACGGGAAGAAGCTTGCTGTCCACATGCCCAGGAGAGGGGCATGGACAGATCCTTCCCCCAGGCCCTCAGGAGGGACCTTGCTGACACCTTGATTCTGGACATCTAGTCTCCAGACGTGAGACCATAAATTGCCACATTTACTCCACTGTCTGTGGTGTTTTCTCACGGCAGCCCGGGCAGGCAGGCAAAGAGGATGACTGTATGATGAGCTGTAATGTTGAGACACCGCTGGATGGTGAAGAGAAGAACAGGTGTAAGTACGCTGAAAGTGACACAAACCTTTAAAAGACAACTGCTGACTTAAAAGTTATTCAAGAGAGAAAAAAAAAAAGAGACCGAAAATATGTAACTGCAGCAGGAGGGTGGGCAGAGGGAGGGGAAAGAGGTGGTCAGAAAGCTCATCTTACCTATGGCAAAGAGGCCCCAGTGACCACAGCCAATAAAGCAAAAAACAGCAGCATCGGCTTGTGATTTCAACATATGCAGACCAACGGTGTTTAAGAAATAGATAAGACAGGTCAAAGCACCAGCCCAAGGAACCAAGTTTGATAAATGTGACTTTTTAAACTACACATACTGTTCTTTGATTCAATGTTTTGTGTGACTTTAAAGAGAAGAGGACAAGGGACCTCCCTGGTGGTCCAGGGGTTGAGACTCCGTGCTTCTAAGCAGGGGGTGCAGGTCTGCTCCTTGGTCGGGGAGCTAAGATCCACATGCTGCATGGCGTGGCCAAAAATAAATAAATAGAGCTTCCCTGATGGCTTAGTGGTAAAGAATCCGCCTGCCAATGCAGGAGACACAGGTTCCATCCCTGATCTGGGAAGATCCCACATGCCCCAGAGCAACTAAGCCCATGCACCACAGCCGCTGAGCCTGTGCTCTAGAGTCTGGGAGCTGCAGCTACTGAGGCCCACATGCCCTAGAGCCCGTGCTCTGCTACAAAAGAAGCCACTGCAATGAGAAGCCTGCACAGTGCAACTAGAGGGTAGCCCCCACTGACCACCAGAAAAAAGCCGAAGCAGCAAATGAAGACCCAGCAGAGCCAAAAATAAACATAAAAAAATTATAAAAAAAAAAAAGATAAAAAAGAGAGAGGAAAAGATGCTTCATGACATCAGGTGAGGCAGATGGTCAGATGAGGACTTGAATGTCCTCAGATCTATTTACAGGAAGCCACTTCTGATCCCGGTCAGTCTTTCGGTGGGTTGGGAGGGAAGAAGTCCCATGCGCTGCATTATTTATTTATTTTTGGCCACGCTGCACGGCACCTGGGATCTTAGTTCCCCAACCAGGAATCAAACCCATAACCCTGCAGTGGAAGCGTGCACTGGCTATAAATGGAGGGCTGGAGACTGGCAGAAAGATGCTGCTTTAACAACTCCTCAACCCGCAGAGCATCCTCGTCCCACACAACATCCTCATCCGCATAGCAACTTCGTGATCCACACC
>NW_011494785.1:3658521-3673563 GCF_000754665.1 Bison bison bison | reverse complement strand
GCGTGAATCGGCAGGAGGGAGTCCCTCCCACTCACTGCGTCTGAAGGAACAAAACGGAACCAGAAGAGCAGCCCCGTCTGTGTCTCCCCAGGAAAAGATGACACACTCCCATCGGCGGATGAGAAGACATGAGTCACTTTCCTCTGTTCATTCAGTCAACACACACATTACCACCCCGGGCCAGCTAGGCCAAGCTCCCCAGGTGGCAGGGGCACAGAGGCAAGGCCCGAAAGGTCCTCCAGGTCACAGCCACGCCCGCACGGGCAGCCCGCTGTCGCATGGCACTTGCTGCAACAATAAAGTGCAAGAGAGGAGCCGGATCCCAACAGTCCTCAGTGGTCAACCTCCAATAAACCCCCTCCTTCCAGGCAAGGAAGGAAAACTGCGGGGCTCCAGACGGGGTTACTCTGGCCCTTGGTGACCTAGTTTGTGGAGAATAAACCCGTGTTTGATCTGTGAGTAAGCCAGACTAATTTCTGTTTCTCAGTTGTGTGCCCAGAGTAAGATGGAAGGTTTCAGTGCTCCGAGTTGTGGTTTCCACGGCCATTCAAATTCTCATTTGCCTCTAGCCTAATTTTTCTGTGACCCCAGGGCTGTGTTCAACTGTTTAATAGACAGGAGTGACTTACTCAGAATGATAAATAGAAAGAACAACCTTGTATATTTTTGAGATTAGTTGTTTGTCGGTTGCTTCATTTGCTATTATTTTCTCCCATTCTGAAGGCTGTCTTTTCACCTTGCTAATAGTTTCCTTTGATGTGCAGAAGCTTTTAAGTTTAATTAGGTCCCATTTGTTTATTTTTGCTTTTATTTCCAATATTCTGGGAGGTGGGTCATAGAGGATCCTGCTGTGATGTATGTCAGAGAGTGTTTTGCCTATGTTCTCCTCTAGGAGTTTTATAGTTTCTGGTCTTACGTTGAGATCTTTAATCCATTTTGAGTTTATTTTTGTATATGGTGTTAGAAAGTGTTCTAGTTTCATTCTTTTACAAGTGGTTGACCAGATTTCCCAGCACCACTTGTTAAAGAGATTGTCTTTAATCCATTGTATATTCTTGCTTCCTTTGTCAAAGATAAGGTGTCCATATGTGCGTGGATTTATCTCTGGGCTTTCTATTTTGTTCCATTGATCTATATTTCTGTCTTTGTGCCAGTACCATACTGTCTTGATAACTGTGGCTTTGTAGTAGAGCCTGAAGTCAGGTATACAATATATAAAAATATACAAGCAACTCCTACAGCTCAACTCCAGAAAAATAAATGACCCAATCAAAAAATGGGCCAAAGATCTAAATAGACATTTCTCCAAAGAAGACATACAGATGGCTAACAAACACATGAAAAGATGCTCAACATCACTCATTATCAGAGAAATGCAAATCAAAACCACTATGAGATACCATTTCACACCAGTCAGAATGGCTGCGATCCGAAAGTCTACAAATAATAAATGCTGGAGAGGGTGTGGAGAAAAGGGAACCCTCTTACACTGTTGGTGGGAATGCAAACTAGTACAGCCACTATGGAGAACAGTGTGGAGATTCCTTAAAAAACTGGAAATAGAACTGCCTTATGATCCAGCAATCCCACTGCTGGGCATACACACTGAGGAAACCAGAAGGGAAAGAGACACGTGTACCCCAATGTTCATCGCAGCACTGTTTATAATAGCCAGGACATGGAAGCAACCTAGATGTCCATCAGCAGATGAATGGATAAGAAAGCTGTGGTACATATACACAATGGAGTATTACTCAGCCATTAAAAAGAATACATTTGAATCAGTTCTAATGAGGTGGATGAAACTGGAGCCTATTATACAGAGTGAAGTAAGCCAGAAGGAAAAACACCAATACAGTATACTAACGCATATATATGGAATTTAGAAAGATGGTAACGATAACCCTGTATACGAGACAGCAAAAGAGACACTGATGTATAGAACAGGCTTATGGACTCTGTGGGAGAGGGAGAGGGTGGGAAGATTTGGGAGAATGGCATTGAAACATGTGAAATGTCATGTATGAAACGAGATGCCAGTCCAGGTTCAATGCACGATGCTGGATGCTTGGGGCTGGTGCACTGGGACGACCCAGAGGGATGGTATGGGGAGGGAGGAGGGAGGAGGGTTCAGGATGGGGAACACATGAGAAATAAAGGAATAAAAAATTTAAAAAAAAAAAAAAAACAACCTTTCTAAGCTTCACACCATGACTCTCTGTGCAGGCAGATGAGCATGCTCTGGTGGCCTCTGACTTGTCATCAGCGTCTCCCCAGACCTTCTCGGGCCCCACTGGTCATACTTACAGTGCCGGTTGGACTCTCAAATATCCCAATCTTGCCAGCCTCCAGCACCTGGTACAGTGCTGCCATGAAGTCTTTCTGGATGGCATATGGTGTGAAGGGAAACGGGAAGTGGATGCCACCAGCCTCCTGGGTCTCGTCAGCCATAATCCTGGAGGGAAAGAAAGCCAGCAGCTCTCTGATGGACAAGTACTGGCCTGAGATCTAGAACAGTTCCTAAGAGCAGCTTTAGTACTAGTTACCCACTTTCTCCCCAGAGGGGACCATTTTTGGCAAGCAAATATCTCTCCAACTGTGGGCCTCTCCACGAGGCCTGGCCAGAGTCGCAGTTCATCCAGAGACATTCATCAAAACTGGACACAGGGGAATTTGGCCCAGGCAGCCCTAACAGAAACCCCTGCTGCTCCACCTGCCTGCACACCTTTCTAAAGGCGTGGAGATTTCCCCTGGATGGCCTGTCATTATATCTCCAGCCATTTACGCTTTCTCTCCCGGCCACACCTCCCAGCCATGCCTGCATGGGAGAAGCCTAATGGCTGCAGAAATAATGACACACCTCCCGGCCACGCCACCATGTTCCGTTTTCCTCTTCTTCTGACCCTGGTTTCTCTGAGACAGCTCTTACACACCCTTTCTTCCTTTAATCACCATCTTCCATCCTGGCCCCCGCTCTTTCTCTTTGGAAGTCACTGCTCTGAGCTAGGTAAACGGGACCAGCTCACCTCAGTACAAATATGAATAAATCTAAATCCCATGTACACCTCCGCTACACAAGTGGCCTCAGGAAGACCAGTGACCATGTTGATTCACTTATGAGGAGAGGGAGCTGCACGGTGTTCTTCCAGTTAAGAGTTTAGGGGTAGTTAAAATGAGGACTGAGGTGGAACGATAAAAATAAGGATGACAAAACCAGGACAGTTCAATAGCAGAGGTAGGCCTGTAATCAAAAACCCACTAAAACATGGAGGGAAAGGAGACAGGCCCTAACAAACCCAAATACCTGCCCTGTGTTAAACACTCCACAGGCCCTTCCATTTTTGTCCTCTTGTTTAATCTGCACAATACTGTAAGGATATAGTTGTTGGATCCTGACACAGAAATTAAATAACTGTTCAAAAGACTCAGCTCAGAAAGGAAACCCAGGGATCCAAGCCCAGGTTCACATGGCTGTTCTAGTCCAACTCATGTGTCAGCAAAAGAGAACTAGCATCAATAAAAGGGAGATTTACTGAAAAGATACATACTTGGAGATTAAGAATACAGCCGATCTGGGAAATCCAAGAGCAGAAGCCATGGACAGGGTAGTACTTCTTGCAGACTAGAACTGCAGAGTGGTTCAGGTTTTAAGACGGTTCCAGGAAGTCCACCAGCAGTAAATGCCTTGGGATTCCCAGTTCTTCTGCTCCAACACATGCCACGTGGGGCCTGCCCAGCCTCCTCTGCTCAATCGCTGCTTCAGCTTTACCCAGACACTAGCCTGCACACTGCCTCTGCAGCCCCTTAACCTTCTGGCTTCAGGTCCCCCTGTCAAGCAAAGTCTTCTGTTTCCTAGTTCTAAATCCCAGGAGAGAAATTTGACCACCCCCTGCCCAACCCTTTTGTTTTTTATTTTTAACTGGCGTTTATTCTTTACCGTAAAGAATTCACCTGCAATGAGGGAGACCTGGGTTCAATCCCTGGGTCGGGAAGATCTCCTGGAGAAGGGAACAGCAACCCCACTCCAGTATTCTTGCCTGGAAAATTCCATGGACAGAGGAGCCTGGCAATTATAGTCCATGGGGTTGCAAAGAGTTGGACATGACTAACACTTAACTTGTAATGATGGGATGAGCTACATGGATACATATATATGGACACATATATCTCTTCTCTGTTGGATATCCCTCCCAGCCCTCCTCCCTCCCACCCCTCTACGTCATCACAGAGCACCAAGCTGAGCTCCCTGTGCTGTACAGCAGCTTCCCACTATCTATTTCACACATGGTAGTGCGTATATGTTAATCCTCATCTCCCAATTCGTCCCACTCTCCCTTCCACCCCGCGCACCGTGTCCACTTGTCCGTTCTCCACATCTGCATCTCTACCCCTGCCCTGCAAATCTCCTGTCTTTAAAGACAGATTTCTCGACAGCCTAGAGACCACTGGCTGAGCCATGATATAATCAGCCTGGGCCTTGTGCCTGCCGTCCCTCTCTGCTTGGGGACTGGAGTCCTGGACATTTAGGACTCAGCTCCTCAGAGGCCTCTCACTCTATTTGCCACCCTCTAGTGGTCAAACCGGAGAAGGCAATGGCACCCCACTCCAGTACTCTTGCCTGGGAAATCCCATGGACAGAGGGGTCTGGTGGGCTGCAGTCCATGGGGTCGCTAGGAGTCGGACACGACTGAGTGACTTCACTTTATTTTTCACTTTCATGCATTGGAGAAGGAAATGGCAACCCACTCCAGTGTTCTTGCCTGGAGAATCCCAGGGACGGGGGAGCCTGGTGGGCTGCCGTCCATGGGGTCGCACAGAGTCGGATACGACTGAAGCGACTTAGCAGCAGCAGCAGCAGCAGTGGTCAAACACCTCTCCAAACACACACACTGCTCTGCTTTGTCATTCTTTTATCTCATTATTTGAAACACTGTATTTTTGTTGCTCATAGCTCTCAGCACTATCTGAACTTATTTACTGTCCTCCCCCACTAGAATATAAACAGCATAAAAGGAGGAACCTTGACTGCCTTGCTCTTCCCTGCCCTAGCATTCAGGGTTGCTCTGGCACTTAGCAGGCAATCGATAAACAGGCAATAAATGAATACCCAGTCTGAGGTAGGGGCTGTGGGAGGGGCTTTCTGTTATTCAGAGAGATATGGAGAGAATATCTATTACTTCAGTGTCTAGTCCAACGGCCAGTTCTTTGATGGTTTCAAACTGTTTTCATATAACCTCACAACCCTATGCAGTCAGGATTTTTATTAGTTCTATTTCACAGTTGAAGAAACCAGGGCTCAGAAAAGTTAAGTGATTTGCTCACAATCACTCAGCAAGCGCTTGAATCCAAGATTTTAACATATATCTGCCTGAGCCAGGGCTTCCCAGGTGGTTCAGTGGTTAAAGAATCCGCTTGCCAAGCAGGAGACCTGGGCTTGATCCCTGAGTCGGGAAAATCCCCCAGAGAAGGGAATAGCTACCCACTCTGGTATTCTTGCCTGGGCAGAGCAGCCTGGCAGGCTACAGTCTGTGGGGTCACAAAAGAGTTGGACACAACGAAGCGCCTAAACAGCAGCAGCAGCCTCTGAGCTCCTGAGCTATAGATTTCTAATCTTCCTCCCACCAGGGTAAGTAGGATGAAAAGACTTGGTTACCAAACTTTAGAATGACAACACGAAACAATAAAGAACAAAAGTAATTATTATTTCACTTCTCTGTGGGTGGTAATTAGGGATCTCATTATTCCAGGAGCAGCACAAGCTAAACCATAAGTGAAAAAAGGGTTTAGCTAAATCCAAGGATAAAGGATTCACTAAGTGCTGTTTTAAAGATGTTTAGTATAACTTTTCCAATCTCTTCAGGCTGGTTGCCTGGACATGAGCCCACACACACACAAGTTGTCCCTAGAACTCCCCACCAGTGTGAAGACACAAGGAACGGCAATCTCACGCTCACTCAATGGGTTAAGACACACGAAGGTATCTCAGGTACAGTTCAGTCGCTCAGTCGTGTCCGACTCTTTGCGACCCTATGGACTGCAGCACACCAGGCCTCCCTGTCCATCACCAACTCCCGGAGTTTACTCAAATTCATGTCCATTGAATCGGTGATGCCATCAGACCATCTCATCCTGTCGTCCCCTTCTCCTCCGGCCTTCAATCTTTCCCAGCGTCAGGGTACACACAAGTCCTGAAAGTACTCATTTTCTCATTTTCTGTAGTCTTCGATGATCACTTATTTACCTGGGTACAAGCCTGCTACAGACAGATGGTGTTCCCCCTACCCCAAATTCATGTGTTAAAAGCCCTAACCCTCATTGTGAGGCTGTATCTGGAGAAAGAGCTTTTAGGGAGTAATTAACATTAAATGTGGAGAAGGAGATGGCAACCCATTCCAGTATTCTTGCCTGGGAAATCCCATGGATAGAGAAGCCTGGTGGACTTACAGTTCATGCAGTTGCAAAGAGTCGGACGCTACTGAGTGACTAACATTTTAACATTAAATGAAGGAGGTAATTAGGATTAAATGGAGTCCTAATGGTGGGGTCCTGTCCCCTATAGGACTGGTGGCCTTGGACTTCCCAGCCTAAAGACCTGGAGAGAGAAGTTCCCTGTTCAGGCCTCCCAGCCTATGGCAGCCTGAGCAGGTGAGACACCTGTATTCCAGGTACCATCCTACTGTTCTCCTCCTAAAGCGCTTTAACTCCACATACCTGGGAGACAACGTGGCTCTAGCTCACCTGCTGTGAATCTGGGGTGGCAGGGCTGAGAGCTGCCAGCTGGCCCCAACCCCACGTCCTCGTCTTGCTTCTGTCTCCCACCCGGCTCTGCTCTCGGAGCAGTCACACTGTGTGACGATTTAGCTGCACTTTTCACGGCACTGCCTCCCACAGTTCAGTTCAGTCGCACAGTCGTGTCGGACTCTTTGCGACCCCATGAATCGCAGCACGCCAGGCCTCCCTGTCCATCACCAACTCCCGGAGTTCACCCAAACTCATTTCCATCTGTCCCAGTCCTCTTGGCCAGCCACTGCTCCACAAGGATTCGCCGAGTGGCAGGATGGCTCTGGGGGGTCAGACTGCCCAATTTGGGATCCCACCTGTATCCCCGGAGAAGGCAATGGCACCCCACTCCAGTACTCTTGCCTGGGAAATCCCATGGCAGAGGAGCCTGGTAGGCTGCAGTCCATGGGGTCGCTAAGAGTCAGACACGACTGAACGACTTCATTTTCACTTTTCACTTTCATGCATTGGAGAAGGAAATGGCAACCCACTCCAGTGTTCTTGCCTGGAGAATCCCAGGGACGGGGGAGCCTGGTGGGCTGCTGTCTATGGGGTCGCACAGAATCGGACACGACTGAAGTGACTTAGCAGTAGCACTAGCAGCAGTAGCCTGTATCCCCGCTTAAGTCCACATCTCTGACTCCGTTTCCCCAGCTGTAGGGGGCAATCAGTTCAGTGGCTCAGTTGTGTCAGACTCTTTGCGACCCCATGGACTGCAGCACGCCAGGCTTCTCTGCCCAACGCCAGCTCCCGGAGTTTACTCAAACTCATATCCATCGAGCTGGCGATGACATCCAACCATCTCATCCTCTGTCATCCCCTTCTCCTCCTGTCTTCAATCTTTCCCAGCATCAGGGTCTTTTCTAATGAGTCCTGTTCTTCGCATCAGGTGGCCAAAGTATTGGAGTTTCAGCTTCAGCATCAGTCCTTCCAATGACTATTCAGGACTGATTTCCTTTAGTATGGACTGACTGGATTTCCTTGCAGTCCAAGGGACTCTGTCCTTTGCAGGGGACGGGGAACGGCGCATTCGGCGGCCCTGCAGGGATCAGCAGGTACTACCACGTGCAAAGCGCGCTCACCACCTCCGGCGGAACCGCCCCTCAGCCACCAGCTGGCGACCAGGTCCCGCCCCGCGGCCTCTCCCGCCCTCCCATTGGTGCCTGACCTGTCGATCACACGGCGACCCCGCCCCAGGACGCTTTCCCGCCACCGGCCAGTCCCGCTCCCCGGCAGATCCACCAGTCTGCCCTTTCTCATCTCGCTCCACGTTCTCGGCACCGCGCTCACCTTCCTCGGCGGGAGGGCTGCTCCGCCGAGGCCAGACCGGCGAGCAGTCCAGGCGGACGCCGCTGAACCTGAAACTCCGGCTCCTCGCCGGTGTCAGCGTCTTCCAGGGCAGCACGCCGCGCTGCACGCTCCCCGCCCCCAGCATTGCGCATGCGCACCCCGGGGCTCGGTGGGGCGGGTCCCCGTGTTGCGCCACTACGCTTGCGCGGCCGGCTAGTCCCGGGCTCTGTCTCCATAGCCAAATAGAGCGTCCCGTCGCTGCGCTCCGGGGTCACTGCGCGTGCGCGCTCCTTGGCTTACCCTGGGGATGGAGTTCGCGTTTGGTGTCTCTGCGCGTGCCCGGCGCGTTCAGCTGGGGCGGGAACCCTAGAGGAGGGATCGTGATCTGGGATCTGTACCCTTCCTTCTCTGCGCCCTCCGCCGCCGTCCGTGGGGGGTGTTTCTTTGCCAGCTGGGAGACATAAATACTGAAGGCATTGGCACCCCACTCCAGTACTCTTGCCTGGAAAATCCCATGGACGGAGGAGCCTGTTGGGCTGCAGTCCGTGGGGTCGCTGAGAGTCGGACACGACTGAGCGACTTCACTTTCACTTTTCACTTTCATGCATTGGAGAAGGAAATGGCAACCCACTCCAGTGTTCTTGCCTGGAGAATCCCAGGGACGGGGGAGCCTGGTGGGCTGCCGTCTATGGGGTCGCACAGAGTCGGACACGACTGAAGCGACTTAGCAGCAGCAGACATAAATCCTGAGCGCAGTCGGTTGACTTCAATTGACCATGTTTATCGAACAGGTGGCGCTAGTGGTAAAGAACCCGCCTGCCAGTGCAGAAGACTTAAGAGACACTGGTTCGATCCGTAGGTTGGGAAGATCCCCTGGAGGAGAGCATAGGCAACCCACTCCAATATTGGTGCCTGGAGAATCCCATGTAGCTTGGTGGGCTATAGCCCATGGGGGTCGCAAACAGATGCGGCTGAACCGACCTGGCACCACCTAAGGACCAGGTGCGTAGCTGACTAAGGAAGCCAGTATTCTGGTCCTGGAACTGAGCCTGGTAAAACCAGCTTCCTCTGCCCAGGTTTTCATTAACATCTTTATCTAAAACTTTACTCCCTTTCTTATCCCGCACCTGTTGCCCTCAGGATTGAAAAGTATCCAAGAAAAGGGGGGATTGGAACCCAGCAGCACCCTACAAGGGCTTCCCAGGTGAAAACACCTCTCCCTGTTCTCTTTCTTGTTTGTAGAAAAGGGCTTTGGTCTTTTGATACCCTTCCTGAGTTCCCCAGGGAAGGCACAGGCAATTATTGATAAAGGAACACAGAAACAGAACAGTTAAACAGAAGTTAGGAGCATCATTCATTGATAAAACAACCCTGGAGCCTCCTCAAGACGTATACGTAGTAATCTGACACCCATCTTTGAGCAGTTCTGTGGGAACTGAGACCCTCACCCCGGGGAGGACGGTGGCTACAAGCTGAGCACAAGCATGTGAAACCCAGACTGTCTGGAACCAGAAGGTTGAAGATTAAGATACCTGAAACACTGCCCTATTACCTCATCTCCAACCAATCAGAAGACAGCCGCTGTGCTCCTGGCTCAGTCCTGCAGTCAGCCTTGTACTTTCCCTCACCACAACCCGCTGTCAGGAAATTGACTGCCATGTGGAGGGTTGTTCAGTCGCTCAGTCGTGTCCAACGCTTTGCAATCCCATGGACCACCACGCAGTGTGGAGGGGGAGCAGCTCCGAAGCTCAATCTGGTCATAGACCCTGCTCCTGTCTGACCTTAATGTGAGACCCAGTTATTTTACCTCTGGAATGGACAGCACCTCCCCAGCCCACCTCAGCAGGGTTGAGACAGACTAAGTGATTAAATAGTTAATCCCACTAAGGGGTTCTATATAGAAAGACGGGAGACTCCTGTAAGTTAATGATTACTTGAGAAAGCAGGTGTGCTTAGCAACACACCCATGTGACAGAAGCATGAGATATGCCCCCAGACAATAAAACAGTGGTGGCATGAGCCCCACATCCTGCCCAGTGAGCTCAGTAAGTTAGTGATCCCTAGGACATGCTCTCTGCACAGATGAAAAATAATATTGTTTGTGAACCTAGATTAACCATGCAGGGACAAGAAAACTCCCCTGCTCAACCCGGAGGAGGAACTAATGATGAAAATGACATCTACTCAAGAAAGACAAAGAAGGTCTTATCCCCCTCCCCACTTTTCCTTTGATTATAAAACTGTAGCCCAGTACGTCCTCAGCATATGGCATGTTTTGCCCACCTGCTTAAAAGCCTCACACATGTCCTATTCCGGTAAATCACTTATCTACCACTTTGCTGTTACTGAATTCTTCTCTGCGCTGAGACATAAAGGACTATGGTAACGAAGCTCTTCGGAGCCCCTGTGAAATGACACTTTCTGGTCTGGAAGCCAAGTTGAGGACTGTTGCTACTGGCCCCAGTCCTGCCTCGGGGGGTTCACCTGGTCGGGAGGGTAGAGCACATCTCCTCACCCCCTCGGACGTGGTTCTTCTTTGTCCATTCAGGGATTGGACTGCATGACCCCTGTGAGCTTTTCTGAAGGCACATCCAGTGTGTGTTTTCCAATACCACACAATAACCCAGTTTTGACACTACCTGCAGGTAACTGGGATCCCACATGTCAGGGGCTGAGTCCCACAGGACTGCAACATGAGACAGCCCCAAGGCCAGGTCATCATCTGTGCTGCTCGCCTTGTTGTTGTTGTTGTTCAGTCACTCAGTCGTGTCCGACTCTTTGTGACTTCATGGACTGCATCACGCCAGGCTTCCCTGTCCTTCACTGTCTCCCAAAGTTTGCTCAAACTCATGTCCATTGAGTCAATGATGCCATCCAACCATCTCATCCTCCATTGCCCTCTTCTCCTCCTGCCTTCAGTGTTTCCCAGCATCAGGGTCTTTTCCAGTGAATCAGTTCTTCGCATCAGGTGACTGAAGTATTGGAGCTTCAGCTTCAGCATTGGTCCTTCCAATGAATATTCAGGGTTGATTTTCTTTAGGATTGATTGGTTTGATCTCCTTGCTGTCCAAGGGACTCTCAAGAGTCTTCACCAGCACCACAGTTGTTAAGCTACTACTGACTATAGATCAGAGGTTCCCACAAGCTCCTCCTTGGGTTTGATTAATTTGCTAGAGAGACTGACAGAACCAAGGAAAACATTTTACTTATGAAAACATCAGTTTATGTAAAAAGACATAACTCAGGAACCCAGGAGGAAGAGATGCACAGGGCAAGTGTATGCTGAGGGAGCGGAGTTTCCACTTTCCCTACACCTCCATGAGCTCACCAACCCAGAAACTCTCCAAACCTCATCTTTCCATGTATTTAATAGAGGCATCATTACGTCACGCACAAGTTAATTAAATCAATGGTCATTGGTGATTTCTTCCTTTTTTTTCCTTTTGTGGCCACATCCTGCTACACGTGGGACCTTAATTCCCCAACCAGGGACTGAACTAGCCTAGCGTCCACTGCCTTGGAAGGCAGAGTTTTAACCACTGGACCACCATGGAAGTCCCATTGATGATCGAACTCCATCTCCAGCCCCCTCCCCTCCCAGGAGGCTTGGGGATGGGCCTGACCATTCCCACCTCCTAGTCACCCAGTTTGTTCCCCTGGCTCACAACCTTAGGCTGGTTACCTAGGGGCTTCCCCAAAATCACATCATTAACATAACAAGAGACACCTGTATGTCTTTCAAGGATTTTAGGAGCTCTGCTAAGAGCTGGGACAGAGGCCAAAAGTATATTTATTATCACAATATCTCAGGAAGGGTCTATGAAATTACAACTGGGGGCATTTTATGCTAAATGGTCCCTGGGAATGACCTTGGTAATTGGTGTGATTTCCTGGCAAGATAAGAAACTTTAGGGACAGTTTCTGAGGCTTAAAGGAAAGGTTTTCAAGAAGAGCCAGTGTTACAAGTTGTGTAAAAACCTGGGGGTGGGAATTTACAAAAGGATGATTCCAGAGCCTGTTTTCTGTCAGTACTTCCAACTATCACTGACTGGTGTAGTTTGAAAAGGGCAAAGTACTATCACCCTTTGGAATGCATTTAATTTTTACATCGGACACAATTCAGTTCCTAGCACAAACCATGGATTCATGTCTTCTACATATATATGTGTTCAGTCATTCCAACTCCTTGCGGTCCCATGGACTACACCCCACCAGGCTCCTCTATCCATGGAATCTTCCAGGCAAGAATACTGGAGTGGGTTGCCATTTCCTACAACAGGGGATCTTCCCGACCCAGGGATTGAAACCACAACTCTTGCATTTCCTGCAAAGACAGGCTGATTCTTTACCACTAGTGCCATCTGGGAAGCCCCTAGAGAATGGGCCCTTTGGAATGAGGCCCATCAAAATCCTGAAAAGGTCTCTGATGCTTCAGTCTTAAGTTTATGTAAATGTTGCATTTACTATACAACCACTGCTTGTTTCCACATTTAAAAATTGTCTTAAAGTAATTGTCATCTGGTAAACTTGACACTTCAAGAAAATGTACTGCGTTTTGGTCTATTTTTTCAAAGTTCCCCCTCCCCATTCTAAACACACACACACACACACACATCCCTAGAGTACAAATTCTCTAAGAAGCATCATGGGAGGAATAGAAGATGATAATACTTGGGGTCTGGTTGTAGAAGACTTTAAAGTGTGAAAGTGAGTCGCTCAGTCATGTCCGACTCTTTGTGACCCCATGGATTGTATATGTATAATTCTCCAGACCAGAATACTGGAGTGGGTAGCCTTTCCCCTTCTCCGGGGGATCTTCCCATCCCAGGGATCGAACCCAGGTCTCCCACATAGAAGGCGGTTTCTTTACCAGCTGAGCCACCAGGGAAGCCCAGAAAACTTTAAACAGCAAGCTAACAAGTTTAGACTTTATCTTATAAGCCATTTGTACATCACTGAAATGTTTTTTTAACAGAGGAGTGAAATTGCAAAAGCAGTGTCTTGGAAATAATAAACCAGAAGCAGGGTGAAGAATAGCTTGGAGGGGAAAGAAACCAAAAGCAAGCAAACAAGTCAGGTTATGCAATAAACCAGACAATGCAGTAGGGACTTGGATCTCAAGAGCGTCAATAAAAATGGAGGATAGGGACTTCCCTGGCAGCCCAGTGCTTTAAGACTTCACCTTCCAATGCATGGGGTGAAAGTTCAATCCCTGATCAGGGAGCCAAGATCCCACATGCCTCGGGGTCAAAAAACCAAAACGTAAAACAGAAGCAATGTTGTAACGCATTCAATATTCTCCTAGTTAAACCCCTGTTTAAACCCCTAGTTTAACTCCTGTTAAACCCCTAGTTAAACCCCTGTGGCTTCCTGTTTCCTCCATGGGTCTGGCCCAGGCTCCACTGCACAGCAGTCAACAACCCCTCCGTGGCCCCCACTTCTGAGTCTTTCCATCCCTCTCCATCACCCTTTGTTCAAGCTGAGCTTGCCGTGGAGGGTCAGGCTCACTCAGCTGGTTTTGAAGCAGCAGGGAAGGGGGCTGTGAGACTCTATTTGTGTTTTGTAATAGGTTCATTTGTACCGCTTTTTTATATTCCACATATAAGTGATGTCATTTGATATGTGTCTTTCTCTGATTTACTTCACTCAGTATGACAGTCTCTAGGTCCATCCACGACGCTGCTTGCTGTTGCTGTTCAGTCGCTCAGTCGTGTCTGACTCTTCGCGACCCCACGGACTGCAGCACGCCAGGCTTCCCTGTACATCACCAACTCCTGGAGCTTGCTCAAAGTCAAGTCCATCGAGTTGGTGATGCCGTCCAACCATCTCGTCGTCTGCCATCCCCTTCTCCTGCCTGCAATCTTTCCCAACATCAGGGTCTCTTCCAATGAATCAGCTCTTCCCATCAGGTGGCCAAAGTATTGGAGATTCAGCAGGCTGCTAATGGGCATTATTTCATTCTTTTTACGTTGACTCACTCCTTTAGATCATGGACTCCTCCAGAGTGGGGTGTCAGATTGGCACCCCCAGTGCCCAGCGCAGAGCTTGGCACCTGGTGGGCACTCATTGACTCCTGGAGATGGCGCTGAGGTTGTGCCTGCAGGATAGGGAACTGACTGCTGCCCTCTCCTGGCAACAAGAGGCATTGTCCAGACCACAGACTTCCCTCCCATCCTTTGCCAAAAAAGAAAAGGAGGAAAGGGAGGCAGTGCCTAAAGACAAAGAAAGCTCCAGTCACTCTTTCTAACTCTTAAATACTTGTGAATTAAGAATATGGGCAGAAAGTGGATTCATGGGCTGGGTGCTGAGGATGGTTGGGAAGTGACAGCCAAAAGGTATGAGATTTCTTTACAGGGTAATGAAGATGTTGTAAAATGAGTTGTAGGGACCTCCCTGGTGGTCCAATGGTTAAGACACCACACTTCCAATGTAGGGGACCCAGGTACCTGGGTTTGATCCCTGGTTGGGGAACTAAGATCCCACAAACCTCGAAACGAAATAAATACATAAATAAAATGGATTAGAGTGGCGATTGCATGACTCTGTTAAAAGCCCCTGAATTGTACACATCTTTTCCATGAAGTGTAGCTTGAAGGATTTTAATTTCCTGACCAGGGATCGAACCCAGATCCTCCACAGTGAACATACAGAGTCCTTACCACTGGACCTGCAGGGAACTCTCTGAATTGTACACTTTAAATGGATAAGTTATATGGTATCTGAATTCTATCTCAGTAAGGCTGTTACCAACATCCGCTGGATCATGGAAAAAGCAAGAGAGTTCCAGAAAAACATCTATTTCTACTTTATTGACTATGCCAAAGCCTTTGACTGTGTGGATCACAATAAACTGTGGAGAATTCTGAAAGAGATGGGAATACCAGACCACCTGACCTGCCTCTTGAGAAATTTGTATGCAGGTCAGGAAGCAACAGTTAGAACTGGACATGAAACAACAGACTGGTTCCAAAT
>NW_011494785.1:3654491-3658421 GCF_000754665.1 Bison bison bison | reverse complement strand
AGGAAGCAACAGTTAGAACTGGACATGGGCCAACAGACTGGTTCCAAATAGGAAAAGGAGTACGTCAAGGCTGTATATTGTCATCCTGCTTATTTAACTTATATGCAGAGTACATCATGAGAAACGCTGGACTGGAAGAAACACAAGCTGGAATCAAGATTGCCAGGAGAAATATCAATAACCTCAGATATGCAGATGACACCAGCCTTATGGCAGAAAGTGAAGAGGAACTAAAAAGCCTCTTGATGAAAGTGAAAGAGGAGAGTGAAAAAGTTGGCTTAAAGCTCAACATTCAGAAAATGAAGATCATGGCATCGGGTCCCATCACTTGATGGGAAATAGATGGGGAAACAGTGGAAACAGTGTCAGACTTTATTTTTCTGGGCTCCAAAATCACTGCAGTTGGTGACTGCAGCCATGAAATTAAAAGACGCTTACTCCTTGGAAGGAAAGTTATGACCAACCTAGATAGCATATTGAAAAGCAGAGACATTACTTTGCCAACAAAGGTTCGTCTAGTCAAGGCTATGGTTTTTCCAGTGGTCATGTATGGATGTAAGAGTTGGACTGTGAAGAAGGCTGAGCGCCGAAGAATTGATGCTTTTGAACTGTGGTGTTGGAGAAGACTCTTGAGCGCCGGCGCAGGCTCTACTCGAGCTGATGCGATCAAGCTCCCTCCCTCCCTCCCTCCATCCCTGGGTCCCTGGGCCATGTCCCTACAATGGGAAATCCAGGGCAGCTACCTGAATAGTCTGGGTCTGAGCCCAGTGATCCCAGGTGGCCTTGCACACTCAGTTCAGCACCTGCCCTTGGAACAAATCGGGGGACAACTGGAAGGGCTGTCACCGAGGAAAAGTGCAACGCTGCCCTGAGTTCAGTGCCCAGCGCACTGTCACCAGCTCTCAGCTCCAGGGCCCTAAGGTCGCCTGCAGCTCCAAGCCTATGGGCCCGGCCGCCCGCCCACTCCATGCCTGGAGGTCTCCGGACCCACTCAATAAATAGCTTTGCACCAACTGGCCATCAATAGGTAATACAGACGGTGAGCGTTAAGTGGGTGCAAGTTGAGAAAGAATAGTTAGGACGTCGCCACTGATCAGTGAAGCCCCTGAGGAACCCAGAGCCCCGTGCAGAAAGACACCCCTTCCCCCTCCGCCCTCTACCTGGGATCCCTGAGTACTCCCACCCCGCCCCACCCCCCTGGCTAGGGGCGCCCAGAAACCCGGGAAGAAAAAAGCTGAGGCCGTCAGCCCGAGGACACGCCCAAAAATAGTGCCCCTGGAGGAAGCTGGCTTGGGGAGGAAGGCTGCTGAACAACACACCTGCAGGGCCTTTGGGAAGACATGAACTCTCAGGTGCTTCTGAGTACACGTTTTGGCTACATGCTGAAAGGATAAATAGCAAAGTCAATATTTGACTAGAGCTGACTGTGACCGACACAGATGGACTTTTGGGATACAAGAGTAAATCTGAGCTTTCATACAAGCTTTTTTTGTTGTTATTATTTTACGATTTAAACATTTAAAAATATTAGCAGACCAGTTACAGAAGTTTGATGTAATACCAAAGAAACAATAATTTCTTAATTTCTCAATAGTAAGAGCTGCTGGCTTGCCCCTGTGGTCACTGCAGAGCACATTTATGATGGTAAACACATTCACTCTCCACTGAGGCCGATGCAGGGCTGGGTTCCTCCCAAAAGGGGATCCTAGTTCCAGTTATGCTGATTAGATCTGATGCCCTGGACCCACATGTGATCCTTGATCACAGACAGGTTTGGGGAAGGTGGAAATGAGGCATTTGGTTATTGGACACTCCCATGAATGAGGCCAAAGCCAAATTTCAGTTTACCTACAGACATGGAAGGATGAAGACAGGCTACTTTTTATTGTCCCAAAGAGCAAAACAAAACAAAATATATTTATCTTAAGTGTGAAATTAGATTTTATCTTTTAAAAGAAGGAAAATACTCCTTTCTTTCAGTAGGACAGGCACCAAATATACCATCTGCTTTCCCCCAAGGAGATCGGAAACCCAAGGAAATAATATTAAGATCAAGTCTTTACTTCACAGGGTGCCCAGACTTGTTGGGATGACAAAATATCAAAGCTAGTGTATTAGATAGTCATTTTCATCATTGAGTGTGAAAGAGAAAAAAGTACAGATGTTATTCATAATAGCATCAGGAAAAAGCACTATCCTAGACACCATGCATCAAACCCCTGTCCAGACCAGTCAGTGGCTCTCAATCTGAAGACTGGAGACTTTGGGGTCTTTCAGATCTATACTCCAGCATTCAACAGGCTGAACAAGTGAGACATGGCACACACACACTCATGACCGTTTGCTATGTGCCATGCACTGCGTTAAGTACGTCACACGTGATAATTTATCATTTAACCCTCAAAGAAAACCCCTGTGACATAGACAGTATTATGATTCCCATCTATCCCAGAGATGAGGAACGCTTGCCCAGTGACCCGGGGTGTGTTCAGTGATGAAGCTTCAAGCATCCACTGTGTGCAGACCCCACATGTGTATGCAGTGTTCAGTCGTGTCTGACTCTTTGTGACTCCACGAGCTGTAGCCAGCCAGGCTCCTCTGTCCACGGGATTCTCCTGGCAAGAATACTGCAGTGGGTTGCCATTTCCTCCTTCAGGGGATCTTCTGAACTCAGAGATCCAAGCCACATCTCCTGCGTTGCAGGTGGATTCTTACCCCTGAGCCACTGGGGAAGCCCGCGTAGCAGTCTATTGTTATTCAAATGCATGAAAATGGAGCTGTAATCTCTAAAATAAGTAAATATTTTATGAAATGTTCAGTAGCTGTTTTGGTTAGTAGTATAAATTGTGTTTTCTCAGTTGACAGACACCAGAAGTAGCAAGAAATTATGAAATGTCCTTAACATTTTTGGTATTAACATTTTTTTTCACACCAGTCATATCGGTGATGTTCTAATTCTTAGGTTGGGAGTGTGGTATATTCCCAAGGTCCATTATGTTGGTATGTTACATAATGTGTATACGTATACACACATGCTCATCTCACATTCTCTTGGACGATTCAAGTACTATTTTTTTTTTTACTGTTTAAGAGCATTAGCAGTCAAAAAAGTTCCTTTTTAAAGAACCTTTAGAAACAAAGGGTTTAGGGAATTTCCTGGTGGTCCAGTGGTTAGGACTCCTTGCTTCCACCGCCACAGGCAAGGGTTCAACCCCTGGTCAGGAGGAACTAAGATCCCACACTCCAAGGAACATGGCCAAAATAGTAACAACTAAATAAAATAAAAACTAAACAATTAAAACAAGGGATGTTTATGTCTGAGGGATGGACCTGGCATTTGGGAGATGTACCATGTGAGTTCCCAAAAGGTTCATTCTGACAATAATGAGCCAGATAATAAAAATAATAACAAAACTAACCAGAGCACCTAAAGAGTAAGGTGGGGAGTGGGGAAAGGAAAAGTGTGCTCTCTTCCTCTAGCAAAAGGGGGGAGTTTCAGAAGGATTTTGAATGACTGACTGGTACGACTGAAAATAATCACGTTATTAAACATCTTTAATGGGAATACTAATTTAAACCAGCTGAGGGTTAAAAAAAAGGGGGGTGTGGCTGGGCAACAGATGAGGGAGAGGGAAAGAAAATTTGGGGAATTTCTTGGTGATCTAGTGGTTAGGACTCTGCCTGTTCACTGCCAAGGGCATGGGTTCAATCCCTAGCAAGAAAAGAATGAAAAGAAAACAGATTGAAAAAAAAACAAACCTAAATGTGCACTTTCTACATTGAGTACGTGTAAGTTTTACAATCCGAAGAATATAATGTAAATAAAACGCAAAATAATTCCAGAAACAGAAAAAAAAAACTGGGGGATCCTAGAACCCAGTGACTACTGTCCCTCCTCACCCCTTCCATCTCCCAGACCCCTCAACCATT
>NW_011494785.1:3652612-3654391 GCF_000754665.1 Bison bison bison | reverse complement strand
AACCTCTACCTCTGACCCTTCCCTTTCCCCTTCCACGAGGTTTTCTCCTGTCTTACAGACCTCTGTATCCTATCCAGGTCTCACCAGAGCACTCATCCCATCAGAATCATGAGCATGATTTACTAACCTGTGTGAAGGTGGGCACTGGGCTAGATGCCCGACATACATTCCTGCTTTGTAACCATCACAACTACCCTCGTTGACAGGTGTTCCTATCCCTGTTAATCTGCCCCAAATTGGTTAGTATGTTGGGGACCCAACTCCTTGCTTACTCTCTAGAAAGAGCACGTGCTCTTTCTACTGCCAGTATGTGTGCAAAAGCGGTCATATCTTGGGTGCTCAAGTAAAACATGCTGACTAGCAGATACCTACAACTGTTTGCTGCCAGTAAAGAAATAGATGCTTTTAGAAAAGCATTACTCGACTGGAACTTTTCTATACCAACTTGTTCAGCCAGATAATATCCAGTGGCCCCAGCTTCAAAAGAAATCAGTACACACAAGAGAGTGACCGTACACAGGTGCAGGAGCCAACAGCAAGATAACTGCCAAGGCGGCAAGCCAGCACCCTACCCTCCGCCCGTCTCCCGCAACTTCGGAGGGCCACCGTTACTTCTCACCCTCCTGAGGACAGTGGTAGAAAGGAAGCGGATTTACTCTCTAGTGAGTCAATCCCCTAAAGTCCGCGGAAGGCCAGTCACTGAATGAAAAACGTCTTAGTCAAGGCTAAATACATTTGCTGGAAGAAACGATTTTATTTGTCCTGCATCCCTTCCCAGCCAATCCCAAGAGAAAAGACTACAATGAATTACCTGGTTATAATATTGAAATTTCATCCGAAAACAGCCCTTTTAGTTTTCTACCTATATAGGACAGTCTTCATAATACAGTGCCAAGCACTGAGCAAGGGCTCCAAAACAAATAAACAAAAAACCTTATTATTATTGGCATACACATTTCTTCAGCCAATAATTATTTGATAACACGCACCAGATACTAAACTGGGCTTAAGTGGTAAGGAAGAGCAGGACCCTCCATACACAGATCTTTTTGTCAAAAAGTTATTGTTTTGGTAACTATGGCGCTTCCTAGTCGCCACAGGAAGTCCATGAATACACGGGAACCCAGTATTAAGAAAATATTCCTTTTCATGGGCCTTCAGTAAGATGCAGTGGCTCTCCTCGCGAGTTGAACCCATTCTATGTGTTCAGTTGTATTATTGTCGGGAAAGGCCCCTTTAACACACGGGCCATTTCTTGCAAACGGGCAGATCGCAGCGTTTCGCCGGGCCCAGGGCGCACGCTGGCCCCTCTCCGGGAAACCCAGACGCCTCCCCGGCCCTACACGCCCAGGTAACGCTCCCCTCGCTCTGCATTCAGGACGCGCGCCTGGCCAGGCGGGGAGGCCGGCAGCCCGCGGCTCGGGCCGGGGAGACGCACGCGCGGCACCCACGTCCGGCCGCGCGGCGTCGGATGCTGCGGGGGTATCGAGAAGGATCTGGAAGAATCTGGCTAGACCGGGGGGACGGGAGGGGGAGGCCGGGAGAACGAGCGGCGGGGGCGGGGGCTGGCTCCCGAGTCCGAGGGTCTCGGGGCCGGGGCGGGGCTAGGCGGCCGGCGGGAGGAACGAACCAGAAACCACCTTCCGCAGGAGCGCCCTGAGCTCCAGAGCCTGAACCCGCTCGGCCGCCGGCGCCTCTAGAAAGTTCTCCCCCCACGTCCCTCGCGGCCGCCCGGCTCCTCCCAGCCCCTCCCTCCGAGGCGGTGGGACCAATCGCTCC
>NW_011494785.1:3637041-3651611 GCF_000754665.1 Bison bison bison | reverse complement strand
ACCCCACCCCACTCCACCCCCGGCCCGGGGCCTTCTTGAGCGCGGGGTGCGGGACTGGGAGGAGGTGCTTTGGTTGGGCGCCGTAAACCGTGTTACGGCTGGAGGAGCCAGGCAGCAGGGCGTCGTGACCCGGGTCAGGACAACCGGCCGCGGTTCGGAGCAGGTTCTGCGCTGTCCAGGATGGCGAAATCCTAGCCCGGCTTCGTTCCTATCTTCACCCAGTCTTTCTGCTTCTCCTGGCTTCCCGCAGCTCAGCCCACGTGTGCGTGTGGCCAGGGCAGGTTGGAGACCTCGGCGAGCTTCTTAGCCGTTTCAGAAACGCACCTGGCTGCTCTCCCAGTGTGCACGCGGGCTTCCAGGGAGACCCCCATTTCCCCTTTTCATTCTCCACACCACCTTTTCACTTTTCTGTTTACTCAAGTCCATGTGCCTTGCATCGTGGGAGCTTTCCTTTAGAGGGTAACTTGCACACTTAACCAGGTAGACCACCTTTTTATAAACGCTAAAGAAGAGAAGCAGGTTCTTCTAAACACTGGGAAATATTCTGGCCCTGACTTCAAGGACTGCAGTAGCCTACCAGTCAGGAACGCTCAAGTCCCAGGTCAGAGCCTAGGGCCTCCTGCTCAAAGGCCCTTGGCTCACTTGTAAGCTGGTAATTGCTCTTAACCTCTCCTGGACTTTCTGGTTTCCCTCTTCTCTCTAAACCAGACCTGATTGGATGACTGGAGTTTAGGAAGCATGAGGAAATGTAGCATAAATACTTTCCCCTTTGCTGCTGATAAATTCATTGTTTTACTGGTTTAGTCCTGTAACCACTCTGATAGGGTTTATCATCACTACTTTACAAATGTGGTCAGTTTAGAGAGTTAAAGTGACTTCTTTAAGATCGTAACAGCAAAAATGATCTCAGGTGTTTTGTCTCCAGTGTTTCAAACCAAGTCATGTCATGGTCCAAGAAAGGGAGGTCAGTTTAATTCTAGCCAAAGCCCACAGCAGAGTCATTTGATGATGGGTTTGTTGAGTTACTTGCAAGGAGGCAGAAGAGACCGTTTACATTCTGGCCAGAGGCATGCGAACAGTCATGGTTCCTCTCTGTGTCCATCCCCAGGGACTCAACCTTTTCTCCTTCCCTTCCTTCCAGGTCATCAAGCGAGAGGGCACTGGCACGGAGATACCCATGATTGGGGACCGAGTCTTTGTCCACTACACAGGCTGGCTGCTTGATGGCACCAAGTTCGACTCCAGCCTGGACCGCAAGGACAGGTTCTCCTTCGACCTGGGGAAAGGTGGGCATGGTTAGCAGGCTCTTAGGACTGGGGTGTGTGCGCTGTCACAAACAGAAACCGTATTCTCAGAAGCTTAAACAGGGAGCAGCTTATTAACAGTTCTTTTTTTAATTTCCACTGTCCTGAAACTATTGATTTTTTTAATCTCTCATTGCCTTGATCACCTTCAAAAACCTTGCTTCCTTTTCTGGGGTAGACTGCCTTGTTTTCTTGAACCTCTTTATTTCAGAGTTGAGTGATTTTTCTTTTTTTCTTTTTTTTGAGAGGTCTGAGACCTGATACCATTTATCGCAACCAGATTTTCTACCTTCCTGGTCCCATTTCTAAATAGTACCCAGCTTCCCTTTGGGCATGGGACAGTAAGTCTCTCAGGCCACTGTTTGAACCCAGAGGGAGATCCCTGCCAAAGAGGACCTGTTTCTTTTCTGTACCTACAGGGGAGGTCATCAAGGCTTGGGATATTGCTGTAGCGACCATGAAGGTGGGTGAAGTGTGCCATATCACCTGCAAGCCAGAGTACGCCTATGGCTTAGCGGGCAGCCCCCCGAAGATCCCTCCCAACGCCACGCTTGTGTTTGAGGTGAGTGTCCAGCCACAGAGGGCCAGGCAGAGAGCCAACCTTATCTCAGCCCAGGGTCTGGCTGCCCTCCAGCCCTTCCTGCTGCTTGGAGACAATGTAGCCAAGGCTGAGGGCCTGCTCTCAGGGGAGGGAAGACAGGGAGTGCGCATCACCTACTGCTACTGCCAGAGAACTGTCAGTGGGCAGGTTTCAGTTGGGGGGAGGTGACCGCAAGCCCCTCTTTCAGACTTCAAGCAGCGGGGTGAGGGCTTGAGGCCTATTCATCTCGAGAGGGGTGCTCAGAGGGAGGTGGACCAACACGAAGGAATTGGGAGGTCACAGGCTCCATGCAGTCATGACTGACAGTGGAGAACATTGGTGCCCTGGAGATAAGATGCGGGCAGAGATGCTTCTCGCATGGGTCGAGGCAAGGGGCAAGCCTTTGCTGAGAAGATGGAACTTCACTGTGTTAAGACTCACAGATGGTTGAGCCCTACGCAGTGGAGGCTTGGAGAATGTTGGAAAGACTAGTGAGAGATGTGGGGTCATTTCTAATGCCTGTCGGATGGAGCTTGTCTAGCAGCTGAATTAGGACCATCTGGAACACGTGCTTGTTCTATAGGGCAGTCATTAAGGAGACTGATAGCAAGGTCGAGACCAGGGCCGCTCCTGAGAACTTAGCCACTTGGTCCACTCCTGGTGTGGCTGCCTGTGCAGTCAGACCTGCTCTGGCCCTTACTAGGGACTCTTGTGGGAGAGAGGGGAGCATGGATCCTTACATCTTGTCCCACAGGTGGAGCTGTTCGAGTTCAAGGGTGAGGACCTGACAGAAGAGGAGGACGGCGGAATCATCAGGAGAATACGGACGCGGGGGGAGGGCTATGCCAAGCCCAACGAAGGTGCTCTCGTGGAGGGTGAGGCTCACAATCTGGGGTTCTCACTCGGGCTCCGCTGTGCAGGGCCTGGGTGGCTGTGGGCAGGTCCATACCTTTCTGTGATCCAGCTTTCTTATCTGTAAAGTGAGGGATTGAACCACATTCTCTTAACATCCCTCCATCTGAGAATGCAGAAAGGCATCTGGGGAGTAGGAAGGGACAGGGCAGGGGGGTGGCTGGGGGTGGCTGGTGCATCCCTTAGTCACCAGCCCACTCAAATCCAGTGCATTGTCTGTCTGCCACGCCAGTTGCACTGGAAGGATACTTCAAGGACCAGGTGTTTGACCGGCGGGAGCTCCGCTTTGAGGTCGGCGAGGGGGAGAGCATGGATCTGCCCTGTGGGCTGGAGAAAGCCATCCAGCGCATGGAAAAAGGAGAACATTCCATTGTGTATCTCAAGCCCAGGTGAGGCCAGCTCTGGCCCAGGTGTGGGCAGTCTGTAGAGCAGGTGGGCGAACTGAGGTCAGATCTTGTCCAGGTGAGTTGTAGAGCCAGCCTGTATTGTATAGCCAGTTGTATCCTCCCCTGCCAGCAGTCACTATGTGCTGGTCACTCGGCACAGACACCTCAGGACCTCTGTTGTACTCAGGAGCGTGGCCACAATCACCCACATCTTTTTGAATCAAAACCTCATCTCTTCAGTTATGGCTGTGGAGATTACCTTTCCCAGCCCAAGATTTTCATCTCCTGTTAATTGAGTCGTTACTAATGTTTGTTGAAACATACCTACTATGTGCCAGACACAGTGCAGAAAATTCCTTGGTGTTCAGAGACATTGTTCCCACCTTCTAATGGCTCTCTGCTCAGGGAGATAATCGTGCCAGTGCGTAATGTGAGTTACTAGAATGATGTGTAAGATGTAAGAGCCCAACTAACTGTGTGAAGAAGCATCAGGGAAGATTTTGCCAAGCAGGGAAGTTTGCACCAAGACCAAAGGGATGGGGAGGGCACTTTGCAGGAAACCTTTTAAGTATGAAGCAAGTTAAGAAACGACCTGGTGTTTTCTTGCCACCACAGATATGCTTTCGGCAGTGCTGGGAAGGAGAAGTTCCAGATCCCACCAAATGCTGAGCTGAAGTATGAAATACATCTCAAGAGTTTTGAGAAGGTGAGTTCGTTCAGGGTCTTCCCTGCACCACCTCGGACGTAACTCCTTGGGGCGGCTGACAGCTTGTTTTTCTCCTTTGGGGTATGGCAGGCCAAGGAGTCCTGGGAGATGAGTTCAGAGGAGAAGCTGGAGCAGAGCACCATAGTGAAGGAGCGAGGCACTGTGTACTTCAAGGTGAGCCCGCAGCGAGGTCCTCAGACACTCCCAGGGTGGGCTCTGCCATGGCAGCGGGCTTTCTGCCAGGAAGTGGACAGGCTGGTACCTGCAGCTGTCACCAAGAGGATCTGAGCTGGCTGGTCGGGTTGGGGCGGGGCGGGTCATGACTCTCATACCCCTGGGTCACTGGTGTCCACGGGCTGTGACAGCCTGGGGCCGCCGAGCCTGTGCTAGGTGCCTGAGCCTGCCCCCGCTTGTAGGAAGGCAAGTACAAGCAAGCTGTGCTGCAGTACAAGAAGATTGTGTCCTGGCTGGAATACGAGTCCAGCTTCTCTGATGAGGACGCAGAGAAGGCGCAGGCCCTTCGGCTGGCCTCCCACCTCAACCTGGCCATGTGTCATCTGAAGCTACAAGCCTTCTCCGCTGCCATTGAGAACTGTAACAAGGTGAGGCTCCTTAGGCGGGTGAGGGCGGTGTGTCCAGGCAGGGCTGGGTGCGCCCCCGGTGTGCCTGAAACTTGGCCTTGGTGACTAGGGCAGGGGAGGCAGGATGGAGCTGTGGGGCTCTGAGGTGGAGGCCCACAGGCAGCAGTGTGGGAAGCAAGCGGGTTTTTGGCTTAGTTAAGGTCAAGGACAAGGGCACAGAGGCGAGTGGAAGCACTGGTTGGAGGAACCAGTCCAGCATTCTCCCCTCCTGGCCCTCTGCCTCTCCCTCCTGTACCCGCTTTATTCTGAAGGGGGATGGGCTTCCCTGGAGGTCCAGTGGTTAGGACTCTGCGTTTCTATCCCTGGGGCGCGTGGATCCCTGGTGGGGAACCAAGCCATGAGCCACATGGTTCCCCTGCCCCCCAGAAAGAGAAGAGCGTGTTAGCGTCCAGGTGGTTTTCATCTGAAGGCCCGTTTTCCTGTGTGCCTCGGCTAAACGAGGTGCCTTCCTAGCCTCAGGTCCTTTCCACGTGGTGCCCAAGACCTGTTCATCGGGGGTGGGGCTCCTCTCACCAGCAGTGACTTGGGAGGATCTGAGATTTGCTGCTGCTCCTCTGTGTGTCTTAGGCCCTGGAACTAGACAGCAACAATGAGAAAGGCCTCTTCCGCCGAGGAGAGGCCCACCTGGCAGTGAATGACTTTGACTTGGCACGGGCTGACTTCCAGAAGGTTCTGCAGCTCTACCCCAGCAACAAGGCGGCCAAGGCCCAGCTGGTCGTGTGCCAGCAGCGCATCCGCAAGCAGCTTGAGAAGGAGAAGAAGCTCTACGCCAACATGTTTGAGAGGCTGGCTGAGGAGGAGACCAAGGTGAGGATGGGCAGGGTGGACGGGAGGAGGTGCCATCACCTGGTCCCGTGCCAGTCTGTGTGTATCCCTGTGTGTTGTCCCTGCTCAGGCCCTGCGGGTTGGGAGCTGGATGTTCTGTTGTGCTTCCCGCCCTGTATTCTCTGTGCCCATTAGTAAAACACAGGTTTAAGAACCTGAGGTTTAAAGAGGTGATAGTTGGATTCAAAGTGCACAGAAGAGCCTGTAGTAAAAAGGCTGCAGGGCAGGCAGTGCTCCCGGGTGTAGGGCAGCAGGCGCTGCCTCCTGCCTGTGCCTTGTGCTTCTTGGACGTCACACCTGAAGCTCATTTACATCAACGTGCAAAAGAGCTCATGTAGTATTTCACTGAGTGGGTGTATCGTATCTTATTTACCCTGTTCCCTGCTTCTTAGTCTCTGTGTTCTAAGCCTGCACTAACAGAAATATAATACAAACCACATTTCTAATTTTAAATTCCTAGTAGCTGTGTTTAAAAACAAGTAAAATAGGTGAAGTTAATTTTAATATTTAATCGACCCAAGGTATCTAAATATTTTAACACGTGGCACTTCAAAATCCAATGTGTATTTTAAACCAGTTTGAACTAGCTATATTTGAAGCGTTCAGTGCCCTGCCATGGCCAAGTTCAGTTTTCCGTAGTATTGCAATAAACGATGAGTCCCTGATTCTGTACACGCATGCACAGGTGTGTCTGGTCTCTGTAATTCTGTTGGAAGTTCGTGTGTACTATTTTTTATGTGGCGTGCGGGTTTTGGGTACAGACTCCGTGGTGTCAGTGTGCAGGGCGATCACTTGGGTACAGGCAGGTGAGTGGGGGCCTGGAGTGACAGTCAGCTTTCTCGTCAGGGGAGAGGGCCAAATGAGAACTGGTGTTGACGCCCTGCCCCTCTTCCCTTCTCACAGGCCAAGGCCACAGTGGCTGCGGGAGACCAGCCAGCTGACGCCGAGATGAGGGACGAGCCGAAGAACGACGTGGCTGGGGGCCAGCCTCAGGTGGAGGCGGAAGCATAGCCTTGCCCCAGCCCTGTCCCCATGGCTGCCTGCCCGCCCCCCACCCTACTCCACCCTGTTAGTTTTGTACAAACTGAAGAATTTTGAGTGAATTAGACCTTTATTTTTCTATCTGGTTGGATGGTGGCTTTGGGGGAAGGGAGAGAGGAGCAGGCTGGGGGGTGGGGGGGTCATTTTAGGTGGTGTCTCCCCTCCCCCCACTCCATTCCACATGAATGAATGTCCCTCCACACGCACACTCATCAGAATGTTAATTTATTTTGCTTCCTGTTTGCTGTGTCCATTTTTCAGATAGTAGAAGGGGCGAGTGGTAGGGATGTGAGGTCCGACAAGAAGGCAGGGTGGACAGGGAGACTCCTCCTGGGCAGCCACTTCCCCTCCTCCCTCCTCCTGGTCCGTTTCCAAACACGCGGCCTCCATGTGGGTGCTAGGGGCATGGGAAAACCACTGCTGTGCCCGTTACCTCCACTCCCTTCCTCCTCAGCCCAGTTGTTGCGGCTGATGCTGTCTTCTGGTGTCATGGTGACCACCCTTGTACCCCCTCCTGTCAGTGTCCCTTTTCAGCCAGGTCGCATCCCCACCCCCTCAGCCTCTTCTCTGCACGTTGCTGAAGGTCCAGGCTTGCCTCAAGTTCCGTGCTTGAGCAATAAAGTGGAAACACTAAAAACCTGGGTGTCGGGCAGCCCTTTCTCTGTTCAGCCTCAGGGTGGGTGTGGGCGGCTGCACGGTTGGGGCAAAGCTCAGGGAGCCGCCCACCTTGTGCCCAGCCCCACCTGCAGTGCAGCAGACTTGTGCAGCGGTCTAGGAGGGCCTGCTGGGCACTGCGTGGACTACAGCAGGGCCTGCGCTGAAGGCCTGGCCAGGGGTTCCCCACATCCCTCCCTGCAGCAGCCTGGCAGGTCTTAGTAGTTCTGGTTTTTCTTTTCCTAACTGCTTAGGAAAATATACAAACATCTAAACTTCTGGGACCAAACTACTGAGTTTGCTTTGAGGTTCAATGTTTTGGCTTCTGCCTAAGCAATTCAGTAGAGTGTTCAAGCTTTCTTGGCTTCCTTACAGAGTGAAACCCCTGGTGTTAGCAATACCTGTCACCTTGTACACACGGGAACAGGGACGAATAGTTACAAAGCCTGACGGCACTGACAGCCGCTCGGGCCCACTCTCCAGCTTGCTGCTGCTAGGACGCTTCAGTCGTGTCCGATTCTGTGTGACCCCATAGACGACAGCCCACCAGGCTCCCCCATCCCTGGGATTCTCCAGGCAAGAACACTGGAGTGGGTTGCCATTTCCTTCTCCAATGCATGAAAGTGAAGAGTGAAAATGAAGTCGCTCAGTCGTGTCCGACTCCTAGCGACCCCATGGACTGCAGCCCACCAGGCCCCTCCGTCCATGGGATTTTCCAGGCAAGAGTACTGGAGTGGGGTGCCACTGCCTTCTCTGCTCCAGCTTGTTGCCTGGCCTCAATGGGGGGAAAGCTTTTGCTGCTTTCTCGCCATGCTTTGACCCATGGCTTTTGCAGCATTCCAGGGCTCTGAGAGAAGCCAAGGGGCACAAGTGAGGCATCACATGTCTTGTCCAGATGCTCCTGACTGCAAGCCAGAGCCTGTGTGCCTTTCTGCCCCTGTGTGGGCTGTCCATTCCTTCCTGCACCGTGATAGAGTGCACGATATATGCCACATGCCTGTACAGTTACTTCCAGGAGGACTTTTCTCCATTCTTTGTCATGGTGCAGGACTCACTTGTGTGTGGAAAGGTTCACCAAGCCATAGAGCACAGCTGCTGCTGGAGCCAGAACGAAAATTCGCCTGTTGTCTCCCAGCGCTTCTGCTTGCTTTCTGCTGGGGTCACAGCAACGCCCTGGGCTTAGGGTTTGTGTCCTGGTGTCACAGCCCATGATACAGATAACCCTCGGTAAGCACTTGCGATATAAACCCAGCCCTAAACCAAGAGCGTCACACGGATTAACTTGGATCCTTGAAACCATTCCACAGAAAGAGGCATTGCCCCGGATTACAGGCGAGGAAACCAAGGTTCAGAACTTGAATGGGAAGAAGGTCTGCCTGGAATGTGAGATGACCTCTTAACCAAATCCAGAGTGGCCTGAGGTTCATGAAACCTTGGGGAAGTTGAACCTCTGCTCATCTGCAAAAATGGAGATGGGAAGAAAAAAAAAAGTGTGAGGGTCCTTCCACCTCTGGGTGCTTCCGCAGGATTCTAAGAATTTGAAATATAACTGGGAAAGAAAAACTGCACTCAGAACCCTGAACTGGACAAATTCTGGCCTATGTAACATTAAAACTGTCTTCTGAAGATGTTTTACTAAAGCAGTTAGAAGCCTTTAAGGTTAAAGATAAATGCACCTCCTACTCCATTCTGCTCTGGGTCAGCTGCAAGTGCGTCTGCCAGGCAGCTGCACCCTCCTCACCAATGCCTAAATCTTTCCATGCAGAAAATGTGGAGTAGACAGAACTAGTAGCAACCAGGCCTGAGTGGTTCCTGCAGAGTTAAAGTGGTTTCTGGAAAATTTTAAACAGGGTTTATCTTGTTCTAGTGCTGGTCTGAACATCACGTTCTATAGATTTTATCTCCTGAGTATCTGCAGTCCTGGTTCCAGCAGCCTCCTTCCAGCATTGCTGTGGGGCCCCCCCACCCACCTCTGGTCCCATGAAAGGCACCCCAGTGTTCCCTTGAGCACCAGGGACCCTGCGTGGCAGATAAATCTCTACAGGCTTAAGCCCCGACCACACCTTCCCAGCCCATCTGGGCTGTAGGTCACCCCATGGGGTGGGGCCAGCCTGCCCTCCCAGCGGTGGTACGCTGGACTCCCCTCCACATCAGTCTGCATGAGAGGCTCAACTGTGTCCACTGTTTCAGTTGGAAAAAGAACAGATGAAAGACATTTTCGGCAGGACTAGTAACAAGGAGTTCCCTTTCAGGAAACTATTGCTTGAAAATCAAGAATTACACCATAGAACCTTTGATGCCTTACTCCTTCTGTCTTAAAGACCAGCCTCCCCTGTCCCTGACCACCTGTACTTGGAAAGTTGCTTCAGTCGTGTCCGACTCTGTGAGCCTATGGACTGTAGTCTGCCAGGCTCTGTGGGATTCTCCAGGCAAGAACACTGGAGTGGGTTGCCATTTCCTTCTCCAATGCATGAAAGTGAAAAGTGAAAGCAAAGTCGCTCAGTCGTGTCAGACTCTTCTCGACCCCATGGACCACAGCCTACCAGGCTCCTCCATCCATGGTATTCTCCAGGCAAGAGTACTGGAGTGGGGTGCCATTGCCTTTCCTCTGACCACCTGAGCCCTCCTCAAAGCCAGGTAACCCTCAGGTGGAAATGGCAGTGGGCTCAGGGCAGTCCCGAGAAAAGCCAACGTAAGAGAGAAGACATCTCTGTTCTCTTTCTGGAAATCGTTATGCTGGCTTTACCGCCCGAGTTCCCCAGCTGCTTGCCAACCTCTGATAATGTGGATGCACCAACAATCCTTAATTCTGAAACGTAACAAAACCTTATTAGCATGTAATGAACAACACTAAATACACTGCTTTGGGAGGCAAACAGGATGTGAAAGATTTACAAAGTGGTTCTAAGGAGGAATGACCAAGAAAAATCAAGGCCTTTAGAACTCCGAGAGTCCCCTGACTAGAGGTGAGGACCAGTCATACCTGTTCCCCCATCCAAGACACACACGTTCCTCGAGATCTCCAGTCTCAGGTTCCATGGTGAGAAGTGCCTCACACAGAATGTGGTTCTGGGTTTGTTTGCTTTTTTTCTTTTTGAGGTGAAATTCACATAGTTTTACCCATTCAAAGGGAACAATTCCGTGGCACTTAGTCCAATTACAACGTTGCATGACCACCTCAATCCAGCTCTAAAACATGTTTACCATCCTTTGCCCATTTCCTCACGTTTGGCCTTCAGTGACAAGAACTACTCTTCATCCTTCAGTTAACGGGCAGTAGATTCTTGAACGGAAAAGGCAATGGCAACCCACTCCAGTACTCTTGCCTGGAAAGTCCCATGGACGGAGGAGCCTCATAGGCTGCAGTCCATGGGGTCGTGAAGAGTTGGACACGACTGAGCAACTTCACTTTCACTTTTTACTTTTATGCATTGGAGAAGGAAATGGCAACCCACTCCAGTGTTCTTGCCTGGAGAGTCCCAGGGATGGGGAAGCCTGGTGGGCTGCCATCTATGGGGTTGCACAGAGTCGGACACGACTGAAGTGACTTAGCAGCAGCAGCAGAGTCTTGGACAGCAGCCCAGACGGGTTCTGAGAGCAAAGCCTTCCTGAGCTCGGGATCCTAATAGGGCCAGACCTGTGGTGGTGGGGGGACTCTGAGTAACCACGTCTCTCAGAGCACAGCTGCCTGCACTGTTATTCTGCCTAAATTCTAGGTCAAGTCAAGTCTGAGGGACAGGTTTCTGTGCTTCAGGGCCCTAGAACCCTCCGTGTGCTAAGGTGCATCATGAGTCAGACTGGTGGAGTCTCACACTGAGCCCACTGGAAGCTCTGGCCGTGCCCTCTGGATGGTGAGCGGCTCTGGGTCTCACATACAGGAAGAGATTTCTTGAAAGCTCCCGTCTCTTACTGAGCATCCTAGGTCCACACCCTGAACAGAACAACCCATGTCTACTCGGGGAGAAGTGGACAGTCTCCCAGGAAATGCTTCCCGCTTGACGCACCTCCCCTTGCCCTGCTATTAGCAGGTTTCTACTGAACCTATTGTTTGGCTATTGGTTTGTAGAGAATATGCCACCCACACGAACACTGCATCCAAGTCATCTGACCAAGAAGAAGGCCTGGTTAGGCAGCACTGGGGAGGAAGCCAAAACCCACGCTGAGAGTGCCTGTCCTAAAGGAGCTGAGCTCTAGATGGTGCCAGTGGAGACCCACCAATCATCTCACCAGAAAGGGCCAAGAACAGGAGTCTCCTTGTGGAGTCAGGGCTCTCCTTGTGGAGCCAGGCCTCTGTCCGCAAGGCTCTGCAATGCCGGGGCCTGTATTCCACTCGCTGTGACTGTAACACTTGGTGCAGTTAAAAGTAACTGACAGAGAAGGGAGAGGCGTGGCAGGGGTGGGGTGGGGGTGGGCACTGATTCATGCTTTATTTCCCGGAGACCTATCTTTCCTTCCTTTCTAACTTTATTTGGCTCTCTTGACAAAAGCCAAGAGGCAATAAATCCAAGTTGTAATCACAGTAACATGACCTTCATGACATGACAGAGCAAACAAAAACAGGCACCCCGGCAGAGAAAGGTCAAGAACAATAAGCCCAAGTGATGAGGAAGATAAACCAAGCTCCTGTGGGTGCTGGGTCAGGGTACCCTTTAAGAGAGCTGGGTCAGGTCAGGGCACTGGGTGACTGAGGTGAGGTGATCCTCAAGTATTTTGTCCCGGGTTATTTATTATTTTACTATTTCACTGAAAGAGCTGGGAAAAAAAAACAACGGAGTTATACATACAGTGAAAAACACAATTCAAAACTAAGTCTACATTCAGATATAAACGTTTTGAAACTGGTTGTTTTTCCGCCCCTTAAACCTGGTGGACGCTTGGGACTGGAGCCAGGATGCGAGGACGGAGACGTGGCAGAGCCAGGTGAGCAGCACACGTGCCCGCCATAGAGGAGGTGGGCTTCCAGCACTAGGCACACATGGCGCTCCTTGGAAGGAAAGCTATGACCAGCCCATACAGCAAGTTAAAAAGCAGAGACATTACTTTGCCAACAAAGTAATGTCTGGTCAGAGCTATGGTTCTTCCAGTAGTCATGTATGGATGTGGGGTTTGGACTATAAAGAAAGCTGAGTGCCGAAGAATTGATGCTTTTGTGGTGTTGGAGAAGACTCGAGAGACCCGTGAACTTCAAGGTGATCTAACCAGTCCATCCTAGGGGAAATTAGTCCTGAATATTCACTGGAAGGATTGATGCTGAAGCTGAAACTCTGGTACTCTGGCCACCTGATGCGAAGAGCTGACTCATTGGAAAAGACCCTGCTGCTGGGAAAGATTGGGGGCGGGAGAAGGGGACGACAGAGGATGAGATGGTTCAATGGCATCACCGACTCAATGGACACGAGTTTGAATAAACTCCAGAAGTTGGTGATGGACAGCGAGGCCTAGCATGCTACAGTCCATGGGGTCGCGGGGAGTCGATATGACTGAGTGCTGAACTGAACTGATATGTGTGTGACCCAGGGCCTTTTGCATGGACCTTGCATGAAACAGAAACCTGAGGGCACTGTGCCCAACATCTGTCCAGATTGCCTCCTCTTGCTATTCTGACCAGTTGCTCCCTGTCCTCATCTAATGAGCCATGAGAGCCACAGAACCTCTAGGACAAAAGGTGCCACCCCTCCCCAGCTCCTGGGGCTTTCTTCCACTGTGTCAGATGATTCCACTTCTCCAGATAAGTCCCTAAGTTGTGTCTGACTCTGTCACTCCTATGGACTGTATCCTGCCATGCTCCTCTGTCCATGGAATTTCCCAGGCAAGAATACTGGAGTGGGTTGCCATTTCCTACTCCAGGGGATCTTCCCAACCCAGGGATCAAATCTGCATCAGCTGCATTGGCAGGTGGATTCTATACCACTGAGCCACCAGGGTGAGGTAGATGTCCTTATTTTTACAATGTTGACTCCTGAAAAACCCATGTGTAGATTAGTCTGGGCCTGCTGGCCTAAACCTGAAAACCCACTGAGCACCTGCAGAATCTCACAAATAATACTTTTGACGCTCTGACTGATGAAGCCCAAAGAAAGGCTGCACTGGATTCAATATGGAAGGTTTCACTCCAAGTCTAGACTTGATGGGGACGTTCCATTTACACTACAGATGGAGGCCCCTGAGGAGTGCAAGAGCTTTGTGCTGAAGCGCCAGACCAGACCCAGAATCCCAGCAACCCTGATTTCTAGCCTGAGGACTTTTCTGGGAACTCTGGCAGTCAAATACAGGATGTGGGTTTTTGCTCAAACAATTCTGGTTTGACCCACCTCCATCACTTTCTGCCTTCCTATTTTATCTTGCTGAACCTGTTTTTTTCAATAAAAAATCTGGAACAGGCACACAAGCTCACATGCACTACTTACATGAGATAATATATGTGCAATGTGCCTTACAAGTGACTGTATGCGCTTTACAAGTGATTTTCAAACTTTTACCTACAGAGCACACCCACCATGGAAAAAAAATTTCTTTACATAATAAGCCTGTATTCACATGTATGTGTGTGGTCAGTTGCATCTGACTCTTTTCGACCCCATGGAGTGTAGCCCGCCAGGCTCCTCTGTCCACTGAATTTCCCAGGCAAGAATACCACAGCGGGTTGCCATTTCCTCCTCCAGGGGATCTTCACAATACACGGATCCAACAGGCGTCTCCTGCAACTCACGCATTGGCAGGCAGAATCTTTACCACTGTGCCACCTGGGAAGCCCTATATACATGTATAAATATATACAATTGAAACAAAGGTTTCACAAAAATAATACTTACCTACTACTCGAGATTACTTGGCTTTTTCTATTTCATTTTTTAAAAAGCTGGTCCGATTCACTACCCTCATTTCAAGACTATCTGGATCATGGAAAAAGCAAGAGAGTTCCAGAAAAACATCAATTTCTGCTTTATTGACTATGCCAAAGCCTTTGTGTGGATAACAATAAACTGTGGAAAATTCTGAAAGAGATGGGAATACCAGACCACCTGACCTGCCTCTTGAGAAATCTGTATGCGGGTCAGGAAGCAACAGTTAGAACTGGACATGGAACAACAGATTGGTTCCAAATCGGGAAAGGAGTACGTCAAGGCTGTATATTGTCACCCTGCTTATTTAACTTATATGCAGAGTACATCATGAGAAACGCTGGACTGGAAGAAACACAAGCTGGAATCAAGATTGTCGGGAGAAATATCAATAACCTCAGATATGCAGATGACACCACCCTTATGGCAGAAAGTGAAGAGGAACTAAAAAGCCTCTTGATGAAAGTCAAAGTGGAGAGTGAAAAAGTTGGCTTAAAGCTCAACATTCAGAAAACGAAGATCATGGCATCCGGTCCCATCACTCCATGGGAAATAGATGGGGAAACAGTGGAAACAGTGTCAGACTTTATTTTTCTGGGCTCCAAAATCACTGCAGATGGTGACTGCAGCCATGAAATTAAAAGACGCTTACTCCTTGGAAGGAAAGTTATGAGCAACC
>NW_011494785.1:3635364-3636941 GCF_000754665.1 Bison bison bison | reverse complement strand
CAGTTATTTTTCTGGGCTCCAAAATCACTGCAGATGGTGACTGCAGCCATGAAATTAAAAGACGCTTACTCCTTGGAAGGAAAGTTATGAGCAACCTAGATAGCATATTGAAAAGCAGAGACATTACTTTGCCCACAAAGGTCCGTCTAGTCAAGGCTATGGTTTTTCCTGTGGTCATGTATGGATGTGAGAGTTGGACTGTGAAGAAGGCTGAGCACCGAAGAATTGATGCTTTTGAACTGTGGTGTTGGAGAAGACTCCTGAGAGCCCCTTGGACTGCAAGGAGATCCAACCAGTCCATTCTGAAGGACATCAGCCCTGGAATTTCTTTGGAATGAATGATGCTAAAGCTGAAACTCCAGTACTTTGGCCACCTCATGCGAAGAGCTGACTCACTGGAAAAGACTGATGCTGAGAGGGATTGGGGGCAGAAAGGGACGACAGAGGATGAGATGGCTGGATGGCATCACCGACTCGATGGACGTGAGTCTGAGTGAACTCCAGGAGTTGGTGATGGACAGGGAGGCCTGGCGTGCTGCGATTCATGGGGTCGCAAAGAGTCGGACGCGACTGAGCGACTGAACTGAACTGAACTGAAAGGGATGTTACGGAGAAGGCAATGGCAACCCACTCCGGTACTCTTGCCTGGAAAATCCCATGGACGGAGGAGCCTGGTGGGCTGCAGTCCATGGGGTCGCGAAGAGTCGGACACGACTGAGCAACTTCACTTTCACTTTTCACTGTCATGCATTGGAGAAGGAAATGGCAACCCACTCCAGTGTTCTTGCCTGGAGAATCCCAGGGACGGCAGAACCTGGTGGGCTGCCGCTTATGGGGTCGCACAGAGTAGGACACAACTCAAGCGACAGAGCAGCAGCAGCAGCAAAGAGATGTTACAGTTTTGTTTTTTTAAAAAACATTGTTGGAAACCACAGAGTCGTTGGTTATTACAGTTATGATTCTCAGGGATGGTCTAGGGGCTAGGAATCTTCACTGCCAGTGCAACAAAGCACGAGGTCAAGGTTATTAGGTCAAGCTCTCGAGAGCCCTGTTGTCAAGGAAACGACTCAGCCCCGCCAGCTTCGGCAGACCCGTACAGGCTGCAACCTGCGGAGAAGAGGAGTGGCCCGAGGCCCTGTCACTCAACTCAGGCTCGGGAGCCCCGCCCCCACGCCCGGCGCGCCCGGAAGGCCTGCCCCCTCGCCGAGGTTTAGCGAGGTAGGCCGCGATTGGAGGTTCAGACTTTGACGAAGCTTTCCGCTTTGGGTGGCCTTTCCGCTCGGGCGGCTGTCGAGGGGGGCTCGGGGAACATTTAGCGGGGCTTCACGGTCCCTGAGCCCTCGGAAGTGCGATGAGGTCGGTTAGCTACGTACAGCGCGTAGCCCTAGAGTTCAGCGGGAGCCTCTTCCCACACGCCATTTGCCTCGGAGACGTTGACAACGACACGGTCGGTGCATGCGCACTGGAGACGCAGTCGTCTGCGCACGCGGGGCGGAGCCAGGGGCGGGGGAGGCGGCCGGCGCCTACGTGCTGCGTGGGAGCGGATGGCGTGCCCTGCAGGCTGGGCGGTGCGGTCC
>NW_011494785.1:3622931-3635264 GCF_000754665.1 Bison bison bison | reverse complement strand
GAGGGGCCGTGTGGACAGGTCCGGTTCAAGGTGTCCTGGCTGCGTTGCTCCGGAACCCTGGTCCGGTGTCCTTCTAGGGGCTCGCGTAACGTGTCTGCTGCGTGGTTCAATGACTTGTGTCCAGGAGGAACCAATAAACTGCATGGCCGGCTTCCCCGCCCTTCCGTGGCCCGCTTCCCTTTCAGAGCCTCGGAAAATAAACAAGGAGTGCGTGTGCGGCTCCGCAGGAGCACCTGCCTCCCGACCCGGCCTGGCCCGGCCCACCGGACGGCTTTAAGCGCCTGGCCGGGAAGTCTTCGCCTGGCCGGCCATCCTTGGCTTGAGTTACAAGATCAGTGTCCATCTCCCTTTCCTCTCCTTCCTTCTCCCGTCGTTAAAGTGTGTTAATACCAGTAGAACAGGCCCGAACCGAGTCTGGTGCTCGGTGAAGGCTCAGGGAAGCCTCAGCGTTGTCGTTAGTGTTGGATTGTGGTCCGAGGATTCTGCGAAATTCTGGGGAATTCAAAAGTGGACGGAACACTCCCACTGCGCGATAGTCACAATAATAGAGAAATGTCATAAGCCCATTGATTAAAATGTGCCAAGCGTTCTAGGGTGGGGGCATCGAAGGGGGCCGTGGCTGTTGAGGGTGCGGGACGCTTTTTCCCCATAATCTCTATTTCACAGTCTAAATGCAAAGCACATTGTTGCCCTCTGGCTACCTGCGTCTCATCCTCACCTCCCTGTTCTATGCTCTCTTTTCCCTGGGAATACACTCAGTTCAGTTCAGTTCAGTCGCTCAGTCGTGTCCGACTCTTTGCGACCCCATGAATCGCAGCACGCCAGGCCTCCCTGTTCATTACCAACTCCCGGCGTTCACTCAAACTCACGTCCATCGAGTCGGTGATGCCATCCAGCGGTCTCATTCTCTGACGTCCCCTTTTCCTCCTGCCCCCAATCTCTCTCAGCATCAGAGTCTTTTCCAATGAATCAACTCTTCGCATGAGGTGGCCAAAGTACTGGAGTTTCAGCTTTAGCATCATTCATTCCAAAGAACACCCAGGGCTGATGTCCTTTAGAATGGACTGGTTGGATCTCCTTGCAGTCCAAGGGGCTCTCAGGAGTCTTCTCCAACACCACAGTTCAAAAGCATCGATTCTTCGGCGCTCAGCCTTCTTCACAGTCCAACTCTCACATCCATACATGACCACAGGAAAAACCATAGCCTTGACTAGACGGACCTTTGTTGGCAAAGTAATGTCTCTGCTTTTCAATATGCTATCTAGGTTGCTCATAACTTTCCTTCCAAGGAGTAAGCGTCTTTTAATTTCATGGCTGCAGTCACCATCTGCAGTGATTTTGGAGCCCAGAAAAATAAAGTCTGACACTGTTTCCACTGTTTCCCCATCTATTTCCCATGGAGTGATGGGACCGGATGCCATGATCTTCGTTTTCTGAATGTTGAGCTTTAAGCCAACTTTTTCACTCTCCACTTTCACTTTCATCAAGAGGCTTTTTAGTTCCTCTTCACGTTCTGCCATAGGGCTAAAACATCCCACCACTCACCCCCACCCCATCCTGCCCCGCCCCTAGCCTCCTTTGCCCTGTGATGGGAAAGGTATTTTGAGGCCTCTTTGCTCTACCTCCTCTAGGGAGGAAAAAGTTATTCTCGTAAATTTGTATTATGTTTTCTGGGCTTTCATGTTTCTTCATATACTAAGCAGTATAATTTTATGGGAAAATCAAGGGAGGCATTTTAGAGTAGTAAATTACCGAAGTGACTCTAGAGATAGTCATTTTCCATTTTATCGGATCGTCTTCTTTGTTTAAAAGGGAAGATTATATGCCTTTTCTCATAGCTTCAGTGTTACTTTTTTTTTTGAAATTAAATTGTACTTTTCTAACTGCATTGCACACTCAGTTCTGCAACATTAGGTATATTATACTACCCTTAAAAAAAAAGTTGTAAGCTTCAGAATGACAGGAATTTTTAATCTTTTTTTCCACTGCTGTATTCCCTTCCAACACCTGTAATGCCTGGTGCATAATTAACACTCAATAAATGTTTGTTGACTAAATGAGGGTTGTTAGGAAAGGCAGATGTTATTATGTATCTCAAGGCAATTTGAGGGGCTTTGCCTGTTATCAATAAATGTAATTAAAAGAAGGGCAAGTAGGTGAGGTAGTTGGCTAGTGATAGGATGTGGTCCATTCAGCCTGCATGAGTGTACATAGACATTTTGTAACTGGTGCTCCAGGCCAATCTTAGGAGATTCCAGGCCAGAAAAAAAGACTTTTATTTCATCCTGATAAACCATTCACCTAAAGTTTTTTACAAGTGATTTATTTCCTGCTAAGAGGGAGAAGCCAGGGATAGAATACACACCCACTCAGAGAGAACTCACTTCCTTTCTGTTAGCATTTCTGAGTGAAGCTGTGCTCTGCAGCTTGGTTCTGTAGTGTCACCGAGTGACCTCCAGAGGCCAGGGCCAGGATGGACTGCCTAGGAGCACCCATGCTGGGGAGCAGGTGGAGTACCCTGGAAGGGTCCCCTTCCAGGACGCCTGCTGTGGCCTGGGATCTGCCCGCTGAGCGGCACCTGCTTGCTCACCACACTTAACCACACTGCTCTATGAGTCTCATCCCTGCATCTGTGCCCTTGCTGACTGAGGTCCTTCTCAGCAGTTGTTAAACTGCAAGTCTGTGGCATCTGTCTTTGGATCCCCACCAAAGATTTTTCCCTGAAAAAAAAAAAACTAAAGGGCTGATTGGGCATTCTCTTTGATTCTGATTTTTCTTTGTTTCTTAAAAAAAAGAAAAAATTATAATTTGTCTATTAACGGAATTACCTGGCAGTCCACTGGTTAAAACTCGGCGTTTCCACTGCAAGGGGCACAGGTTTGATTTTCTAGTCCAGAAACTAAAAGATTGCTCATGCTTCACCGCATGGCGAAAAAAAAAAAATCTCTTGAGAAAATAGTATTCATATGAGGACAGGAGGGGTGTTAGATGTCCCCCTAAGGGGGAATCTTGAAAGGACATCTGGAAATAGGTTTGGGGAGCCAGTTGGTTTTCATGGTTATCCCCTTGAAAGGGCAGCCAGCCTTTGGGGAACCTCTGGGAAAGGAGGGCCCAGGTGTAAATGGTGAAGAGGCTCCAGACCCTCCTGGGAGCTTGGCCACCACTTGAGGGCACTAGAGGCCCAGAACTCAGATGCTGCCCCTCAGGCACCTCCAGTGGAGATGCAGGCACCACTGCCTTCAAGTGGTGGCTAAGCTCCCGGGAGCGTCTGGAGCCTCTTCACCATTTACACCTGGGCCCGCTCGGAGGCACCAACATCAAAAGATCTTGTTGCTAGAGGAGGGAGTGCCCCAGAGCCACCACTGTTTTTATTTGGCCTCTGATTAAGTATGAACTCTGAAGGTAAATTCCCCAAGTGTGTTAGTCACTCAGTCGTGTCCGACTCTTTGCGACCCCATGGACTGTAGCCCACCAGGCTCCTCTGTCCATGGGATTCTCCAGGCAAGAACACTGGAGTGGGTTGCCGTTCTCTTCTTCAGGGGATCTTCCTGAACCCAGATCTCCTGCAGGGCAGGCAGATTCTTTACCATCTGAACCACCAGGGAAGCCCTAAATTCCCCCAAAGTTGCATATGTGGGGTTGTTTTCAAAACTTGTCCCACGCATCAGGGTGAATTAGAAGAGCCAAAGGCAGGCAGGTAGGGCGTTGAGCTGTTCAGATGTCAGGCTCTTCTGAGATGGATCGCAGATTCTGTATTGCCCCTTGTCTGAGCTGCCCTGCTCTCAAAGCCCACACACCGCTGCGTGGAAATAAACTGGGAAACCATGGCTGTGTTGGTCTCAAAATATCTGTGATAAAGTCAATGAAGATACAGATTGAGGTCTTGTGGTTTCTGCAGGGTGGGCCGAGTCTAGAAGGCCTTGCATGGCTCAGCAGGACCCCAGCCTAACCCTCTCTTCTCTCTCCATTTGAAGTTAAATGAACTGGTGGTGGGGGACACCAGCGGAAAGCTGTCAGTGTATAAGAATGATGATAGCCGGCCGTGGCTCACCTGCTCCTGCCAGGGAATGGTCAGTATTCAACCCTGGGTCCCTCCTGTCCAGGCACTGTCGAAGCTGGGGGCCCCCACCGAGCTCCCCAGCTTGTGCTCGGCCACCAGCTCCTGGTTCAGGGCTCATTTGAGTCAGGGAGGGAAGCCCCCAGGCAGAGCTCACCCAGCTGTCACTCACGGGTGCACACGTACACAGCTGGGCTGGTTTTCATTGTATGTGATGGAATGACTCCCCTAGTACTCCTGGATCTGCATAGGTTGTCCGTTGGTATGAAGTACAGTAGAAAACGGGGGCGGTCATTTGATTAGGTCTAGACACGGTAGTCTGGCTCCCTTGACACGTGTAGTTTTTGTTTTGTTTAAGCCCAAGTTGTTGTCACTGCTTTAGGTCCACATACCACTGTCTGGTACACGGGACCCAGAGCACGGTAACAGAATTAGCACAGCCTCTTGACGCGGGCCATGTGCACGCGCTTTCAGCGAATGACGGAGTTGCAAGGAGGTCAGGGAGCACTGGGGTCCCTAGGCGCGTCCCCCGAGCCCCTCTCTATTCTCTTGCAGCTCACTTGCGTTGGGGTTGGAGACGTGTGTAATAAAGGAAAGGTAAGAAGCCCAGGGGCCCCCCAGGCTTCTCTCGGCCCACCCCCGATTCCCATGCTCTGACCACCAGCCCCCTCCTCTGCCTCGTCTCGCCCAGAACCTGGTGGTGGCTGTGAGTGCCGAGGGCTGGTTTCACTTGTGTGACCTGACGCCTGCTAAGTCCCTGGATGGTTCCGGGCACCACGAGACCCTTGGTGGGGAGGAGCAGCGCCCAGTCTTCAAGCAGCACATCCCTGCCAACACCAAGGTCATGCTGATCAGCGACATCGGTGGGCATGGCTGTGTTTGCAGGCAGCTGGGGAGTAGGAGTTGGGGCAGCAGAGCAGGGGTCAAGGGAGCTGGGGGGTTGTCAGTATTCATCTGGGCAGTTGTCATGCGTTTAACGCCGAGTTATTGCGCTCCTGTCATAAACCAGGCATTGTCCTGGGTACTGGGGTTGCAGTAGTGAATAAAACAGACAAAGATCATGGCCCTCTTGGACATTTACAAGGTAGCGACAAAAAATAAGCAATAGAAATGGGGTAAGAAAATGAAATAGTACACTCGAAGGTATAGAGGAGATACATCAAGAAAGGGGCTGGAGGGTGTTGAGGGAAAGATGGCTGTTCTGAGAGGAGTTGTCAGGGAAGTCCCTGCTGGGAGGGGTCATCTGAGCAACAGGTCAGGGTTGAGGGGAGTGAGCCCTCAAGGTCAAGGTCAAGGATGCGGGGCGGGTACTTGGGCCAGAGGCCGTCTGGAGGGTGTTGGTAGGGATATGGGTGCGTCAAGACACTGGAGTCGTGTACCCAGGGAAGAGATGACAGGCCCTGCAAGGCAGCTGCCTGGTTCTGGATGTGAGGGAGGGTAGAGAGCGGGTCCCAGGCTCCAGGGGTTGGGTGGCGGCTCAGCAGGTGGGCCCGAGGTTGAACCTGATAAAAAGTGCTGGTGCTGGAGGGGTGGGGAGAGCGTGCTGGCAGGACTCAGCTGACCAAGGCAGACTTGGCTCCAAACCCGTCTTATTTTCCGGATGTGCAGATGGTGATGGCCGTTGTGAGCTGGTGGTGGGCTACACAGACCGAGTCGTCCGGGCTTTCCGCTGGGAAGACCTGGGTGAAGGCGCCGAGCACCCGATGGGGCAGCTGGTGTCGCTCAAGAAGTGGATGCTGGAGGGTCAGGTGGGCAGCTGAGGCCGGGACCGCAGACCAGGGGTGGGGAGGGGCTCCATCCTCCAGGGGACTTGGGGCTGAGGCGCAGGCGGGAAGAAGGGAAAATCGCCCTGTGACTGAGACCCGGAGGAGTTCACTTCCAGTGAGAGTCTTAGGGGAGACTGCGGGTAACAGGCAGACAGGAAAGGCCGCTGTGCTGAGTCGAGGGTGTGACGGTGGGTGTGGTGTGTCGTGGTGGGTGGTCCCCGTGGACTCTGCCTTTCCCCTGCTGCTGTCCTTGAAGGCTAAGGATGTGTCCCAGGGCTCCTACCCTCCTGTCCCGGCCTCTGCAGGCTCCCGCTTCTCTCCCCAGCCCCCTGTAAGCCCCCATCCTCTGGTGCAGGTGGACAGTCTCTCGGTGACTCCAGGGCCCCTGGGTGTTCCTGAACTGATGGTGTCTCAGCCAGGCTGTGCTTATGCGATTCTGCTGTGTACCTGGAACAAGGACCCTGGGGCGACCCCCACCTCTGAGGGACCCATGGAGGGCACTCGGTAAGGGGTGTGTGGGTCTGTGGACAGTGGTGTGCCTGGCACTGAGGTGGGCTCCCAGGGCCGAGGACGGGTCTGCAGTTGGCAGAGCTGCGTTGGCCGATTCCCCGCGCTGGCACCAGAGCCCCATTAAGGAAGATTGTTCTGGGGCCAGGGAGTCCGGGCCATGAGTTGTGGCAACTGAGGAGGTTCTGGGGTTCCAGCCTGGCAGCTCCGCACTCTCTCCCCCTCTGTTGACCTTCCCCCTGGGCCAGGCGGGCTGGGCTGTCAAGTCTCCAAGCTGGTCTACACCCTGGAATCTCGTACAGAGATGAGCACAAGGGGTTGGGAGAACCAGGTTCTCTTGGGCTCCCACTTAGCGCCACCCCCACCCCCTTCCCCACAGGGAGCCCCTGGCTGCCCGGGACGTTGTGTTGCACCAGACCTCTGGCCGCATCCACAACAAGAACGTCTCCACTCACCTCATCGGCAACATCAAGCGAGGTGGGGGCGGTGGGGGTGGGGTGGGGCGGCGGGTGCAGGGGTGAGGGGGGAGGAGGGCAGGTGCGGGGCCTCCCTCGGTCTCTAGCCGTCCCTCCCCACCCTCAGTGCCAGCTCTGATCTCACCTTTCCTTCTTCTGGTCCTTCCTCCCTGCCCGGCCCCACCCCAAATCCCTTCCCACCTAGGCCACAGCCCCGACAGCAGTGCCTCTGGCCTCTTTGCTCTCTGCACCCTGGATGGTGAGTCCCCCAGGTCAGCCGTGGGCTGTGCAGGGTGGGTGGTCATGGGCCCGGATATCTGCGCAGAGATGGGGTCTCCAGCCCGGCCTGCCTCTCCTCGCAGGGACCCTGAAGCTCATGGAGGAGGCGGACAGGCTGCTGTGGTCGGTGCAGGTGGACCACCAGCTCTTCGCCCTTGAGAAACTGGACGTCACGGTGAGTGGGACCTGGGGGAGGGGGGCGGCCTCCTTCAGTGGGGCCACTCTCCCTCCATAGCCAAGTCTTCCCTCCTCTTAGGGCTCCCTGGAGAGGTCTGACCCCCCTGAAGTGAGCAGCACCCCCGCAGGAGGCCTCTCTCAGAGGCTCCCAGCAACCCCTACATCCGTTGTGTGGCCTTTTTCAGGGCAACGGGCATGAGGAGGTGGTCGCCTGTGCCTGGGACGGCCAGACGTACATCATCGACCACAACCGCACCGTCGTCCGCTTCCAGGTGGACGAGAACATCCGTGCCTTCTGTGCAGGTGGGATCCTGCCCCGTGCCCAGCACACCTGTCCCCTCGCTCCAGTGACCTGGGGAGAGGGGTCGTCACCCGAGAGAAGCTGCCTGTGTTCCCCGGGGCTGCCACTGAGACAGGAACTCGGCAAACACCCCCTGGGACGCCGTCCTGCCGGGGTTTCCCTCCGTGTCAGGAATGGACCAGATATCTTACTGTTTTCCTTGCTTTACTGAGTTCCCAACAGAGGAGAAACAGAAAGGGGCCTTCAGTGCTCTGCTCGGTGTCTGTGGGCGGCTGGAAACTGCTGACACAAACACCCATGGGGCCTGAGCCTCCCAACCTTGTCTCCCCATCCCCGACCCCCCAGGCCTGTATGCCTGCAAAGACAGCCGCAACAGCCCCTGCCTCGTGTACGTCACGTTCAACCAGAAGATCTACGTGTACTGGGAGGTGCAGTTGGAGCGGATGGAGTCCACCAACCTGCTCAAAGTGCTGGAGGCCCAGCCGGAGTTCCGGGAGCTGCTGGGAGAGCTGGGCGTGGGTGAGACCCGGGATTGGCGGGGCTGCTGGGAGAGCTGGGTGTGGGTGAGCCCTGGGGCCCGTGGCTGCAGGCACCCAGTGGCACAGGTCCCAGCAGACCCACTAGCCTCTGTCTCGCCCTCAGATCCTGATGAGCTGCCCGCCGCCCGCGCCCTGCTTCACCAAACCCTCTACCATCCAAACCAGCCTCCACAGTGCTCCCCCGCTGGCCCCCAGGACCCCACCTAGCTGGACCGGCTTCCTGGCAGAACAAGGAGCCTTCTGAACCTCCCCGCCGCCCCCACCCCCACAGCTGTCTGGCATCTGGAAGACAGGGAGTGCACATTACTGGGGAAGGATGGCGGCACCCTTGGGTGCTGGGGACTGTAGACCCCCTGGTCGTCTTGGTGAAGGAAGAGACAAGCTGCCCCTCTGCCCATTTCCTTGTGTACCTCACCTGTCCCGTCAGCAGGCACTGCCCCTCCCCAGAGCTCCCTACTCCTGTTGTTTGTGAGGAGTGGCTACACACACAGGGCCCCCTACTTGTGGGGCCCCAACTTGAAAGGAAACCAGGCTTTGGGGCCAGAAGAGTGAAGGCAGTGAGGGCCCAGCCCCCCACAAGTTCCATCTCCTGCAGCTCCAGGCGACTGACTTTACATTCCCGTAACATTCCTGTTACAGGAATGGCGAACCACAGATCTTCTTCCACCATGGTGGGGTTACACCCTCATTAAGCCATCATAGGTTGAAAATATCGTTAAGTGGAAAATGCATTTCCCACACCCCACCTGCTGAACATCACAGCTTAGCCTTCTCTGTGTTAACTGTGCTCCAAGCACTTAACATCAGCCTGCAGTTGGACACAATCACCTAACACAAGCCTCTTTTATAATAAAGTGTCATTTATGAAAGTGTTGGAATAAAGTGGGTATCTCCTGTGGTTTACTAAATACTGTACTGAGACACAGTGGTGACTGAGTACAGAATGGTTCTAAGTATGTTGGTTGTTCACGCTCATGATTTTAAAATCTGATGTGGGTTTTCAATCCCAACGACAATCAGAACGGTACCCGGTGCTCCTTATATCCCTTCTGCTGTGGATTCCTCTGCTCCGAGTCAGTGGTTTTTACATTGCAGGTTGCATGTCCATGCACACGTGTGTGCTGAGGGCAACATAGAATGTCCCTACCGTGTGTGAGCTGTGTTCAGAGGAACTGGAAAACCTGTACTCTCAATTACACTGACCCCAGCCAGAAGGTCACCCCAGGGGAAGGTCCACGCTCATATTTCCTTCTGTTTGGGAGTAAGGGCAGGGCAATCATGTAGCGTCCTAGAAACAGAGAAGGACACCAGCTTAGAGAAACAGGTGTTTATTCCAACAAAGTCGCTGCTGAGTGGAGGGCATTCTTGGGCCTGGGGTCTGCAATGGCAGAAGCAACAGGTGGAAGGGGAGGAACAGGGTGAGACCCAGGAGCGCAGGGATCATGGTGACAGCAGGGGCCAGCACACTCCTGCACCTGTACCAGGGAGCCCCTCTTCTGGGTGCCAGGGACATAGCTGAGGAAGGTATGCCCAGGGGGCACGGCCTTTCCTGGGCCTGCTCTGGTCTAACCTAGTCAAGGCTCTGGATTTTGTTTCCAACCCAAGGGACGTAGTCCCCTAGTCAGGTTAGTTACACCACTGTTTTACTCTTCCCCCAGATTTGGGACTCAGACAGAAGGACACCAGGCGCCTGGGCCCTAAGGTTTGGGATCCTCTGTTCACAGTGAAGGTAGCAGAGCCTCCTTGGGTCTTTACTGGACTCAGGGCTGGGGTGGGGTGGGGGTTGGGAAGAGCTACCGGTGCCAGAGAAGATGAGCTCAAGCTCAGGAGGCCAGAGGTGAGGGGTGGGAAGAAGGTCGAATGAGGTGGATAGTCCTGGAAGTAAGGAATACTGGCTAGGTAAAGTTGGTGCTGACAATCCCACCATCCCATCTGGCTTGGGGGACAGTTCTCCACATGCGCCCCACCCAAAGTTCAGGTGCCCCACAGGTGAGAAAGCAGGTGGAGGGCAAGTGTTTGGAGTGAGTCATAGAGGTATATCCAGGGTTTGCACAGGGCAATAAAACAATAACTGGCTTCAGTCGTTTGTAGCCCCAGAAACGGCAGCTGATGAAAGAGCCCGCAGCCTCGTGGACCGGGCGCTCCTCTCCCGACACGTCCCTGTCATGACGGTGGTTTCTCTCTTGCTCAGCCGAGCACAGAATCGGAAACGTGGGCCAGCAGGGCCAGGGCCCAGGGCCGGTGAGGGGGCAGGCTAGTTGTGAGGTGAGCAACGTGGAATCAAGGCCTCGAGGGTGTTCAGGGTGGACGGGGCAGGCAGGGACAGGCAGCAGTCTGCAGCCTCGGACTTGGGGCACCCCGGCCGCACCAGGGCCCAGCCTGGAGCCCCGCTTTGCCGATGTCCTTTTCTGCAGTCCTGATGTGGCTCTGTTCTTGGGAGGGGATAAGAGAGGATGGGAAAACCAGAACCCTGAGGTCTTGGGCCCTTTCTAGGGATCGCTCTTCCCGGGAGGCAGGGCAGGTGCTGAGAAGCAGAGGAGTGTGGCTGCCCACCAGGGAGATGGGACGGTGGGGTTAGGGTGGTGACAGCAGGGACAGTCCGCAGCTACCAGGCTCTAGTCATGCCCCATCCCCCAGGGCTTCGCCTCCTGAGGCAGGGAGTTTTCCCCCAGGGGACTGTCCGGGGCTGCCGTCGTCACTGGCCGGGCTCTTGGTGCAAAGGCAGGAAGGGCAACTCTGAGAACGGGGCTTTCAGCCGCAGCACATGATGCTCCAGGTCGATGCAGCACTGTGGGTGGGGGCAGTGAGCTCACCTGGGCAGGTGACCCCCTTCCTTCCCACCGCGCCCTACTCCTTGCGCCTCCCCGATTTCATGCACCCAGACCACTGTCAAGAAGGGACCAAGTTCTCCATGTTCTTCAGTTGTGGGCAGATAAGGAACCTCTAAGGAAGCGAGGGTAAAATTCCACATCCTCAACTCCGTTCTTATGGGATGGAGCCTGGTCCACGCTCCCACACCCACGCCTCCTACCTCTTTTTCCCGGGCCCCGGGTCAGGCCAGGGTGTGGTACCAGCGTGAGCACCGCCTTACCTGGAGAGAAAGCAGGGTCTGGAGGCCAAGGCAGAGTTCAGGACTCTCCACATCTGCGGGAACCATTTGAGGACACTGCTGTCCCCTGTCAGCCCTCGCCCTTCTCTTCCCACCCCAGCCCGGGCCCGAGAACCTGGGGGATAATGGGAGCATCTTGGGGGTGGAGTGGCTCGTCTGTGTTGGCCAGAGCTGAGAGGCTCTGCCTTTGCCCCACCCAGGAGGGAGAGCTAGAATTGCTGAGACAGACACTGGGCTCTGATGGAGCGAGGACTTACCTACCACCTGAGCCGAGCACTCCACGGTCTCCTGGCCCAGCTGTAGCTCCAGCTGCTCCACCAGGGCTGGGGGCCCCGGGTGCAGGTCCCCACCTGGGGCTTTTAGGACCCTCTTCCCTAACCTGTGGTTGGGAAGCAAGGCTTATGACCACCACGGCCTCCCACCCCTACCCCATTAATGTCCCTCCCACCACACTTTGGGTTTGCAGCCCATCCCTGGCCCCAGTAGGGTCTAAATCCAGTCTTATCGGCCAGAGCCCCCACCAACTCTTAAAAATAAAAAATGAAGAAAACAGTTTTATTGGGACTTCCCTGGTAGTCCTGTGGTTAAGACTCTGAGCTTCCATGACAGGGAGCTCGGGTTCGATCAGGGTACTAAAATCCCACGTGCTGCATAGAATGGCCAGAAATAAAATAAAGTAATAATAAAATGAGTAGAGTTTGTTACATATTTTTTAAAAATATCAATAAAATAATAGCTTTATTGAGATATGTTCATATATATAATGAAAGTCACTTTTTTTTGTGACCAAGCCATGCAGCTTGTGGGACCTCAGTTCTTCAACTAGGGGTTGAACCTGGGTCACAGCAGTGAAAGCCCAGAGTCCTAGCCCCTAGATCACCAGGGAATTGCCGAAGGTCACCCTTTTAAAGTAGACAGCAGAGTTCTGCAACCATCACTATCTAATTTCAGAATATTTCCATCACCCTCGTGCGCACGTGAGCACACACACACACACACACACACCCCCACCCCCTGCCTTACCCCAGGCGGCTGAGACATCCAGCAGAGATCTGATTGTACTGGGTGCCTGTGTCCACCGCCACCTGAAGATCCTGGTCCCGGCACTGAGAAAAGGGAAGGGTCACGGTGAGTCCCTGGGGG
>NW_011494785.1:3614888-3622831 GCF_000754665.1 Bison bison bison | reverse complement strand
TGGGGTGGGATTGACTCTGTCATATTTCCCAGCCCCTGATAAGTCCCTTTCAGAAATGAATGAAGGGAGTAAACTGAGTCTTTAAGAGTGATTCTTCTGCGGGTCATACAGTTGAGGCAGAAGTGGATCAGATCAAGAGCTGTGAGTGGTGAGCGCATACGTTTGGGGAGAATTCCATCAGAAGTGGAGGAACCGAATGGAACTCCTTTTGCTGAGAGGAGGACCGAGTGCATCCTTTGGGGGGGATCTGGGATGTGAGTGAGGAGAGGTGGGGGCGGGGACCGTGGCACCAATTAGGAAATGAAATGCTAGGAACCAGATTCGCCACTGCAGGTGAAGAATGAGGCTGCTTTCTTTTGGATAAAAACAGACGTTCGAGTTTGCACTTGATACCGCAAAACAAGTCATTTCCTCCTTCTACGCGTTTGCTGAGGTCTGCTGTGTATGGCAATGGCAGGTGGGAGGGGCAGCAGAGGAGGCTGCTCCTCCAGAGGCAGTTGGGCGTGGAGGGTCACCAGTCCGGGGAGAGAGTGTCTAGGCCTGTGGGTTGAGGGGCTAGAACCTTAGATGTTGAGCCAGAGGAAAGGCCCTTTCATCAGGAAAGTCGGGGACTGTTCCTGGAGGAGGTGACAGCGGGGGCTGGAAGGACATGGGACAACACCCGAGAGCAGGCAGAGGAGGCACCCAGCAAAGTCGGGCAGGAGGGAGCAGGCGTGTGCCAGGGAGGGCTCAGACATGACAAGGCTGTGGCCTGGAGCGTGAGCTTTCCCAGGAGGGCTGCGTGACCCACACGTGTGCGTCATTCATGTGTAGAGCACACCACAGTTTAAAGAGGATGCTTGGCTCATGGGAAAGGAGTCCTGTGGGCCTTGAAAGATGGGGAAGTAGGGAACAAAGAACGTAGAGGACCCCAGTTCTAGGCCCAGGCTGGGGAGGAGTGCCTTGGCTCCCCACCCCTCCTCACCTCCGGGGCAGAAGGGAGGGTGGGTGAGGGGAGCCAGGCCCAGGAGAGGGTCTCACCTTGCAGTTGACCAGAAGCGCTGACCTCTTGGGCTTGCTGGTCTTCGTCCTGCTCTCCTGGCCGTGGATCGGGGCCTGTGCCCGGGGAGGCTCCCCCTGAGGCCGGCCCGGGCTCCCCTCCACCACCAGGCGCCTCTGGATCACGCTGTGTGGCTGCTGCTCCATCACAAAATGTGGAGATGCTGAACCCCAGTGCCTGGTCTGCTCGGTCCCCCAGCTCACAAGTCCCATGCTCTCCTGCCAGCCCTGCCCCTGGCCTGAGTCTCCCGGGAGTAAGAAGGGGCAGAAGCTTCCCCAAGGGTCCCAGCGGTCAGATCATGATAGCAGAGCAAGCCCCAGCATCAAATCATGCTGGTTTCCAGGACTCCAATGGATAGCTCAGTGATGGAGAGATGCGGGATAGGGGAGGGGTCCGTCCTGAGTTAGACGTGACCTTGCAGGCACTGGTGTGATGCTAGGAGGCAGGTGGCAATTCTGTCTCCTGTCTACAACACAAATCTGGGGACATTTTTTCTTTTTTCCTTCCTCTGACCCCATTCTTCCATGGGATACAGATCCCAGGGTTGACAGTGTGATGACAAGAAGTCAAAGAAACAAGAACAAGAAGGAAAGTCCCAATCTTCTTCACGAGGAAGCTGGGAGCCATCCTCCCGTCCTTCACCCACAGCCACGCCGCCCTGTCCAGCCACTTCTCAGTTCCACCAGTTTCGCTTCCCGTGTTTACAGCCCACCTTGCCTTCTGTTACTGACTCATTCAGCACAGCTCTCCCGCATTCCTGGGATGCCTCCATTAGTCCATAAGAACCTGCCTCTCGAATCCACCTGCTCAAAGCCAGGGATTCTCTGAGACTGTGCTACTCGAAGTGCCGTCCTCAGATCAGCAGCTTTACTGTCACCCATTAGAAGCACAGAATCACGACCTACTGAATCGGAACCTTGTTTTAACAAGATGTGCAAATAACCCGTGTGAACCTTGTTTTAACAAGACGTGCAAATGACCCACATGCGCAGGAAAGTTTGAGAAGCGCAAAGCAACCCATCAGACTAAACCTGTCCCTCCCTTGCATGAAATCCATCAGAGGGACCTCCCTGGTGGTCCAGTGGCTAAGACTCTGCGCTCCCAATGCAGGAGACCTGGGTTCAATTCCTGGTCAGGGAACTAGAGTTCACATGCTGCAAACGATACCACATGTCACAATGAAGAATTGGCACAATCAAATAAAAATTTTTTAATATTAAAAAAAAAAATTCATCAGAGCCTGCCTCTCCCCACTTTGCTTGCCTGGAAGCGACAGCCTGGTGAGCTGGCCACTGCCTCATCTCCCTCTGCTGCCCTGCCTGGGCCAGGCTGTCGAGGCCTCTGCCCCTGCTCATCCCTCCTCCTGAAAGTCCTCACCCTTCTGTAGGCCAGCCTGGGTAACAGGCTCAACTCACTTGTTCAGAAACTGCTCTCCGGAGGGAGGCTTTGATTTTCAGCCTGGGGTTCCAAGAGTATACTGTCATCCAGGCAGGGTTCACCTCCTCCAGGAAGCCCTCTCTGACCTCTTTGCGTTCTTCTGTCCACACACCATGCAGGGGCAGTGTTGCATCTCTTGTCCCCTGCACCCTGTCATGCATCTCACCGCTGTTTTCTGCCCTTGAGGTCAGGTCTGTAACTCACTCCTCTTTATATCCCAGGGCTCGGCTCTGCATACAGTAGGCACTCAATAAATGCCCACCGAAGAATGACTGTGTCCCTCTAAGCTCCACACATGATTCCTCACCTGCCCTCCTTCCATGAGAGCCTGGGACTGTTTTTCTACCCTGGGCTTAATGAGGCCCTTGAGGCTACTCCTGCCGGCAGGCTGCCAGCAGAAAGCCCAGCTCTGGGAAAAGTGGCGGCGAGCGCTGGGAGCGGCTGGGAAGGGCGGCCCGCCCACCTTTCCCACGAGGGGCACAAGCTCTGATCCGACTCCCATACAGCGTGCTCCAGAGTCACCCAGGGAGGGAGACAGGGTCCCCCTAACTGCTGTGTCTTCACTCCCCAAGCCACACAAGATAACTGCTCCAGATCAATTTGAGAGGTCCTGCGGGCAGAAGGCCGAATCTCCATGTTGGAACAGCAGTGTTACTAGAGCCCCTTTGCCAGGGCTGAACAGATGAAGATGGGCCGATGAGAGCCGAGAACCTGCTTCCCTGCTCCCTTGGGGTCTCAGCTGTGCACGCTGCTAGCAAGGCCATTCTCTGAACTGAAATCTCAGCCTGCTCACTTTTCCCTTGAGTGGGGGCGCTGTTGGGCCGGGTTCCTGGAGGGGGAACATTTGGCTGTGAGGGATGTGGAAAGGGAGGGCTGGTTCAGGAAAAGAAGTGAGGGACAGTGTCTGGCTCCAGGTTTCTGGGAAGAGGGGACTGCTGGAGTGGCCTGAGGTCACCCGGAAATAGCCTCAAATATCTCCCCTTGCGGGAGTCCCTCCTCTCCAATCCCCTGCCTACTAGGTGAGAGAGGCGACAGGGTGCCCCCAGCCCTTCTACAGAAGCTCTCTTCTCTCCTGAGCCAGAGGCCAGAGCCATCTCTTCTTCTCTGGACCCCGTGAGCCTCACTTTCTCTCTCAGGCTAAATGGAGGAGTAAGAGTAACTGGAGAAGGGACTTCCCTGGGAGTCCAGCAGCTAAGACTCTGTGCTCCCAATGCAGGGGGCCCAGGTTCAATCCCTGGTAGGGGACCTAGAGCCCACCTGCTGCATGCCACAGCTAAGACCCGGCGCAGCCAAAATAAACAAACATTAAAAACAGAAGAGTAGCTGGAGGAATAACAGCCTTTAGACGGCGCTCCCTATTTCCCAGGCACTGTGCTAAGCCCTTTACAGGTTTAGCTGCTGTAACCCTGACATTCTCTATGAGCTACAACCTGTTATTTTTATCGTCATGTAACAGATGAAGAAACCAAGGCTCAGAGACAGAAAGTAACTTGCCCAAGATGCCAAGTGCTGGAGCCAGGATCTGAACCCAAGATTCCAGGCTCTGCAGAAGCCCACACTTTCAGCCCTTCCCTCTGTCAGAGCGGGGAGCTGGGGGGAGCGAGCGTATGCAGCTGTCCCCTGACTCACCCACCCCTTGGGGGGTGCTCCCTGACCCAGTATCCTTGGTGGGTGGGCGGGGAGGGGGTGCACAGCTACTGCAGAGGGATGGAAGGAAAGGAGCCTGGAAGGGCCACATCAACTGGGAGGGACCGGGGGGCCCTGAGGAGCCGGGTGCCCAGGCCAGAGCCATGGGAAATGCTGGTGTTCTAGCACGGGTAAAGGCGACAGGCAATGAATGTCCAGTCCCCGTGTGCCTGGACCTGTGGTTTTGGGAGAGGAGTGAATCACAGCCTTGAACCCACCGGTTCTCCGGGCCCAGCAGTAAACAGCCCCCTGCAAGCCTCTGCTCTAACCGGTGCTCTTCACCTCCCTGGAGGGAAGCTTGGAGCTCTCTAGGGAAGCTGAACAATAGATAGGGTCCCCCAGAGCCACCAACCCATGGCAACAGCCCGGTGAGGAGCCAGGAATGGTCAAGGTGAACCCACAAGTCAGAGCCGCCTCCCCCCACCCCAGGGGCAGGCAGGTGTCTGGAGGCTTGGGGTCTTCACCCTCCCAGCAGAGCCAGAGAAGGTGGGGGTCCCAGCTCCCCCGGGGGAGGGGAGGGGAGAGGGCAGCCTCACCCAGTCCTTGGAGGTGCCAAGCCTCTTGAGGCCGTCCAGGGGCAGCAGGTCGGCCGAGTCCTTGTGCAGGAACTGGGTGGCCTGTCTGAGCCGGCCGCTGCTGCCTCAGCCGAGCTCGGCCCCGAAGCTCTGCCTCCCGGCCCCTGTCCCCAGCGTCGCCCTCCTCCCGCGGGGCCTCCGGCCTGATGCTCATGGCCCCCTTGGGGCGGGCCGGGGGCTCTTGAGTGGTCCTGCCCTCCGTGCTCCCTGCCTCTGCAGCCCCTGCTGCGTCCCGGCGGCAGCTCTCCTGACCGGAGGGTCGTCTCGGCGGGAAGAAGAGAGGAAATAAATAACGTGCAGGAGCAGCCGCGTCAGACACCAATTTCCAGAGCTTGCAGTAGAGGGAGTGGGGCTCCGGCTGGAAAAACCCAGCCCTGGAGGGGGTGGGGGGGAGTGGTGGTTGGCAGGGCTGCAGCTGGTAGGCTCTGCAGCATCTCTAACTCTGGGGTCCTGGCCGTAGTGGGCGGTGGAGGAGTGTGTGAGTGTGTGCGTGCGTGTGTGGCTGAGGGGGTGAATGTGTGCTGTAAACTGTCAGGGTATCTGTGCCAGGTGGTTGGAAATGCAGCATGTGTCAGTGTGCAGGGGCAGGCGTGAGATGCAGGACAAATATCCCTGGGCATGTGTCTCCTGGGTTTCCCGGCCGTGCCCTCCACCTGGGGTTATCTGCAGCCCCAGGGTGGGGTGCAGGCCAACACCTGGGGTGCAGGTTTGGAACAGGGAGGTCCAGCATTACATTTGTCTCAACAGGGAGCCTCTCCCCTTCTGGGTCTCAACCTTTCAGCATCCTTTGCTCCTTTACTCTGGGTCCTGGGTTCCAGGGTTGGCAAGAGCAGCTCTGAATCTTCCCACAAGTAGGGCCCCAGCTTCCCCTTCCCCTTTATGTAAGGCTCACTGAGTCTGGCTCTTTTTTTTTTTTTTTCTTTTTAATTTTGGCTGTGTTGGGTCTTAGTTGCAGCATGCATGATCTTAGCTGTGTCGTGTGGGATCTTTCATTGCGGCTCATGGACTCTCTAGTTGCGGAGTGAGGCCTTCAGTAGTTCCAGCCAGCGGGCTTAGTTGCTCTGTGGCATGTGGGATCTTAGTTCCCCGACCAGGGATTGAATCCACAACCCCCACACTGGAAGAGAGAGAGAGCCTTGGTGCTCAGTGGTGTCTGGCTCTTTGCAACCCCATAGACAGTAACCCCCCAGGCTCCTCTGTCCATGGGATTCTCCATGTAAGAAAACTAGAGTGGGTTGCCGTTTCCTCCTCCAGGGGATCTTCCCGACCCAGGGATCGAACTCGAGTCTTCCGTCCTGGCAGATGGATTCTTTACCGATGTGCCACCTGGGAAGCCTTCTACATTGCAAGGCAAATTCTTAACCACTGTACCACCCGGGAAATCCCCTAGCTGTTTTTAAAACAGTTATAATTCAAACATGCAGAAAGTTATAAGGCATAAACAATATCCTTTACTCCTCATCTCATTAAAAAAGAAAAAAAAAACTGCCACAAACATATGTGAAGCTCCCTGGGTGCCTCTGCTCCCCAGATGACATTTGCTCTGGCATCTGGGGCTTCTCCTTCCTCTCTTCAAGCACATAGGTATGTGTATATCCTAAGCAGTGTCATTTCACATTGTCTGACCCACTGTAGACATCCTTCTGCAATTTAAAAAAAATCTTTTTAGGTATGTGGGATCTTCACTCCCCCATTAGGGATTGAACCCACACCCTCTGCATTGGTAGCTCGGAGTCTTAGCCACTGGGCGGCTGGGGAAGTCCCAGTTTGCTCTTTCTTGCTTATTATTTTATTGGTGAGATTCACCCATGGGCTGCTGCTGCTGCTAAGTCACTTCAGTCGTGTCCGACTCTGTGTGACCCCATAGATGGCAGCCCACCAGGCTCCCCCGTTCCTGGGATTCTCCAGGCAAGAACACTGGAGTGGGTTGCCATTTCCTTCTCCAGTGCATGAAAGTGAAAAGTGAAAGTGAAGTCGCTCAGTCGTATCTGACCCTTAGCGACCCCATGGACTGCAGCCTACCAGGCTCCTCCGTCCATGGGATTTTCCAGGCAAGAGTACTGGAGTAGGGTGCCATCTCCTTCTCCACACCCATGGGCTAATTCTCTTTAATTGCTGTATAGTATTTCTCTAGTGAATACATCACATTTAGGAAGTTTAGGTTATTTTTCATTTTTACAAACAAAGATGCTGTGAACATTTCTTGCACCTGTCTCTTGGGGTACACCTGTAAGCATTCCTGGGAGTGGGATTGCTGGGGCATCAGATATACATCTTGCCTCTTTTGACATGATGCCAAATTACCCTCCAAAGTGTTTGTACCAACCGGCACTCCATCAGCAGCAGATGGGGTTCCTTGGCTTCACTTCCTTGTCACCACTTGGTATCAGACTTTTCCTTTTTAATTTATTTGGCTGCCCCAGGTCTTAGTGGTGGCACTCAGGTTCTCTAGTTGCCATATGTGTGCTCTAGTTCCCTGATCAGGGATGGAGCCTGCACCCCCTGCACTGGGAGCACAGTGTCTTGGCCACTGGGCCTCCAGGGAAGTCCATTCTCAGACTTTGTAGAGCCCTGATGCATCTGCCATCAGATTTTTCTCTCCAGCCTTTTGTCCCCACCATCCCTGGCACGCCCTGGTCAAGGTTCTGCTGACTTGTGTAGGATACTCAAAGGGTGAGTCTTGACCTGGGCCCTGCTCCCTGGGGCTCGATCCCATCCAGGCAACACAGAGGCACATGCCCATTCAGACCAGGCAGACATTCCCCTGCCCCACTGTGGACCACGCCTCCTTGAGGCACTTTGCAACCACGACAATTACATTATGATCCCCACTTACAGACGAGATGTTAGGGGTTCAATTGTGTCCCCCCCAATCCATGTGTTAATGGCCCAACCTCTAGGGAGTTTCTCAGGTGGTGCTTGCTAGTGGTAAAGAACTTGTCTGCCAATGCAGGAGACATAAGAGACAGGTTTGATCCCTGGGTAGGGGAGATCCCCTGGAGGAGGGCACAGCAACACACTCCAGTATTCTTGCCTGGAGAATCCCATGGACAGAGGAGCTTGGTGGGCTACAGTCCATAGGATCGCAAAAAGTTGAACATGACTAAGTGACTTAAAATGCAGGCACGCACACAACCCCTAGGACCTCAGAATGTAACCTTATTTAGAGATAGGATCTTTATAGAGATAGTCAAGTTAAGATGAGG
>NW_011494785.1:3600087-3614788 GCF_000754665.1 Bison bison bison | reverse complement strand
AGGCTCCCCCGTCCCTGGGATTCTCCAGGCAAGAATACTGGAGTGGGTTGCCATTTCCTTCTCCAATGCATGAAAGCAAAAAGTGAAAGTGAAGTTGCTCAGTCGTGTCCGACTTAGCGACCCCATGGACTGCAGCCTACCAGGCTCCTCCATCCATGGGATTTTCCAGGCAAGAGTACTGGAGTGGGGTCCCATTGCCTTCTCCGAGGCAAGTAGGTTTATCAGTACCATTTTTCTAAATCCCATGCGTATGCATATATATGATACTCATTTTTCTCTTTCTGACCCAATTCACTCTGTATATCAGGTTCTAGGTTCATCCACATCACTACAACTGACTCAAATCCGTTACTTTTTATGGCTGAGTAATATTCCATTGTGTATATGGGTGTGTCCTTCTTTAGTCAGTCAATTCAGTCGCTCTATCTCGTCTGACTCTTTGTGACCCCATGGACTGCAGCACGCCAGGCTTCCCTGTCTTTCACTATCTCCCGGAGTTTGCTCAAACTCATGTCCATTGAGTCGGTGATGCCATCCAACCATCTCATCCTCTGTCGTCCCCTTCTCCTCCCACCTTCAATCTTTTCCAGCATCAGGGTCTTTTCTAGTGACTCAGTTCTTCGCATCAGGTGGCCAAAGTATTGGAGCTTCAGCTTCAGCATCATTCCTTCCATTGAATATTCAGGACCGATTTTCTTTAGGATTGTCTGGTTTGATTGCCTTGCAGTCCAAGGAACTCTCAAGAGTCTTCTCTAACACCACAGTTCAAAAGCATCAATTCTTCAGCGCTCAGCTCTCTTTATAGTCCAGCTCTTACATCCATACATGACTACTGGAAAAACCATAGCTTTGACTAAACTGACCTTTGTTGGCAAAGTAATGTTTCTGCTTTTTAATATGCTGTCTAGGTTGGTCATAGCTTTTCTTCCAGGGAGTAAGTGTCTTTTAATTTCACAGCTGCAGTCATCATCTGCAGTGATTTTGAAGCCCAAGAAAATAAAGTCTCTCACTGTTTCCACTGTTTCCCCATCTATTTGCCATGAAATGATGGGACCAGATGCCATGGTCTTAGTTTTCTGAATGTGGAGTTTTAAGCCAACTTTTTCACTCTTTCACTTTCATCAAGAGGCTCTTTAGTTCTTCTTCGCTTTCTGACATGAGGGTGGTGGCATCTGTGTATCTGAGGTTATTGATATTTCTCCTGGCAATCTTGATTCAAGCTTGTGCTTCATTCAGCCCAGCATTTCACATGATGTACTCTGCATAGAAGTTTAATAAGCAAGATGAAAATATACCAGTCTGTTGTTCCATGTCCAGTTCTAACTGTTGCTTCTTGACATGCATACAGGTTTCTCAGGAGGCAAGTCAGGTGGTCTGGTATTCCAGTCTCTTTAAGAATTTCCCACAGTTTGCTGTGATCCACACAGTCAAAGGCTTTGACGTAGTCAATAAAGCAGATGTTTTTCTGGGACTTTCTTGCTTTTTTAGTGATCCAACAGATGTTGGCAATTTGATCTCTGGTTCCTCTGCTTTTTCTAAATCCAGCTTGAACATCTGGAAGTTCACGGTTCATATACCGTTGAAGCCTAGCTTGGAGAATTTTGAGCATTTCTTTGCTAGCGTGTGAGATGAGTGCACAGTAGTTTGAACATTCTTTGGCATTGCCTTTTTTTGGGATTGGAATGAAAACTGACCTTTCCCAATCCTGTGGCCACTGCTGTTTTCCAAATTTGCTGGCATATTGAGTGCAGCACTTTAACAGCATCGTCTTTTAGGATTTGAAATAGCTCAAATAGTGTTCTTCTTCAAAGGAGAAATTTGGACCCTGCGAGATCTGCAGTTGGGAAGAATACCACGTGAGCATGAAGGCTGAGGGTGGGGTGGTGTGTGTCCAGACCAGAAAGGTCAGAGGTCACCAGCAAACCACCAGCAGCCGGGAGAGAGGCCTGGAGCAGATCCTGCCTCATTGCGCTCAGGAGGCAACAGTCCTGCCCAGTCCTGCCCACACCTTGACCTTTGGCTTCCAGCTTCCCCGGGACAGCAGGACAACACATTTGTACTCTTGAAGCCACCCAGGTTTCAGGGCTTTGTTACGGCAGCCCCAGGAAGCGAGTACACCAAGACTCAGAAAACTTACTCAAGGTCAAGTTCTGAGGTCGAGGGCACAGCCAGGACTCAAAGCCTCCTGCCTGTCTCCCGAGTCCTGCTCGGTCCCTGCTGTGCCAAAGCCAAAGCACGAGGGAGATGGCGAGTGTGGACTGAAAACCAAATACTGGTGTGATTCCACTTACCCAGCTCAGCCCCCACATCCTGGCTTCCTGTGGCTTCAGTTTCAGTGGAATATTCCAGCTCCCTTCCACTCCCATGCCTGGATACCCATTACCCCCATATTAGCCGGGCACAGAGGTTGAAGAGGCTCCAGTGGCATGTACCAGGGTCTCTGGTTGTTACAGTGGGATTAACCGTGCACGTGGACTCTGTATATAAGGATACCCGGCAGGCCCATGTTGACAGGTATCTCCCCCAACCTCATTCTCAGCCTTCCATTCCCTAGGTCTGAAAAGTCTTCAATGTCTTTCTTCAAGAGTCCTTTATTAATACATTCTTTGGAGGGGGGCCACAGTCAACGGTTAAGAATGAGGGGACCCTCGGGGGCTTAGCCATGTTGCCTCAGGCTGGGCTGACAGCCTAGATGGGTTTCCCAGCGTGTGTCTGCATCCCACAGGACCGTACAAGCTCCTGTGGTGTAGAAGGGGGATTTGGCGGGGCACGGGGGGGGACTTCCCTGGTCATCTGTAGCTAAGACTCTGAGCTCCCAAGGGTTGGGGCCCAGGTTTGATCCCTGATCAGGGAACTAGATCCCACATGCCACAACTAAGAATTCTCATGCCTCAACTAAGACCTGGCACAGCCAAATAGATAAATATTTTTAGAAAATAGAGAAGAAGATGGGGGACTCGGGCGTTTGAAGTTTGGATGGGGAGAGGTTGGGGACAGTGTCACCTCTTTCCCAGTGGATCTGACGAGGCCTGGGAACCAGTCGTGCTCAGGAAATACCATTCTCTGGAATGTGGCTGCAGAAGGGGTCCAGCTGGTCCCTGTTTCTGTGGCTTAAATTAATATTGGCTCTCTCACTGTCTCATGGTCCCACAGGCTCGGGGGTAAGGAGACTCTTGCTTTTTGCATCCCTTGGCTTCTTCCTTTGTAAATTTGTCCCTTGCCCCACGTTACTGAAGCTGAAGAACTCTGGCCACCTGATGCGAAGAACTGACTCATTGGAAAAGCCTCTGATGCTGGGAAAGGTTGAGGGCAAGAGGACAAGAGAAGGGGACGACAGAGGCTGAGATGGTTGGATGGCATCACTGACTCAATGAACATGAGTTTGAACAAACTCCAGGAGACAGTGAAGGACAGGGGAGCCTGGTGTGCCACAGTCCATGGGGCCGCAAAGAACTGGACACGGCTGAGCGACTGAACAGCAACACTGTGTGTTAGACACTGAGCGAGACCCTGGGGGCACAGTGGTGAGCCAGATGGAGCCCTGCTTCCATACAGCTCACATCCTGATGAGGAAGGCAGACTATAGACAACTGCATGGATGATGCCGGGGAGGGCTGGGTGCTGGAGGATACACCAGGGCAGAGGAGACGGAGGGATGAGCGTGGGGCAAATGACATTGTGTGGAGATGAGCACAGGGGAGGGGGCAGGCCGTAAGGTACCTGGCGGAGGTGCTGCAGCCGGGGGTAACATGGGCCAGACTGGCCTGGGCTGATGCTCCCACACCACACCCTAGGTGCAGTAGACCTCCAACCCCTCTGCCCGGGCTGGTGCCCCCATCTGGTGACCAGTCACTCACACCAGCAAGATGCGGAGAGATCAACCAGGAGGCCAGCACGGAAAATTTCCTCACTCTCCCAAGCGGTGCTTTTGTCTTTTTAATTAATTGGAGAATAATTAGTTTATAATGTTGTGTTAGTTTCTGCTGTACAACACAGTGAATCAGCCATAAGTCTACATCTATCCCTCTTTTCTGGATTTCCTTCCCAAGTAGATCACAGCAGAGCACTGAGCTCCCTGTGCTGTACTCAGTTCTCATTAGCCATCTGTTTTATACATGATATACCAACAGTGTGTATATGTCAATCCCAACCTCCCAATTCTCCTGGGCAGTGTTAACCCACAGTGGTCAACAAGTCACTGACCCTGGACCTGACAGACCCTCGGGGTCAGGGTTCCCTCTACCGAAAGGGCACACAAAGCCCTGCCCAGCGGGTTCTCAGAACTGCAGATGGTGATAGATCGTGTGTTTCTGGCAACAAGGAAGGCTGAGAGGCGCTAGGAGGTACTGCTCTCTGGGCCTTCACCCCCACAGATTCTCAGGACTTCTGGAGAGCTTTCTGCCTGCAGGTAAAACCAGATACACCTTGTCTCTCCATGGGGTGTCAGTCATTAGTGATCTGAGACTTGTGCTGACTGATGCATGGCCACTGGCCACACATGGTTACCGAGCAGCGGCGATAGGACCAGTCTGAACTGAGACACACTGTAAGGATAAAATACGTGCTGGATGTTGAAGACAATACCAAAAACAAAGTGAACTATCTCATTAATAGAAATTATCTCATTTTAAAAATGTAAATTACATTACTTTTTAAACAAATATTTTTTTGATATGGACCATTTTAAAAGTTCTATTGAATTTGTTACAACATTGCTTCTGTTACACATCTTGATTTTTTGGCCACAGGGCAGGTGGGATTTTAATTCCTCGACCAGGGATTAAACCCACTCCCTCTGCATTGGCAGGTGAACTCTTAACTACGGGACCACCGGGGAAGTCCCTACATTACTTTTCTATTGATGGTATTTTGGATCTGTTGGGTTCAATAAAATATGTTATAGAAATTAACGTCCCTTGTTTCTTTTTTCTTTTCAAATATGGCAGCTAAGAAATTTAAAGTTGTATATGTGGCTCCTTTATATTTCTGCAAGACATCACAGGTTTAAAGAGATTCACAACTTGTTTCCTGGAACCTGGCAAAATCCACTCCAGCCTTTCTTCACCTTATCAGAAAGCTCTTGTGTCTAATCTAAATCCCTGTGAAGGGAGTGTCCGATTCTTTATGATCCCATGGACTGTAGCCCACCAGGCTCCTCCATTCGTGGGATTTTCCAGGCAAGAATACTGGAGTAGGTTGCCATTGCCTTCTCCGTGAGATCTGCTTGACCCAGGATCGACCCCGAGTCTCTATTGTCTCCTGCACTGGCATTGGTAGGCAGGTTCTTTACTACTAGCATCATCTGTGCTGTACTTAGTCACTCAGTCATGTCCGTCTCTTTGAGACCCCATGGACTGTAGCCCGCCAGAGTCCTCCATTTGTGGGATTCTCCAGGCAAGAATCCTGGACGCAATTGTCACTTCCTTTTCCAGGGGATTTGCCCGACCCAGGGATTGAACCCAGGTCTCCCACATTGTGGGCAGACTCTTTATCGTCTGAGCCACCTGGGAATCCCTGTAGCTGTTTTCAAAATCCCCACTCTCTTGTCCAAGCCTCGGTAGACATGGAGATGAACTGGTTCCCACCTTCCTTGTGATAACCTTTGATGTCTTTACATATCTTTACACAGTTTCTTTTTAAGAAGAATCTGAGTAGTGCTGTTTCTTATCGCGGAGGTTAGAGATGGAGGTGGGGGAGAGTCCATCTAGCATTGTGAAGTCATCTAGTCAAACGCCCTGCCACATAAGGAAATTCCCAGGACATCCTCCTTAGAATGGTTATTCAGAGCTGGACAAACAGCTCCCTCGGGTCTGTGGAGGGTGAGGGCAGCCAGGTCTATTTCAGGCTTTCTCCTCCGGCCCTATCAGATCTACTCAAGACAGGCATGACGCTTTTTCCAGAATTCTCCTGTCCAGCAAGGGTCCCAGGAGGCTGGGCCAGTTTTGAAATTTTTCTTCCTACCTCCTGGAGATCAAACCAGTCAGTCCTAAAGGAAATCAGCCCTGAACATTCATTGGAAGGATTGATGCTGAGGCTGAAGCTCTAATACCTTGGCCACCTAATGTGAAAAGCCAACTCATTGGAAAAGATCCTGATGCTGGGAAAGACTGAGGGCAAGAAGAGAAGGCAGAGGCAGAGGATGAGATGGTTAGACAGTATCACCGACTCAGTGGACATAAGTCTGAAAAAATTCCTGGAGATAGTGAAGGACAAAGCCAGTCTATGGGGTGGCAAAGAGTTGGACATGACTGAGTGGCTAAATAACAACAATTTTCACCCCCAAAAGGGAGATATTCCAAAGGCTACCAGTCTAGGAACACTATTTACACTTCAGGCTAAGATACTTTCCTCGTGTTTCCTAGATGACAAAAAACAAGGTGTTAGGAGTTCCCTGGTGGCCCACTGGCTAGAATTCTGGGCTTCCACTGCCGAAGCCTGGGTTCAGTCCCTGGTCAGGGAATGGAGATCTCGTTAGCCTCGCAGGGCAAACAAAAAAACAAAACATAGCAATAAGAAAGACAACAAGAACAAGGCACAAAAAGGCAGAGTGCTCGTCTCCACTGATGAAGGCAGACTGAGCACGGGATGTGGGACTCAGATAAACTCGGTCATGTCTCCCAGCTCACTCACTAGCTGGGTGACTTTGGGTGAAGCGCTTCATCTTTCGCAATCACTTCCTCATCTGTAAAACTGAGCTAACGTGTCATCTGCAGAACGGCTGTGAAGTTTGAGTGAGAGGCATAACAGCAAACTGGCTAAGAGGGTTTGGAGGCCTGGGTTTACTTGTCTCTAAAATGAGGACCCTGTGGGTCCTTCCTCATCGTGTTGGGAGGGTGATGTGGGCTGGTTCATGGAAAGCTTGCAACTCCCTGTCCAACACACAGAGTTCTGGGTACCCACCTGCTGCTGTTTGGGAGGTGACGTTCATCTTCACGTGAGCACTCCTGTACACACACACACACACACACACACACACACACACACGCATACAGGCTCTGACCTAGAGGTTTCTCCCCTCTGCTCTCATAGCACAGCTGGGTCAAGCATCTCTTACCTTATTTCTCACACTATTTACAATTGTTTGCTTGTCCATCTTCCCACCAGATATTAGCCTTTATAAGGGCAGAGTCTTTTTCTTTTTTTTGGTCCCTTCTCTCTCCCTATTGTCCTTGCTGCCCCACCCCACCCCCACCCAACCCCAAGTCCTTTGCTTGCCTTTTATCTATGGGAAACTTTAGTCAAAAATAAGTTTAACCAGAGAAATGAGAAATGTGGAAACAAAGGAAAACAGTCAAAGGAGACCAAATAATAATGATGTAGTCATTAAACATAGTCAGGGACCTCTAGTTCCTTCTCAAGAGCTGTGGATAATATTCTGAGCTATATCCTATGAGCTGCTTAATAGATACTGAAACCCCAGGTGGAAGAAGTTAATTACATGACAACCAGATTGCACCCATGATTTGAGTTGCCACAATTCTGAGAACTGGCCTCAAAGAAATGGAAACAAACCGACTCGGGAACTGAAGCTTAACTGTACTGAAAACAATCAAGATGACGCCAGTCAGACCACTGAGGACCAATTTCAAGATGACGGTCAAAGCTGACTGTGCTGTTTCTGCATGGACCCCCCTCCCTCTGTCTATAAAAGCTCTTGCCCCACTGATTGCTAGTGGTTGGGGGAGCAGGCCTTTGGACAAACTTCCATTCTCCCAACTCTGCCCCCTAGTTGCAGGCATCTGAAATGAAGCAAACCTTCCTTTCCATCAGCCTGGCCTGTTTACTGGCTTTTGAGCGGCAAGTAGCTGGACCCTACACACGTTCCAGTAACATTTTTACAGACGGTCTGCCGACTGAATTGTCTGGCAGGACTCCAGGACCCAGGAGGAACTGTGCTACTCTTACCAAGGACTCAGGCGCTGGGACACCAGCTTGCTGAGCATCCCACCCTCTCTTTCCAGTTGCAGAATCTGCTGATGGCCATTGGCAGTCACTCCAGACCCCCTTTCCCTGGCACCATGGGACTCATTTGCCAGACCCTCTAACTGCCCCTCTCCCTGGGTTCTGCACTCCAATCTTGATCCTGTAAGTGCCCTCAAGGAATCTGGCAAAGATGTCCACCTCCCCTTGAACATCTTGGACATCACGTGCCTGATGGGGGTGAAAAGGGGGCTTGGAATCCTGCTTTGCCTTCCCTCTGGCTTCAGCCTGTCTCCCCCCAGCCCCACGTGCCCGTCTTGTGTTTAAGACTTCCTTTCCTGCTTCCGTTTCCCTCCAATTCCTCTTTCTCCTCGCCTAAGCTTTGGACCTGCCCGGGGTGGCAGGTGTCGCTCTAGTGATACTCCTGCTAAAGAAGCCACTGGTTACTGCCCAGGGAGCCTGTCGTGTTGTCTCGTGGCAGTGCTCAGTGGTCGTCCAGGGAAAGCGATGCTGGGCAAGGGGAAACCACGTGTCCTGATTCTGCCTTGGAGTCTGTACTATATTGGGATGCAGCAGCTTTCTTCCAGGGGGGCCTTTGGGAAGGTGCAGAGTATGTGTTGCTCGAGATTCCCCTGAGATGGGCGAGTCTATGAAGAGCCACGGAAACCACTAGACATAATGACAAGCAGGCTATAGCAATGAGTTATCCCAGGTAATGAGAAGAGAAAGTGGTGTCGTTCAGGGGACAGCCTGAACCAGGAGAGGCTTGGAGGTGGACGAGACGCAGGATGGTGAAGGGCTTGAGCAAGCAGGTCATCGGAGGATGGAGACGGGAGGCCAGTGCATCGCGGGAGGCCAGGAGTGGGTCTGGGCAGCCTGGGCAGAGGATGGTGGCTCTGACTTGGCAGCCCAGAGCAGCGGTGGGGCATTCTGAGGCATGGCAATGACAGGGGTCAGCTCTGCAGCCAGGCGGTGGAGATGAAGACTGAAGGTCACGGCTGGCTGCCCTGAGACTCCCCAAGGGGCCCTCAGCTCCCCAGCTTCCAGTCTCACAGTCCCCAGCCCTGCTTCATGCCCCAGCCTCCCACTTATGAGCCAGAACCCGGCCGAAGGAGAGGGAGGCTGCGGAGGGAGGGAGGACCCAGGAGTGGCTCTGAGCCTCTGTGCTGGGATCCATTCGTGTCCTGAAGCTGGTGGCACCCAGCAGAGCACAGGGTGTCCTGGGGAGGGGTGCAGGATGAGGGCGGGCAGGCTCCAACCCTGCCTCTCTCTTGGATCTGAGAGAGGAGGTCCTTAAGATGGGCCCAGGCACCAGGGGCATCACCCCCAGAGGCTTTGGAGAACTCCACATCTGTGAGTGGATGTGGGAGGGCCGGGGTAGGGGTGATGCCTGTGATGTGGGCTGGTTGGGCTGAGGATGGCTTTGAAGAATCCTTAGAACCAGGAGGACCTGTGGAGCCCCATGGCCCAGTGGGATTCAGGAATTCCAGAAGCCTGGCCTCTGCATCTCTGACTTGTGACGGACCAGATGGCCCGACAGCGCCACCTGCAGGAAGGAGGCCGCTATTCAGAGAGCAGAGCAGGAGGGTGGAGGCTGGAGTGGAGGTCCCGAGGGAGGCCGGCAGCCTGCCTTCGGAGAAGGGGGCTGGGTCTGTAAGGCAGGCATCTGTGAAACGCTCCTTATGCCTCTGCTCCTCGGGCTTCAGCTTCTGGCCAGAGAGGATGAGGTTTTCTCCTCTCTCCCATCCCCCTAAAACTTCACATTAACCCTCTAAGTGTCCCCTGGGCTTCTCTTGCTGGGGTGACAAAACTCAGGCCTGATGGGCAAGTGGCCCAAGAAGCAGGATAACCGCAGGGCCCTGGAGCCCAGGGTGCACCAGGAGGGCAGGGACCACCTGACTGTGTGGCTTGGAGCCAGTCACCTCTCCCTGGGCCTCAGCTTACCATCCAAACCCTTGTTTCCTCCTCTGACATGTCGGGATCAAAGGCAAGGAAGGGGCCTCCTCTTCCAGCTCCCATTCCTAATCCAGAGCGAGGAGAACAGGCCCATCCCTGAACCCCACACTGCCCTGGAGCCTTCACCCCCTGGCTCCGGGCCTCCCCACCGACCCCACACCATGGGGGGAGGGCGGCCAGGATAAGGACCGTGGTGTAGAATTGTCGATTTGGATCTGGAAGGAACTTTGGAAATGCTGTATATTCTTTTTAACTGAGATGACTTTCACATGACATGGACCATCTTAAAGTTTATCATCCAGAGGCATCTCATTCATTTGTCTTGTGCAGCCAGCATGTCTGTGTAGTTCCAAAACATTCTCATCCTCCAAGAGAAAACCCCACACCTCCGTGAAGCACTCAGCACCCTCCCCAGCACCTAGCCCCATTGATTCATCTTTGTCTGTAAGGAACTGCCTATTCTGGACACTTTCTAGAAATTGAATTGAATGGTATGCTCCCATTTGTGCCTGGCGTCTCCCGCTCAGTGTTGAAAGTTCATCCACACTGCTGCCTGTGTCAGTGCTTGATGCCTTAGACTGAATCATCTTCCACTCTTTTATTTCTCTGATTCTATAGATAATGATTGACAGTTGCAGGTATGGAGGTCACTTTGCAGGTTTGCCACTTGTTTCTTTTATTTATTCCACTTATTTCTTTAATCTATTTTTAAAAGTTATTTATTTATATTTATTTTTGGCTGTGCCGGGTTTTCGTTGCTGCGTGGTTCCCTCTAGTTGTGGTGAGTGGGGGTTACTCCCTAGTTGCAGCGTGCTGGCTTCTCGTTACAGTGGCTTCTCTCATTGCAGAACACAGGCTCTAGGGCCTATAGGCGTCTGTATGTGGCACGGGGGCTTTAGTGGTTGCAGCTCCCGGGCTCTAGAGCACAGGCTCAATGATTGTGGCACACAAGCGTAGTTGCTCTGAGACATGTGGGATCTTCCCGGACCAGGGATCAAACCTGTGTCTCCTGCCTTAACAGGCAGATTCTTAACCACTGAGTCACCAGGGAAGCCCTATTCCACTTATTTTTGCCCTAGTGGTTCCCACTGTGCGGAGAAGGAAGCTGAGAGCCCAGGGGGAACAAGGACCCTGTCAGAGGGTGCTCGTCTGGTGAGCGGCTAGACCAGGGCTGGAACCCTGGTGATATTTGATTCCCAGGTGCCTCCTGATTCCCACGGGCTCAAGACAAGTGGGCAAAGAGGGCAGGGGGCAGAGAAGCCTGGAGAAACCAGCTGGGGAAGGTCACTGACGTGGGGGTATGACATGGGCGAGGGGAGGGGAGGTGGGCCCCTGCTGCAGCTTCTCCCTCTCCAGCCCCTCCTGCCCACTTTCCACCCAGCCGGTCAGCACCCTTCTGACCCATGCGCTTTGCCTGCCTCCGCTTGAGGTCCCTTGTCTCCACCTTCCTCCCCCACCTCCAGTGTGAAAGCTGAGGCCCTGGGGTGAGCACGGGCCCTAAGGTGTGGCTCTGGGGCAACTGCTGCCACTTTTACCTTAAATCTCCACTTTGTTCCTGTCCTTCTGCCGAGGCCTGGTCAGCCTTCCTCAGACCCAATTCTCCCTCCTCCAGCACAGCCTTGGGCTGACCTCTGCTCCCCCAAACTCTGTGTGGGACCCACAACCCAGCAGGGTGCCTTCCGGGCTCTGTCCAGACTTCACGTGGTCCAGGGAGGGCTGGAATAGAGGTTGTTTTTGCCTAAGAAGCTTCCTGTGTCCTGACCAATCCCAGTCTTGCTCCAAATGGGCTTTGAGAGTGGAGATAACTCATCATCCACATGCTCTCCCCACACCACACACATGTACACACACATACAGAGACACACAAGCACACATGGATACACACAGAGACACACACAACACACAAACACACAGAGATATACATACAGAGACACAGACACAGATATACACACAAAGACACACACAAACACACACAGATATATACACAGACACACACACACACAGACACATAGACACACACAGACACAGACACACATGCAAACACACACAGACATATGCACACAGACACACACACACAGACACACACATAGACCACAGACACACACACAGGCATACACACACACAGACACAGACATATACACACAGACACACATAGACATACGCACACAGACACACACACACAGACACACACATAGACCACAGACACACACACAGGCATACACACACACAGACACAGACATATACACACAGACACACATAGACATACGCACACAGACACACACACACAGACACACACATAGACCACAGACACACACACAGGCATACACACACACAGACACAGACATATACACACAGACACACATAGACATACGCACACAGACACACACACACAGACACACACATAGACCACAGACACACACACAGGCATACACACACACAGACACAGACATATACACACAGACACACATAGACATACGCACACAGACACACACACACAGACACACACATAGACCACAGACACACACACAGGCATACACACACACAGACACAGACATATACACACAGACACAGACACAGACATATATAACAGACACACAGACACACATAGACATACACACACAGACACACACACAGACATATACACACAAACACAGACACAGACACACAGATACAGACATACACAGAGACACACACACAGAGACACACACACACAGACACATGGACACAGACCACAGACACACACACAAAGACATACACACACACAGAGACACACACACAGACACACAGACACAGTCACACACAGAAACACAGACACACACACAGACACGCACAGACACACAGATACACACACAGACACACACACAGACATAGACACACACAGACACATAGACACAGACATACACATATAGACACACACACACAGACACACACAGACACGTGGACACAGACATACAGACACACACACAGGCACACACCGCTTCTCGCCAGGAACTGGATCCTCCTCTGCTCTCCCCAGTCCTCCCATCTGCCTTGAGTGGTCGCTCCAAGCAAGAGAGAACAGATTAGAATCTCAGTAGAGTCTCCAGAAGCTGGGGTACAGATGAAGCTGGGGAGGGTGGTGGAGAGGCTCTGTCTGCAGAAGCCTGAGTCCTCTGGCCGCTGAGACTTCCTGCTGAAGGTCCTCGGGTTGAGACACCACAGCTGGGGGCTCTGTGTGCCCACCATGGTGCCACACACCTGGAGGCTTCTACAGGTGTCCAGGTCTCCTTCTCACTGAGGTTCTGCCAGAACGGGCCCTGGAGGGACAGTGGAGGGGCAAGGCCACCCGGCTCTCCAGCAGGGTTTGGTAGTTCCTCACCAGGTCCTGGCTCAGAGGCGCGCTGGGCAGCAAGGCCAGCCTGGCCGCCTGCTCCCGGTAGTGAGGCAGCGGGTTCGGGCAGGGCCAGCTCCTGGCCAGATCATTGGGAAGAGGGTTGGGCATGAGCTGGAGGCCCCCAGGCTCATACCTCCCACCAGCTGAGAAGTGCCGGTACCTGTCGGGGGAAAGGTGCAGAGAGGACAGAGGTCAAAAGGGAGACTCGGGACAGGGCTGGGGAGGTGATGTTGCCAGCCATCAGCCCATGGGGACCCCTTCCAGCCCTCTGCCCACCTAGACCCGGACCTAAGCCCAGTGGCCTGCACCCTGCGTGTATGTTTTGACGTGAGGCTGGTGACATCATGCTATGTGGTTGGTAGTCTTCCACCCTGTGGTCTGTAAGGGACTCATTCAGATTCTAGCTATTTTTTAAGCCCTCCCGCCTCCTCCACCAATGCCATACTCCTTGTTCTCAACACCACAATTACAGAAGACCTTCCTGCTCTGACCCACCACGCTCTGGCCCTGATCTGCAGACGTGCAGTGTTCAGTTCTGCCTTGGGAAGTCCAATTTTCACACAACAGAGTTGAATACAGGGCTTCTCTGGTGGCTCAGTGGTAAAGAACCTGCCTGCTAATGCAGGAGGCGTTAAGAGTTGAAGGTTTGATCCCTGGGTCAGGAAGATTCCTTGGAGAAGGGCATGGCAATCCACTCCAGTATTCTTGCCTGGAGAATCCCATGGACAGAGGAGCCTGGGGGACTACAGTTCATGGAGTCGCAAAGAGTCAGACATGACTGAACAACTAACACTTTCACTCTGCCTCTGGCTCTTTCTGTTGATAATTGACGTCCTCACGACATCCACTGTCTGTCTCACACTTTGGGTACTTGGAGGGTGTGGGCTGGCATTGAGAGCCGTCTTTCCACATGTGTGCAGCGGTACCTGCCTTGCGGAAGCTCCTGGAGGGCAGGGACTGAATGACATGTCTCTGTATCCCCAGGGCCTGGCAGGTGTACAGCACACAGCTGGATCCCCTAAACTCCCCTTAAGTCATCAAGCCCCTCCTGTGCTGTGGTTCCCTGGCCTCCACCCCTCCCCTCCAGCTATGTTCAGACAAGAGTGTGGTTTTCAGGACCACGGGGGAGGGAAGGTAAAGCATCAGAAAGAGGAATGGAAGAGGGAGGGGTCACCTGGACACAGGTGGGCTCCCTGACGAGGGAGCTCCTCTTACTTCTTGGAGGCCTTGGGGGGAAGGATGTTGCCGTGGGTGTCGAGTGGGGGCGCCCTCACTTCACTCCTCAGCTTGAGCTTCTCCACCTCTTGGAGTTCCTTCATCGTCCTGAAGATCACCTGTTTCCTCCTGTTCACATCCAGGAAGATTGGAGTACAGGAGATGAAGGTCAGGAAGCTGTTTTGACCCAGCCAGGAGGGAGGGGGCACAGGGGGCTCTGCCGGGGGCCGGTGGTGG
>NW_011494785.1:3594022-3599773 GCF_000754665.1 Bison bison bison | reverse complement strand
GGTCCCCTGCCCCCCCCCCCCAGAGAAGACCAGCTGCCAGCCACCTCTGGACTCGGGTTCTCATTAGGACCTGGTGGCCTGGCCAGGGACTGTTTCTGCCAAGCCCTCGAAGTGTGTGGCCACTCTGTGTGATTCGCATGCAACCTCATCAGTCTTTCTCTTTCCATCTATCGGGTTTTGGCTTTGATTCCAGTCTCTTTCCTCAACTGACGTGTTCCCACTTCTCACTCGGCCTTCATCCCTCCTCTCATGCTGGGTCCCCAATTCCTGCCTGGGGTCTAAAGCTCCTCTCCAGAAAATGCTGCTTCCAAGACAAGTGTGGAAGGGAAATGGTTCTCCAGGGGATGGGCCAGGGCTTTTCTGTCCCGGCTCCTCCCCTCCCCAGCTTCTCTGTGACTGCTGCATTCCCCTCATTCCTCACTGAGATACAAGCAAGTGCAGGAAGCATCAGATGGGGTTCCTCCCCTTTCTTCTCCTTTCCCCATGGAAATACACTAGCAAAGACGTACTTGACATGTTGCTAAACACTTATCCACGTCTCATGTAACCCTCACAGGCTTCCCACGTGGCTCAGATGGTAAGTAATCTGCCTGCAATACAGGAGACCCAGGTTCGATTGCTGTGTTGGGAAGATCCCCTGGAGAAGGAAAATGGCAACCTACTCCAGTATTCTTTTTTTTTTTTTTTAAGAAGGAAAGAGAAAGAGGAGGAGTCGCTGGGGCTGAAGCCGCCGCTGCCAGAGCCTCCGTTCGGTACCCGCGGTGGGTCCCCGTCAATGCCCCTTTCTCTCTCCTATTGTCAATATCACCGGGCGGCTGAGTCCATGGCACACGCGCAACCCTACTCCAGTATTCTTGCCTGGCGAATTCCATGGACAGAGGAGCCTGGCGGGCTACAGTCTGTGGGGCTGAAGAGAGTTGGACACGACTGAGCAACTTTTACTTTCATGTAACTCTCACAGCCTTCGAGCAAGTGCTATTGTTCCATCTCAAAGATGCTAAAAGCAAGGCACAGGAGGATGAAGAGCTCACCCGCAGCGCTGAGCAAGGATGGTGGAGTTGGGGCCCCAGGCTGTGCTGCTTGGGACCCCCATGCTTCCCCAAAATGCCTCTCCTTCCCACTGGCCCTGAGGACTTTTCTATTTCCAAAAACTCATCCATTTCTTGGGCCCAGTCCACTGAGTCAAGTCCACACCAGCACCCTTGGGGGGGAGGGCCTGAGAGGTCATGATCAGACATCTCCTCTCCTCTCCTCTGAGCCCCGTGTTCACAGGGTCACAGGATGAGGGTTCATGTGCCAGGAGCTCTGCTGCCCAGGGGAGAGCAAGGCCCATCCCAGGGTGGGGACAGCCCCTCACCCAGTGGGATGCAGAAGGCCGCTGCAGAGTATTGTGTTCCTGCCTCCTACCTTCAGGAAAGTTTCTCTCACTCGGGATGGGTTGTCTAGCCCTCCAGGTGGTCTTTGCAGATGGCTGGCCATTTTTCTGGGCTCCCCAGCAGCAGGGGCAGCTTTGTAGGGAAGACTTTCTTGGCAGCATTGTTTGCTGCTGGGGTTGCTATGGCGATATTTCCTGGGTGGCAACGCAGGGAGGCCCTTACCCCTCCCTGGGAGGGCTCACCTGTCCCTTGGTACCTGGCTGCCTTTCAGGTGAGGTGGGTAGGGGATAGAACTTGTAACAGGAGCTGCTTCAGGGGAGGGATTTCTTGCTAGGAAGGCAGGGGGAGAAAGGCAGGGTCGCTGGCTCCCAGGCATCCTTCCCTAACGTTGGGGGCTGGGGGGTTGCTGGGTAGGCCTCTCTCTTAGGGAGCTCTCTCCAAAAGGCCCAAATTCCTCCAGCAGGTTCAGAGATCCCGAAAAGAGGACTGTTATGAGGGACCAGCATGGGAGACCTGCAGCTGACTGCTGAGTTAGAGGAGGTACCAGGGTGGGGATGGGGGTGGGGGTGTGGGGAGTGCGGTGACCAGGCTGAAGCCCTCTGCACTCTCCTTCCAGGGCCCTCAAGCTTTGCATCTTCCCCATCGCCAGGTTCACTGTCACACGCTTTCCTTCCCAGCCCCTCCTCACGCCACAGGGACCAGACACCAGAGCGCACAGACCAGCACATGCCCTTGGGCTTTATTGGGTAGGTAGTTACAGTAGTGTTCTGGAGCCGGGGCCTGTGTACGTGGTCAGCAGGGACCCAGGGCGGCTCTCTACGAAGCGGTGGTGCCAGCTAAGGTGGGCAGGCAGGCCAGGTAAGGCGGGCAGGCTGGCTGGCCTCCACCTTCTGTCGTGTCTCTCTGGCATGATTAGGCTCCTGATCAGAGAAACGTCTCTTGGGCACATGGGGGCAGCCACTCTGGTCCAGGTACCTCCACCCCCACCTCAACTCTTGACCCATAATAAGGGCCCCCTTTACCAGGATTTCTTCGTGCAGGAAAGCTGACTTGGAAATGGGGGCTGGTGGGAGGGAAGGGCAGTGCGAGGCACCCTGGCAGGCAGACCCGCTCCTCTGGGCACCCACTGCGAGGAACTCTCGAGGGAGGGGCCCCGAAGGAACCGTGCATTGCAGCCCTCCCGCCTCCAGGAGCCAAAAGCAAGGAACAGAAGCAAACTGGAACCCCCACCCCATCATCCTACCCCTCTTCTGGCAGTCTCTGGATAATGATCTAAGAAGATAGGCTTACGTTTATAATTAGAGGATAATTTGGAGCGTATACACTATTTACAAGGGCCACCTTGCATGCAGCAGGGAAGGCGGAGGGATGTTGTTGGGCACAGATGCCAACGGTCTGGGGGCCCCTCCTCCCTTCTCACCCTGTTTCTGCTGTTCCCACCCTCAGTGCCTGGTGGGGAGTTGGGGGCATAGAGACCAGCCCCCAGGACCTTGCTGCTTGCAGAAGGCCCAGGAGTGGCTCAGTAGCATCGCCAGTCTGGGGAGTGGGGCACTGGGCGAGTGGATGGCCCCTGCAGACTGTCCTTGCAGAGGACTCGGAAGGCCGGCCCCCGAGCGCCTGGAGAGTGAGTGGATGGCTTGAGGGGCAGGAGCCCTGCCTCTACCGCAGGTCAGGAATGCACTGAGTCCAGCTAACACTGCCGGGGCCCAGCAGGTCCTCCTCCAGGCCAGGGAAGCTGATGTCCAGCAGGATTTTGCTGAGGCTGTCATTCATCATGTCCAGGATCAGGCCCTCGGTCAGAGAGCGGTTGGCCGAGAGGCCGGCCACCTGCGGCTCGGGGGAACCCGCCTTGGGGACCTCCATGTCGGAGGGCAGGCAGCTGCCGAAGGGGTCAGTGGCAAGGTCAAAGGGTTCGGAATTGAGGAGCTCTCGGGGGGAGTCAAAGAGGGGGACGCTTTTCAGAGGGGTGGCACTGAGATCCGCGAGCTCCAGGGAGTCCGGCAGGGGGCCAAAGGCACCCTGGGGGGTTCGTACGGGGCTGAAGTCGAGCCCCCCGACTTTGGCTGGGGGTGTGAGCCTCCAGGACTCAGGGGTCGTGGGGAGGGCAGATTTGCTGGGGGTGGAGGAAGTGGGCAGCATCCCCTTAATGGGTGTCTTAAAGGGGCCTCCGTCTTCTGGCGGGGAGCCGGGCTGGCAGGTAGGCTGCGGGGGCCCTGCCAGGGCTGGTTGGGGAGCCCCCGGGCCCTCGGAGAGGAGCAGCTCGGGCTCCTCCAGGCGGGGCGGCACGAGGTGCTGTTTCCTCCGAGACCGGCTCATCTCCCGCCCCTCCCTGCGTTTGATCACCAGCAGGTCGGAGACACGGCGGGTGGGGGACCTGGACCCAGTGCTGGAGGACTTCTTGGGCCTGGGGGTTGGGGAGCAGGACGAGTCCTCCCAGGAGTGGGATGACTCTTCCTTGACCGATGGGCAGGGTGAAGGCCACGCTTCCAGGGGTGGGCTCTCGACTTTGATGGGCCTCCCTAGATGTGGTGTCTCCTCCCCAGGCTGGACGTCTTCCTCCTTGATGGATGGGACAGGAAGCAGAGGAGAGAGTCCTTCCATGAGGAGTAGCTTCTCCTCTGTCACCGGTCCTGCCATGGGCAGAGAGGCCACCCCCTCATCCGCTAGCAGCACCTGGAAGGGAAGCAGGACACGCTGAAAGGGAGCCCCACAGAGGCCATCAGGCACTGGGGCGAGGTGGGGGGCGGGACACAAGCTTATCACTGAGACGAATGACGTGCTGGTTTGGTGCCGTTCCTCTTGTCTTCAAGGTCTTGAAGACTATTAAATATGAGACCGTGTGATGAAGGTGGTGGTTTAATTCTGGGGGCAAAAAGAGCATTTTCTATGGTACTGGTGTAATTAGCACCCATCCAAGAGAAAATAAAAGTGGATGTCTGTTTCATACAAGGACTTAAACAGAAAAACTAAAACCATTCAAATCCTGAAAGGAAATCTAGAGATGTACTCTCTAGAGTACGTTTATAATCTGAGGGTCAGCAGTGGGATAAACCTTCTAAACCAAGACTGGAACTCCAGAAGCTGTAAAAGAGAAGAGAGACATATTTGACTATATAAAAATAGAAATCTTACTGTGGCAAGAGAGATCATAAAGTTAAGAAGCAAGCAAGAGGAGTAAAAAATATCTGAAAAGACCAAGTTATACACTTTTTAACAAATCCCTGTAAGAAGACAGTCCGTGAGTGTAAATAAGCATCTCACAGTGAACGATTCCAAGTGACTGAGCATGGTGAGCGGCTGCTGATTTACGCATAAGGAGAAGATGAAATGAAATAAGCAAGTATCCTTCACACACTGGACATGGGCAAATATTGTAAAAGGGTGATGATACCAATTGCCGGCAAATGGGTCTTGTTGGTATGTATGTGAGTTACCACAGATTTTTCTTAAAATCAATCCTGCAGTATTTAATAAACTTTAAAACACTTGCCCCCTCGGCAATCTCATGTCTTGTTCTCTACCCACAGAAATAAAAGCACCAGCAAGAAAGATACTTGCAAAGGTATTTATTACAATGTTGGTCATAGGGCAGAAAAAGCCTGAAAAAATGTGCCCATGAAAGCAGAATGGTTAAAAAATTTATGGCAAAGTCACATCATGGACTATTATGTGCCATGAAAAAATAGTGAATAAGGAGCTTCCCTGGTGATCCAGTGGTTAAGAATCCGCCTTCCAATGCAGGGGACCTGGGTTCGACCCCTGGTTGGCGAGCTAAGATCCCACATCCCTGGAGGCCAAAAAACCAAAACATAAAATAGAAGCAATATTGTAACAAATACAATAAAGACTTTAAAAAAAAAAGGCCCATGTTAAAAAAATATATATATTAAAAAAAAAAAAGTGAATTAGAGCGATGCCAAGTGATTGGAAGAATTTCCATGGGGCAGAAAGTGTAATACGACCCCACTGTCGAGGCTCCGGGTGGTGTGTGAGTATGTGTACCATGGTTACGGTGATCCGTGTACGCAGAGCATGCTAAGAGCGTGAATGAGTCATGGGAGAAGGCACGCTAAACTGTCAACATGGCTTATCACGGGGAGCAGGGGGGACATGCGGAAGGTGAGGAGAGGCAAAATGAAGGAGGAAAAACTACAAGACTGCATCGAAACAAAAACACTATCCATGCTACAATCACATGAATGCATTTAAGGAAAATTATCTATGCTGGTATGTATACTTTTATGTATACAATGCTGGGCTGGAAGAAGCACAAGCTGGAATCAAGATTGCCGGGAGAAATATCAATAACCTCAGATATGCAGATGACACCAACCTTATGGCAGAAAGTGAAGAGGAACTCAAAAGCCTCTTGATG
>NW_011494785.1:3592145-3593922 GCF_000754665.1 Bison bison bison | reverse complement strand
CCCAGGCCCGGGCCGGGGGTGGGGTCCCGCTCTGGGGCTTTCAGTTTGTTCCCTAGTTTTAGGTTGACAGCTTGACATTCGGTTTGAGAAGTGCCATGTGACAGACTTGGATTCCATGAGGAGACAGGGCAGTGTGTGCAGCTGTGTGTCCCCAGGGTGGTCCGGTCCCACTGCTGTCTCGCCCACCAGGGTGGGGAGTCCTGCTTCACCGGGCACAGCCACTCCCTCTAACACCCAGCCCACCCGCCAGAGTCACAGTCACGTCAGGGCACGGGCGCTGGAGGACGAGTCTCAGTCGCCACTGGTGTCTTCGTCCCAGTTACTCTCTTCGGAGGAAGAAGACACCTGGAGGTCATTGTAGAGGACGCTCCGGGGCCCGGGGATAGCGTGTACCTCAGGCTCCTGGTCGACGGACCGGCGCTCCACAGGCCACGGAGACGGGGGCACCGTGTACCCGCAGCTCCAGCAGCCTTCGCCGTCTCTCAGGAAGAGCATCCTGAGAGGCTGGGCTGGGATGACAATAATGGGCGAGGGGTGGGCTGCGGAGAAGGCGCGCACGCTCCTGGAGGGAGATCTGTCCGCTGGAAGCTTGAGGTCAAAGCGTTGCCCCTGGGCAGGTGTCTCCCTGGATACATGGACGGCCACTCTCGGTCCACGTCCAGCTGTGCTGGGTGGAGGAGGGTGATTCAGGAAGGCCCCCGGATTTGCTGTCAGAGTGCTCTGCTGGGGGATCTGGACAGGGCTGAGTCTAGGTTTCTTTGGGGGGTTCACACATGTCAGGGTGGGGGTCTGAGCACATCTCTTGCCTGGAGCCTCGATGCAGCCCTTGGATGCTGGGGCCAAATTCCTGCCGATGAGAGGCACTGTGGAGAGGCTGGATTTCACATCATCTCTCCTTGTTGGTGACCCTCTTGGGTGATCTGGATGCTGTAGGGATTTCCTCTTGGATGTGTGGATAAGCACGGGCAAGTTTGGGTGCTGCAGGAGAAGAACACACAGAGAAGCCAGGTGTAAGAATCTCCTTTCCCTCTAGTAAAACACCTCAAAGGAATTAATTTTATATGATAAGATACTCAACATCAGGTTTGCTCATAAAAAAAAGAAAATTACAGTATGATTTTGATACATTTATGGATCAAATAGGTAAATGGAAATGTTATAAAAATATATCTTGTTAAGCAAGGGGAAACAAGCTTTTGGTACACACTCTTCTTAGGACTGTACACAGCTTGGTGTTTTGCAGGCACTATGATGGCAAAATGAGTTTTCATGGTCATGGAGGATGAATCACAATTCATAGATTCCTGTTCTAACTTCTACTATGGAAGCTACTGATAAAATCACTTTCATGTCCCTGCCAGCTTCTTCTTCCAGACATGCAAGTAAGAATGCAAAATCAAAGACAGCAAGAAAAATGGCATCTGAAAAATAAATGATGACATTGGTCAGGAAAGAACATGAACAATTTCCTCCCACAGACAGGACTGAAGCCAGTCGATTAAAGAGGGGGCCCAGCAGAGACTGACCCTCAGGCAGAGGCCAGGCTCCGGCTCCTCCTTCCAGCTCTGCAGCTGCCGAACACGGGGCCTCCTGGGAAATCGCTGCAGGAGCTTCCTCTGCTGCTCCTCTTTCCTGCAACACAAACATGTCAAGTGTCAGAAACCCAGTGTCCTTCTCACAGTTGGGACCAACAGTGCTGTGGCCCAGCCCCTTTCCTACTTTGGGAGTGACACCAGACCTGAACCCCTCTGCCTTTGTGCAGACCCCCCACGTCCTT
>NW_011494785.1:3588945-3592045 GCF_000754665.1 Bison bison bison | reverse complement strand
TCCATTCTGAAGGAGATCAGCCCTGGGTGTTCTTTGGAATGAATGATGCTAAAGCTGAAACTCCAGTACTTTGGCCACCTCATGCAAAGAGTTGACTCATTGGAAAAGACTCTGATGCTGGGCGGGATTGGGGGCAGGAGAAGAAGGGGATGACAGAGGATGAGATGGCTGGATGGCATCACTGACTCGATGGACTTGAGTTTGAGTGAACTCCGGGAGTTGGTGATGGACAGGGAGGCCTGGCGTGCTGCGATTCATGGGGTCGCAAAGAGTCAGACACGACTGAGCGACTGAACTGAACTGAAAGTGATATTTTTAAATTAAAAAACAAAAGCAAACCCAAGTCTCTTTATCTGAAATTGCAGCTACTTCCATCTCTGAGAAAGGGGCAGAGGGGCCCTTCCTTAATTTGTTACGGGCCAGGTCCTGCTCACAGATTCTTCTCTACGTCATGGTGGGGGTGTAACTTGCCCTCTCCAGCGTCCCAGCTCGACTGCTGATCTCAGCCAGGAGCAGCTCTCCCCAGGGGACTCTCAGCAACACCAGAAGATGTCCTAACTGTCACACCAGGCGGTGCTCCTGGTATCCAGCAAAGAGACCATGGATGTGGTTGCTAAGCATCCCTCAGGGCACAGGGTGCACCTCGCCCTCACAAAGCACTGTGCATGCTCAGTCGCCTCAGACTCTTTACCACCCCATGGACTGTAGCCCACCAGGCTCCTCTATCCATGGGATTTTCCAGGCAGGAACACTGAAGTGGGTTGCCATTTCCTTCTCCAGGGGATCTTCCCACCCAGGGATCGAACTCGAGTGTCTTACGTCTCCGGCACTGGCAGGCTGGTACTTTACCACTAGCGCCACCTGGGAAGCCCTGAATGTCAGCTGTTTGGAGGTCGAGAAACCCAGGGCTAGACTGTCCAGCCACGCTATGGTTGTGACTGGACGTGCCCCAGGCCATGCCCTTTACAAGGCCCTCTCCACACTGCTGCCCCGACCTACTTCTTAAGCCTGCTTCCCTAGTGAACTCTTCCTGAACCGTCCCAGCCCATCTCCTATAACAATCACCCTCATCTCAATTCTCACAAACTCATCAGGCACATGTGGGCCTTCTAACATCACTTACATTGGGAATTTTTTTTTTTTAAGGATAGTTTACTAGGATTTTTTTTTTTTTTTTTAAGGCTATGCTGAGTGTCATGCAGGATCTTAGTTTTTTGACCAGGGATCAAACCCATGCCCTCTGCACTGGGAGTGTGGAGTCTTAACCACTGGACTACCAGGGAAGTCCCTAACAAGTTCCTTTTTGGCTCTAACACTACTGCATTTTCCTGTGCGTCGATGCCTGGTCTACCCACTAAATTTACAAGCTTCTCAATGGACACGAAGCAGAGCCCATCACGGACTGGAGTCTTTCCTTGGAGAAGACCTAAGGCACTGACCTTGGGGGCGATGCGGACTCGCTTGCTGTGGCGGGCAAGCTCTGAGAGTGAGGCCGCCAGGGGCAAGGGCACCTTGACCGAGGGCTGCAGCACCAGCGACGGGTTCGCGGGGAACTGGATGGGCACCAGGTACGAGCTGACCCGCGGCAGTAGTGGCTTCATCTTCCGCCCTGGGGGAACACGATGGGTCGGGAGCAAGGTCCAGGGCCGGGTCCCCTCCCAGCCCTGGGTTCTTTGCTCTCCTTCCCTGGGCCCTGACTCCCGCATCTGCCCCTCTGTGGGTGTGCCCAGGGACCAGGCCTCCCCCTGTACTAACGTGCACCCAGGGGGAGTTCAGTTTTGATGGCCACGTTCCGGCGGAGATCAGGGTTGGGCCGTTTCTGCTGCTGTTTGGGACAGAGAGGGAGAGAGACAGACCTGGGTCAGGAGGGCAGGGGGACTGGGTAGGGGACCCCACCAGCTGCTCCGGGACCGGGCATGGAGTGGACCGACCGCCTACTCCGGGACCGGGCACGGAGTGGACCAACCGCCTGGTCCCAGGAAGGTGGCAGCAGAGGCACAGGGCGGCGGGCGATCCTCCCACCTCATCCAGGTGTCCTCACCCCCAGGGTGCAAAGCATGGAGCTCTAGGAGGGCAAAGAAAAGCCAGGTAGAGAAGAGAGAGCAACGGCTGCCCATTGGACCTGTGCCGTGCACCTCATCAGCATCCTTTGGTGAGCCTGTGGCGGGTCCCCCTGCCACATGCTGCTCTGCTCAGGCCACCTTGATGAGTCCACGGGAGTGGGAGGTGGTGGCGGTCACCAGTGTTCTGATGCCCAGAAGCAAGGCTCTGCGTTCAGGGCTGGCAGGCGCACGGCCACAGGCTCCCATCTCCGGCTAACACCTTGTCCCTGTCACCGAAGCCATGCTGAGCGTGGAGGGGTAACAAGGCTGAGCCCCGAGCGGGAGGGAAAGAACCTTACTGATTCCGAGTGCTCGGGCGAGTGTGCAGACCCTGGGTCCAGTGGCTGGTGGTGGATGGGCATTGTGGGAGAGAAATGAGACCAAGTTACCACCAGTGCAGTCAAGCTGACCAGATGGATACACCTATTCCGGATGGACGCCCAGGGCCACCCTCAACTATGGGCTCTCCCGGGACAGTGGAGGCAGCTAGTGGCAGCCTTGTGGGCACTCTGAAGCCCCAAAGTGATCACTTCTGACGAGAGATTCTGTAGGCTCCGTTTCTACTCTCCACTGTAAAGATCGGCTTTTTAACCCCATGTTTCCTAGACTTTCTAAGAATCACCTGAGATTCTTGCTAAAAACAGACTCCTGGGCTCATCCCAGGCCTACTGAATCAGAAGCCCCAAGAGGGGCTTGGGAGGCTGTATTTTAAGAAGTATTCTAGGCAGTTCTTATCACAGGGCAGTAGGGGCCACCCTGCCCCAGGAGGTCCCCTTTCTGGAAGAGGAAGTCCTCTCTGGGGCCTGGTCTAGCAGAGAAGGTGCTGTTCCTTAGGGGATGGTTGGCCCTTAACTCTGCCCTTAGCAGACAAGCTCATCCCAAGGAGGACTTGCTTCTTTCTTATTTTTTGGTGGAGAGGAAAGTTTGCTTTATTTAGGATGCTGGCAGCTGGGGTTGGGGTGGGGCGGGGCGGGGGGCGTGGAAGGATGGATTCCTAT
>NW_011494785.1:3581852-3588845 GCF_000754665.1 Bison bison bison | reverse complement strand
GGGTTGGGGAGCAGGACGAGTCCTCCCAGGAGTGGGATGACTCTTCCTTGACCGATGGGCAGGGTGAAGGCCACGCTTCCAGGGGTGGGCTCTCGACTTTGATGGGCCTCCCTAGATGTGGTGTCTCCTCCCCAGGCTGGACGTCTTCCTCCTTGATGGATGGGACAGGAAGCAGAGGAGAGAGTCCTTCCATGAGGAGTAGCTTCTCCTCTGTCACCGGTCCTGCCGTGGGCAGAGAGGCCACCCCCTCATCCGCTAGCAGCACCTTGGGGGTGATGCAGACTCGCTTGCTGTGACGGGTAAGCTCTGAGAGCGAGGCCACCAGGGGCAAGGGCACCTTGACTGAGGGCTGCAGCACCAGTGACGGGTTCGCGGGGAACTGGATGGGCACCAGGTACGAGCTGACCCATAGCAGTAGTGGCTTCATCTTCCGCCGTGCACCCAGGGGGAGTTCGGTTTTGATGGCCACGTTCCGGCAGAGATTAGGGTTGGGCCGTTTCTGCTGTGATTCCGAGTGCTCAGGCGAGTGTGCAGACCCTGGGTCCAGTGGCTTAAATACCTGGTCAAGTGTCAGGTAGCGATTGGCACTGGGGTGAATGGTCCAGAAGGAGACCTTGCCGTTGGCAGACGTCTCACGGACGAACATGTCATGTAGAGAGAGGTTGTGGCGGATGGAGTTCTGAAAGTAGAGGACACAGCTCATCAGCTACTCTGTCCTGGGAGCGCCACCTCTGATGGCCCCGAGGAGGTTAGCCCCTGGCTTCGTGTCTCATAACCTTGCTTGCTGGCTGCTCTTGGGACTGTCCGCTTGGTAGGCTAGGTGACCTGAGCCACCAACCCAGCTGTCTAGTAGGGACAGAGACCGGGGCCGTTCCTGAGGTGGTGATAAAGCAGAGACCTGGACAGCTGTTGGGGGCTGGGAAAGATGAGTGAGGCTGTGGCAATAACCGGTAGCCAGAGAGGTGGGGGGAGAAATTACAATGCTGCGGAGTTCCCTGGTGCGCCAGCAGTTAGGACGCGGTGCTCTCACTGCTGGGGCCCAGGTTCAAAGTCTGGTCGGGGGACTGAGATCCTGCAAGTCACAAGGTGCAGCAAAAAAATAAAAAAGAAATCGGGAAGCTGGGGAATTTAGTTGAGGTGAGAGTGTGAGGCTGAGAGTTCTGCTGTGACCTAGATGTCCACTGATAGATGAATGGATAAAGAAGTTACAGTACATATATACAGCGGAATATTACTTGGCCACGAAAAGGAACACATTTAAGTCATTTGCAGAGACGTGGATGAACCTAGAGCCTGTTATAGAGTGAATTGAGTCAGAAAGAAAAAAATAAACATCGTCTATTAACATATATATATGGACTCTAGAAAAATGGTACAGACAAACCTAGCTGCAGGGCAGGAATAGAGACAGAGACGTCGAGAGCAGACTGGTGGAAATGGTGGGGAAGGGGAGGGTGGGATGAACTAGGGGAGCAGCACTGACACATGCTGACATATGCCTCCATGCGTAAGACAGCCAGCCAGAGGGAAGCTGCAGAATAGCATAGGGAGCTCAGCTTGGTGCTCTGCGATGACTGAGAGGGCTGGGCTGGGTCGGGGGAGGCTCAAGAGGGAGGGGATATATGTATATAGCTGATTCATGTTGTTGAACAAGAGAAACCCACACAATATTGTAAAGCAGCTATGTGCAAATTAAAAATAAGTAAATAAATAAAAACTATAAAAAAGATTCCTGCTGTGGGGAAAACAATCCAAAAGCCCCTTGGCTTGGGACAGAGCATCCGTAGGGCCCCTGAGCTGTGGCTATGAGACCTGCATGAGCTATGGCTCCAGGGCATCTGTTTTCCCATGAACATGAGGCAGAGAACATCCCCACCTACTGGAGAAGAGATGTGACTTTACAGGAGGTGAACCTTGGATCTTGCGGCTCCCAGATTATTTTTTTTTCATCAATATCTTTTCATAAAGCTACCTAGACACTCTAACTGCTATTCAGTGTAGCTTAGAAGTGGGCTCTGAGCGTCACTGAAGAGTGCGCATTACCCGGGGAGCGACAGATGAAGTGGCTGCAGGGCTCTTACTGATGGTTTTGCCCGGATTCAGTAGGGTCAAGTCTCAGTCCAAAAGATACGACTATCGTTTCCGGTTCTAGCGTCATCGGCACTTAACTCCTCCCCCCGCACCAGACACAGACTACCACTCTGCTGTGCAGACAAAACGACAGGCCTGGGCGACCTAGACTGTGGTTGTTGCGGGACATGATACCTTCCAGCCTGGCTTGGCGATGTGCTTGAAATAGGGGAAGTGGTCCTCGATCCAAGAGTAGATGTCTTTCAGGGTCATGCGCTTCCTCTCTGTGCTGTTGATGGCAAATTGTATCATGGCCATGTAGGAGTATGGGGGTCGTTCAGACACGGAGTCCGGCCAGGGTGCCGACGCTCCAGGGGGCCTCTCCACCTGAGGGCTCTGAGAAGCCAGAGGGAAAGAAAAATAGGCCATGAAAGGAGGGGTCACAAGGCCTCCCCTGCCCCACCCCCACCTTAAGAACACTCTCTAGAGAAAGCTTTTCTCCCACAGACCGGAACAGAAACAAACTCATCCGAGACCACTGTTCTATAGACGAGAACTTTAGGATCAGGAAGGATTTTGGAGACGAACCCATCTAGTCTCTGAACACGGGACCACTTCTCTGTCATCGGTCATTTTGTTGAGAATATTGCCCGGTAATAAACAGAAGTCCATCTAGTCATTGCTGGTTGAAACCTTTCAGGAAAGTCTGGGCATATATTATGACCTTAAAGCACTGATCGTATGTTAAAACTATACCCGTTTTTCAGACCTCAGGGTTGAGGGACCTAGGTCTTAGTCCGATTCCTGCTCCTGATGTGATGTGAACAAACCCATCTCCTTTCACTGTTTGTAGAACAGAAATATTCCCCAAAGTGTGGGCAGACAAAGGTCAGCAATGCACACATCTGGATAAGTCTGAGGCAAAGATCTGATCATCCATGTTTAAAAAGATTGAGCTATAACTTCAGGGAATTCCCTGGCGGTCCAGTGGTTAGGACTGTGCTTTTACTACCAGGGGTGTGGGTTCAATCCCTGGTCAGGGAACCAAGATCCTATAAGTTGCGAGGTGCAGCCACAACAAAACCCGAAAAATCAACTCCCTGCTTTGGGAATTCCCTAGAGGTCCAGTGGTTAGGGCTTGGCAATTTCATTGTGGTGGCCTGGGTTCAATCCCTGGTCGGGGAACTGTTATAAGATCCCACAAGCCATGAGGCACAGCCCCCTTTCCCCTCAAAAAAACTGAGCCATAACTTTATAAAGTACACAAGTTTTAAGTGAACAGCTCAATTTTCACTTATGCACACATTCACGTAAATTTTCCCCTTTAAAAATTATTGACGGGACTTCCCTGGCAGTCTAGTGGTTAAACCCCACATTTCCAAAGCAGGAGGCAAGAGTTTGATCTCTGGTGGGAGAGCTAAAATCTCCACATGCTGCTGACAAGGCCAAAAAACCCCACCAAATCTGTTGAATGAGGAATTAAGGGTATATATGAAGAGCAACCATGAAAAATAAACCCAGACCACACAAATGGGTCAAATCAATTTTGATTGGAGAGGTATTTAAAATTCACAACTCATTTTATTTGCTGTTAATTTATCTTCTAATAAAGCAATCTTGTTAAAAATGCTGTACTCCTTTTCCACTGTCGGAATACCTCTTTAAAGTTCAAGGGGCTTTCTGAACTCAGGCCTCTTCATTAGTCCCTGAATACTAAGTACCTGCTAAGGATAGAGTGTTAAACCCAGTGCTGACAGGGTACAGGGTGAGCCAGAGGAATCTGCCCTCAAGGAAATTTCCCAGATAGGGGTAGCAGGGAAGATCCCAGGCAGAAAGGGAGCTCCAAATTATGCAGAATAACACTAAATAAAGTGCTAACATGAAAACTTGGCAATTCTGCTCCACAGCCTACTTGACCTACTTCCCTTCTTAGAAATTCCCTGTACTGGCTCTGACTGCCCTGGTGGGGGACAGGACTGTTCATTCACCTTGGCCTGACTCTGCTCCAGGTGACGATTCTCCTTTTCTTCCACCTCTTGCTTGATGCTGCAGGAGCCCAGCCCGTCGGAAGTCATCTTTCCAAGCCACTGGATGTTGGTCAAGCTGTTGTCCAGGGGGCAGCTGGCTGCCTCACCGCCAGCTACAGGGGAGACAACCCAAGACGCCACTTCGGTGCCCGATTCCCTGCCTGGCAGGTCCACCGAGACTGGCAGTTAGGCATCACCTCTCCAGGTGATGACTGCGATCAGGGATCACCTCTCCAGGACCTCTGCCCTTAAGCACAGGGATTGCGCATGCTGAATCTATGGTGCCCTTTTAGGATTTCAGGAGAAATTCAGGAGCAGGGCTCAAGTTGCATTTCAACCTGAGCCACCCTGAGCCTCAGAGATTGGTCAAGGCAACCTTACAAAAAGCATGATCGAACATCTCAACAAAGTAAGTCATTTTTCCATCTCGTGTTTCTCCTTTATTAAGATGGAGAAAGATTCCTACTTCCTTATGTGGTCACTGCAAAGGAGAAATAGAATAATAAACAAATCCTTTTCCAATATAAAGAAGGCAACAGAATGCTGAATTACATTGCAACCCTGTCGACAGGGCCCAAAGATCTGGGTCAAGGTTTCAGCATGAAGGAAGGCAAGACTTTCCCCCAGTTCAGGCAGACACCTGTGTGTGTGCCCTAGGTATCAGCATGGCTGACTATGGTCCTTACACCAGAGAGCGAAGGCTGGCTCCTCCCCCCTTTGCCTTACGGACCACATACCACAGTTCTTCCATTTCTGCCCAGGAAGGGCTCCCGCTGGTCTTGGAAGATTCTCATCCCCAGTTGCAGACTTTGGTCCCAGGGTCTCGGTGATCACTTCTGTCCTCTTGGGGTCCTTGCTGGTTTGGGCTTGATGCTGGGGTCCTGGAGGGGGAGTGGGGGCTCCCCCACAGCTGATGAGGATGAACTTGTTGGGCCCGCTGCTGCCACTCTCCTTCCCTTTGGCGGTCAGTGCTGTGATGATGCTCTGGATGTTGGCATTGTTGGGGACGACCACCACTTGGGTGTTGGGCATGGTTGGGTGGTTCAGGATCTTGATTCCGGCTGGAAACTTGCAGGGGTTGGGCTCTGCCACCTCCTTGGGGGCTTGTGCTTGAGCAGGCTCTTGTTGGGCAGGGGGCCCCTTCGGCTCCTCCTCTGCTGTGTCACCTGGAGCATTGTGAACAGGAAGGGGCAGCCTCCGTCTTTTGAGAATCAATGGCCTACGGGGGCTAGTTTTCATCATGAATCTGCGCTTTCACTCTCCATTGAGCATCACAAGCGTGGACCCTGCAAAGGGCAAGGGTCAGTGGGAGGTCAAAGGTTTGTTAGGCTGAGAAGGAGGTTCTGTTAGGGAGGGGTCTTCCTCATCATGTGACCAGGAGTGTGAACCCACAGGCCCAGGTGAATGCTCCCTGGGTCTCTGCAAGGACCGCGGACTATAAGGAGATGAGTTCTATAGACAAAACTGAAGCAAACAGAAGAAATTCAAAGGGGGAGAGTGGGATAAGGTTGGCTGTAGGTCCACATAGTCAAGGCTCTGGAAGATTAAGAATTTAATTTTTGGAATTTAATTTTGGGAATTCCCTGGTGGTTCAGCCCGTTAGGACTCTGCACTTTCACTGCCAAGGGTGTGGGTTCAACCACTGGCTGGGGAACTGAGATCTGCAAGCCCTGGGGCATGGCCAAAAGGAATGTTCAGCTACAGAAACAAGCGGAGAAGCTACAAAAATGTGGAAATGTCTCTTCTTGCCTAGTCTAACACAGACCACTTGCGGTAACTGTCAGGATGAGGACCCTGGAACAGGCCATCCTGACAGAACTCTGATCCCAGGATCCATTCTAGCATAGACCACTTGGTCTGAGCCCGCAGAATCAGAGGAAAAAGGCAGATTGTACCATTACACTACTGTCACACCGTTGAAGAAATCATCTCCCAGTGCACAAGACTTCAGACAGAAGGGAAACTGCTCTATTCAACACCCAGAGTAATGCTGAGGGGTGACATTGTCTCATGGGCTATTATGCTAGCACTGATCTTAAAAAAAAGTATATACATTTTTTTCTTTCACAATTTGCAAACTATTTATATAGCGACATTTTAGTACCTGCATATGCTTGTTCATATTTCAACTTTCTAAGCATGTTACCATCTTGCTTAACTTCTCTTCCAGAACCAAGACTATAATCCTTGTCTCCTGACTAGTGCTGTGCATTAAGGAAGAGTTTTATCTTTTAAAAACTGTGTTTTGTTGATTTTGACAGATCCATGGCATACTCTACTATTGTGCGAAGTAGTGAAATTCTGCTGAGAGGTACTTTGAGAGACAGAATAACTGTCTGCCTCGTCTTTAGAATATCTGCAATCTCCCTAGAAATGACTGTCACGCTCGTCTGACATTTGCCATCTGCTTAGAGGTCACAGACCCTCTCCACTCTGCTGCCTCCCTTTCCTTTATATCTAGGTTTCCTCTACCTTCAAATCTCAGTTTTACTTCCACCTCCTATCTCTTCCGCCCTCCCTTCCTCCCTCCACCCATCAATCAGTAGATGCTAGTATTTCTTCCTCGCCCCCAAAAAGATATTTTCCTGGTCTAAAGCGTCTTAATTTTTCCTTCTACTCTGACCAGCTTACTTGCTACCATTGCCAACACTTTCTAGCCGGGAGATTTCCGGAGCGGCTCCCGGGGACTCACCATCATCCAGACCAGGGCAAGGCTGCGGGGGTCTCTGGAACCCCGAGGAGGGTCCTGGGACAGGGCGCAGTGGAGACTGGGTTACCTAGAAGGGAGAGCACCTGGGCTCAGGGGAGTGTGCGAGCCGCGGCAACCAGCGCAGTAAGCTTAGAGGGACCCCAGCCCCAGGGGAAAGGCTGGGGGGCTTAGTGGGAGAGGTGGGGG
>NW_011494785.1:3570684-3581156 GCF_000754665.1 Bison bison bison | reverse complement strand
TAGGGACCCCCGGCCGCCCCGTGCTCTCCCCCGGTCCCCGGTTTCTCGCTGCGGGGGTACTGTCCGCCGTCGACCTCCGGGGCAGCGAGCGTCCTGGCCCCCCGAGCAGCCCGAAGCGGGCTACGACCCCCTCGCTCTGGTTCCTTCCTTAAAAATGATCGCGCACGCCGCGGACCTTCGCCTCCGCTCCGAATCTTGGAGCTCTGATCTCCTCCCGCCCCGTCCCTCGCCGTCTTTTCTTTGTAGTAATGGACTTTGTTTTGCTTATTTAGCACGTTTTTAGTTGAGCGCCTGCCATGTGCTGGGCGGCTCTGGGATGCAGTGGCGGGGCGAGATACTGGCGTCTTTCTTCTGAGCTTACAGTCTGTAGGGAGGTAGGAGGGGCTCACACAAGCTCCTGTCGAGTTGCGTATTTAAGCAAATGAAGAATTACAGCTGTGAAGTGGTAACAGAGCTCAGGGATAACTGAGTATGTAAATAAGGAGATCTTGCCTTAAGTTAGGTGAGAAAGGCATTTCTTTTCTTTCTTTTTAAAAAAAATATTTATTTATTTGGCTGCGCCAGGTCTTAGTTGTAGCCTGGGGCATCTAGTTCCTGACCAGGGATCTCACCCGTGCCCCTTGCTTTGGGAGCGCAGAGTCTCAGCCGCTGGACCTCACCGCCTCCGCAACCCCCGCCTCCCCCAGGGAAGTACCCAGAAAGGCATTTCTGATGAACTGACTGAAAGCTTGGTCTGAGATCTTATGCCGTTATGCAAACAAGGGAAGGAAACACTCCAGGACAAGGGAATTGAGGGGGTACAAAGACGCTTACTCCTTGGAAGGAAAGTTATGACCAACCTAGATAGCATATTCAAAAGCAGAGACATTACTTTGCCAACAAAGGTCCGTCTAGTCAAGGCTATGGTTTTTCCAGTAGTCATGTATGGATGTGAGAGTTGGACTGTGAAGAAAGCTGAGCGCCGAAGAATTGATGGTTTTGAACCGTGGTGTTGGATAAGACTCTTGAGAGTCCCTTGGACTGCAAGGAGATCCAACCAGTCCATTCTAAAGATCAGCCCTGGTTGTTCTTTGGAAGGAATGATGCTAGAGCTGAAACTCCAGTACTTTGGCGACCTCATGTGAAGAGTTGACTCATTGGAAAAGACTGATGCTGGGAGGGATTGGGGGCAGGAGGAGAAGGGGACGACAGAGGATGAGATGGCTGGATGGCATCACCGACTCGATGGACATGAGTTTGGGTGAACTCCGGGAGCTGGTGATGGACAGGGAGGCCTGGCGTGCTGCGATTCATGGGGTCACAAAGAGTCGGACAGGACTGAGTGACTGAACTGAAGGACCATATGACAGGAGGAACCAGGGGCAGCACAAAGGCTGAAGAATATATCTGAGGGGTTTGAGCTAAGCGACAAGGGCGGACTGTGGGCGATGACACTGGAACCAGAGCAACAGGGCCTGAGCCACCACGGAGGAGTTTCGTTCTTGCCCCAAACAAACGTTTCAAGCAGGAGGGAGTGGAGATCAGCTTTGCATTTCCAAAACGTCCCCCGGCAGGGGGTGCCAGAGGTTAGGGTAGACCAGTTAGACTACTGCATTACACCAGGCCATAATTATTGGAACTTGAAGGGTAGTGGAGAGAAGGAGAGAAGGGTAGGGTAATAGTATTATTTTTCACACAGGAGAAATGCTTTTTATCAAATTTTGAGTTGCATCTAACAAGTCTCAAAAGTAGATTGCCATTGATTGTGATCCCACATTTAATCCTGAACTATATCACTGAATCCCACACATCTAAGCTCCACCCCTCCACAAGTATAATTGTCATAGCACATTATGTTAGTTTTAGGTGTACAACATAATGATTTGGTATTTATTATACATTGCAAAGTGATCACAATAAGTCTAGTTACCACCCATCATCATAGTGACAAAAACTTTTTGCCTTGTCATGAGAACTTAAAAAATATATATTTTTTTATGTATTTGGCTATGCTGGGTCTTTGTTGCATCACGTGGGATCTAGTTTCTGACCAGCGATCGAACCTGGGCCCCTGCATTGGGAGTGTGGAGTCTTAGTCACTAGACCACCAGGGAAGTCCTGTGATGAAAACTTTTAAGTTTATTTTCTTGGCAACTTTCAGATTTGAAATACAATACTGACTATAGTGACCACAATGTATATTACATTCTGTGCGTGTGTGCTAAGTCGCTTCGGTTGTGTCTGACTCTTATGCAACTGTAGCGCATAGATTGTACATGAACTGTAGCTCCATGGACTGTAGCCCACTTGTCTCCTCTGTTCATGGGGATTCTCCAGGCAAGAATACTGGAGTGGGTTGCCATGCCCTCCTCCAGGGGAGCTTCCTGACCCAGAGATTGAACCCACATCTCTCTCTTACATTTCCTACATTGGCAAGCGGGTTCTTTACCACTGGTGCCACCTGGGAAGCCCCATATTACATCCTACGGTGTATTTATTTTATAACTGGAAGTTTGTACCTCTTGACCTCCGTCATTTATTTTGCCTACCCCTCAACTGCCCTCCCCAAGAGAGGAGTATTTTTATTTTAGAAATTTGCCTTTGTTAGTATTTTGAAAAGAACTCTTTATTTATTTGGCTGCCCCAGGTCTTAGTTGTGGTATATGGGATCCAGTTCCCCAACCAAAGACGGAACCTGGGCCCCCTGCATTGAGTCTTAACTCACCTACTTCGAGGTGGTTATAGACATGTAAGCGGGTGATTGCCTGAGAAAGGTGTACAGAGTGAGGCAGGCTCCAAAACCCAGCAGAGGGTGAGGCCCCTGTAGCGAAAGGGACCGACCTCTGGTTATAGCAGAAAAGGGTGCAGATGTGTGGCTGCTTCCTGGAAGCTGAGGGTGTTTCCTTTGATGCCTCCTGTGTTCTTTGTGTAGGAGGAAGTAAGGCAGTTGGTTGGGAGAGGAGTTCTAAAGTTTTAAGATGATCTTTGTGGGGAAAATGAGTTGATCAGGACACAGTAGGACTGCTAAACAGTGTGGGGTCCCCATGAGGCTGGGGACTTTGAGCGTGCTGTTGACTGGAGCACTGCTCACTGGAAATATTGCCACCACTGTCATCTCTCCGCTGGCTCCCATGGGGGCCTTCTAACTTGCTTTGCTCCCTTTGTCCACGCCCCCTCTTCTCAGTGGCGCAGACGGTAAAGTGTCTGCCTGCAATGCAGGAGACCCCGGTTCAGTCCCTGGGTTGGGAAGATCTCCTGGAGAAGAAAATGGCAGCCCACTCCAATATTCTTGCCTAGAAAATCCCATGGACAGAGGAGCTACAGTCCATGGGGCTGCAAAGAGTCGGACATTACTGAGCGACTTCCCTTTCACTTTCCTCTTCCCAACCCACCTTTCCTTACAAAGCACCAAGAGTTATTTTGTAAGAGTATAAATCGGATTATGTTCCTTCCCTGTCCTGAACCCTGCAGCGACTTCCTAGCACACTGAGAATAATGCAACCCAGGCCTTGACCTTGCCTTGACCTTGTGTCATGTGAACTGGCTTCACTTCCTTCCACTCTCCAGTCTAGGCGTGCTGAGCCTTACTGCTTCCTGAGCGAGTCAGGCACAGTCCCATCTGGCAGTCTTTGCACTTACTGTTCTTTCAGTCTGCAATATTCTTTCTCACATCTTTCTTTTGTCCGCTTGTTCTCATTTCTGCCTTCAGGTCTTTGCTCAAATATCGTTTTTGAGATAGGCCTTGCCAGACAACCCTGTCTCAAATAGGCCTGGGTCACCTCAGCCTTGAATGCCAATTTCACTTTTCTCGGTACCTCTAATCACTCCCTCAACTAGATGTAAGCACCACGAGGGCAGGGATTTAATTTTGTAACCTGGTATATATTTCCAGCACCCGTAACTGCCCAGAACACAGTAGGCACTCAGTAAATATGTGTTGAATGAATGAATGAGCAAATGGATGTATTTCCTACCTGCGCTCTCCCTAAAATGTTAGATTCCGGAGGGTAGAGACTTCGTCCTTATTTTTCTTCACCTGATTCTCCACTGCCTAGTAACACAGATCAGAGCGTGTGGCTTTGTTGTTCACTGAATGAAGGGTCATGGCTATCTGATGGAACCCACCTGCTCTGCCGTGTGACTGTCTCTCCTGGATGCCTGGTGGCCCCTCCCATTGCTAGATTTCCTGGACACCGTCTCAGACTTTTCATTAGCCGGTGGGGCCTGTTGACCCTGCCTCTGCCTCCAGCCTCCCATCTCTACTGACACAGCCTGGGTGCAGGCCCCAGCGGTTCTCAGACAACACAATAACCTTACTGGTCCCTCTGCTTCCAGGACACTTGCTCTCGCCTCTGTTGCCTGGAAGATCTGTCTTAAGACAAAAGCACACAGAAAAAATTATGGTATCTATGAGACAACTGAAAATGTGAACACTGGATATTTACTATTTAAGGAATTTGCACATACAAACATATGAATGTATGTAAATACACGAATACTAACTGCAAGGAGATCCAACCAGTCCATTCTGAAGGAGATCAGCCCTGGGATTTCTTTGGAAGGAATGATGCTAAAGCTGAAACTCCAGTACTTTGGCCACCTCATGCGAAGAGTTGACTCATTGGAAAAGACTCTGATGCTGGGAGGGACTGGGGGCAGGAGGAGAAGGGGACGACAGAGGATGAGATGGCTGGATGGCATCACTGACTCGATGGACGTGAGTCTGAGTGAACTCCGGGAGTTGGTGATGGACAGGGAGGCCTGGCGTGCTGCAATTCATGGGGTCGCAAAGAGTCGGACATGACTGAGTGACTGAACTGAACTGAACTGGATAGTATATAAATAAGTATATTTAATACATTAGTATATAAATATGTATAATACCTATAAGTGAGGTGAAAGTCGCTAAGTCATGTCTGACTCTCTGCGACCCCATGGACTATATAGTCCATGGAATTCTGCAGGCCAGAATACTGGAGTGGGTAGCCTTTCCCTTCTCCAGGGGATCTTCCCAACCCAGGGTTCGAACCCAGGTCTCCCGCATTGCAGACAGATTCTCTACTAGCTGAGCCACAAGGGAAGCCCGTATAATACCTATAGTTTTCAAATATTTATATGGGTTGTGTTACTAGGAATGATATCATGACTGGGAATATCATGTTTTGAGAATTATAAATCGGTAGGGGAAATGGATGGGGTGTGGATGGGTTGTGACTGGTCATGGGTTTATGGCTGTTGGAGCTGAGTGATGGGCACATAGCAGCTCGTGTTATTAACTTTGTTTTTTTTCCTGTGTTCAAAATCAGCTGGGGTAAAAGTTGAAAAAAGAAATGCAAGTGTGACGATATCTGTCCGCTTGAGAATCTGCCCTGACTACTTAGGCCAGAGTCCAAACTCAGGTGGTCCACCTGGTTTTCCGACCTGGTCCTGATACCACGTCGAGCCTGTGTTCTTTTGTCTTCTCCTGCCCTGTGTCCAGCTCCATGCGGTCCCTGGGTTCACCGAGCTCCTTCACGTCTCTGCTTTGTGTGTGCTGCTCCTCAGCCTGGAGCTGCCCCCAGCCCCCACCCTCACCCCTCGTTTTTTGGCTTTTCCTGCCCTTCTGTACCTAGGTCAGGTGTGACCCTCCCCAGAGAGCCTCCCCGGGGGCAGTGGAGGGAAGCACGGCTCCCATTATTGTAACTGCCTCCCTCTGCTAGACTTTCAGGTCTTTGAAGACAGGCACGGGCCGTGTCTGTACACGTGGTTGCTGCTAAGTCACTTCAGTCGTGTCTGACTCTGTGTGACACCATAGACGGCAGCCCACTAGGCTCCTCTGTCCCTGGGATTCTCCAGTATTCTCCATACTGGAGTGGGTTGCCATTTCCTTCTCCAATGCATGAAAGTGAAAAGTGAAAGTGAAGTCACTCAGTACAAGTGATTGGCACCCCATAAATGATGATGCAATAAGTGGTTATTCATCTTTGAACTCCTAGCACCCAGCAGGGTGCTTAGGCCGCGCTCGATAAGTTTTCACTGGGGCGATGTTTGTTGAATGGGAAGTGCTGTGTGTTGCAGCTGTAGGAAACTGGGCTAGGTATGCCAGCCCACCCCTTATGGTAGGGCTGCAAGCTGCTAGCAGAAATGGCTGGCAGAGGATGAGGAGGAGCTGGGGAATCACCGGGTTGTTTTCTCCTGGCATTTGTTTCTTCTCTGCAGGCATGGGTTGGAAGTGGAGCCTCTCCCCGGACCTGCCGACAGCCAGCATCATGCAGTTGCTAACTGCTCTTCTCTCACCCGTTGATGCCTCCCAGGAAAAAGCGCCGCCAAGCTGCCCAGAAACCCCAGCTGCTATTCCACCAACAACCACTGGAGGCCCCCAAACACCGCTGTCGATCTCCCCAGCTTCCCGTGGTCACCCACACTAGACAGGTGCCCAGCAAGCCTGTGGACCACAACACCATCACTTCCTGGGTAGGGTTCCTGCCTTGACTTCTGTTCTGCCAGGCTTCTCAGAGTGCATACTCTGCCCCGTGACCAGGGCTGCCAAAGAATTAGGAGCCTCACGGGCTCAGGGACAAGGAGGCAGTGCTCACTTTCCCTCCGTCCTCAGCCGTCTTCTCTGCTGCATCTTTTCGCCTAAGTTCAGGCTGGGGCGTGGGTGGACTGGAATTGGAGTCTTTCCCCCACCAGTTCCCCTGAAAGAGTTCAGTATAAAAGTATCTGGTAGCCGGGTGAGAAAGTCAGATAAATGGCAGAATGAGTGAAAAATGAGATTGTTCCCTGAGCTTCACGTGAGAGGTGGAACTTTTAGCTAAGTAGTCTATTTACTGTTTTTGGGGGATTTTTTAATGTGGACCATTTTTAAACTCTTTATTGAATTTGTTCCAACATTTTTTCTGTTTTTTTTTTTTTTTTCCCATTTTTTCTGTTTTATGCTTTGTTTTTTTTGGCTGGAAGGCCTGTGAGATCTTAACTCCCCAACCAGGGGTGGAATGCACACCTCCTGCCTTGGAAATGGAGAGCCCCAACTGATGGACTGCCAGGGAAGTCCCTCTGTTTACTGTTTAATGGACCAAACAGTGAAGAAAAACTCTCAGAAATGGCATGTGTTCTGTCTTGACAGTTTATAAGCCCCGGGAAGAGAACACAGCTATGGGGTATCAGAAAGTGGTGTAGCAGAAGAGCCAGACAAAAGCCTGAGCTCTGCCCCGGGGCGCCTGACAGATGTGGTCCAGGAGTGCTGGGGAGAACTGGACCCCTGGCTTCAGGAGTGGGGAGGAAGCGTAGGTGTTAGAGCGCTGTTGGTGGGAGGAGGCATGAGCACGTGGGTGCGTACAGAGTGCTCCCCACGCGCCAGGCCCTGCTTGCTGCTCTCCATGCCTGATCTCACTCACTGGTCTGCCTTCAGCCCTTTCTTCCTACACTGGGGTCCTCTAGGTGCCAGGCGCCCTGCTAGGTGCTGGGCATCAGTGGTGAAGACGACAGCTGGGCCTGCCCTCAGAACTGAAAGGGAGATGGTTATGTGTGTTGCAGCTGTAGGGTGTGATGAAGCCAGGGAGGCTGAGTAACTTGCCCAAAGCCCGCATCCCTTCCTATGGTTATCCAGTAAGACAGACAGCGGTTGTTTTTTTTGGCCGTGCTGGGTATTTGCCACTACACTTGGGCTTTCTCTAGTTGCAGCAAGCAGGGGCTGCTCTCCATTGTAGCGCACAGGCTTCTCACTGCGGCGGCTTCTCTTGTTGTGGAGCACGGGCTCTAGGCGCTCAAACTTCAGCAGTTGTGGCTCCTGGGTTCTAGAGCTGGACTCTGTAGTTGTGGTGCATGGATTTAGTTGCCCAACAGCATGCGGGATCTTCTCGTACCAGGGATCGAACCCATGTCCCTTGCGTTGGCAGGCAGATTCTTACTCACTGTGCCACCAGGGAAGTCCCTCAGGCAGCTGTTTTAAGTCCATTGCTGTTGTGGGCCCCCGTTTAGGATTCTGGTCCTCTGATGCAGTTTCCTTAGGTTTGTGTCTGGGAGTTAGCGTGCTTCACTTTTATTTCTTTCTTTTGGAATCCTTAGGTATCACCTCAGTTTGATACAACAGCAGAAAGCTGGTTCCCAGGCAAGCGGAAGCATCATCATCGAGACCATGCAAGGCGTTCAAGTCGAAAATCTACCAGCTCCAGGTTTCCATGTCTAACGTTTGAGACTCCGCAGTCTTCTGCCAGTTCAGCCACACCTGGGATCCTGGCAATCAGGGATGGCCCCAGTCAACCAGAAAAGGACATTTCCAGAAGGCCCTTGGTGCCCATGCTCAGCCCCCAGAGCTGCAGGGAGCTGTCGGCACACACATTTCCAGACTTCCCATGTGTGTTCATTCCCCCAGACATCCAGACCCCAGAATCCCCGGGGCAGGGAGAGCCCATTCCCTCTGAACTGAGGGAAAACAGCCTTCCCAGCTGTTCCCTTCACACGAGCACGCCCAAGAGCCCAGAGCCCGGGCCTGTTCTGGTTACAGACACCCCAGAGGAGAAGTACGGGATAAAGGTCACGTGGAGGAGGCGACGACACCTGTTCGCGTACCTCAGGGAGAGGGGAAAGCTGAGCAGAAGCCAGTTCCTTGTGAAAGACTGACTGATTTCCCAGACATCCGTGGTCTCAAGAAATTGATTGCTGGAGTCAAAAGGGAATTGAATTCCCAGATTTGCTTTTTAAAATATCTTGTGTCATAAACAGTTTTTAGTATCGTAAACAGTTGACTTCATATTTTTAGTGTATTAACTGTTTAACAAATTTTAAATATAACTGTTTAGAATGTCTGTAAATAAATGGCTGCAGAGTTTTCAGAGAACCCTGCTTCTGACCTACACTAATGCAGCAATACTGCCTCCCCTCCCCCCATAAATGGTCATTCTTAATTGTTCCCTTTACCCACTATCTATTCATTCTTTTAATCACCTCATTCAAAGTAATTCAGTCCACATGTTTGAGGACCAACTCAGTGACTGCTTCCTTTTTGACCCAGTACATGGAAAAACTTGAAGCAGACTGTGACTTTTCCTAGTTGAGCTGCTGTCCCTGCAGTCTTGGCTCATCTGAGAGGGCAGGGTGAAGAGAGTGTTGTAATAAATATGGTGAAGGGGGGTTGCTAGGGAGATAAAGGGGACATGATTAAGTTACTTAGGGTTGCTATGTTTTGATTTTTTTTGTTTCCAGTTGAAATAACCTGCAAATATTAACTAGGGTGGGAAAATGATTTCTTGTCCTGTTTAAAATGTATGTAAATAAATCTGTAATCTTTTTAAATACTACTTCTTACTGTTATTAATGCAGAGGGACTGTCCAGTCAACAAAATATCTTACTTTTCTTCCCACCCATACAAGTAGCTTCTCATTCCACTCCATTCCCTCAGCCTTCAGAACGTAGTCTGTGTCAGGTCCAGCCAGAGCAAGACAAGCAGGGATTATTTTCAATGTGGGGATTTGAAGCACAGATAATGAACCGGGTTTAGGGTCACACAGTGAGTGGAGGCTGGCCGGCGAGCACAGAGCTCGGCTCTCCTAGCTTGTGCCACGTTTTCTGCGTTTTAAAAACTCAAAACATGGACGTCACACTAGCTTCGAAGTCGAACGCCGTAAAGTCAACACGCGATGAGTTTTGACAGGATGTTCTGTAGGGACCGTAAAACTGCGAATAAGTTGGGGACAAGATTTACTGGATCCGACAGCGGATCTCATTACGGGATACGGACGTTAGAAGACGGCCGGCAGGCAGTCAAGGGCGGGAGATGGAAAAGACCGTCAGGCAAGCGTGCAAAGCAAGTTCGTGGACGCCCTAAGTCTGGGCAGGACTAGGGCAGGCAGAAGGCGTCCTGCGGGTAGGGGGCGCGGCCGCTCATGGATGGGAAGGACTGCTGGGTTGGCAAGTGTGGTTCCGGGAATGTCTCGGGGTCGGAAGGGCGGCCCCCCAGGAAGCGCCCTGGGTGGTCTCTGAGTACTGACCGCAGGGGAGCGCGGGCAGCCGGGGCGCCCGGCCACAACTGGGGTGTGGACCTCGGCTCCAGCCCAGCGGCGCGTAGCACCCCGCCCTTAGCAACCCTCCAGCGGCGTCGCCGCCCCTAGAAACCCACACGCAGGGGCGGTGGGAGCGGCGGGCGCGCGGACCAATAGGCGCGGAGCGTCGGGCGTGCGGTGGCCAATTGGCGCGGAGCGGTGGGCGCGCGGACCAATGGGCGGTGGTGACAGTGTGGGGTGCGGTTGCGGGGCGGGGCGGCTGCGCCAGGCTGGCCAGGAGCTGCCGCGGGTGTGGACGCGGTCGGCGCTCGCGGGGCTGCAGGATGGAGTCGTCGCTCCGTCGCCCTGGCCCCCGCGGGGACAGGTCAGGAGCGATGGCGGCGGGCGGAGACCCAAGAGGGCCGTGGAGGTCTGGGCTGGGCGCCGAGGGGAGTGGGGGGCGGGTGGGCCGGGGGGCGCGGGGCCCCACGCCGAGGGCCAGCTCGTGTCCAGTCGCGCCGGGACCCGCGGGG
>NW_011494785.1:3564993-3570532 GCF_000754665.1 Bison bison bison | reverse complement strand
GCGCCCGCCTGCTCCCCTGTCCCGCCTGGCTTGCGTCCGGAGCCGGGCCGACCCTGCCCTGGGTCAGCAGCTGAAACCACTCAAAAGCTGGTCGCCCGAGAGGCGTTGGTGCCGACAACACCCGTTTTTCTGTTTCATCGGGTTTTATTTACGTGAGAGCAACGCTCTGTGAAGTTGGTTCACTGCTTTTTGGTTTCTTAAGTCGAGAGAAGAACCGACATTTACAAGTATAAATATGGACGCGCAAGGCGGACATCCAGTTAAAATTCAGCATCATCCGTTGAATTCGGGTGATGCTCGCTCTGCCATGGCTATCCGGTCAATCTTAAGTGAACGGATTTAAGGCAGTAAATTTCCCGGCTACCAGATGTTTGGTGTGACTCATGATTTTGGGGAAAAAGAAATGGAATTGACTTTGAGAGACCAAGAGGCAAAATGGTTTTTAATTCTTTGGACCTGAAGTTTCAAGGGATAATTGTCAAGTTTGTTCCTCTTTGTCTTCCCAGAGAAACCAGCTCTTTAATCTGAAAATTGACTTCAAAGAGGAATGTGTGAGTCACCAAATGTTTCTCCTGCCGTATGTTCTGTCAGTGGTTAACTTACTTGTTGCCGAGAGGGGAGTGGAATGAATGTCTCTTGCTTTTTTTGGCTTCACGTTGTATGTTTTGGATGTTTTTGATGAGATACATGGATAGAGTTTTCGGTATGAGTACTTTTCAGTGTGAAGGATAGCATCTGACTTTTTAAAGTTTCGTGTGACTTTTTTTTCCTTATTCTTCTTTTGAGTGATGAGACCGTTTCCCCAGAGTTATTTTCAACAAAGTAGAAAAATTATGAGCAAATACACGGAACATTTTTCCTGTATCTGAACTATTTAGTGGAAACTGGAGATGGAATTAGAAACAGCACTCTCAGCCCCTTGGCTGAGTAGGGCGCTTGTGTTGTAGATTCCCCTGGAGATGACAGCAGTGCTTGGCCAGTGCTTGGAACCTGAGCCTTCCTGGCTCTGTGTTCCTGATACAGGATTGAAGATATGGTGGGAGAGGCTGCTCCGCGTGATGCGACCTGGTGACCCAGAGCAGACTATGGAAGTCCTGGTCTCTGGTTTGTCCATATGCCATGGTTTTTTTTCAGAAATGCAGCCAGTAGTGGTGGCTGGGGGTTATGTCTTGGCCAGGCTTGCTGTCCTCTTTCACCTTCTCTCTTTTTCAGATGTTTCATCAGATGAGCTAATTGTTGGTAAACAGACTTCCCCAGTGCTTGAATATGCTTAGATTAACTAATGCAAGACTACAGTGTATCTGGACATTATCAAGAGCTATAGTAAAATCCTTCTGACATCCATCGTGCATGTATTTCTCCAAGTATGAAGACTTCATAGAGACCTAGGAAAGCAAGAATAACCCCTGTAATACATTTCCTTTCCAAGCAAAGAGACTCAGACATTCTTTGGAATAGTTTTCATTTCCAGCTTGTCTTATTCTTTCCTGTGGAAATTGTTCTGTTTCCCCTGCCTTTGTGTCCACTGAAAGAAAAAGTTAACATCTCTTCTTACCAAGAGGGAAAGTGTGCTTGAGTTGCTCAGAGGAAGAGTGGAAGCTGTCTTCCTCCAAGTTAGAAGATTTGAGGACTGGACGTGTGTGTGTGTGGGTGTGTGTGTGTGTGTGTGTGTTTCTCAGTCACGTCCAACTCTTTGCGACCTCATTAACTATAGCCCACCAGGCTCCTCTGTCCGTGGATTTCCCAGGCAAGAATATTGGAGTGGGTTGCCATTCCCTTCTCCAGGGGATCTCCCTCACCCAGGGATTGAACCTGGGTCTGAGGCCTTGGAAGGGGCCTTGATAATTCCCTTAGGTATGTTGAGTACAGTTAACAGTGAAATTGCTAAGGCTTCTTTCAAACTGAGACTTCCTGTGGTCTGCTTTCCTTTATTTCCTCTGAGCCAGTTCCTTAGGAAGATGCTCTTTGTATTAAGTCTGTGCTGCCTCACCAGACGTTCTTGTGCTTAGTAAGGCCTACAGCATTGTCCTGGCTTGGTTAGAGCTTGACTCCACTGATGCTTGAGAAGAGACACCCTGTCCACGTGCTGGTGGATGTGCTGTCTTTGTTGACTCTCAGTACTTGTCATGAGTCTTGATAATGAGGATTGTCATCGCTGACCCTTTGCCTTAGGACTGCTGTGACAGCACTCATGGTTAGCAGGAATGATCTCTGGAATAAAGGGATTGTATCATAGGGGTCACCGGGACCTCTGGGAGGCCCCTGTTCTGAAGGTGATGAGAGTAGTGCCCTAGTGTTTATCAGGTGGTCCTTTCTGCTTTACCACCAGGCACTGAGGTGGGGTGAGTGCTGGAGGCTCCCACTGGGTTCCTGACTCCAGTCCCAGCTTCCTCACTGCTTCTCAGTGCCACCTGGAGCCCCTCAGCTACTTGTCTGGCTTCAGTTTTCTCCTCTGGAATAACAGGGTTTCTTTGGATTCCCTTAATGATTTATACCGAATTAATAAAATAACATATTTCAGTAACAAATTTTGAAAGGTACAAAACTATATTCTCTGAAAAGTATGTCTTCTCGTTGTCTCTCATGTCACAGTTTGCTCATTGGTAGGTTTCTTAGGGGGATCTTCTAAAGATTTTCTGTATATTAAGTAATCTCATCTTTTCCTTTCCTATTCTTTATGTTTTATTTTTGTAAACAAGTGAGTATGTCAGAATTTTCACATTGCTTGTCACAGTGCTGATTTCCGTGATTCTGATTTGATAGAACTGAGCTGAGGCACAAGTATGTTAGCTCTTAACAAATATCTGGGAATCATTCTGTGACCCATACATTGAAAAATACCATCTTGAATTTATGGCATGTTGGATTTTTTTGTTTGTTTGTGCTACTTTTAAAAAGTTTGGATTTTTTTTTCTGCTACTTAAATTTTCTTTTTTTTAAATTTTTGGTTGAACCATGCAGAATATGGGATCTTAGTTCCCTGACCAGTGATTGAACCCATGCCTTCATTGGAAGCACCGTCTTAACCCTGGACCACCAAGGAAGTCCCTCATTTACTGTTCTTAAAATGTGATGATTTTAGTTTTAGGGTGGGATAGTCTAATTCTCTTGAAGAGATCTCTCGTCTTTCCTATTCTGTTGTTTTCCTCTGTTTCTTTGCATTGATCGCTGAGGAAGGCTTTCTTACCTCTCCTTGCTATTCTTTGGAACTCTGCATTCAAATGGGAATATCTTTCCTTTTCTCCATTACTTTTCGCTTCTCTTCTTTTCACAGCTATTTGTAAGGCCTCCCCAGACAGCCATTTTGCTTATTTGCATTTCTTTTCCATGGGGATGGTTTTGATCCCTGTCTTTCGTACAGTGTCACTAACCTTCGTTCATAGTTCATCAGGCAATCTGTCTATCAGATCTAGTCCCTTTAATCTATTTGTCACTTCCACTGTATAATCCTAAGGGATTTGATTTAGGTCATACCTGAATGGTCTAGTGGTTTTCCCTACTTTCTTCAATTTAAGTCTGAATTTGGCAATAAGAAATTCATGATCTGAGCCACAGTCAGCTCCCGGTCTTGTTTTTGCTGACTGTATAGAGCTTCTCCATCTTTGGCTGCAAAGAATATAATCAATCTGATTTTGGTATTGACCATCTGGTGATGTCCATGTGTAGAGTCTTCTCTTGTGTTGTTGGAAGAGGGTGTTTGCTATGACCAGTGTGTTCTCTTGGCAAAACTCTATTAGCCTTTGCCCTGATTCATTCCGTATTCCAAGGCCAAATTTGCCTGTTACTCCAGGTGTTTTTTGACTTCCTACTTTTGCATTCCAGTCCCCTATAATGAAAAGGACATCTTTTGGGGGTGTTAGTTCTAAAAGGTCTTGTAGGTCTTCATAGAACCGTTCAACTTCAGCTTCTTTAGCGTTACTGGTTGGGGCATAGGCTTGGATCACCATGATATTGAATGGTTTGTCTTGGAAACGAACAGAGATCATTCTGTCGTTTTTGAGATTGCATCGAAGTACTGCATTTTGGACTCTTTTGTTGACCATGATGGCTACTCCATTTCTTCTAAGGGATTCCTGCCCACAGTAGTAGATATAATGGTCATCTGAGTTAAATACACCCATTCCAGTCTATTTTAGTTCGCTGATTCCTAGAATGTCGATGTTCACTCTTGCCATCTCCTGTTTGATGACTTCCAATTTGCCTTGATTCATGGACCTAACATTCCAGGTTCCTATGCAATATTGCTCTTTATAGCATCAGACTTTGCTTCTATCACCAGTCACATCCACAACTGGGTATTGTTTTTGCTTTGGTTCCTTCCCTTCATTCCTTCTGGAGTTATTTCTCCACTGATCTCCTGTAGCATATTGGGCACCTACCGACCTGGGGTTCGTCTAGTCAAGGCTATGGTTTTTCTTGTGGTCATGTATGGATGTGAGATTTGGACTGTGAAGAAGGCTGAGCACCAAAGAATTGATGCTTTTGAACTGTGGTGTTGGAGAGGACTCTTGAGAGGCCCTTGGACTGCAAGGAGATCCAACCAGTCCATTCTGAAGGAGATCAGCCCTGGGATTTCTTTGGAAGGAATGATGCTAAAGCTGAAACTCCAGTACTTTGGCTACCTCATGGGAAGAGTTGACTCATTGGAAAAGACTCTGATGCTGGGAGGGATTGGGGGCAGGAGGAGAAGGGACGACAGAGGATGAGATGGCTGGATGGCAGTCACTGACTCGATGGACGTGAGTCTGGGTGAACGTCCGGGAGTTGGTGATGGACAGGGAGGCCTGGCATGCTGCAATTCATGGAGTCACAAAGAGTCGGACACAACTGAGCGACTGATCTGATCTGATCTGATCTGACCGACCTGGGGAGTTCCTCTTTCAGTATCCTATCATTTTGCCTTTTCATACTGTTCATGGGATTCTCAAGGCAAGAATACTGAAGTGGTTCAGCATTCCCTTCTCCAGTGGACCACATTCTGTCAGACCTCTCCACCATGACCCGCCCGTCTTGGGTGGCCCCACACGGCATGGCTTAGTTTCATTGAAGGGAACATTTCATGCAAAGATGGGGTCAATAAAGGACAGAAATGGTATGGACCTAACAGAAGCAGAAGATATTAAGAGATGGCAAGAATACACAGAAGAACTGTACAAAAAAGAGCTTCACGACCCAGATAATCACGTTGGTGTGATCATTCACCTAAGCCAGACATGCTGGAATGTGAAGTCAAGTGGGCCTTAGAAAGCATCACTATGAACAAAGCTAGTGGAGGTGATGGAATTCCAGTTGAGCTATTTCAAATCCTGAAAGATGATGCTGTCTAAGTGCTGCACAATATGTCAGCAAATTTGGAAAACTCAGCAATGGCCACAGGACTGGAAAAGGTCAGTTTTCATTCCAATCCCAAAGAAAGGCAATGCCAAAGAATGCTCAAACTACCACACAATTGCACTCATCTCACACACTAGTAAAGTAATGCTCAAAATTCTCCAAGCCAGGCTTCGGCAATACATGAACCGTGAACTTCCTGATGTTC
>NW_011494785.1:3557476-3564893 GCF_000754665.1 Bison bison bison | reverse complement strand
CCAAGAGAGTTCCAGAAAAACATCTATTTCTGCTTTATTGACTATACCAAAGCCTTTGACTGTGTGGATCACAATAAACTGGAAAATTCTGAAAGAGATGGGAATACCAGACCACCTGACCTGCCTCTTGAGAAACCTATATGCAGGTCAGGAAGCAACAGTTAGAACTGGACATGGAACAACAGACTGGTTCCAAATAGGAAAAGGAGTACGTCAAGGCTGTATATTGTCACCCTGCTTATTTAACTTCTATGCAGAGTACATCATGAGAAACGCTGGGCTGGAAGAAGCACAAGCTGGAATCAAGATTGCCGAGAGAAATATCAATAACCTCAGATATGCAGATGACACTACCCTTAGGGCAGAAAGTGAAGAGGAACTAAAAAGCCTCTTGATGAAAAGTGGAGAGTGAAAACGTTGGCTTAAAGCTCAACATTCAGAAAACTAAGATCATGACATCTGGTCCCATCACTTCATGGGAAATAGATGGGGAAACAGTGTCAGACTTTATTTTTTGGGGGCTCCATCACTGCAGATGGTGACTGCAGCCATGAAATTACAAGATGCTTACTCCTTGGAAGGAAAGTTATGACCAACATAGACAGTATATTCAAAAGCAGAGATATTACTTTGCCAACAAAGGTCCGTCTAGTCAAGGCTATGGTTTTTCCTGTGGTTCTGTATGGATGTGAGAGTTGGCCTGTGAAGAAAGCTGAGCACTGAAGAATTGATGCTTTTGAACTGTGGTGTTGGAGAAGACTCTTGAGAGTCCCTTGGACTGCAAGGAGATCCAACCAGTCCACCCTAAAGGAGACCAGTCCTGGGTGTTCATTGGAAGGAATGATGCTAAAGCTGAAACTCCAGTACTTTGGCCACCTCATGTGAAGAGTTGACTCATTGGAAAAGACTCTGATGCTGGGAGGGATTGGGGGCAGGAGGAGAAGGGGATGACAGAGAATGAGATGGCTGGATGGCATCACCGACTCGATGGACGTGAGTCTGGGTGAACTCCAGGAGTTGGTGATGGACAGGGAGGCCTGGCGTGCTGTGATTCATGGGGTCGCAAAGAGTCAGACACGACTGAGTGACTGACGATTGTCTAAACACTGATACCTACTTTGATCATGGGCAAGATATATTTTTAGAATATGAGCTATAGTGGTTGCTTCAAGCTTTTTTTCTGTGTGATAATTAATGTATAGAAAATAAGACTTGTCTGAAAAATAATTTTCAGACACGCTTCTTGAAAAATAAATCATTGCTTCTTAGATTTGCTGGAGGAGAAGTCCATAAATTCGTAGTTTGCCTCTGATTTTCAGTTTTAGAATGAAGCAAGTTTATAGAGGATTGATTTGTTTTCCTACTGAAATTCAGTGTAATTTTCTTATGAGAATTTGATACATAACATAAGCCAGAAGCAAAGCAGAGGGAGATGTTTTGACTGAGGAAGGCTGGTAAGCTGTGCTTTCAGAGAGGGAAGATCTGTCAAGATAAAGGAATCCATGATGATGACTTACATTTGCGTATCCTTGCAGAGTACAGAGAGCTTTCACATACGTGATGTCTTCTGAGCTTCACAGCTCTGCAGAAATCAGGGCTTCTGACACTGTCTTCATGTTATAGGTGGGGAGATTAAGGCTCAGAAAAGGTGCAGTACAGCCAAGTTGCGTGGCAGGTAAATGAGGTGGTCAGAAGTGAAATCTAGACTTAAAACTGGGCTTTTGACTTCTAATCTCCTCTCTTCTTCTTCTCACTTACTATTAAGATATCCATTCCAGATATTTCTGGATGCCATTTATGCACATAACCGGTTACAGCTGCTACTGATTACATTCTGATTATTTTTAGAGCAAGGTTGAAGAAATCAGACATCCTAGCAAAGTACTAATGAGTACTAATTCCATCCAGTGGAATGGGAGTGGAAGGATTTAGTTGGTGTCCTAAGGCAAAAGAATGTACTTGCTCTTTGCCACTTTGATTTTTGGCTGTGCTGCGTCTTCCCGGCTGCTTAGGAGCTTTCTCTAGTTGCCGCGAGCGGGGGCTACTCTCCAGTTGCCGTGCGTGTTTGCCATTGCCGTGGCTTCTCATTGTGGAGTCTGGGCTCCAGAGCGCAGGCTCAGTAGTTGCCCCGCGTGCTGTCTTCCCAGACCGGGGATCAAATCTTCGTCCCTGCATTGACAGGCGGGTTCTTAACCTCTGGACCACCGGGGACGTCCAGAACAATGTACTTTGATCTTTACATGAGAGAGAAGGAAATGACATTACCAGAGAGAAACTGCAACCCCTGAGAAGAGGACAGCCCAGCAGGAGGTGAAGTGAACTTGAATTCTCAGTTGTGTCCTTTTTAAAATCTGTGAGGAATAAACGGATAGTTTAACTTCTGCATAAAGTCATTCGTTTTAAATAACTTTTCTGTTGGGCTCACTAAAAAGAATGCTTTTTAAAGCCTTCGTCGTGTGGGACATGCAGAATGAGAGAGAGGGCTTCTTCATCTGAAGCAGTTTTCTTCACTGTGTTCTCTGGGGCCAAATGAATCCTCTCATCAGCTGCCAAGTTTCCCTTCTCACTGCCTCTCTCTCCCCAGGCAGTTCTCCCTTCTCTCTGATTGTCTTTTCTAAATGGGCCTCTTAGGAAATGGGTTTTCGTTCCCTTGCTTCAATTAAGTTAGTCCCAGATTGTGGCAGTCACTCAAGTAACAAACCGCTGAGCCCGGAATATTAACAGTTCTCCTGCGTGAGGCAGGGTAGGTTTCTGTGGAGTCTTTTCTGGCCTTTCTAATTTGATCTTTGTGCCTTCTCCCAGAAGCAGTGTTTTGTTCCAGCCAGATGTACTCTTGGGTCTCACTGCATGTGAAACTACGCCTCCAGTATTGACATTTGGGATTTGGACAAGGTGAATCTACTTGTCAGTTGACTTAGAGAAAAATGCTTTTAGTAATAGCTGTTGACTCAAGTACTTGACGCCATGATCAGTTCAGACACGATGAAATCTGATGACCCTTTTCCAATAGTATTTATAACCTGTGATCAACTGCTCCCATGGGCATCTTCAAAATCCATTCACTGGCTTGGAAATTCTGCTGCCTAAAAATACCCATGAACTGACATTCTGACTGAAAAGATTCTTGGCAGACTTGTTGAAATGCCATAATAATGAAATCCCAGACTCTCTGCTGACCATTTGAATATTTGTGGGGAAGGTGCAGTCTGCACGCTGAGGCAGGTGCTGTGGGGCTGAGGCTGAACTCTAGCTCGTCCACTCATCCACTTTCTGACCTTGAACAGATAGCTCCCTCTGAGTTAACAGTTCTCTGGTGTTAACTTTCCCTCTGAGTTAATGATTCTCCCTCTGTTCTGTAGAACTTCGTTTTGTTTTGTGTAGATTTGCTAACCAGGCTTGTTTAGGCTTGCTATTCAACTACTTGGTTTGAAATGAAGAAAAGAGAATATTAAAGCAACGAATGCAAGTTTAGTAAGATCATAATACAGTTTGACCAGAAATCCTAGTTCAGAGTTATTATAAGTGTATAAAAATCTTGATTATTTCTGCTAAGTTATAGTTTAAAACTAGAGCTCAGAGAAAGTGTAACTTTTGAAGTACAGAAGGGATCTAAATGTTACAATTATATAACATCTTTTTAGTGCCTCTTCTGTTCAGGTCAGAATGCTTTGAATATACCACACTGTTTATTTAAATTGGCCATCTTGCCCAGGCTTGATGAAAGGAATTAGTGGTGTTGAGATAAGGCATTAAAGACACACCTGTCGTCTTCACTGTTAGAGGCCGTAAGAGAAATGTTTGAGGATTTTAGTTGTATTTCAGAATCTAGCATCATTGGGAAGGTTTTAGTACTTTATGGGGAATAAAATGGTTTTAGAGCGTTTAAAAACACTTGTTTGTTTAGCTGTGTCAGGTCTTAGTTGTGGCCCACGGGAGCTTTTGTTGCGGTTCAAGGACTCTCTCGTTGTGGTGCGTGGGCTCAGGAGCCCTGAAGCATGTGGGGTCTTAGTTCCCCATCGGGGACCAAACCTTTGTCCCCTGCATTGCAAGGCAGATTCTTAACCACTGGACAACCAGGGAAGTTCTGAGATAGAATGATTTTTTTCCCCATGCTCACAATTCTGGTTTAGTGAAGAGGGACCAGTGAGGTGGAGGAAAAGCAGTTTCATAGCAGTAGTTGTTGAAAATACTAGTCTGTAACAGTGAGTTTATTTTTTGTCTTATTTGTTTTATATAGGACTTTTTCAAGTGTATACTAATTTTCACTGAATACTCATAATATTCTTGCACTGTATACATAAAGCTTGATTTAAAAATATGTGAATGAGGATTAAAGACAGGAAATCAGGAGCATACCTAGACAGGGGCCCACAAAGTCAAGGTGAAGAGTGTACCATATCTCTTATTTTTGTCTATTTGTGTCTCTTTTAAGCTAGGGAAAAAATGAGATGATTAAACACTTAGTGTTGTTATTCTTAAATGTAAAGGTGGTGGTTGTTGTTCAGTCTCCCCGTAGTGCCTGATTCTTTGCAGCCTCTTTGGACTGCAGCACACCAGGCCGCTCTGTCCCTCACCATCTGAAATTTGCCCAAGTTCATGTTCATTGCATCCATGATGCCATCCAGCCGTCTTGTCCTCTGATGTCCTCCTCTTCTGCCTGAAATCTTTCCCAGCATCAGGGACTTTTCCAATGACTTGGATGTTCACATCAGATGGAAAGGTTAAGAAGAAGGAGAGAAGTCGCTCAGTCATGTCCAACTCTTTGTGACCCCATGGACGGTAGCCTACCAGGCTCCTCCATCCATGGGATTTTCCAGGCAAGAGTACTGGAGTGGGCTGCCATTTCCTTCTCCAAATGTAAAGGTTACATAGGAATTTAAATAGAGGGGACTGTCAGAGAATCAGCACACCTCCTTGTCTGTATCTCAGAGCTTATTAAATCTGCTTACAGTTAGTGGGCAGGAGGAGTCTTGGAGATGGTGCACAAATTCCAGGTTGCTGTGCATTATTAAAATTTATAAACCCTTCCACAGTGTGGGAATGTCCTAGTTAGCCATTCAGCCATAGAGAGATGCTTTTGTGCATTTACCCAAAGTGCGGGAAAAGCCCTGCTTCCCTTTGTAGCTGTGGAGCATGTCTTCTTAAATGAAGACATCATATTTATAGGTTTTTTTTTTGGCAAGAAGCTCCTAGTAAAAACTTAACAATAGAAATAATTGAGAACCACTTCTGCCTTGTTTTATACTTCGTTTCTAAGAATGCTGAGTCACAAAATCTTAAGTTAGGAAATTGTCAAAAATAGAAAAGACTTTCAGAAAGAGTTTAAAGACAGACAGAAGGGTTTGGTTTTTTAATTGAGACAGTAATTTGATTCCATTTTGTTGACTTCCTTCAGTGAAACAGATTTGTCTCCTAATAGTATTAAATCTTGTCCATCCACATTTGTAGTCTCTTGTAATGACTGAATAGTGTTTTACTCTTTTATTGAAAAGGAAGTTACATGATTTGCTAGATCTTGAAGTCAGTGATTTTAGTAAGATGCTATATACTACCTAACTATCTCTTAGAACTATCTCCAAAAAAGAAGTAGATCTATATGGGAAAAGAATTAAAAAAAAAAAAAGAGTATATGTATTAACTGATCACTTTGCTATATACCTGAAACTAGCACATTATAAATCAATTATATTCCAATAAAAATTAAAAACGAAAAGAAAAGAAAAACAGAAGTAGAATATATTTGATTTTAGATGTAATTTAGACTCTGGAAAGAGACCAGGATTAGTGTCTTTCTGTTATTTAACCCTAGGCGTAGCTCTCCAGCTCTGTTTCCTTTATCTTCAAAGTGTGAAAAATGACAGTACTTAATTCATAGGACTGTTTTGAGGAATAAATAAAAGAATACATTTAAAGTACTTAACACTGTGTCTGGAATATAATGAATACTCAGTACATGATTTTAAAGAGAAAAAAATGCTGGCGTGCGCGGGGGTCCGTGTTCTGCCTTTTCTCATCCTGTGGGTATCCAGTCTCGTCAGTCCCCTAGACTGTGTGGCATGAAGCGTGGCCGGTCCTCCTGCAGTCAGTGTGGGCAGCCTGTGGAGACTGGTGCTTCCCTGAGGTAGCCTTAACTGGCTCCAAATGGCCCAAAGGAGTAGCTTGCTACACGGACATGACAAGACTGATGTGGTTTAAGAGGATTTTCTCTTTAAGTGCTTTCATTTTTTTTTAACAGTGCCTTTGAAGATGAGACCATGAAGCTCAGGCAGCTGAAACTGGATAACCAGGTGAGCAGAGTCTCCTCTTCTGAAAGATGTGGACAGCTTATCCTGACCAGGAAGCCAATGGGCCTGACTGTGGCTACAGCAAGGCCAAAGCGCTTGAGGACATCAGCATTAAAACTGGCCTTGGACTTATAGTCACTAAAGATTCCTTGGCATCTGTCATAAGAATTAGAAAAATGTTAACGCTGTATTTCTGTGTAGTAATATGAAACTGCTGCCCAAATATCTCTCTGCACTGTAATTTCATGTAACTACAAGATTTTTTCTTTATCTTAAAATGCAAATCTGAAAGTGGTACTGTGCTTCTTAAAAGCTTCTACTGCCTACAGAATACTTTCTCACAGTATTGGTCTCACTTTTCAGTTACATGTTATTATTTGCAGTGATTTGACTTATGTTCATTTCCTCCATTAGACTAAGCTCCATGAGAACAGGAACCAAGAAGTCTGTTAATGATGACCTTTCCATCAGAAGGTCCTGGCCTGGGGCTGGGCCCATTGTAGTCCTTCATTAAATACTGGAATGATGGAAGAGATAAATGCAGTTCTCTGTTGTCACGTACTATGAGAGTCCTGATTAGTCAGCCTAGAATCTTACACCCAACATGTGTTATTTTCATAGGAGTGTTTTCTAATTCAGGAAATTCTTTAGGTCCATCCAGTCTGCCAACATGGGGTCATTAGCCGTCAGTGTCTGGAGTGACAGGTGACTAAAAATACTTCCAAGTGCTGTCTTGCTCCTTTATGTTGCTTTTGGACCTCATAATGGGACTTTCTGTTGTTCAGTCGCTCAGGCATGTCCGACTCTTTGCCACCCCATGGACTGCAGCGTGCCAACCTGCCCTGTCCTTCACCATCTCCTGGAGCTTGCTCAAACTCATGTCCTTCGAGTTGGTGATGCCATCCAGCCATCTCATCCTCTGTCATCCCCTTCTCCTCCTGCCTTCAATCTTTCCCAGCATCAAGTTCTTTTCCAGTGAGTCAGCTCTTCGCATCAGGTGGCCAAAGTATTGGAGTTTCAGCTTCAGCATCAGTCCTTCCAATGAATATTCAGGACTGATCTTTAGGATGGACTGGTTGGATCTCCTTGCAGTCCAAGGGACTCTCAAGAGTGTTCTCCATCACCACAGTTCA
>NW_011494785.1:3556892-3557376 GCF_000754665.1 Bison bison bison | reverse complement strand
TAGCTTTGACTATATGGACCTTTGTTGGCAAAGTAATGTCTCTGTTTTTCAATATGCTGCCTAGGTTTGTCATAACTATTCTTCCAAGAAGCAAGCGTCTTTTAATTGCATGGTTGCAGTCACTGTTAGCAGTGATTTTGGAGCCAAAAAAAATAAAGTTTGTTGCTGTTTCTGTTGTTTTCCCTTCTGTTTTCCATGAAGTGATGGGACCAGATGCCATGATCTTTGTTGTTGTTGTTGTTGTTTTTTCCATTTTTTTGAATGTTGAGTTTTAAGCCAGCTTTTTCACTCTTGTCTTTCACTTTCATCAAAAGACTCTTTAGTTCCTCTTCGCTTTCTGCCATAAGGGTGGTATCATCTGCATATCTGAGGTTATTGATATTTCTCCTGGCAGTCTTGATTCTAGCTGGTGCTTCATCCAGCCCAGCATTTCGCATGATGTACTCTGCATGTAAGTTAAATATACAGCATTGATGTACTCCTT
>NW_011494785.1:3555175-3556792 GCF_000754665.1 Bison bison bison | reverse complement strand
CAGATGATCTGGTATTCCTGTTTCAGAATTTTCCACGGTTTGTTGTGATCCACAGTCAAAGGCTTTAGTGAAGTCAGTGAAGCAGAAGTAGATGTTTTTTTGGATTTTTCTTGCTTTTTCTATGATCCAGTCAGTTCAGTTCAGTCACTCAGTCGTGTCCAACTCTTTGCGACCCCATGGAGAGCAGCACGCCAGGCCACCCTGTCCATCACTAACTCTCGGAGTTTACCCAGACTCATGTCCTTTGAATTGGTGATGCCATCCAACCATCTCATCCTCTGTTGTCCCCTTCTCCTCCTGCCCTCAATCTTTCCCAGCATCAGGGCCTTTTCCAATGAGTCAGCTCTTCGCATGAGGTGGCCAAAGTATTGGAGTTTCAGCTTCAGCATCAGTCCTTCCAATGAATATTCAGGACTGATCTTTAGGATGGACTGGTTGGATCTCCTTGCAGTCCAAGGGACTCTCAAGAGTCTTCTCCAACAGGACAGTTCAAAAGCATCAATTCTTTGTAGCTCAGCTTTCTTTATAGTCCAACTCTCACATCCATACTTGACTGCTGGAAAAACCATAGCCTGGACCTTTTTTGGCAAAGTAATGTCTCTGCTGTTTTCTGAATGTTGAGCTTTAAGCCAATTTTTTCACTCTCCTCTTTCACTTTCATCAAGAGGCTCTTTAGTTCTTCTTTACTTTCTGCCATAAGGGTGATGTCATCTACATATCTGAGGTTATTGATATTTCTCCCAGCAATCTTGATTCCAGCTTGTGTTTCCTCCAGCCCAGCGTTTCGCATGATGTACTCTGCATGTAAGTTAAATATACAGCATTGATGTACTCCTTTCCCAATTTGGAACCAGTCCATTGTTCCATGTCCAGTTCTAACTGTTGCTTCCTGACCTGCATATAGGTTTCTCAAGAGGCAGGTCAGGTGGTCTGGTATTCCTGTTTAAGAATTTTCCAGTTTATTGTGATCCACACAGTCAAAGGCTTTGGCATAGTCAATAAAGCAGAAATAGATGTTTTTCTGGAAATCTTGTTTTTTTGATGATCCAGCAGATGTTGGCAATTTGATGTCTGGTTCCTCTGCTTTTGTAAATTCAGCTTGAACATCTGGAAGTTCACAGTTCATGTATTGCCGAAGCCTGGCTTGGAGAATTTTGAGCATTACTTTACTAACATGTGAGATGAGTGCAATTGTGCAGTAGTTTGAACATTCTTTGGCATTGCCTTTCTTTGGGATTGGAATGAAAACTAACCTTTTCCAGTCCTGTGGCCACTGCTGAGTTTTCCAAATTTGCTGACATATTGAGTGTAGCACCTTTACAGCATCGTCTTTCAGGATTTGAAATAGCTCAACCGGAATTCCATTACCTCAACTAGCTTTGTTCATAGTGATGCTTCCTAAGGCCCACTTGACTTCACATTCCAGGATGTCTGGCTCTAGGTGAGTGATCACACCATCGTGATTATCTGGGTCATGAAAATCTTTTTTGTAGTTCTTCTGTGTATTCTTGCCATCTCTTCTTAATATCTTCTGCTTCTGTTAGGTCCATACCATTTCTGTCCTTTATCGAGCCCATCTTTGCATGAAATGTTCCCTTGTTATCTCTGATTTTCTTG
>NW_011494785.1:3545063-3555009 GCF_000754665.1 Bison bison bison | reverse complement strand
TCTTATCTCTCCTTGCTATTCTTTGAAACTCTGCATTCAAATGGGTATATCTTTCCTTTTCTCCTTTGCTTTTCGCTTCTCTTCTTTTCACAGCTAATTTGTAAGGCCTCCTCAGACAGACATTTTGCTTTTTAGCATTTCTTTTTCTTAGAGATGGTTTTGATCCCTGTCTCCTGTACAATGTCACGAACCTCCGTCCATAGTTCATCAGACACTGTGTCTATCAGATCTAGTCCCTTAAATCTATTTGTCACTGCCACTGTATAATCGTTAGGGATTTGATTTAGGTCATACCTGAGTGGTCTAGTGGTTTTCCCTACTTTCTTCAATTTAAGTCTGAATTTGGCAATAAGGAGTTCATGATCTGAGCCACAGTCAGCTCCTGGTCTGGTTTTTGCTGACTGTATAGAGCTTCTCCATCTTTGGCTGCAAAGAATATAATCAGTCTGATTTCGGTGTTGACCATCTGATGATGTCCATGTGTAGAGTCTTCTCTTGTGTTGTTGGAAGAGGGTGTTTGCTATGACCAGTGCGTTCTCTTGGCAAACTCTATTCTCCTTTGCCCTGTTTCATTCTGTACTCCAAGGCCAAATTTGCCTGTTACTCCAGGTGTTTCTTGACTTCCTACTTTTGCATTCCAGTCCCCTATAATGAAAAGGACATCATTTTTGGGTGTTAGTTCTAAAGGGTCTTGTAGGTCTTCATAGAACCATTCAGCTTCTTCAGCGTTACTGGTCAGGGCATAGACTTGGATTACCATAATATTGAATGGTTTGCCTTGGAAACGAACAGAGATCGTTCTGTCGTTTTTGAGATTGCATCCAAGTACTGCATTTCAGACTCTTTTGTTGACTGTGAGGGCTACTCCATTTCTTCTAAGGGATTCCTGCCCACAGTAGTAGATATAACAGTCATCTGAGTTACATTCAGCCATTCCAGTAGATGTTGGCAATTTGATCTCTGGTTCCTCTGCCTTTTCTAAATCCAGCTTGAACATCTAGAAGTTCTAGGTTCACGTACTGTTGAAGCCTGGCTTGGAGAATTTTGAGCATTACTTTGCTAGCATGTAAGATGAGTGCAGTTGTGCAGTAGTTTGAACATCCTTTGATATTGCCTTTCTTTGGGATTGGAATGAAAACTGACCTTTTCCAATCCTGTGGCCACTGCTGAGTTTTCCAAATTTGCTGGCATATTGAGTGCAGCACTTTCACAGCATTATCTTTAAGGATTTGAAATACCTCAGCTGGAATTCCATCACCTCCACTAGCTTTGTACTGATGGTTCCTAAGGCCCACTTGACTTTATACTCTAGGATGTCTGGCTCTAGTTGAGTGATCATACCATTGTGGTTATCTGGGTTATTAAGATCTCTTTTGTATAGTTCTTCTGTGTAAGAGGACTTGGAGGGCAGTAAATTACTTCAAAGGTGGAACCTAGTTCAGCTGTCTCCAGGGGGACGTTGCTGGGGCCGTCTGCTCCAGGGCCACCGTGAGGCCCTTGGTGTCCCTCGTGCCTCTGTGGGGCCTTCACCAAGTCCCCTGCCTCTCGGGCCGCCCCGTGGGAGGGGTCCAGCCTTCCCACGTCCGAGTCCCCTGCCTCTCGGGCCGCCCCGTGGGAGGGGTCCGGCCTTCCCTGTGCACCCACAATGGAGCGTGGCCCATGGCCTGCAGGCACCCTGTGCTTCAAGGTGGCAGCGGTCAGCTCAGTGATAGGTACATGTATTTGTTCTTTTTCAAATTCTTTTCCCATTTAGGTTACTACAGAATATTGAGCGGATTTTCCCGTGCGGTACAGTAGGTCCTTGTTGGTTATCTATTTTAAATATAGCAGTGTGTACATGTTCATGCCAAACTACCTAACTGTGCCTTCCCCCTGGCAACCATAAGTTCGTTCTCTAAATCTGTGAGTCTTCCTGTTTTGTAAATAAGTTCATTTGTATCTATCTTTTTTTTTTTTTTTAGATTCTGCATATAAGCAATATCACACGATACTTGTCTTTCTCTGTCTGACTTACTTCATTAAGTATGATAATCTCCAGGTCCATCCAGGTTGCTTCAAATGGCATTATTTCTTTCTTTTCAATGGCTGAGTAATAATATACCATTATATTTATATATGTAGCACATCTTCTTTATTCCTCTGTCAATGGACATTTAGGTTGCTTCCATGACTTAGCTATTGTAAAGAATGCTGCAGTGAACATTGGGGTACCTGTGTCCTTTCAAGGGCATATACTCTTTGGATGTATGCCCTGGAGTGGGATTGCTGGATCATATGATAGTCCTGTTTTTAGTTTTCTAAGGACCTTCCATACTGTTCTCCATAGCAGCTGTAAGAGTTTACATTTCCACCAACAGTGTTTGATGGTCCCCTTTTCTTCACACCTAAAGGATAATAAGTTTTCTTTTTTTCTTCCAGTTAAAAAAGTAGGAAAATTTAGAAAAGTAGGAAAAGGAAAAATAATCATCCATATTCTACTTGCTAGACAAATCACTGTTACCGTGTTCCTTCATCTTTTCTCCCACTCATATGTTTATATAAACTTGTGATTGTGATTTGATAATAATATGTTAATTACTATATATTTTTCATATACTTGGATTATGATCTTAGCTTGGCTAAAAATGCATTTGTATCACTTTAGATGGCTTTTCATAGGTGTTTAGTAACTATTTATTAAATGAAGTAAATGGATCCTTACCCCTCTCTGTGCCTTAGTTTTTCCCACTTCTTAAGTGGGAAAATGTAATTTACCAGAGGCTCTGTAAGGATCTGTGAAAGAGTGTATATGCTGAAGTAGCCAGACCTGGTGGTCGATCCCCTGGCTGTCCCCTCTCAATCCTCCCCAGAGAGCGCTGCTGGAGAAGAAGCAGAGGAAGAAGCGCCTGGAGCCGCTCATGGTGCAGCCCAACCTGGAGGCCCGGCCGCTGCGGGCGAGGCCGAGGGGCCGCGAGGAGCACGCTCTGCTGGTGGAGCCGCAGGCCCCTCACGGCGGAGTCATCTTGCAGGGTGTGTACTCAGGCAGCGCCCCCTCCTGCTGCCGCTGTTAGCATCGTTACCAGTCCCTTCACAATCTTTATAATCACGATTAGGCTTCTGAGTTGGGATAAACGCAGTGGTCCAATCAGCGGAGGATACCTGAAAGTTCACAGCCATCCTGAAACAGTTGTTTTATCTGCAAAATGAATGAGTGTGGGATCTTAGTTCCCTGTTGAAGTGATGAGTCTTAACCACTGGACCACCAGGGAAGCCCCCAGAACAGCCCATTTGAGGAGCTTGCAGGCTTGGTTGTTGTCTCCCGGCAGAGTGAACCGTAAAGCCAGGAGCAGATAGAGGCAACCATTCCTCCAGTAGCCGGACTCGGGACAGCAGTGACAGTAGCAGGGAGGAGAAAGAGCAGGGTTAACACGGCCAAAGCCAGCCCTTGGCCGCCTGCCTGGACCAGGTCTCGAGTCTGGAGGACCTGCTTTGCTTTCCGTCTCTTTCTTAAGTGTCTGAAGCACAGCATCAGGTGCGTTTCATTCATACTTCAGCCTCTAGTCAGGGCAGCTTGATAAAATGAACACAGATAATGGAGTGGCTTCCTCTTAACAGATGTCCTCGTGGAGGTTAAGGCTGGAGGAGTGGACCGGTTTGGTGGGTGTTCATTCGGATCACGCGCACCAGCGCCACCTGGCCACAGGGCGGGTGATACCGGCTTCTGTTCTTTTCGTTGGGCTCCTAGGCATTGATGGTCCTGCTGCCTTCCTGAAGCCAGACGCTCAGGATGTGGACACCAGACTTCACGTTCTCACGGTGGGCTCTGCTGCCACAGAGGACGCTGAAGGGAGCGCAGATGGGGAGAGCGCACGGGACCCTGCCTCCAAGCCGGATCTGCAGGAGGTTCTCCGAAAGCACGGTGAGGGGGTCCCGGCTTTGAGGCTGTGAGCTGGTTGAGCTGGGGTGACGTCAGGTGTGGGCTGGACAAGAGTTACTCTGTGCTGTGAAGAATGAAGTGGAGGGGACAGGTGCTCCCTAGACCAAGATTCAGGCAGTGTCAGTTTGGAAGATAATGTTCCTCAGGTGGAGGTTCGTTTGCTTGTCTTACAAGTTTGGGAGAAATCCTTGACCTCTGTCTTAAGGTACATGTTTACATAAACTGAGTTTTTAGTATAAAAATGGCATTTGAAAACATAGTACTAACGTGAGTCAACGGTACTTCTATAAAAAAGAAGAAAGCGTAGTAGGAATGAAGATGCCAACATGAGAGTGAGGTCCCAAGAGTTTTATGCCTTTTTGCTACCTGCCCCCAAGAGTTAGTCTCGTTCTCTCCGTGGACCTGCTGACTCTGGGGTGTCACGTCAGCACTCACACGCCGTGTGGTCCTCTGTGCCTGGCTGTCACTTAGCATCGGTTTTTCAGAGTTCATCCACGTTCTGGCCTGTCAGGGCTTCATTCCTGTCTGTAGTTGAGTGATGTTCCGTTGTACAGATAAGCCATCTTTTGTCCTTCCTGTCATCAGCTGATGGACAGCTGGGTTGGTTCCACTCTGGCTGTTAGGAATAGCGCCACTGTGAACAGTTACGCGTGCATTTTCATTTGGATGTATGTTTTCCTGGCCTTAGCCTTATCCTTGGGTGTCCTTGAGAAAAACTTGATACCATTTATTTGTGAACTGTGTGAAAGGAGCTCATGGTGGCCCCTCCTCCGAGATGGGTAGGGCTGCCTGTTGCTCAGCCTCCTCGTCAGTTATGATTTGCGGGCTGTGCCAGCTATTGTGTGAGGGGCAGCCTCACCCTGGAGACCAAAGAGGAAGAGGGTTGAGTTTCAGGCGTAGCTCTGCTGCTTTGTCTTGGGCAGAACTGCTCCTCCCGGGCCTCCCCACTGTCATCTCCAGGCCTTTGTCACCTTCACAAACTGAGCCTCTGTCCCCGGTGAACTCTGCCTGCCCAGCTCCTCCTCTCCCCTCACAGCTCACATACATAGAATCACAGGGGTTTTCGCCTTTTGTATCTGACTTATTTTCGCTTTGCATAATGTCTTCAAGATTCATTCATGTTGTAGCATGTGTCAGGATTTCATTCCTTTTTAAGGCTGAATAGCATTCCATTTGCGTATGTGCCACGGTTTGTTTATTCATCAGTTGGTGGATATTTGGGTAGTTTCCACCATCTGAAAATTGTGAAGAACACTGCTCTGCACATCGGTTGTTCAAGTGTCTGTCTGTGTCTCTGCTTCGTCTCCTTCTGGGAATACACCCAGAGGTGGGATTGTTGGATTTGGATTCTAGGGCAGTTCTGTATGTCTATTTTAGGAACCAACTATATTGTTTTCTGCTGTGGCTGCATAATTTTGCATCACCACCAGCAGTGCATGAGGGTTCTAGTTTCTCCTCACCAACACTTATTTTCTGTTTTGGGGTTTTGTTGTTTTTTTTAATTTATTATTTTACTTATTTGTTTTTGGCTCCATTGGGTCTTTGTTGCTGCCAGGCTTTTCTCTAGTTGCAGCAGTGGGGGCTGCTCTCTGGTTGTGGTTTGGGGGCTTCTCATTGCAGCGACTTCTCTTGTTGGGGGGCACAGGCTCTGGGTGTGCGGGCTTCAGTGGTTGCAGCTCCTGGCTATAGGCTACGGGCTCAGTAGTTGTGGCGCACGGGTTTAGTTGCCCTGCGGCATGTGGGATCTTCCTGGATCAGGGATAGAACCCGTGTCTCCTGCATTGGCAGGCGAATTCTTGACCACTAAGCCACCAGGGAAGCCTGGTATTTTTTTTCTATAGTAGTCATCCCGGTGCTTGTCAAGTGGTATCTCATTGTGATTTTAATTTGCATTTCCCTAATGACTAGTGATGTTGAGAATCTTCTTATGCTTATTGGCCACTTATGTAGCTTCTTTGGAGAAATGTCTATTCAAGTCCTTGACCCATTTTTGAATTGGGTTTGTTTTGTTGCTGTTGAGTTAAATATTCTGGATATTAATCCTTATCAGATGTATGATTTGCAGATATTTTCTCTTATAGAATGTTTTAAAGAGGCTCAAATTAGGGTGGCAGCAGTGGGCAGGGAAAACGAGGGGTGGAGTAGGTGAGAATATGAAGAAAGAGTTGTCAGAATGTGCATAAAAGAGCCATGTGTTAAGTCAGAACAGCTGGAATGTTTTAAGCAAGGGAGTTAAAGTTATATTTGGCTCAAAGATTTTCTGGCCTTTTTTTAAAACAGTTTCTCCCTTTCTGCCAGGGATCTCAGGGAGTTTGAACTTTGACGAGGAGGAGACTGATGGGGAGGAAGGAGAAGGGAACCAACTAAGGTCTCAGTCGCCGTGTTCAGAGGCAGAGAGGCCCGGTTCTGCATCCAGCCAGAAGCCAGCCCCGGTGTGTAGTCCTGATCCTTCTTCCTCTGGGGCTGATTTCACTGCTTCCTGGACACGTCTTCCTGTTTAAGTGCCATCACTGCATGAGGGCTGCTTCCAGGATTTAAGCTGGAATTATATTTAGAGCCCACGACCTCATATTTCCTGTGTCTTCAGCCAGCTTTTGTAAAGCTGTATCCCATTTTCATACTTCCCTCCTTCATTACTCCCAGGGGTCATATACTTACTTAACTTCTCAGAGTTTTTCTTTATTTTGTCAGAAGACGGAAAACATATGGGTAAATCAGTAAGTTAATTTGTCCTTTAAGTGTTTCTCAAAGAGAACATGAGGTTTCCTGACCCAGCTGCGGCTGCTCTCTCAGGGCACAGGGGCCTCCGGGACCGCATCCCCGCACTCTGACATTCAGCCGGGAGAAATAGAGGACTTGGAAGGCTTTGCGTACAGTCCTGCCCCACGAGGTGTCACAGTGAAGTGCCGGATAACCCGGGACAAGAAAGGGATGGACCGGGGGCTCTTCCCCACCTACTACATGCACTTGGAAAAGGATGAGAATCGCAAGGTAGGCGAGTGGCTCTTGTCTTGAGATGGAGGGTAGTGTGCTGTCGGGGTGGGGGCGGTGGTGGTCTTAAGAACAGGGGCGGGGGGCACCAGCCTTAGACCTAGTCAGCAGGAACGAGGGTGTACCTCCAAGTGTCCAGTGCCGTGTTCTCACTGTCTTCACAGAGGTCCTAGTCTAATAGTCAGAATCCACCCCCGCCCCAGAAAAAAGAGAGTTTTATCCAGGAGTCATAAAATGGAGGAGAATGTTCAAATGTAGTTGTTTTTACCTCCATCCCTCTTTTGGGGTGCAGGGGTTTCCAGCGTGCTCTTAGACTTTTATTTTTATTACATGGTAGAACATCAGTGTGGAAAAAAGAGAGTACATTTTAGGGAATAGGAATTGGAAAAACAAAAACATGTCAGTGAAATGTCTTGTTTTTCATCCTAGAAATTCTGATTTACCCTTAAATTTGAGGCAATTAGTATTTGCTAGTGACCAGCCTGTTTTGTGTTGATACCAGGTCTATGTGGGTGACTTTACGGTTCTAGAAATAAGCTGGTGGTAGTAGGTTTTGCTAGTGACCAGCCTGTTTTGTGTTGATACCAGGTCTACGTGGATGACTTCACGATTCTAGAAATAAGCTGGTGGTAGTAGGTGTCAGTGCTGTTGACAGCCACCGTTCACTGCGTGTGGACTGCGCACCAGGCGTGCGCTCCGGCTGTGTGTGTGTCATCGCCTGGAACCCACAGGACAGGCTGTGAGACAGGACTCCTTGTCCCCCTGTGCGGGCGAGGCAACGGGCTCGGGGAGCACCCACATCACCAACGAGTGCCAGAGCCAGTCTGAGCCTGTTTGACTCCGTAGTGCCCCCTGCCCCGGGTACTGCCCTCGCCTGCCTCCCTGTTACTCTCCAGGTCCAGCAGGGTTTGGGAAGGACGCTCACACCATGGTACCCGCGTCCCTGAAGCCCCAGGAGCTCAGAACAGCCACGCACACAGTGCGGCAGGAAGGCAGCACGGTGGGGAGCGGGGGGCCCAGTGTCCGAGGTCCTGCCTCTCCAGGGTGGGGGCAGTCTTCTCGTGAAACTGCACAAAGCTTGTTTAAAATGTCAGTGGACCTTCCCTGGAGGTCCAGTGGCTAAGATTCCGCTCTCCTAACGCTGGGGGCCTGGGTTTGGTCCTTGGTCGGGGAACTAGATCCCACACGACGCAAATAAGACCTGGTGCAGGCAAATAAATAGATAAAATGTCAGTGCAGGTTTTAGGGGTGAAGTTACAAATAATGATGTGAGAATGAGGCGAGTGAGTTTAGAAAAATTAGGCAGTTGGGAGACCCTGGTGGTGAATTCTAAGAGACATAGTGAGGATTAGAAAAAGTGCTAAGACCTAGAGATTGGTCTCCTTTGAGAAAACCCCGAACGGCAGGTGTGCCAGTACTGCGAAAGGGCCTGAGGCCCCAGGGGCCCTGGGAGAGGAGGCCGCAGGGGCTTCCACGGTGGCACTGGGGGCCCAAGGCCACAGAGCACACGGCGGCAAGGTCAGGGACAGGGAGTGGGTGCCCCTCACTCAGCTGGGTGCCTCATCCAGGCTCTGTAGGAGACCCGTCTCTCGTGCCTGTCTATCTGGGAACCTGAGATGATTGACTTCTGCCTGGGACTATCCTTCCAGGACTAGGTTTTGAACATGATGTGTGAGTTTAACACGTGCTAGCCTACAGACCAGGGGCCAGGTGTCGTCACCACTGGGGTTCCAGTGCACAGAGGCTGGTCTGGGTGTTCGGGGCCTCAGGGAGGTCGCTGCTGCCATCCATGAGGCCGTGGTTCTGGCCAGGTTCTCCACAGTCCTTGTGTGGTAAGGCTGCTGGAAGCGGGATCAGCAGGCCCCACACCATCCTGCAGGCTGACTGCCCCCTCGGCTCCTGGCTGGCGCCTCTCACCCCTGCCCCGGGACCCTAGCATAGCCTCTGCTCCTGTGCCTGGAAGCTGCCAGCCGGCCAGCGTGAACAGCGCTGCGCTGTGGCTGGGCTGCATGCCGCCCCGGGCGCTCTGCTGAAATCGTCACTGGTGCCGTCGTCAAGACTCGGGCTGCCTCACCCCGGGCTCTGAAGGGAGAGCGTCTCTGAGAATGCGCTGAGCACCCTGTAACGACCCACACTGGAGTCTCAATGCAGAGGACTCCAGCTGTGGCCACCACGTGGCTTTTCAACAAGAAAAGTTAAAGTGCATTAAACCTGTTTAAAAATAGAAAAGACCCAGAGGTGGACTGCTTGGTATAGGACAGGCAGCTGCTGGATAATTGCTCACTGAATGTGTAGGACACACACGGCAGCTCTCGAGTGCATTTTTTACTGAAATGCTTTTTCCTTTTCTAGATATTTCTTCTTGCAGGTAGGAAGCGGAAAAAGAGCAAGACATCCAACTACCTCATCTCCACGGACCCCACAGACCTGTCCCGAGAAGGGGAGAGCTACATTGGCAAGCTCAGGTGGGGGCAGCCTCATGTCACGTCCTCTTCTTGTGAGAGCTTGATTCCTGTAGTCTCAAAGCAAGTCCACGCTGGTTTTACAGTGAGCTGGCTTGATGTCATCTAAAGAGAAATAAGTTAATAGAAAGCCCAAGGCTTCTCCATGATTTAAGGATGGATCTTTGAGAGAGTGACTGAAAATGAGAGAAAATTGCAGAGCTCTGTGGTGACTTTCTCTCTTGATTTTAGGTCCAACCTCATGGGGACTAAGTTCACCGTGTATGACCATGGCGTGAGCCCGGCCAAGGCCCAGGGCCTGGTGGAGAAGGCCTACACGCGGCAGGAGCTGGCCGCCGTGTGCTATGTGAGTCCATCTTCCCGGCCTCCTGACCGGCCCGACCTTGCAGGCCGCCACCCCTCCCCTCACGCTTGTTTCCCTGTTCGCTCAGGTTCACTTGTCATCTGCTGGGTTTGGTGTGTTTGCTGTTCCGGCAGGCCTGTCCCCTCTGCTCTTGTCCCTTCCCTGTGCCGTGGTGGTGTGAGCGCTCACTGCGTCACCGCTGACACACTGGCTGGAGGTGACAGTGGCTTGGAA
>NW_011494785.1:3532231-3544963 GCF_000754665.1 Bison bison bison | reverse complement strand
GCTTGGAAGCCGGTCCCTGCTTCCATCTTCTTAAGCTGGTTTGCTGTGTATTGCTGCTGCCAAGCAGCCCTGCTCCAGCAGACGACATCTTTCTGCTCCACAGCCTTTCAGGCTGCTCCCCACCGAGTCTAGAGTCCAGCCTGGACCTTCTACCTCACCCTCTGGCTCCCCTGGCAGCACGCTCCCTCCTGTTGTCTCTGCCTGCCCCCTCCTGCCTGCCCACCAGGGTCTGCAGAGGGGCCTCTCCCCACACGGGACGTGCTTAACACTGCCCTCAGCTCCCCTCGATTCTTCTCACACCCTGTGAGCTCCCCCCATCATGCTTCTGATCCTTCTCTGACCACTTTGTAAACTCCCGCTCACTGCTGTTTCTACACAAACCCGGACCCGCCGTGTAGAGGGCATGCAGAGTCAGAGAAGCGAGAAGAAATTAACCCAACTCAGTTGTTGCTTTGATCCTAGAGTCTCAGCTTTTCTTCAGTTGGAATTAATCTCATCACTTGATTCCCATGAGATTTTATCTGTGTGACTGAGAATCATTTGGTTTAACCCTTTATAAGCTATGGTATGTTTTAGCTTCAGAATCAATGAAATATTTTAACTATGCATGACTTTAATACACACGTGTATATATATGTAAATATACACACATCCACATATTTAATGTACTTATTCATGTGTAATCTGCCTGGCTTGACAGGCATTTTAATTTTTTGCTTCCAAGTACAGGCCTTAGTTAACTGTAATTCTCCCTGTGTATCATATAGTGCCATGTCCTTAGTTGGGAAATAGATATTTATTGATGATGATAAAACTGGGCAGTTTGCTCAAAATTGTCTTAAATTTCACTTCAGGCTAAAGAGGAAGAGTAAGGTTTCTATATAATAGAGTCTGCTTTAAATTCAGATGTTCAAAGTAGGTTAAAAAGAGGAAACAGTATTATTTTCCTGGTCTTGATTACCCATCTCTCTTTGTTTAACTACAATGAAGTAATTGAATGGTTTTTAGTGCTCTCCACATTGCGGACGTTGCGCGTAACCAGCAGTCTTGTGTTAAGAATGTCATCGCTTTTTCTTTTCTGTTTCAAGTTCCTGCTTATTTCCCTGTCTTCTAGGAGACAAATGTACTTGGATTTAAAGGCCCGAGGAAAATGTCTGTGATCATCCCTGGGATGAATATGAATCATGAACGGATTCCTTTTCAGCCACGAAATGTAAGAGTGTATTTGTTCTTAATGTCTTTATTTTTAATTGAAGGATAATCGCTTTACAATATTGTGTTGGTTTCTGCCGTATATCAGCATGAATCAGCCGTAGGTATACACGTTTAATCAGCAGAGGACCCTAAACATAAGACCGTGATGCAGACACAGTAGAAGAGACTCCTGTTCCCACCAGAGCCCAGTGTGGCGACCGGCCCCGCTCCAGAGAGCCGTCTCCAGACTCCTGGGCACCTGCACTTGTTCACGCAGCTGATTGCAGCCACTTACTCTGCAAAGAGAACTGCTAGTGATTCTCTAAGAATCCAGAAAACCTGGCTTAATCTTTGACTTTCTGTTCTGTTTTCTGAAATGGAGAAAATAGGCCCCTCCTCTGTCCGCCCCTGCACAGGGTAGAGGAGGGGTGGTCTCCCCTGGCTCTCAGCACAGACCCCTTGCCTGCAGGACCATGAGAGCTTGCTTTCAAAATGGCAGAACAAAGCCATGGAGAACTTGATCGAGCTGCACAACAAGTCCCCGGTCTGGAACGATGACACCCAGTCCTACGTCCTGAACTTCCACGGCCGGGTCACTCAGGCGTCTGTGAAGAACTTCCAGATCGTCCACGACAACGACCGTAAGCCCCCAGGGAGAAGGGTATTCTGGCGAGATTCGGAAATGAGCATTTCCTTTGTTTGGTAGGAAGTTACACTCAGGAAAAAGTGGTTTAAGAAAGAAATGGTTCTTTTGGAAAGACAGAGCTGCACTGTGAGTCGCTATGTGGAGGGCAGAAGTGAGACAGAGACGTCCGGGGGAGGCAGTGTGAGGCAGGGGCACAGACCCTTCCTTCCTCAGTGAAGGTTCTGGGCGAGTCCAGCTGGGCCCCCGGAGCTTGTGCTGTGCCCGGCGGGCTCCTCTTCGCCGTCCCCTCCTCTGGCTCTGCCCTGGGGCGGATCATAGGAGAGCCTGGGGTGACGGGGAGCGGGCACTCTTGGTCACGCCTCTGTCCGTCGTCCTGAGGGATTCCCACTTTAGAGAGGCTGGGATCACTGGCCTGTGTGGAAGGTTTGTCTCCATATCTAAAGTGGGCCCTTCCGGGCAGAAGCATCTCCCCCGCTGACGCGCCTGCCCTCTGCTTCCAGCTGACTACATAGTCATGCAGTTTGGACGCGTGGCCGACGACGTGTTCACGCTGGACTACAACTACCCGCTCTGCGCGCTCCAGGCCTTTGCCATCGGGCTCTCCAGCTTCGACAGCAAGCTGGCCTGCGAGTGAGGCCGAGTGGCCGGAGCAGGGCACTCTCGCCCCAGGACACCCAGAGTGACAGGCTGCCCCTGTGGAGCGGTCCCTGGAAGTGTGTGTGTAGATGTGTGTGGATTCACATACGTGTGCGCGCACATATATGTTTGTACACCCCTACTCCCTGGTCACATAGCCCTGGTCAGGGATCACGGCTCAACTCGGGTGAGGGGTTTTGCAGAGCACAGAAGTGATCTGATGTTATCGCCCAGCTGTCAAGAGTCTTGTTCTTGGAAATTTGCAGCCAGAATCAGCTTGACTCCCCTTTCCTGCAGATCTTCTCAGAGAGGTATAGTTACCTCAGTGACCTTCAGTCTCCAGGTCTGCAGACTTTTTCTGAAAATGGCCGGTTCATCCATGGAGATGTGACTGTCCCCAGGTTCCAGGGTCTCTGTACCGCCCTGGGCCTGGCGGTCTTCCATAATGGGCCTGTGGTCACGAGAGCACCTGGGGGGAAGACTCCCTCCAGGAGTGCAGGTCACAGCTGAGGCCTTGTCCGCTGCGACGTAGCCTTTCCCGTGTCCTGCCCACAGCGGTTTGCAGAGTATCATTTACCATCAGTGGTTATTCCAAGTCCACTCAACACCTGCCTCACCCATGGGGGAGGGGCCCTGGGAGGAGTGCTCGCTCCCTGCTGTCTTTTGTCAGGGGGCAGGGGTCGCACAGAGTCGGACACGACTGAAGCGACTTAGCAGCAGCAGTAGCAGCAGCAGCCGGGGTGGGGTGGGGGAGTATGGCGCCCATTCCCCAGAGCCAGCCGCTCCACTCGGGGGTTCAGGAGTCACCTGATCACGGTCCCCTCTTCCCTCAAGGCTGGCTGACTGGCTCCTGTCTCAGTCAGGGTGGCTGTGGCCTGATTTGTGATCAGTGATACGAGAAATTTACAAATTGTCTTAATCGTGGTTTAGGCTGGAAGTGGGAACTTCAGAGGAGACCTGGCCTGGTCTGGTCATGACTGAGAGGCTTTGACGTGGCCTCCACAATTCTCAGCCCGAGCGCCTCCCTCGATGGGTCACCGTGGAGCCGTCAGTGCAGACACACCTGCTGCCCCGTGGGAGGGGGAGAACCGTGTGGGTGTGTAAACTGCCGTTGTCCCTGTCCAGGGCGAGGACACTCAGGCCTTTCTTCTCAGCGCAAGTGTCGTTAGCCCCAAGGCCTGGCTCCCCCACAGGTCATGTTCTGTCGCTTCTGCTCACAGATTGTAAGCTATTTTGTTCAGATTATTAGCCTCTCCCAACAAATTGCATGGCTCTGCTGCCGGTTTACAGCCTGCTCGGGCACCCGTGTCCTGAGGCTCAGGAGCGCTGTGAGCTCCGCATTGGCGTCGGTCACTCCCAGGCCTGTCTGCCAGCCTGGGGTTGGGCGGCAGCCTCTGTTGCTCCTTGTGTTTCCTTACGTGGACGTCCTTTCTGTCCCTGCTCCACATTGAAAGCAGTGGAAGGAAAGAGATTGGGAGTGAGCCGACCCATGGCTCACCCCACTTGCACGTCCACTGCTCTGTCCTGACCCAGCGGTCATCTCAGGCTGCGTCCCTTAAGTGCCTCGGTCCTCAGGTGCCCTCTCCCCGCTGGCCTGTCCTGAGGCTGCTCGCTTGCCTCCAGTGGGGGATATGAAGTGTCTGGGGAGGGACCTGGGGGGCGGCTGATCAGACCTCCTCTTGCCCCTACTCTGGCGCAGACACACCCTGGCCTCCTGTCCTTCCTGCTCAAGTGTGCAGGTGATCGGTTTTACATATTTATACTTTTTGTATACTACAGAAATAAAAAATGATTTCTATAAAAATGTGAGTGTTGCCATTCTTTCAGACCCCCCCATCCCTCGAATGGCTCTTTCCATCACATCTGTTGTGATAGTTTCGTCGCTAGGCAGCCGTGAACTAGTCAGTTCTTTGAAGCCAAGTGACTCTCACTGTGAGTTTCCATCACAGGAGAGCAGGGGTCTGAGGAGTCATCACATGCACGACACTGGGCGTTTCCTGGACGGGCGATGGGGCTGGGACTGAGACAGGGGCCCCAGAGGACAAGACGATGGAGCTGAGACTGAGGGGGCCCCAGAGGACAGATGATGGGCTGAGACTGAGGGGGCCCAGAGGACAAGACGATGGAGCTGAGACTGGGGGCGCCCAGAGGACAGACAGTGGAGCTGAGACTGAGACTGGGGCCCCAGAAGACAAGACGATGGAGCTGAGACAGGGGGCCCAGAGGGTGGTGCCTTCACCGTCAGACTCCTGGGTCACCTTCCTGATTTGCCAGCGGAAAAAAATGGAATGAAGGGACTCTGTCAGTTCTCAGTGGTCACATTTAAGGCTTCCTTCTACAGACAAGATAAAAGGAGTATGTTCACGAGTCCTGGCGAGGCCTTCCTGCTCTTAGGGTCACGGGATGAGTCCCGTAGAAGAAGAGTCACATTATGGTGAGGGCTGGGGCCAGTCTGATGTGTACAGCTTGCGTTTTTTCTTTCACTTGATTTCTAAACAGGTTATTTGTGACCCAGTATTATACACTTTTCAATAGCCAAGAATAATATCAGTGATCATTGATATGAAAGATACCAGCAGGTGATTTTCAAACATCTGAATAAGCCCGCAAAAGGCTCTTTAAAATTTATTTAATTTATTTACAATATCATGTTGGTTTCCGTCATATTCATCAGCATGAATCAGCGTAGGTATATATATGTCCACTCTCACTTGAACCTCCCACCTCCCACTCCATCCCGTCCCTCTACACAAGGCTCTTTTTGAGAGGAAGGTTAGTAGGTGAGAGAAAGAAATTAATGAGCATCAGTTCACTGCCTTTAGATAGCAACATGGGTACAGAAATAAAGCGACGGTCAAATCGGGCAGAGTCCCTGGGTTCTGGCTCTTCTGCCAGGGATTTGCCTCTCCTGTAGATTGAGGGGTTAGAGTTACTAACATAGGCTCTCCTTTCCTCGAGTGAACCCAATCCTCCTTGCCCACACCCACAGTCACCCAAGACCCCACAGCGTGTTTTCAGTCACGTGCTCTGGTTCTCTCCTTCGTGCGCAGTGGCTGTCGGCTGTTTGCTGTTTGTAGCTGGAGAAACCTGGAGAGGGGAGACTGGACTGGGGGGAGCACACTTGGGGAAAGGCGTGACCCTGCAACTGAGGAAGCTGCTTCCCAACCACTGGCCACAACTGTTCCTGGAGAAAACCCATGAATGTTGAGAGCTGGCCCCCCTCAGCCTCCAGCTCCCTTCCGCATGGGCTGGCCTCACACATTTCTTGGCCAAGGGCACGTGGCCTAGTCTGCCCCTCCCCCCGCTCTATCAGCTGGCTCTCTAGTCAGTGTGTGCTCTCCAAGTCTCAGGGCTCTTCCCTTCTGCACAAACTCAGTCTGGGGGGCGGGGCACTGTCTGTGAAGTGTTCAGGCAAGCCCTCCTGAGCCACCGGGCTTCCCGGGTGGTGCTAGTGGTAAAGAATCCGCCTGCCAGTTCAGGAGACGAGACACGGGTTCCATCCCTCCATCCCTGGGTTGGGAAGATGCCCTGGAGTAGGAAATGGCAACCATGGACAAAGTAGCCTGGTGGGTTAACAGTCCAGGGGGCTGCGAAGTCTGAGCACCTCCCTAAACCGTGGGCGGCTCCCTAGCACCACCTGCTGACCCAGGGGGCGTGTTACAAGTGCAGTAACGTGAGGAGCACACATTCCAAGGCCCAGACCCTATTGTCCTGTGCTTATGGTTCGGCATCAACAGGACTCTAGCAGCTCTGGGGACAGTAGAGTTTCTGGAGGGTAGACAGTGGACGGACTCCAGGCAGAATGCCTGGGCCTCGGCACCAAATGCCTAGGCAGATATCAATGTTCTCATTTTCACTAGTGTCTTTTTACAAATGGAATAAAGCATCTCAGTTGACTTTTTTTTAGCCATGCAGTTACACAAAATGGTTTATAAATGCTCATTAAGTTTTCCAGGGACTATGGCCCGAGGAAAGGAAAGCAGCATGACTTAACTAGGGAACTCAACCTTCCTACTGTGGTCTCAGGCCTGAGCTTACCTTGCATTCCTGACTTTGTACCCCTCCCTCAGTATTCTTACCTGGAAAATTCCATGGACAGAGGAGCCTGGCAGGCTACAGTCCACGGGGTCGCAAAGAGTAGAAAACATCTGAGCGACTAACACTTTCACTTTCTTCTGCTTGAAGGAACAGCCCATGCAAAAAAAAAAAAAAAGCCCTGAGATTAATGCAAGTTTCTGAAGTATTTCAAATACGAAGTAGGCCTCTGTGGTCTTCTCTGGCCCTGCCGAGTCCTTCTGTCTATCAGGCCCACTCTCCCATGCATGGGGCCAAGCTGAGACCCAGGAGCCCAGGCGCAAGAAGAGTGAGCCACGTGGAGGACGGAGCTGGTGGGGGCCAGGGTGAAAGTGGGACTTTCGTGGTCTGTTCCAACTTTTCATTACACATGGTGGTGTAATCTAGTGGTTCTCAAACCTTGGGGTTTTAACATCTGGTTAAGTACTATCCACCTAGATTCTGTCCCTTGTGATTTTCAGAGACTCCAAGAATAATCAGTAGTTCCCTTTCTTCTGCAGTCTGGGGGCAGGGAAGTCAGGAAGGAAGGATGCTCTGAGAGGAAAGAAGGGTGACAGGCAGAGGGGGCTGGGACTTAGATCAAGCTTTGAAGAGTGGGTCTAGATGGACTTTCTAGGGTGCTGATTCATGCCTTGAGAGTCCCTTGGACTGCAAGGAGATCCAACCAGTCCATTCTGAAGGAGATCAGCCCTGGGATTTCTTTGGAAGAATGATGCTAAAGCTGAAACTCCAGTACTTTGGCCGCCTCATGTGAAGAGGTGACTCATTGGAAAAGATGAGTCAACTCTGATGCTGGGAGGGATTGGGGGCAGGAGGAGAAGGGGACGACAGAGGATGAGATGGCTGGATGGCATCACTGACTCGATGGACGTGAGTCTGAGTGAACTCCGAGAGTTGGTGATGGACAGGGAGGCCTGGCGTGCTGCGATTCATGGGGTCAGAGAGTCAGACACGACTGAGCAACTGAACTGAACTGATGCATGCCTAGTGTGGACTCAATCAGGGTAAGACTGAAGGATGCCCTTAGAAATACGTCCTGATTTTGCCTTTGGTCAGTCTTATGTTAGCCTGTGTCACATATGGATACAAATTTTAAATACTAATGATTTCATGTGGTTCAAACAGTGTTTATACAATAAAGCCTCCTCCCACCCCTGTCCCCTTCTTCTGTTGCTCTTGCCCTGCCGTACTCCCACAGTTGACCAGTTTTAGTTTCCAGTGTATCTTTCCAGTGTTCCTTCATGCAAAAATAAAAATGTATTTGTAATCTCCCAATCTTTGTGCACAAAAGGTAGCATATTACATACTTGATTCAGTCCAGTTCAGTTCAGTCACTCAGTCGTGTCCGACTCTTAGCGACCCCATGGACTGCAGCGTGTCAGGCTTCCCTGTCCATCACCAACTCCTGGAGTTTGCTCAAACTCATGTTCATCCAGCCGGTGATGCCATCCAACCATTTCATTTTCTATCCTTCTGCCCCCTTATCTTTCTGCCTTCAATCTTTCCCAGCATCAGGACTTGGTTCAGTAGCTTGCTTTTTTTCATTTAATATATCCTGGAGATGTTTCCATATCAATAAATACAGCCCTTCCTTATAGAGGCATACCTCATTTTATTGCTTTATTATGCTTTGTTGACACTTTTTGTGTGTTTTTTTTTTTACACAAATTGAAGTTTTGTGGCAACCTTGTGTTGTCAGATGCCGATTATCATTTAACAATAAAATATTTTAAAATCAAAGTATAAGCATTGTTTTCTAGACATCATGCTAGTAGTTACCAGGCTACTGTATAGTATAAACACAACTTTTACTATATATTCTGAGAAAGCCCCACATTTGTGTGGCTCCCTTTATTTTGATATCTGCCTCATTGTGGTGGTCTGGGACTGAGCCTGCAGTGTCTCTGAGATGTGCATGTACCTGTTTGTATGCTACAGTATTTCATTCACTCAGGGAAGTACTGTAATGTTTTTAAATAGTCCCCCTGCTGCTGCTAAGTCACTTCAGTCGTGTCCGACTCTGTGCGACCCCATAGACGGCAGCCCACCAGGCTCCCCCGTCCCTGGGATTCTCCAGGCAAGAACACTGGAGTGGGTTGCCATTTCCTTCTCCAATGCATAAAAGTGAAAAGCGAAAGTGAAGTTGCTCAGTTGTGTCCGACCCTTAGCGACCCCATGGACTGCAGCCTGCCATGCTCCTCCGTCCATGGGACTTTCCAGGCAAGAGTACTGGAGTGCGGTGCCATTGCCTTCTCCGAAATAGTCCCCCATGCATGTACAATTTGAGCATTGAGAAATTGTATCAGTGTGCTTTAAGTATATAGAGTGCTGCAGGGACCCATTATTTACTGTAATAAGTAACTCACTAACTTCCCTGGCATGACTACGCCTGGCGTCTCCCACAGTCCCAAGTTCTCCCCTTCGCTCTACAGGTGTCATCTACATGCTGGTTGAGCATCTCCTTTTGGATGGTGCCCAGCTGTGCTTTCTAACTGTCACTGCTAGTCCCATGGAACTATTCAAATTAAAATTTAGTCAACTAGTTACATTTCAAGGGCTCAGTAGCCATACGTGGCTTGTGCCTACCATACTGGACAGTGTGGATAAAGAACACTTCATCATTCTAGAATGTTCTGTCGGAGAATGTGGGTCCATAGAAATTTCAACCTCAGGTTCCGAAAATGTAACCTCTGCTCACCAGGTGTCCTCCCGGTGGAAGTGGCGCTTGTCCAGCTCCCCCAGTAGAATGTCAGCAGCTTGCAGGGCAGGGCTGTGACATCTGTGCATCGCTAGTGCCTACCTGGTACAGTGCCAAGGACCTTATCCATGCTCAGTCCTTGTGGGATGGAAACCCGAGTGACAGGAGACTGAGGTTCAGATGCCTAAGTGTCCCCAGGGTCATAATTAGTGTTGGACGAACTGTGATTGTTCAAACTCCCCAGTAACCACATAACACGTGACTTCTGTTGCCTTTCATCTTCAAAATATCAGAGTCACTGAAAATGAAACTCAACAGTAAGGCTGGAGGAAGCCTTTCCTCCCTTCTGAGTTTTTTTCCAGGAAGCTCCCGAATATTGGATCCTAACGATGCTCTGGGACCCTCAGAAAAATTTCGGAAGAACTGTGTGGAGAAAGCTTCACCTCTGGGCTCCAGAAACCAAGCATCTTGTTTCAGTCTGGATACTGCATTCATTTGCATGGGCTGCTGTGACAAAATACCACAGAAGGGGTGGCTTACACAGAAATTTATCCCTCACGGTTGTGGAGGATGCAAGTTCAAGGTCAAGGTGTAGGCAGGCTTGGTTTCTTCTGAGGCCCCTCTCCTTGGCTTAGATATGGATCCTCTCTCCACGTCCTCATGGTCCTTCCTCTGTGAGAAGTCTTCATCCTAATCTCTTACAAAGAAGATTAGGAAGGGCCCTGATCCAGGCAAGTTGGATTAGGCCAACCTAAAGACCTGTTCTAACTTAATCACCTCTTTAAAGATGTCTCCATATCCAATCCCATTCTGATGTACTGAGGATTAAGACTTCAATGGATGGATTGGGGGTTGGGGGAGGAAGCACAAGTCAGCTCCTGGCACATACTGTCCCCTCCATGGTAGACCTGGAGTCTAGCTTGTCCACATTCTCTTTGATGAAGAGATAACAGGACTAATGCTATACTTTTCAAATTACAGACTGCTTTTGTTCTATAGGGGAAAAGAAAGCTTGCAGCTTTGATAAAAGTTGGACTGTTTAGCCCTTCAATACATGATGATGCAGTTGAGATGGTATGGAGTGAAGAGTCTTCGTAAGGAAAAAAAGCAAAAGGAAATACAGGATAGTGGCTGGGGACTGCCCTGGGAGTCCAGTGGTTAAGACTCCTTGCTCCCAATGCAGAGGGCCCGGGTTCGACCCCTGGTCAGAGAACTAGATCCTACGTGCCACAACTAAAGATCCGTGTGCTGCACATAAGACTGGGTGAAGGCAAATAACTAAACACTTTAAAAAAAGAAAGGACCCAGAGTCCCAGCACTCACACTCCAGCACCAAGTCAGCAGCATCCTACTTTTAAGCCGAGGGTGAGGGGGCATGCTTTAGGGGCATCTCTAAAGTAGTGCATCTTCCTCTGACCTAAAGACTAGGCAATAATCTTCTCTTGATTCTGCCCTGGTCAGCTTCATATTAGGCTATTAAATCCAGTCATGGTTTTGTTTTTTTTTAAGATATGGAAAAATTAGGGCAGGGTTAGACATATGAAAAAGTGGCTAAGACTCCACATTCCCAATGTAGGAGACCCAGGTTCGATCGCTGGGTCAGGAAGATGCCCTGGAGAAGGGAATGGCAGCCCACTCCAGTATTCCTGCCTGGAGAGTCCCATGGACAGAGGAGCCTGGTAGGCTACATACAGTTCACGGGGTTGCAAAGAGTTGGAACAAGACAGAGTGACTTTCACATTCACTTTCTTTCACTTAGGCATATAGTTCCAGTCACATCTCACCCACTACCCCCCCATTATAAAAGAAGTACGTTTGTTATAAATAATAACAAAATGACAAAGAAAGCCCCTTAATCTTCAACCTGTCAGAGATAATCACTCGAAAATACCTTTCAGTTTATTTTTCAAAAACAGGATATAACACTGTAAATCAGCAATACTCCAATATAAAATAAAAAATTAAAAAAAACCCAGGATCATCCTATATACACTTTTTTTAAATCCGCTTTTCCACTTATTATATCAAGAATGTTTGTCGGGTTTATTTTTAAAAATCTTGTTTAAAGAATACTATCACATGGATGTGGCTGAATTTATTTAACACAGTATCACATGGATAATTTAACTGTGACCATAATTTGGGTTGGAAAAAAATTTATTAACACAGTGGCTCAGTGGTTAAGAATCTGCCTGCAATGCAGGAGACGCAGGAGAATGAGTTCGATCCCTGGGTCAGGAAGATCCCCTGGAGGAGGGCATGGCAATGCACCCCAGTATTCTTGCCTAGAGAATCCCATGGACAGAGAAGCCTGGCAGGCTTCAGTCCATAGGATGGCAAAGAGTCAGACACAACAGAAGCAACTAAGCACACATAATATGGGTTGAAAAAACTTTAACAATTAAACGATTTTTTTCAATTTAAATTTAAAAAAAATTAAAGGAATAGAAACAATACCAAACAACATAGCTGACACTGCTGTTGCAATCCATCCTTCCTGCCTTCTGTTCTGCAGCCACTTCTGTTTATCAGACTTTTCCTAACCTCCTCCCCCTCCTCCCACCACCGTCCCCCCTCCCCCGCCGCTCCCCAACCCCCGCACCCGAGTACAGACCACCAGCCTTCCTGAGTCTTCCAGACTCAATTCAGCAAGCTCTCATTTATCCTGCAAGATCTAGGTCACAAGTCACCTCTATAACTTGGATTTTCTGAGCCTTCCCTTGGGTTTCTCTACGGGGCTCAAAGCTCACAGTCACTCAACAAATGGTTATTATACTAGGTAGCCAGTGCTTACCATTTGTGCCTCACTGAGTGCCTGCTTGTTGTCCTGAGCTGTGTCATGTGGACGAGCTGTGACCAAGCCCTGACGTGTTGCATTAGTTAACAAACAGACCAGAATTTATATGCAAATAAGATGTGCTGTGAAAGTGCTGCACTCAGTATGCCAGCAAATTTGGAAAACTCAGCAGTGGCCACAGGACTGGAAAAGGTCAGTTTTCATTCCAATCCCAAAGAAAGGCAACGTGAAAGAATGCTCAAACTACCACACAATTGCACTCATCTCACACACTAGTAAAGTAATGCTCAAAATTCTCCAAGCCAGGCTTCAGCAATATGTGAACCGTGAACTTCCTGATGTTCAAGCTGGTTTTAGAAAAGGCAGAGGAACCAGAGGTCAAATTGCCAACATCCGCTGGGTCATCGAAAAAGCAAGAAAGTTCCAGAAAAACATCTATTTCTGCTTTATTGACTATGCCAAAGTCTTTGACTGTGTGGATCACAATAAACTGTGGAAAATTCTGAAAGAGATGGGAATACCAGACCACCTGATCTGCCTCTTGAGAAATCTGTATGCAGGTCAGGAAGCAACAGTTAGAACTGGACATGGAACAACAGACTGGTTCCAAATAGGAAAAGGAGTACGTCAAGACTGTATATTGTCACCCTGCTTATTTAACTTCTATGCAGAGTACATCATGAGAAA
>NW_011494785.1:3529693-3532131 GCF_000754665.1 Bison bison bison | reverse complement strand
AGACAATAAACTGTGGAAAATTCTGAAAGAGATGGGAATACCAGACCACCTGATCTGCCTCTTGAGAAATCTGTATGCAGGTCAGGAAGCAACAGTTAGAACTGGACATGGAACAACAGACTGGTTCCAAATAGGAAAAGGAGTACGTCAAGACTGTATATTGTTACCCTGCTTATTTAACTTCTATGCAGAGTACATCATGAGAAACGCTGGACTGGAAGAAACACAAGCTGGAATCAAGATTGCTGGGAGAAATATCAATAACCTCAGATATGCAGATGACACCACCCTTATGGCAGAAAGTGAAGAGGAACTCAAAAGCCTCTTGATGAAAGCGAAAGAGGAGAGTGAAAAAGTTGGCTTAAAGCTCAACATTCAGAAAACTAAGATCATGGCATCCGGTCCCATCACTTCATGGGAAATAGATAGGGAGACAGTGGAAACAGTGTCAGACTTTATTTTTCTGGGCTCCAAAATCACTGCAGATGGTGACTGCAGCCATGAAATTAAAAGACGCTTACTCCTTGGAAGGAAAGTTATGACCAACCTAGATAGCATATTCAAAAGCAGAGACATTACTTTGCCAACAAAGGTCCGTCTAGTCAAGGCTATGGTTTTTCCTGTGGTCATGTATGGATGTGAGAGTTGGACTGTGAAGAAGGCTGAGCACTGAAGAATTGATGCTTTTGAACTGTGGTGTTGGAGAAGACTCTTGAGAATCCCTTGGACTGCAAGGAGATCCAACCAGTCCACCCTAAAGGAGACCAGTCCTGGGTGTTCATTGGAAGGAATGATGCTAAAGCTGAAACTCCAGTACTTTGGCCACCTCATGTGAAGAGTTGACTCATTGGAAAAGACTCTGATGCTGGGAGGAATTGGGGGCAGGAGGAGAAGGGGACGACAGAGGATGAGATGGCTGGATGGCATCACTGACTCGATGGACTTGAGTCTGGGTGAACTCTGGGAGTTGGTGATGGTCAGGGAGGCCTGGCGTGCTACGATTCATGGGGTCGCAAAGAGTTGGACACGGCTGAGCAACTGAACTGAACTGAACTGAACTGAAGACCTGCTTCCTTCAAAGTCTCCACCTCAAGAGACTTGATACTTTGTCAGTGATGCTGTGATGCTCAAAACACCATTAGGGGCTTCCCTGTGGTTCAGTGGTAAAGAGTTTGCCTATCAAGGCAGGAGACAGGTTCCATCCCTGATCTGGGAAAATCCCACATGCCGCGGAGCAACTAAGCCTGTGTGCCCCAACTACTGAGCCTGTGCTCTAGAGCCTGCACCCCACAACTACTGAGCCCGAGAGCCCGTGCTCTGCAACAAGGGAAGCCACCTCAGTGAGAAGCCTGCTTACTGCAACTAGAGAGCAGCCCCTGCTTGCAGGTAGTAGAGAAAAGTCCATGCAGTGGACCCAGCACAGCCAAAATTAAAGAAATAAAATTATTAAAAACACACACACCATTGGAACATCTCTCTTGGAAGTAACTTCCGCATTTGTAGCACTTTCTTTTATCTTCTGTGGCAGTAGCTTTCTGCTTTTTCATTTTTAACTTAATATTTATTATACACTTATCTATCCCAGGCACCAAGCTGGAGCTGGGTGAAAGATAAGATAAATCGGACATTTAGTCTGTCTCTAAGGAAGTTTCTGTTTGGTAAGGGAGGTAAGATCTGGACACCCACTACAGTACAGGGTTAAGCAATAGGGCTCCAGGGAGGTTGGACCTGAGTTTTGGAAAAAGATAAAAGTCCTCTGATTTCAACCTCCCAGCAAGAAGGGTGACTGAGGTCTGTGATTGCACCCTGTGTCAAGCCAGTATCTTCTGAAGACTTAAAAACAAAACTCCAAAAAACAAACCCAATCGCTAAACCCATCCTGGCGTATTTAAGACACAGACTCCCCACTTTCTGGCGATGCTCCACAATAGATCGAGTCTTCCCAGCTCAATGATAAGCTCTGACAGGGCAAGTGCTGAGGTCTTATCCTTCGCTGTTCCACAGTGTCCGGTGGGCGAGTGACAGACGCGGGATCAGGGTTAGACGCGTCTCCGGCCACGCCACACTAGTATCCCTTCCCCTCGTGAGCGGCTTTCAGCAGTGACCGCGATGCAGGCCGGCGCCGGGCGGAGGGAAGCGGCCGAAAGACCCTGCGGGGAGGGCACATGTGGGCGCGCGGAGCTCCTGTGTGCTGGGCCCCGGACCGGAGTCCCAGGTGGATGGGCGCCGTAGGGAAGAAGGGCGCAGATGTCCGCGCGCTGGACGCCCGCCCTTGCCAGGCCTTTCGGGGCCGGCGCGGAGGGAGAGGCGAGCAGGAGGCCGGGCGCGAGTCCAGAGCCCGGCCCGTAGGGTCGGGAGCAAGGGTTCCGGCCTCGGCAGAGAGCGGGGGACTGGCCGGGAGGGGCGGGAACCCGGGCCCGGGGAGGAGGAGGAGAGTC
>NW_011494785.1:3523990-3529490 GCF_000754665.1 Bison bison bison | reverse complement strand
CCAGCTCCCGCCCTCGACCGCGCGCATCTCATTCCAGCCCTCATTCCGCGCATTCCAGGCTTCCTCCCTTTCAAACCCCAGGCCGGGGGCGGGGAGAACCCGCCAGCTCCCGGCTCCGCCGCGCTGCCGCGTCCCCCACGGTGAGTGGCCGGCCGCCGCGCCCCTCCGGCCGCGCCGCGGGCGGCTCTTTCCTTCCCGCCCTGGGACCTGCGCGCCGGGCCCGCCGTCCCCCTCTCCCGTCTCCGCTCTCCCGCTTCCCTCCCTTCCGCCCTCCCGCGCGCGCTCTGTTCCCCCCACGTCCCTTCCTCTCCCCGTTGACTCACCCCGCCCAGGAATAGGGATCGCCTGTGCTTTCCCGTCAGTCCCCTTCTGGGAAAACTCCTCCCTCTGCTCCGCCCCGCTCCGCGCACCGGCCACAGCGCGCTGGACACCGCGCACCGGACACCGCGCACCGAGTACCGCGCGCCGGGCGGGGCGAGCTGGGTTTGGGCCCACGCGGAGTCGGCTCCGTCCCGCGATCCGCCTTCATCCCCGCCCAGCCGGTCGGCCCGGGGCTGGAGCCCGGGTCTCCGCTCGCTGACCCCGCGTTGTCTCTGCAGCGCCCTCGCCCGCCTCTCCGGACCTCAGCGGAGCCGCGGCTGGAAGAGCCGCGGGGCTGGCTCCGCGTACCCGCCCACCTCCTCGCACCCTGGGACCGGTAAGACGGCGGCGCGGGAGGAGCTCTCATCCGGGATCGGACTTAGGGGCGAGCCGGGCACGTGGAGTCGCGAGAACCGCGAGGCTGGGGTGGGCGCAAGGGCCAGGAGTAAGGGGAGCGCGCGGAGCCGAAAAGACGAGGCCGAGCCCAGGTCGCCGGCGGCCGAAAAGAGACCCAGAGCCCGCGCCTCTCTTCTGCTGGGCGCCTCTTGGGCTTGGAAAGGGTGTCCTGGCGATTTCAAGCCAAGGCTTTGCGAGAGCGGAGAGGACCTCCGCCAAAGGTCCCCATTTCCCAGGACTTGAGAAGCGTGGTGCGTTCCGTGCTGGAGGCCAGTGAGTCTGGAGAGCAGAGCTCCACAGCCCGAAGCGAACGTTTCCCCGGAGGGAGAGCAGACCCGGGACTCGCGCCTCCGTGCACTTCTGTGTCGAGCGGAGAGGGGGTTCGGGGCCAGACCTGGCAGGTCAGTGATGAGTTCACGTGGCGTGTGACTGTGCCGCCTCCTTAGCTCCGGGTGTCTGAGGGTGATACCTGCTCACCGATGACTCACCTACCTTCTAGGAGGCATGTTTGTTTGTGTTGAACGGGAGCGCCTTTCCACCCGAGAAAAGCGCTGTTTGTCTGTAAGCTGAGTATCTTGGAGGACTAGCGAGATGCCACGTCTCTCAGTGTGTGTTTCCCCCGTGAGGATGTTGTTCCTGGGCGGGACGGTCCTCCCTCCCTGCAGGAGCAGGGGCAGGACACCGAGTCTCTGGTGGTGTCTGTGCCCAAGGAGCTGGCGGTGGCTGTGGGGCTGTGTGGTCCCCAGGCTTCATTCGCCCTGGACCCGCGGAGCTTGAGGGAAGCTGTGCACACCTGCCTCTCGCAGGCAGCTGTCTTTCTGTGGAGGTCGGTTTTGTTCTTGCCTGGAAGAGTTTAGGGAACACGTTGGTAGAAAGTTTAGGGAAGCCGAGATTCTTGCCTTTTGGTGATGGGGTGGGTTGTTGATAGTGAGACTTGGGCATGTTTGTGGGAGGGGTTGGACACCCTCCCCCCAGAAAGAGCTCATTTTGCATCTTGAGATTTGTGTAGGCAGTGCTTTTGTTTGTTTTGATTAAAAATTAAAAAAAAAATACAATTTGTAAAAGTTACTTTCCATTTGCAGTTACAACAAAATACTGGCTATACTCCCCGTGTTGTACAATACATCCTTGAGTTTGTACCTGTCTGACACTCAATAGTTTGTACCCGCCCTCCCCCCCAACCCCCGCCCCCAGCTTGCTCCTTCTACCCCCACTCCCCCACTGGAAACCAATAGTCGGCTGTCTGTATGTGTGAGTCCTATGTTATATTCACTAGTTTGTTGTATTTTTTAGATTCCACATGTGAGTGATATCATACAGTATTTGTCTAGACAGTGCTTTTAAAGTTGGCCCCAAGGACAGGGGAAATTGAACTACTGGTCCAGCTCTCCTTGGAGCCACCTGGGAGTCAAATGGAAGGACCCTCATTCTTGATGACTGACTGAACCACCAGGCACTGGGATGTAGGGAGGGTGTTTTCCTGCCCTCCTAGCGGGGGGAAGGCTGCCTCTGAGTCACTGGGTTGACCTGTGGGGAGGCCCTTCTGGATAGCTGTTTTCCCATCTCTTCCTTTCTGCTATGCTTTCTGTTTTCTCTCCCTTTGGAGTTTTACCACTGGAAACATTTCAGAGGGTGGAACTGGGTGGGGTGAGAGCCCCAGTGCCCAGGAGATGGGCAGAAGTTTGAGATTGACAGCATGTGAGGAGGATGGGGGCCACAGACTGATCCTTGAGTTATCTCTTCATCCCATGACAGAATGCTGTGGGCATCACGTTCGGGGCTTCTTGCCAGGAAGGGCCGAGATGCCCTCAGGTGGGGACTCCCACTGGTCCTCCATCCACCCTGAGGACACAGATATTCTGCTGGGAGCCACCTCCGCCTTCACCTGCTCAGGCCAGGTGTGTGGGTGGGGCTGCGAGGGTGTCTGGTGTATAGGTGTAGTAGAAAGGACTCAGGTTTGGGGTCAGACATAGCAGGGTATAAATCCTGACAGTTACTACCTTTAAGGCTTTGGGTTCAGTTTCCTGATGAGTAATGTGGGAGGGGTAATTAACATCTATCCAAGAAGTTTTTGTGGTGAAAATTCAGTGTTTGCAGAGCAAATTGCACCGTGCAGAAGAAGCCAGTGTTTCCTAACCCTATTTCACCACAGAACCCCTTTATCCAGGAAATTTCCTAACACCTTTGCTAAACCCTGCTCTGTCATTCATGATTATTTAGCAAAATGGATCGAGTGTTTGCTGTGCGCTGAACCCTACAGGTTTCCTGTCTCGGGCTTAGGAACCGGGCTAGCTAGCAGCCCAGGTGGGGGTGGGATTTGGGCTTTGTCACTGAACAGCACAGGGTCTCCGTGTTCAGATTCCGGTCCTGCCTTGCCCCAGGGTGAACTTGCTAAACGTTACAGAACTCTAATGTCAGCACCGAACCCCCTCATATTAAAGATGGGAAGCACTCCCTATGGAGAAGAGTATAGAGAGTCCTTAAAAAAACTAAAAATAGAGTTAGTATATGATCTAGCTATCTCACTCCTGGACATATATCCGGAGAAAACTATAATCGGAAAAGATACATGTACCCGTATGTTCATAGCAGCACTATTTAGAATAGCCAAGACATGGAAGCCACTTAAATGCCCATCGATGGATCTATGGATAAAGAAGATGTGGGATCTATACGCAATGGAGTATTACTTGGCCATAAAAAGTATTAAGTATGAAATAATGCTATTTGCAGCAACGTGGATGAACCAGACATTTTTATACTGAGTGAAGTAAGTCAGACAAAGACAAATACTGTCTGATACCACTTACACATGGAATCTAAAAAAAAATGGTAGAAAAAAACTTTTTTACAAAGCAGAAATAGACTCACAGACATAGAAAGCAAACTTATGGTCACCAAAGGGGAAATGGATGGGGGAGGGATAAATTAGGAGTTTGAGATTAGCAGATACATACTCCTATGTATAAAATAGATAAACAAGTACCTACTGTAGCAAAGGAAACTCTACTCAATATCTTGTAATAAATTATAATGGAAAAGAATAGAAAACATATATATATATATATTTGATATATATATTTGAATCATTTTGCTATACACCTGGAACTAGTACAGCATTGTAAATCATGCTGCAAATCAACTATACTTCAATAAAAAATTTAAAAATAATAAATATCAAGATGAGAAACTGAGGCCCTGGTGGGACCATAACTTGCTTAAGGTCTCACAGCTGGGGAGTGGCAGAGCTAGGACTAGAGCTCCACTCTGGTCCATTCTGATGCCTTCTCTCTCCTGCTCTGGGGGTGGCAATGCCCAGACCACCGGCCAGCTTGGTCTAACAGGTGTGGAGTCTGGAGCAGTCCGCCTGGGCATGTCTCCCGTCTTGTGGCTCAGATAAGCTTGTTTGGGCAGAAATACTCCCTTAGGAACCGTGGAACCTGAGAATGACCTCTGGAAGGGGGCAGGGACTTCAAGAGGTCTTTTTTTTTTTCCTATTTTGCTGCAATGGTGTCATGTGGGATCTTAGTTCCTTGACCAGGGATCGAACCTGTGTTCCCTGCAGTGGAAGCTTGGGATCTTTACCACTGGACTGCCAGGGAGTTCCCTCACGAGGTCTTTAAAATGCACCCGCCTTTCTCCTCCTGGGCCTGCAGGTCACTTAACCAGGTGAGAAGCGTCCCTGTCCTTCCAGGTCTCCTGGGATGCAGAGCGCAGCTGGCTTGGAGCTTCTGTCCCGGCCTTGTACGGGTGACTGTTGCAGAGCATGGCAGTGGAGGATGTGGTGGCTTTCCTGCCGCCGAGGTTGGGCCCGGGTAGCCTGCCTGCCTTTGCCCCCTGTGACCTGTTGCTGGCAGGGGCTGAGACCACAGCTCCCTTTCAGGCTCTGAAATTGTAGCTGAACAGCTGCTGTCGGCCCCCGCCTCCCGGCGGTGTGACCAGCTCGGGGCCCAGGTGGACGTGGGGGCAGCGCTGTGTCGCTGGCACAGCCTCCAGCTCTAGGATCTCATTCCAGCTTTGCCTTGACCTCTCCTGAAATGACAGTTCTTCCTACGTTTCTGGTTTTGCCATGTGGACAGCAGGGAGATTCTGGCCACTTCCTCTCATACTGTTCATGTCCATGGGGTTCTCAGGGCAAGAATAACGGAGTGGTTTGCCGTTCCGTCCTCCAGTGGACCACGATTTGTCAAAACTCTCTTAGGTGGCCCTGCATGGCATGACCCATAGCTTCATTGAGTTACACAAGCCCCTTCGCCATGACAAAGCTGTGATCCGTGAAGGGGGTTAGTTCCCCAGGGGAAGGGTGGTCATCCTCCCCCTCACCCCCCACCTTCTGAAAAAGAAGGAAAATCCTGACCTACAGTGTCATTATTCATCACATCCCAGCTACTCTGGGGGACACTGGGGAGAGGAGTACAAAGCCATACCGCAGCAGCGTCCTAAGGGATCTCGCAGTTCAGTTGCAGAGAGAGAATAAAATAACGTGTATACACAATTTTAAATGAAGTGTCCTCCAACAGTAGCAGAGGACTCCATTAATTAATGAGATGAAGTGTCAAGAAACTGACCCTAGCCTCATGCAACAACAGTGATCCTGGGACTGGCCGGCTAGCTCTTGCCAGAGTTCTCACTTCACCTTCTAGCCTCTGCCTAGCTAAACGTTTCTTCTCTGGAGGCCACACAGTAGAACAGTCTGGTACTTACCAAGCCAGAAGGTCCACTGTTTCTGTTCCCAGTGCTGGGC
>NW_011494785.1:3522428-3523890 GCF_000754665.1 Bison bison bison | reverse complement strand
GGATAGCATCACCGACTTGACAGACATGAGTTTGAGAGCAGGTGAAGGACAGGGAATCCTGGCATGCCACAGTCCCTGGGGTCACAAAGAGTCGGACAGGACTTGGTGACTGAACAACAGCCAGCTCCTGCCAGGTGTGGTCCTGGAGCCTCAGCTGTAGTGACTGGCCCTTTGGGAAGATTTCCACTGGAACTGCAGCCCCCTTCTCCCCAGGGTGCCCACACCTTCTGGCCTTTCGCCCATCAGGGGGATGGGCCCGGCTCCCTGCTGTGCGTCCTGCTGGGGTGGGCGGCCCCCATGGTGGGCGGGCCCCCATGGGTGGGACTCGGCTTCCTTTGACCCAAACTTCATGGGAACAATGGACTTCAGAGGAGTCACCAGGGGCAGGAAATGGAGCTGTGCTGAAGCTGGGTGACTGTCGTGGGGGAGGGGATACACATCCGGCCTGGAGGAAAGGCAGGGCGTTGGGGGCAGGGCAGAGGGCACTGGGGCTGGCCACTGACACACAGGGTGGGCCTCTTCTCTGCAGGGGCTGTTGACTCAGAGACCTGGGCCGCTGAAGCCCACTCTGGCTGAACCTCCTGCTCAGTGTCTTTTCAGCAGAGGTGTCCCTGGGGTCTGCCAGCCCGGCTCACTCCCACCAGAACCACGGTCCTCCCTTCCTGCCAGCTCCCTGGATGGGATGTCTGCGTGAATGGGCCTGGCTGGGATAAAAGGCCAGTCTTGTTTCTTCCTGGCTGACGGCCACCTTGGCGTTAAGCCTTGAGTAATCGTTGACTGGGCAGTGGGCAGAGGTCTGGGTGGGGAGGCAACCGGTCTGGGTCAGCTGGACTACAGAGAGGGATTATTCATATGACCAGGACAGGCAGAGGGAGATACTACCCAGAGCAGGTGGCAGAATGTTCTGGGAGATGAAGCACCCTTATCTAGCCTTCATCTTTGTAAGAGCAGAGCCGACCTGGGAGAGAGCTAAGGTGGCTTTGGGAGAAGTGAGTCAGACCACTTGCTTTTCCTCAGTTCAGGTGGCCTTACTCACAGATCGGGTTCTGGGGACCTGAAAGAAACTTCTGGGCTCTGGGAGGAGCCCCGACCAGTGGGAGGAGGTGAGCATGGCAAGGCAATCCACATTGTCCTGGTTTAGCCCTTCTAAGGGGCAAGGCTTCCCAGGTAGCTCAAACGGTAAAGAATCTGCCTGCCAATGCAGGAGACACAGGTTCTATCCTTGGGTTGGAAAGATCCCCAGAGGAGGAAGTGTCAACCAGTATTATTGCAACTGGAGACAAACAGTATTATTGCCTGGAGAATCCCATGGACAGAGGAGCCTGGCAGGCTACAGTCCACAGGGTGGCAAAGAATTGGACAGGACTGAGCAAGGAGATCCAACCAGTCCATTCTGAAGGAGATCAGCCCTGGGATTTCTTTGGAAGGAATGATGCTAAAGCTGAAACTCCAGTACTTTGGC
>NW_011494785.1:3520852-3522328 GCF_000754665.1 Bison bison bison | reverse complement strand
TGGACGTGAGTCTGAGTGAACTCCGGGAGTTGGTGATGGACAGGGAGGCCTGGCGTGCTGCCATTCATGGGGTCGCAAAGAGTCGGACACGACTGAGCGACTGAACTGAACTTAGCGACTAACACACACACAGAGGGCAAGACTAGTTGATGTGCTTCCTATGGATCCTTTGCCAAATTCCAGGTCAGACGTTTGAACATTTGGTCTAGGGGGCGCTTCAGAAATGAATTTGAGGAAGCTAGCAGTCAGCGTGTGTTCACTCACCAAGTCATGGGGAAAGAATCTAACTTGGGTGTAGAATTTTCTTGGGTTCAAGAGAATTGAGTGCGTTCTGGCTGATAAGAGCGGTAAGAGGGATTTGGAGCTGACTGAAAGATCGCCCTGTGTCCTGGTACGACCTCATGACGCCCTGGGGCGAGGTCTCTAGTGATGTGTCACAGGGCTCTTTTTTTTTTTGGCTTTGTGCTCTTATCAGTTCTGTGGGTGTTCAGGACAACAAGCACAGAGGACTATCGAACCAGGATTTAGAACCGTCTCAACAGGCTAGGAGGCTGAGGTTAAGCAGAACTCTGAAATTAAAAAAAAATTTTTTTCAGTTAAATACATGCTCATTATAGAACACCAGGAAAATAAATACATAAAGGGGAAAATAAAATAGTACCTAGGACCACAACTTAGGGATGAGTACCGTTGGTATTTTGGTATCAGTTCAGTTCAGTTTAGTTCAGTTGCTCAGTTGTGTCCTTGCGACCCCTTGAATCACAGCACACCAGACCTCCCTGTCCATCACCAACTCCCGGAGTTCACCCAGACTCACGTCCATCGAGTCAGTGATGCCATCCAGCCATCTCATCCTCTGTCATCCCCTTCTCCTCCTGCCCCCAATCCCTCCCAACATCAGAGTCTTTTCCAACGAGTCAACTCTTCGCATGAGGTGGCCAAAGTACTGGTGTTTCAGCTTTAGCATCATTCCTTCCAAAGAAATCCCAGGGCTGATCTCCTTCAGAATGGACTGGTTGGATCTCCTTGCAGTCCAAGGGACTCTCAAGAGTCTTCTCCAACACCACAGTTCAAAAGCATCAATTCTTCGGCGCTCAGCCTTCTTCACAGTCCAACTCTCACATCCATACATGATCACAGGAAAAACCATAGCCTTGACTAGATGAACCTTTGTTGGCAAAGTAATGTCTCTGTTTTTCAATATGCTGTCTAGCTTGGTCATAATTTTCCTTCCAAGGAGTAAGCGTCTTTTAATTTCATGGCTGCAGTCACCATCTGCAGTGATTTTGGAGCCCAGAAAAATAAAGTCTGACACTGTTTCCACTGTCTCCCCATCCATTTCCCATGAAGTGGTGGGACCGGATGCCATGATCTTCATTTTCTGAATGTTGAGCTTTAAGCCAACTTTTTCACTCTCCACTTTCACTTTCATCAAGAGGCTTTTGAGTTCCTCTTCACTTTCTGCCATAAGGGTGG
>NW_011494785.1:3494960-3520752 GCF_000754665.1 Bison bison bison | reverse complement strand
TTTCTCCCGGCAATCTTAATTCCAGCTTGTGCTTCTTCCAGTCCAGCGTTTCTCATGATGTACTCTGCATTTAAGTTAAATAAACAGGGTGACAATATACAGCCTTGACATACTCCTTTTCCTATTTGGAACCAGTCTGTTGTTCCATGTCCAGTTCTAACTGTTGCTTCCTGACCTGCATACAGATTTCTCAAGAGGCAGGTCAGGTGGTCTGGTATTCCCATCTGTTTCAGAATTTTCCACAGTTTATTGTGATCCACACAGTCAAAGGCTTTGGCATAGTCAATAAAGCAGAAATACATGTTTTTCTGGAATTCTCTTGCTTTTTCGATGATCCAGCGGATGTTGGCAATTTGACCTCTGGTTCCTCTGCCTTTTCTAAAACCAGCTTGAACATCAGGAAGTCCACGGTTCACATATTGCTAAAGCCTGGCTTGGAGAATTTTAAGCATTACTTTACTAGCGTATGAGATGAGTGCAATTGTGCGGTAGTTTGAGCATTCTTTCACATTGCCTTTCTTTGGGATTGGAATGAAAACTGACCTTTTCCAGTTCTGTGGCCACCCACTGCTGAGTTTTCCAAATTTGCTGGCCTATTGAGTGCAGCACTTTCACAGCATCATCTTTCAGGATTTGGAATAGCTCAACTGGAATTCTATCACCTCCACTAGCTTTGTTCGTAGTGATGCTTTCTAAGGCCCACTTGACTTCACATTCCAGGATGTCTGGCTCTAGGTCAGTGATCACATCATCGTGATTATCTGGGTCGTGAAGATCTTTTTTGTACAGTTCTTCTGTGTATTCTTGCCATCTCTTCTTAATATCTAAATGGCTGTCTGGGGAGGCCTTACAAATAGCTGTGAAAAGAAGAGAAGAGAAAAGCAAAGGAGAAAAGGAAAGATATAAACATCTGAATGCAGAGTTCCAAAGAATAGCAAGAAGAGATAAGAAAGCCTTCTTCAGCAATCAATGCAAAGAAATAGAGGAAAACAACAGAATGGGAAAGACTAGAGATCTCGTCAAGAAAATTAGAGATACCAAAGGAACATTTCATGCAAAGATGGGCTCGATAAAGGACAGAAATTGCAGTTATACTCTATTCTTTGTTTTTTTTTAAGCTACTGAATACTATGTGCTCAGTCGCTAAGTTGTGTCCGACTCTTTGCAACCCTCTGAACTGTAGCCCACCAGGCTCCTCTGTCCCTGGGATTCTCTAGGCAAGAATCCTGGAGTGGGTAGCCATTCTCTTCTTCAGGGAGTCTTCCTGACCCAGGGATGGAGCCTGAGTCTTCTGTGTTGGCAGGTGGGTTCTTTACTACTAGGGCCAGCTGGGAAGCCCCAAACAATATTGTACCATATGAAAATTTATTGAACTGTGCCCTACTGGACTTTGAAAAACTGTCTTCAATGTTTAACCAATTCAAAATTGCTTGACATCTAGCGTGTTTGCCTATCTGAAGATGAAATCTAAAAAGTTTACTTGTAAAATCGTGTGTTTAAGTTCAGAACATCAATTATATGCTGAATAGGAACTTACTGTCAATCCTTGTGAGGAGAAAAATCTTGAGGTTTTTCGTTGAGGAAGGAAGCGGAAGGGAAATGAGCATTTATTAAGTGCCTACTGAGTGCCAGGCAGTATTCTAAGCATCTCTCTCGAAATCTCTCATTTAATCTTTGTAGCGGCTCTGTAACATAGGCTTTGTGTTGTTTTTTCAGCCTCTACTTTACAGAGGAGGATTCCCGGGTGACTCAGTAGTAAAGAACCCGCCTGCTAATGCAGGAGATGCAAGTTTGATTCCTGGATCAGGAAGATCCCCTGGAGAAAAGAATGGCAACCCACTCCAGTGTTCTTGCCTGGAGAATCCCATGGACAGAGGGGCCCGTCAGGCTACAGTCCATGAGGTCGCAGAGTCGGACACTACTGAAGTGACTTAGATAACTTAGATTACAGAGGAGGAAGAAGTTACATGGAGATTAATGTGGGGTGGGAGTATGTGCCCAGGTCCATCTGGCTCTCTGCTGCGGAGCCAGTGGTGTGGGAGGGGCCTGCGACGGGAGGGCTGAGTCCATTGCGGTGCTCTGGCCACACTGGGAGCCTCTTCTGGTTTTGGAGGGTGGACACACCACACCCAGGGAGCACGGAGCTGTGGTTGTCTCGGCCAGGATGGAGCAAGGGTGGCTGCTGGCACTTCTCTCCAAGGAGGCAGCCCTCTTTTCGGGAGCAGCAGACCCCTCCATCTGATCTGCGGTCCATTTGAGGAGGGAGGACCAGGCGGAACCACATCCAGTTTCTATTTCTATGAAGAATGTGTTCGGGATGCTTCACAGGAGGTCTCTGCTCTGGCTGGGAGATAGCATCAATGACCTCTGGGATCTCGCCTCCACCATGTGGTCCTGGCCTCAGTTTCTCCACCAGTAGGGTGGGGGCGTATTTCCCACTTGGACTTTCTGGAAAATCCATCCTGCTAGAGGGAGGTAATGCCAGAGGAGAGGCTGAGAGATGTGGTGGCGGGGGGAGGGAAGGGCAGTGTCTGAGGAGGGAGACATGGTGGCACTGCACGGCCCCCCCATCACCCTGTGAAAGCTGAATGGACAGGTGTCAGGGGCAGGCTGCCCCCGGGGCTGGGGAGGGGAAGATGCCCTGGCGGGGGGTAGTGGCTGCGAGCAGACTGCAGCGCTGTGTCGTCTGATGGGAATGTGAAATTGTACGTTAAAGAAGCAAAAAGAAACTGACCAAATGAGTATTAATAATATATTATTAAGCTACTGTGTCTGAAATATTACTGCTTACTGTGTAATCAATAGTAAAACAATATAATGAGATTGTTATGTTGCTTCTCATACAAAGGGTTGGAGATCCAGCCTGTGTTTTATGCTCATCGGCACGTCTCTGTCACCCAGCCACACTTTTCAAGTGCCCGGCAGCCACATGTGACTGGCCACTGTTTTGGACCGTGGAAGTTCACAGCTGGCCTGCTCTTTCTGCTTCTCATCAGCTATGTGGCCTGGGGCAAGTTTTCAGACTTCAGTGTGTCTTGTTTTCCACTTTTTTTTTTTGGGCCTTGCCTAGCAGCGTGCAGGATCTTTGCTCCCTGACCAGGGATTGAACCTGTGCCCTGTACAGCAGAAGCACAGAGTCCTAACCACTGGACCACCAGGGAAGTCTCTTACTTACCCCTCTTATGAATGGCGGCAATAATAATAATGGTGCCAAGCCCATATGGTTGATGTGAAGATTAAATTAGGCAATGTTTGTAAAGTGTTGGTTTTTTTGGCCTGGCATGTATTAAACTTTGTGTGAAAGTGAAAGTGTAAGTCGCTCAGTCGTGTCCGACTCTTTGCAACCCCATGGACTGTGTGGCCTGCCAGGCTCCTCTGTCCATGGAATGCTCCAGGCAAGAATACTGCAGTGGGTTGCCCTTTCCTTCTCCAGAAACTTTCTGTAAAGTGCTTATCAAATAAATGACCTGTAACTGGTCCTTAACCCCTGGACAGGCTAGAGGGGCAGGTGGTGATGAACTTGGGAAAGCCCTGTTGTAGGGGGGACCCTGTGCTCCCTGGGCGGGCCCCCTAGTTCTACAGAGTGAAATGGGTTCAGATCAGATGGGCTGATCCACAGTTGCTGCAAAGAGGGTCGCCTCATGGGAGAGAAATGTCAGCACCCCAACAACAGGACAGGACAGGACAGGGCAGGGTCCACACCTCAAGAGGTGTGTCCTGGGTGTCTGTCTGCTTGGGGCTCGGAGCTCTGCTTCGTGGTGAGGATGCTCCGCTGTAAGTGGCAGGACCTCGAGTTGGGATGGGAGGCGGGTTGCTTCCAGCTCTTGGTAGTCGTGCTGCTTGTGCAGGAGAAGAAGGGAGACAGGATCAGTGGCTTCCGATACCCACCTTGGAGCTCCGCCAGCACCAGCAGTGCCAGCTCTCTGTCTTGGCATCAACCCCCAACCCCCTGGTTTGCACCTGCCCTTGGCCAAGCCACAGTGGTCACAGAGCACCCACTGTGTGCCAGGCGCTGGACCAGGTGTGGTGGGGGGAACCTGGAAGGGAGGGCCTGGTCTCTGTGCTCGAGGGGTGTCCCATGAGGCAGGGGAGACACCCTGAGTGGCAAACACTGAGAGCCTGTGGGGGTGCGCCAAGGAGGGTGATGGGGAAGCACAGATCAGTGCTGAGGGGGTGCCCAGGGAAGAGGATTCATTCCCACTCGGAGAGGGAGCAGCCAGGGAAGGCTTCATGGAGGAGGAGGTACTCGGGCGGGCTTTGAAAGATGGGTATTTGACAGCTGTGTGTGTGGGCGTGTGTAAGAGGGACAGAGAGAAGGAGAGAGGGAGGGAGGAAGCGAGTGGGAGAAGCATCTGCGAGAAGACAGAAGTGGTAGTGATTGCGGGGCTGTGGTCATGAGACAGTGGGGAGGGGAAGTGGGGGAGATCACTGGGCCTCATGACGAGGTTGATTTGGGGGCCTCTGGGCAGAATAGGGAGGACTTGTTAAGAGTTTACCTGTCAGCCTGCAGTAGAGTTTTCTCCTCGTGCTGTGTCCGTCCTGTGGGCTTTTTTTCTTTCTTTTTGAATTATTTGGCTCTGCTGGACCTAAGTTATGCCATATGGGATCTTCAGTCTTCCATCCGGCCTGCAGAACATGGGATCCAGTTCCCTGACCAGCGACTGAATGGGGGTCCCCTGCGTTGGGAGTGCTGAGTCTTAGCCACTGGACCACGAGGGAAGTCTCAGTCCTATGGACTTTGACAGATGTACAGAGTTGGGTGGTGGCCACCATAATCAGGGTCCATGACTGTCCATCTCCCCAGACAACTGCCCGATACTGCAGCCCTATCGCCCCTCACCCACTCCGCCCTCCCTGATCTCCTCTCACTCCTGTGGTCCTGTCCTCCTGTGGAATCACACAGCATGAAGCTTTGGGCTCTGTGGGCTTCACTAGCAGGGCCCTCCCTTCGACCAGGTGGCGTGTGGGTCAGAAGATGCTGAGTTGTAAGGACCTCATTATACAACATCCCACGGTGTGCTTGGCCACTGGCTGGTTGAAGGACTTGGGGTATTTCCAGCCTTTGTTGATTGTGTAAGCTGCTATCATCACTGACGTGTTGGTTTTTTCGTGAACACAGGCCTCCGTTTCTCTTGGATAAATGCCTAGAGTGGGACTGCTGGGTCACACCCTGCATGTATGTTTAATGGTGTAAGAAGCTGCCAAGGGACCTCCCTGGTGGTCCAGTGGTTAAGACTTTATGCTTCCACCATAAGGAGGATGGTTTCAATCCCTGGTCAAGGAGCCAAGATGCTACATGCCTTGTGGCCAAAAACAACATAAAACAGAAGCAATATTGTTAACAAATTCAATAAAGACTTTAAAAAAAAAAGAGAGAACCACATCAAAAAAACATCTTAAAAAAGAAGCTGCCGAACTGTTTTCCCATGTGTCTCGTCTTGCGTTCTTCCCAGCGGAGCTCCATCGCAGTAGCCTTTCCCTCTGGCTTGTTTGCGCCATCCCCCAGGGTGTGTAGTGGAATCTCATCGAGGTCATGGTTTTAATTTGCATTTCCTCGTTGACTACCCTGTGGAGCATCCTTTCAGGTTAGTTACTTGCCATTCATACAATTTCTTTGGGGAAATGTCTGTCCAAATCTTTTGCCTATTTTTTTCTTTCTTTTGATTGTTTTGTCTTTAATATTTTGGTTACAAGTCGTTTCTCAGATGTCTGATTTATAGATTTTTTTGGAAAATTCGCTTAAGGAGAAAATTTCCAAAAGAAGATGGTGGGTTGATTCTCTTTGCTGTACAGCAGAAACTAACGCTGCATTGGAAAGCAGCTGCGTGTGCTCAGTCACCCAGTCGTGTCCACTCTTTGCGACCCCACAGACTGTAGTCCGCCAGGCTCCTCTGTCCCTGGGATTTTCCAGGCAAGAATACTGGAGTGGGTTGCCATTTCTTTCTCCAAGGGATCTTTCTGACCCAGGGATTGAACCTGGACAGATTCTTTACTACTGAACGACTTATACTCCAGTAAAAAAAGAGGTATGTGTGAGAAAGCAAAAAGAAAACCAAAAAACAAAAAAACCCTGTTATTTGAGAACATGGTGATTAATTTTATCAGGAATAATACTGCTTTATCATCTCATTCTTTTTTCTAAGTTTATTATTTATATGTATTTATTTATAAGTTTCGGAGAAGGCAATGGCACCCCACTCCAGTACTCTTGCCTGGAAATTCCCATGGACGGAGGAGCCTGGTAGGCTGCAGTCCCTGGGGTCGCAAAGAGTAGGACATGACTGAGCAACTTCACTTTTCACTTTCCTGCATTGGAGAAGGAAATGGCAACCCACTCCAGTGTTCTTGCCTGGAGAATCCCAGGGACGGGGGAGCCTGGTGGGCTGCCGTCTATGGGGTTGCACAGAGTCGGACACGACTGAAGGGACTTAGCAGCAGTAGCAGCAGCATTTATAAGTTTATTATTTTCAATCTTGTAAACATTTTAATGTATTTATTTTTGGCCACTCTGGGTCTTCCTTCGGGCACAGGCCTTCTCTAGTTTCGACAAGCGGGGGCTACTCTCCACTTGCAGCGTGTGAGCTTCTCTTGTCACTGAACAGGGACTCTAAGCATAGGCTTAATAGTTGTGGCTCACGGGCTCAGTTGTTCCGCAGCATATGGGATCTTTGGTTAAGGTGTATGGGCTCTAGTTCCCTGACCAGGGATTGAACCCGGGCCCCCTGCACTGGACTCACAGGGTCTTAGCCACTGGACCACCAGGGAAGCCCCTGTCATCTCGTTCTCATCCATGGAGTTTCCAGTGCTATTTCTGTCCCTAGTCTCTGGTACTTACTACACGTCAGTTTGTTAAGATAATTATTACCTTAGATATCGCATCCCAGTGTGTTTTTAACAACCTGACATCTTATTGTAAACAATGTTCTTGTGTGCTTAGTCGATCAGTTGTGTCTGACTCCTTGTGACCTCAGGGACTGTAGCCCACCAGGCTCCTCTGTCCATGGGGATTCTCCAGGCAAGAATGCTGGAGTGGGCTGCCATACCCTTCTCCAAGGGATCTTCCAACCCAGGGATCGAACCCAGGTCTCCCACATTGCAGGCTGATTCTTTACCAGCTGAGCTACCAGGGAAGCTCCTAGACAATGTTCTTAAATGTCAGAAAATGTTCTTAAATAATCAGAAAAGTAAAAAATCACAATTGGGTATAACTGGAAGAGGACTAAGTGATCTTCCAGCATAACTCTATAAAGATCTTCCAGCCTAAAATAAAGTGAATATTTTATTTCCTCTATCCAGTTTATTACATATTCATACATAGGTACATGTATGCTGTGCTGTGTGCTGTGCTTAGTCGCTCAGTCGTGTCCAACTCTTTGCAACACCATGGACTGTAGCCCACCAGGCTCCTTTGTCCATGGGATTCTCCAGGCAAGAATACTGGAGTGGGTTGCCATGCCCTTCTCCAGGGGATCTTCCCAACCCAGGGATTGAACCCTCGTCTCCTGCATTGGCAGGCAGATTCTTTCCCCTCTGAACTACCAGGGAAGCCCAGAAACATGTATAATGATCCATCTATATGCTGTTATAAACTCAAGACTCTTGAGAGTCCCTTGGACTGCAAGGAGGTCAAACCAGTCAATCCTAAAGGAAATCAACCCTGAATATTCATTGGAAGGACTGATGATGAAACTGAAACTCCAATACTTTGGCCACCTGATGTGAAGAGCCGGCTTGTTGGAAAAGACCCTGATGCTGGGAAAGATTGAGGGCAGGAAGACAAGGGGACAACAGAGGATGAGATGGTTGGATGGCATCACTGAGTCAATGGACATGAGTTTGAGCAAACTCTGGGAGATAGTGAAGGACAGGGAAGCCTGTCGTGCTGCAGTCCATGGGATGGCAAAGAATCAGACACGACTTAGCGACTAAACAACAAACAACATAAACTTTACTAAGATATTATAAAATAAAAATGGAAAAATAAAGTGTGAAAAAAAAGATGGTGGGTGTGGTGCATGAATTTGATATCCTGAACCTTGACCTTTCTCTAGGGTTTCTCTGAGGTAGGGGTTGGGAGTCCCCTAGAGAAAGACCTCCTGATAAGGTAAGAAGTGAACCTGGTCTTCTGTGAGGTCCTGCCCCGCATAGCATCTGTCTCAGATTAGGAGACCCCCATGGCATCTTCTAGGTGCCCATGCTGGCCGGCTGCGATAGACTTCCCTGCGGCCACTGGGCCAGGCTGGGGCAGCCCATCAAGAACAACAAACGCTTGTGTGAAGCCTGGGTATCAGCCGCGTACATGGCCTCGTTTCCGAACGAGATGACCTTGCATCCTGGTATGGAGGTGGGGCCTTTGCTGGCCTGCAGGAGCGGGAGCCTGGTGCGTGTCTGGCTGGAGCAGGAGGGAGTCACAGGGTGAGTTTCTGGGTTAGGGTGGGTCCTGGGTTGTGTGACCTCGGCCTGGAGTCCGAAGGCTCTGGCCACTGGAATTTCTACCCTGGTCCGGGGGTGGGGGAGGGTGGCTCTGAGACATCAGGACATTCCTATGAAAATGACCCAGGGTGGGGTGGGTGCTGCCTCCTGCCTCTCTCCAAGCTCCATCCAGCCCATCCCACTCCTGTGTGCTGGGTGCTGGGGGCTGGGGTGCTGCCCACATGCAGGGTCCTCACTCTTCCGCTGGGCAGGCCTTGCCCAGGGATGACCAGACAGTGGTCAGAGCTGAGGATGGGGCTCCCTCTGCCCCCACCCTTGGCTCCCTGATGTCATAGTTCCTGGGGTACTCTCCCAGCAACACCAAGGGCTCCTACCTGCTTCTTCTCCCTGGGCGGGGCCTTGTGCTGCAGGGGTGCCCAGCCTGGGCACTGCCTGGGTCCTGAGGCAGTGCCCAGGACCACTGCAACTGCTGGGCACCATCCCGAACTCTGCAGGGGAAGGGGGGTAGCACTGGAGTGTGGCAGTACACACCCCCTCCCCTATTAGGTTATTAACTGAAAGCCACGTTATTAACTGAAAGCCGCAGTTTACATTAGGGTCTGATGTATGTGTTGTGTGCTCTGTGGGTTTGGACAAATATCGAATTGCAGGTGACTGACGCTAGTGGTAAAGAACCCGCCTGCCAATGCAGGAGACATGAGATCCGGGTCCGATCCCTGGGTTGGGAAGATCCCCTGGAGGAGGGCATGGCAACCCACTCCAGTATTCTTTCCTGGAGAATCCCATGAACAGAGGAGCCTGGCAGGCTACAGTCCATAGGGTTGCGAAGAGTCGGACACGACCGAGGTGACTTGCACGCACACGCCATTGCAGCGTCGGATGGGCTGGCTTCAGTGCCCCAGAGCGCCCGTGTCCCCCTCGCTCATCCCTCCGTGGAGCTTCGCGTGTCCCCACAGTGTCGCCCTCTCTGGATGTCCTGTAGCCGTGGTCCTGCATCCGTAGCCTCTCTCGATGGCTTCAGGTGGGCCTCCCGCGGGAATATGCCTTTAGGCCTCCTCCATGTTCTTCCTGATTTGACAGCTTATTTCTTTTCACCATGAACAATATTCCACTTTCCCCAGCTCTTCTGTTTGTCTTTGGGGAGATTCTGAGGTCCAGGGAGGGGACATGGCCCCAGGTCTGAACGTGGAACTAGTTTGTTTTCCTTCTGAGATCAGAGGGACTTCAGAACTGCTTCATCAAGGCCCCTTGGGGGCCCCAAGGCAGGCCCCCAGGGTGGGGTGGGGGTGGAGGGCCTTGGGCACCCATTTCCTGGATGCCTTAGGGCTTGGTCCACATACACCCACGGCCTGGCCATTTGGGAGGAGGGCTGGGGTCAGAGCTGAGGGGGTGGCGTGCTGGTGCCTCGCCCTTATTGACACTGCTGCCCCTGGGGGGGTGGGGCATCTGGGGATGGGCCTCAGCCTGTATCTGCTCAGGGATCTTATCTCCCATCTTTCTTTGCTTCTCTGAGCCTCTCTGTCCCTCCCTGCTGACTCCTCCCTCTGGCCTGCTTCCCTCTCCTCCAGTTACCTCTCTCCGTGCCCCTCACCCCTCCTGCTCCTCACCTCCCACTGTCCAGGGGCAATGCTCCTCACTGTCCTTCCCCTCCTCCGTCATCCATCCATCATTCCTCTGGGAGCCAGCCAGGTGCCGTGTCTGTGGATACGAGTCATCCTGTTCTTCACGATCGTTACTGCCTCTGCTGTGTATCTGCAAGGATGTAGCCCCAGAGAGTCGTGGCTTGCCAGGTCGGTATCCCCTGGCCAGTGTGAGGCCAAGTCAGGCCTCTGACCCTGGCTTCACAGCGCCGCCCTCCTGGCCGAGCCTGGCTCTCCGTGACTTTGGTTCCAGCACACGTTCACACTGGAAGGTCTGTGCCTGCTCCTCTTGCCTTCTTCCCTTCCACCCTCTCCCCATCCTGTCCTGTCAAGAAATGGGATGCAGTCGACATCCCCACTGAAAGGAGAGGGAGGGGCGCCCTGCTACCCTCCAGGGCTTTGCTGTTTATCCCATGCGGTCCCTGTCACTGCTCTGCAAGGGGTGGGTGTCTGGTTTGGTTTCCGAGGTGAGGACGCAGGAGCTTCAGGAGGTAATTGCAGAACGCTCAGAGGCAGACCTTAACCCAGGTCCTGAGACTCTGAACTTGATGGTGGACCACACGGCCTCATGCTCAGCTTCTTCAGAGCTGCGTGGGTTCAGGGAGGAGGGGGTACTGCCCACTGCAAAGGGACCGTGGGGGCGTTTGGGCATCATGGCCCCCGGCTCTGTGTGGTTTTTTGCAAAAGGCCCTTTGCTGGCCTCCTGTGAGTGTTGTTTAGTCACCAAGTCGTGTTTGACTCTTTGCAACCCCATGGACTATATAGCCCGCCAGGTTCCTCTGTCCATGGGATTCTCCAGGCGAGAATACTGGAATGGGTTGCCATTGCTCATTTTTAAAAAATACGCACAACTTGAGATGTGCCATTTTAACCACTGTTATGTGTGGTTAGTTCAGTGGCATCTTGTGTTACCATCAGCCTCCGTCTTCAGAACTTTTTCAGCACTCCAAACAGAAACTCTGTCCCCTTTAAATCGTAACTTCTCCCAACCCCCAGCCCCTCATAACCTGCCTTCTGCTCTCTGTCTGCATGGATTTGCCTGTTTTAGGTGTTTCATACAAGTGGAATCACAGAATATCAGTGCTTTTGTGTCTGACATTTCACTTAGCATAATGTCCTCAAGTTCATTCATGTTGTAGCATGTATCAGAATTGCATTCCTTTTTATTTTATTTTTTTATTAAAAATGTTTTTTTGGCCATGCTGTGTGGCTTGTGGACTCTTAGTTCCCTGACCAGGGATTGAAACTGGACCCCAGCAGTCAAAGTGCCAAGTCCTATCGACTGGAACACCATCTCCCCTCCTCCTGCCCCCCATCTTTTTAAAAAAACTCCTTTTTAAAGCTGAATAATATAATTCACTGTATGGATAAATGACCTTTCGTTTATCCCTTCAGCTCATGATGGACATTTGGGTTGCCTCCACCTTTTGGCTGTCTTGGGGCCTTTGGGCACATTTTTCTCCACCAACTTTGGTTTTCCCAGGGCCTTGATCTTGGCGCCTGTTAGAATCCTCCCCTCTGCCTGAGATGTTTACCTGTAATGGTACTCTCCCAGGTACACTGGATTCTTGTCATTCCTGACGTCCATAGCGTCACTGGGAACATGAATTAGCAGGTACAGAGCCAGAGTTCCAAGGGCAGACTCGGGTTAGGGTCCTGTGAGTCCTTGGTTGCAACATTTTTGTCATCTGTTTAATTCGTAACCTTGTTTTATCTGTATTTCTGTCCAGAGACATAATTGATTATAGACTGTTGATTCATTAACATTGAACTCACGGCCAAGTGCGCCATCGCTCATGCCTGGGCAGGGTTTATCTAATGCACGGATTTTCTCTGTAAGGCGTGTCACGACCTTCTTGCACTTGGGGTCACCAGTCAGCTCCCCGGCGCTTCACTTGGGTGCTATTTTAAACAGTGAGATCAACAACAAAAAAGACAGAAATGTCAAAGTTGTGGCACTAAATAGACTGAGGAAAGGATGCTTGTTTGGGGTCTGAGCTGAAACTGGAAGGCAGGGCAGCCTCGCTGGACCTCAGCTAGTTCAAGAGTGATGGTCTCACAGCTCAGGGATGCATCCAAGTGACCCGGAAGCACCGCCAGCGTTGACCTGGGTTACAGATTCTAGTGAATGGGCGAGTCTGCAAACATGGAGTCTATGAATAATAAAGGATGACTGTACTTGCACCGTCACAGGGACCCCTGGACGCCTAGATTGAAGGAAGTAGAGGGCAGGACCATGTCCTAGTAACCTTGGACCTCAAGCCTGGCATCCAGTAGGTCATTTCAGCTTTGCCTGGGTCCTTAGTTGCTCAGCTGTGTCCAACTCTTTTTGACCCCATGGACTGTGACCCGCCAGGCTCCTCTGTCCATGGGATTCTCCAGGCAAGAATACTGGAGTGAGTAGCCATTCCCTTCTCCAGGGGATCCTCCCAACCCCAGGGATCGAACCTGCACTGCAAGCGGGTTCACTATCATCTGAATCACCAGGGAAGCCCCAGTTTCAACTTTTTGAGGCATAATTGACATCTGGAAAATCTGAATCACCAGGGAAGCCCCAGTTTCAACTTTTTGAGACATAATTGACATCTGGAAATGTAAGAGACTTCAAGCACACATCTGGTGATTTAATGTACGTGTACTCTACGAAAGGGTCCCCTCCATCTGGTTAGTTAACACATCTCAGCTCACATAGTTTTCTCTTGTGTGTGAGAAGATTTACATGCTACTCTCTTAGCAGATTTCAGTTGTACAATCCAGGGCTAGCAGCTGCAGTCACCTTGTGAGACATTAGACCTCAGACCTTATTCTTAGAGGTTAACTGTTTTGTGCCCTTTTGCTGACCTCTCCCATTCTCTCCACCCTCAGTAGATATTTGTAGATGGACTGGTGTCCAGAATTAAGTACAGAGGCCTGGCCTCTGGAAAGTGATATGTGTGAATTTGGAGACGGTGAGGATACCAGGAGCTGGAGGAAAGAGTGGGCGGGGCTGGAGGAAGGCTGGAACCCACTGGTCCTGAATTTCCCTCCAGATCTAGTTTCAGGAGTGAGGTCAGAGCAGCAAAGCCTCCGAGATGACTACCCCTCGGCCCCAGTCCAGCCCACCGGAGGTCTCTACCTGCTTCAGTGTGTGCAGGACTTTGTGGTCCTCGTACGCTTGGGTCCAATCTCCAGAGCCTAGTCTGGCAGCAGTAGCCATGGTAATGATGGGAGAGCCATTTTTGTCCCAGTTCTGATGTCTGTTGGATGAAAAACATTCGCGTTCCATCCAATGTGATGTTCTGTGGGTTCTGTAACAACTGAGTCAGGTTGGGCAAAGCACCTGGGGTTCAGAGACTTGACCCCACCTGCCCTGATAACTGGAATTCCCAGGTGGTGCTAGTGGTAAAGAACTTGCCTGCCAATGCAGAAGACATAAGATGCAGGTTCGATCCCTGGGTCAGGAAGTTCCCCTGGAGGAGGGCATAGCAACCCACTCCAGTATTCTTGCCTGGGGAATCCCATGGATAGAGGAGCCTGGTGGGCTAGAGTCCATGGGGTCACAAAGAGCCGGACACTACTGAAGCGACTTAGCACATATGAACGCTCTGATAACCGGGCCTTGCAGCCAAGTCCTTCAGCCTGAAGAAGGATCCCTGTTTGGGGTTGAGGTGGACAGGACCCGCTTCCCTACCCCAGATTACTGTAGTCAACCTCAATCAATCCTAAAGGAAATCAACCCTGAATAGTCATTGGAAGGACTGATGCTGAAACTGAAGCTCCAATACTTTGGCCACCTGATGCGAAGAACCTACTCATTGGAAAAGACCCTGATGCTGGGAAAGACTGAGGGCGGGAGGAGAAGGGGGCGGCAGAGGATGAGATGGTTGGATGGAGCAGTGACCCAATGGACATGAATTTGAGCAAGCTCTGGGAGTTGGTGATGGATAGGGAAGCCTGTCGCGCTGCAGTCCATGGGCTTGCAGAGTCGGACACGACTGAGCAACTATGCAGCAATAGAAACAACTCCCCCATCTCCTGTGTCTTTACACCTGGGCCTCCTGTATCGGGAAGACTGGGAGTGGTTTCTGGAAAGAAACCCCATGTTTTCTTCTCCTCCCAGCTTCTCAGTTAGGAGTCACTGGGATGCAGGAGGTGGTTCTTCCAGAGGCCCCCAGGAGAGGAGCAGCAGTGTGAGAGCTGAGGCATCGGTGGGCAGGATGTCAGACCCCCTCCCGAGAGTCCTGTGTGGCTGCAACCTTTAGCCTGGATCCCAGAGCTCCTATCCTCGTGACTGGGAAGGAGCCCCAGACCCTGTCCTAACGGTCTCTCCTTAACTTTCTGGGTGATACCAGGCAAGTCCTATGCACTTCCCAAGTTTCCTTCTCCATCATTTCCAGTCTGGGCCAGGACGGCTGTTGCTCTTCACTCGCTCAGTCGTGTCTGACTCTTTGCAACCCCATGGACTGTAGCCCACCAGGCTCCTCTGTCTATTTGATTCTCCAGGCAAGAATACTAGAGTGGGTTGCCATTCCCTTCTCTAGGGGATCTTCCTGACCCAGGGATCTAACCCGCGTCTCCCGCTTGGCAGGCAGATTCTTTACCACTGAGCCACCTGGGAAATCCCAATAATAATTAAACTGGCTAGTTAATAATGTGGAATATCTAAGGTGTTGTGTCTCCTGGCTATGCCTAGGTTTTCTCCTGGGGTTGAACACTAAACACAGCAAGTGTCTGGGAGGCCAGAAAGTTAGGAGATAATAGGAGGGTGCTCCAGCTTCCCTGATGTCCCGTGTGTCCCTGGCAGAGCAGGGACTGTGGTCCCAAGGTCCTTCCTTCCCCAAGCTGGGAGGTGGCCCCGGATGCTACCCCACAAGGCAGGTCTGCGGAGGCCCTGCACTGGGTCCGCCCTGGGGAGAGCTGGGCAGCGGTCACCCGAGGTCCTGGACCTGGGATCCGTTACCAAAATGGAGCTGCTCCCAGCCCTGTGTGGCCTGCTGTTCCTGGCCCACGAGGCCGGGTGCCTGGCCTCTCCCCCTGTCTCAGCCCACGGCCGTGACAGAGCTTCCACACAGCCTCTGCCTGCGGCTAGAAGGGTGTGGAGTGGGGTGAGCCAGCAGCATCTGGGAGAAGGGTCCCCCTGCCCCTCCCCCAGCGCTCCCCAGAGACCCTCGGGGGCCTGCCAGGAGGAGCTGGAGGGGACAGATGGCCTCGTTAAGCCTGGGCCAGGTGCCACCAGCAGAGGAACAAAAATAATCCCTGACTTGGCCCCAGGGCCTGCCCCGGAGGCCTCCAGTTCTGCCCCCACCCAAGGCAAACTCTGGCTCCCTCCTAGGGACCACTGATGCTGGTTACTCAGAACTTTTCCAAAGAACTGGGAACTTACAGCTTTTATTGAGAATGAGACTGGGCTTCCCGGTGGTTCAGTTGGTAAAAGAATCTGCCTGCCATGCAAGAGATCCAGGTTCGATCCCTAGGTTGGGAAGATCCCCTGAAGAAGGAAATGGCAACTCACTCCAGTATTCTTGCCTGGAAAATCCCACAAACAGAGGAGCCTGGCGGGCAACAGTCCATGGGGTCGCAAAGAGTTGGACATGACTGAGTGACTGACACTTTCTCTTTCCTTTGGAGACTGGGAGTCAGGTCAAGAGCCACAGGCTCTGCTGGGGCAGGGAGGAGCTGCCTGCACAGTTCACAGGTGAGCTAGCTGAGGTCCAGGGAAACACGGGGACTTGTCCATGGTCATAGCGGCTTGTAGAACAGGAGCCAGATCCTGGGACTCTTGATTCCCAGGCATCATCCTTTCATTTTTCAGCCTCCAGGATAAACTCCAAAGGGATTTGCATACATACTCAAGCCCTCCCTCGGGCGTGTCCAGGCCCAGAGGTTGCTGAGATTTTCTTGTGTTTCCTGACACTAAACAGAACCCTGTGTCCTTCCACAGAGAAATCATTAATCCACAAACACGCACCAAAAGCCACTCGTGTGCTCGTCCTTCTGTGCCCCAGTGTGTGCAGCGTGCGGAAGATTTAGTAGAGAAAGACGACGAGCCCTGCCCTCTGCGGGGGTGCAGTGTGTTGGTCGGGGGGAAGTTGCACCTGGGAGCAGGGGCTGAGGGTGCCCAGAGCACAGAGACTGAGCTTAGGACCATCCTCCCAGGGGAAGTGAGTTTGCCTGCAACGGCCGTACCCCTGACACTGACACAGTATTGTAAATCAAGGATGCTTCAGTAACAAAAATGAAAAATGAAGGAAGATTTTGGGTGGACCTCAAGGATGGGTGAGAATTGGCCGGATGAAAAGCGGGGGGTGGGAAGCAAGGTCACAGGTAGCTCGGCCCCTGTGCAGAGGGAGAGCTTGGCATGTTGGGGTGGGTGCAAAGAAGAGGGAGGATGGTGTGGACGGACAGAAGGTATGGCTGGAGAGCCGGAATCAGCGGAGGAAGGGCCTTGTAAAATCTCATTATCTAAGAGCCTGGGAAAGAGTTTAAATGGAAGAGTCACGTGATCAGACGTGTTCTGTAGAAGCTGCAATGAAAAGATGATGGGGTCCGGATTGGACTGGCCCAGTCGTCCAGGTGAGCACTGGCAAAGCTGAAGCTCTGGGGTAGGGCTCCGGGAGAGAAAGCCAGGATGTGGTCACTAACTGCTGATGGGAGATGAGAGGGGGAGTCAAAGCACACTCCTTGGCTGCTGGCCTCGGGGCGGATGGTGAGGTCATCTCCTGAGAGAAGGAGGAGCGGGATTCAGTCTCAAGCCTTATGACTTTGGACGCGTTGAGAGGGAAGAGCTTTGGAGATGTCTGATGATTGGTGAGTGGTCACTCTGCAGCCAGAACCCAGGGAAGTCTCGGGTTTGAATGGGAAGGTCTAATCCAAGGTGAAGGCAGTGGGTTAGATGACTTGAGAACTGTCCTGGGCTTCCATGTGTCTTGAAAATCAACTAAAGTTTGTGGAAAACCTTGTGGGATTTTAGTCATACTTTCATTGATTTTACAATTTATCCAGAGAGATTCAACCTCTTGGTGATACTGTTTTCCATGAACACACAGGTTCTTCTCCATTTATTTAGAAATGATGTCTTTTTTAAAAATTAATTTATTTTAATTGGAGGCTGATTACTGTACAGTATTGTAGTGGTTTTTGCCATACATTGACATGAATCAGCCATGGGTGTACATGTGTCCCCCATCCTGAACCCCTCTCCCACCTCCCTCCCCATCCCATCCCTCAGGGTCATCCCAGTGCACCGGCCCTGAGCACCCTGTCTCATGCAGAAATGATATCTTTTAAAGCAGTTACCATTTTCTCTAAAGATCTCTTCCTTTGTTGGATTTATCACTACTTGAAAACTTATGACTTTGTATCTAAACAGGATATTTTAAAAAATTGCATTATCAAATTTCTTATTTCTGGAATAAAAATGGAATTGATTTTGTTATGTTGGTATTGTTGAACTCAGAAGCTTTTTTAATGATTTGTTTCTTTTCAGTGTTCTATGTTCTATCATAATTCCTAAGCATAATGACAATTTTACTTCTTCCTTTCCAACCTGCAGAGCTCTTTTGTTCTACTGTGTTGGCTAGGACTTCTGTTACAGTGTTGAGTGTTCAGTGTTGAAAGTGAGCATTCTTTATCTTATTTCTGACTTTAAATGTAATAGTTTTAGTGTTTAATCATGAAAAGTTCTGGTCACCAAGTCCAATCTGTGACTAGGTGTTTTTCCACTCACCAGCCAGCAAGTGTTCGACACCAGCTGAGTACCCTACAATTCAACTCAGTTCTAACATTATCTATCTGGAAATAGTATGGGATCCTACAGGCTAAAGCCTCAGTCCCACAAGACGGCCCTCACCCTGCAAGTTCGGGTTATCACCAACTATAGACAGACTGGGGAGCTTCCCTGGTGGCTCAGTGGTAAAGAATCCACCTGCAATGCAGGAGATGCAGGAAACACGGGTTCGATCCCTGGGTTGGGAAGATCCCCCAGAGGAGGACATGACAACCCACTCCAATATTCTTGCCTGGAGAATTCCACGGACAGAGGAGCCTAGTGGGCTACAGTCCATGGGGTCACAAAGAGTCGGACACGACTGAAGCAACTGAGCACGCACGCATATAGATTGGAGGTTCCAGAGACCCCCACCTCCTTGGGTTCAAATCACTTGCTAGTGTGGTTCTCAGAACTCAGAGAAACATTTCACTTACCAGCCTACCAGTTTGCTATAAAAGGGTGTAACTCAGGAACAGCAGATGCAAGGGATGCATATGACGTGGCTTGGGGAAGGAAGCAAGCTTCCATGCCCTTTCTGTGGGCAGCCCCTCTCCCCACCTCTTCACATGGTCACCACACTCAGAAGCTCTGAGATCGTTTCCTCTTACATTTGTCATTTTGGATTTTGAGATTCTTTAGCTAGGCTTTGGGTCTCAGCAGTCTAAGTTAAGATTGTCTACTTAGAGATTATTAGCCTGGGGTCACTGTTTATTTTTGTGAATTGACTAGAGCTTCCTGTAATATAAAGTTCAGATCTCAAATCCACTTAAGGGCAGAACTTTGGCTGCAAATTCTGAAGAAAGACGATTCTTTTTTATACCTAGGGCTTAGGCCAAGACAGACCATCTTCCTCGTCGTATTTTATGAATAGTCTACCTTTTCTCCGAGGATTGAGTTACAACCACTCAGTGGCTTCATTACTGGGCTTCCCTGATGGCTCAGGAGTAAAGAATCCACCTGCCAGTGCAGGAGATGTGAGTTTAATCCCTGGTCAGGAGGATCCCCTGGAGGAGGAAATGGCAACCCATTCCAGTATTATTGTGACACCCTCAGACACACTTTGAGGGAAACTTAAAAAAAAAAAAAATTGGAGTATAATTGCGTTATAACACTGTGTCAGGTTCTGCTGTACAGCAAAGTGAGTCAACCATGCATATACATGCTGCTGCTGCTGCTAAGTCGCTTCAGTCGTGTCCGACTCTGTGCGACCCCATAGACGGCAGCCCACCAGGCTCCCCCGTCCCTGGGATTCTCCAGGCAAGAACACTGGAGTGGGTTGCCATTTCCTTCTCCAATGCATGAAAGTGAAAAGTGAAAGTGAAGTCGCTCAGTCATGTCCGACTCCTAGCAACTCCATGGACTGCAGCCTACCAGGCTCCTCCGCCCATGGGATTTTCCAGGCAAGAGTACTGGAGTGGGGTGCCATTGCCTTCTCGATGCATATACATATATTCCCTCTATTTTGGATTTCCTTCTCATTTAAGTCACCACAGGGCACCGAGTTCCCTGTGCTATACAGTACGTTCTTGTTAGCTATCTATTTTATATATATTATCAATATATGCCAATCCCAATCTCCCAGTTCATCCCACACACCCCCTTTTCCCTTTGGCGTCCCAAATGTTTGTTCTCTATGTCTGTGTCCCTGTTTCTGCTTTGCAAATCAGATCATCTATACCATTTTTCAAGATTCCACATACATACATTAATATATGATATTTGTTTTTCTCTTTCTGACTGACTTCACTCTGTATGAGAGTCTCCAGGTTCAACCACATCTCTGCAAATGACACAATTTCATTCCTTTTGATGGCTGAGTAGTACTCTGTTGCATATATGTACCACATCTTCATCCGTTCCTCTGCTGATGGACACTTGGGTTGCTTGCCTGTCCTGACTGTTGTAAATAGCGCTGCAGTGAACATTGGGATGCATGTATCTTTTTGAATCATGGTTTTCTCTGGGTAGATGCCCAGGAGTGGGATCACTGGGTCATATGGTAGGTCTAGTTTTTGTTTTTTAAGGACCCTCCATACTGTTCTCCGGAGAAGGCAATGGCACCCCACTCCAGTACTGTTGCCCGGAAAATTCCACGGATTTTGGGCTTTGGGAGGTAAATGGTGTCCACCTGGTTTTTATAATCCAAAACCTGCCTTAAGGTTATTAGTGTGTGCTGCTGCTGCTGCTGCTGTTTAGTCATGTCTGACTCTTTACGACCCCATGGACTGTAACCCCCAGGGTCCTCTGTCTATGGGATTTCCCAGGCAAGAATACTGGAGTGGGTTGCCATTTCCTTCTCCAGGGGATCTTCCTGACCCAGGGATTGAACCCGGGTCTCCTGCAGTGCAGGGGGATTCTTTACTGACTGCTACCAGGGAAGCCCTAACACCTGAGAATCTGCCAGGGTTAGACTCTTCCTCTAAAAGCAGCCTGAGCTGGGATGCAGTAGGAGAATGGTGACCTGCATTTTATTTTGCATGCTTCTTTTAATTTCATATTTTAATTATGGTTAAAAAGACACATAAAATTAATCATCTTAACCGTTTTGAAGGATACAGTTGAGTCATGTCAAAGTATATTCATAAGTGGATATACGTATAACTGAAACACTTGGCTGTACACCTGAAATTAACACAACATTGTAAATCAACTGTACTGCCATAAAAATTTTTTAAAATAAAAGGTAAACTTAAAACCAGGAAAAAAAAATGTATATTCATACATTTTTGTTGTTCAGCAGCAGATCTCCAGAACTTTTTCATCTTGCAAAACGGAAACTCTGTACCCAGCAACTCCCTGCCTACTCCCCCCTCCAGCCCCAGGATGACCACCATTCTGTCTGTCTCTATGACTTCGGTTGCTCTCAGACATCATAAAAGTGGAATCACAGTGTATTTGTCTTTAGTGACTGGCTTACCTCACTTAGGATAAAGTGCCAAGGTTCACCTCTACTGTATAATATATAGACACCACGTTCTGCTTATCCATCCATCCATCCATGGACACTTGGGTTGCTTCTGCCTCTTGGCTATTGTGAATAATGCTGCTATGTCTTCGAGATATCGCTTTCAGTTCTTTTGGGTGTATATGCAGAAGTGGAATTGCTGGACCATATGGCAGTCCGATTTTTTTAGGGACATCCGTACTGTTTTCCCTAGCTGTTGTACTACTCTACGTTCCCGCCAAAAGTGCACAATATTTTGCATTCTTTTGCCCCTTTGTGGTTTAACATAGAACAACCCGGATACTTGGTCTTCATTTTTGACCTCCCGGTGCCATCTTGGGTCTTAGAGCCACAATCAGGGCCTGGTCATTGAGCTCTCACAAGGTGGGAAGCTGAGGGTGATGGACTGAAGATGACCTGCCCTTGACCCCCCAGACCTTCTGCCTCACTCTGTTCCCTGGCGTCCCTGGCCTTTTTCTTCCATCTCCTGAGCTGCGTGAGGTGGCGCTCCCTGGGTGTCCCGCCCCCCATCCACACATTCGTCCACTGATGCCCTGGTGGTTTCTGCCCAAACAGGTCCAACGGGCGCTCCTCCAAGCAGAGCCTTGGAGGGCAAGGCCGGCACCATTACCTCCAACGAGTGGGGCTCTCCCAACTCCCCCGAGGGGAGCAACGTCTCTGGGGGCAGCCAGGCCTTGGACAAGCCCATCGACAATGACGCGGAGGGCGTGTGGAGCCCTGACATTGAGCAGAGCTTCCAGGAGGCCCTGGCCATCTACCCACCCTGCGGTCGGCGCAAGATCATCCTGTCGGATGAAGGCAAGATGTATGGTAAGGAGGCTGTTGGGTCTGGGCAGCCGTACCCCCGTTCAGGGTCCAGTCCCGGAAATTGTTTCAGCACAGCAACCAGGTTCCCACCAAGTGATGGAGGGGTGTGACTTCCTGGGACTCTTCCCAGGTGGACACTGCTTTATTCTGTCTGGACTTCCAAGGGATGGGAGGATCTTGGAGGAGGTGCCCTTGGATGGATGTGGAGGTTGGTAAGAAGGTGGTAGGGGAAGACTTGGAAAAGTGGCAGAACATCCCCCCAGGGCAGGCTGGGAAAATCCCTCCCACCATCCCCCAGGCAAATGCCTGATCTTCTCCTAGCTTCCCACCTTGACTGTGAAGGGTGTTAGGAAGATGTCCTTGCTCATCTTCTCCCTCCCTCCCTCCCCCAGGCAGGAGTCTGTTGTATACTAGGTAGGGTGGGGCAGATCTTTGCCCTGCTAGGTGAGGGCGGTGGGGATGGTGAGCATACATGTAACGGGGAAGATGGAGTGTCCCCAGAGAGGACAGTGATCAGGAAGGCTAGGTCTTCCTGAGCCATTAAGATTGGGAACATGAACATGCTCAGTGTCCAGCAGCTGGTGGACTGAGCCATTCGCCTGGGGCTGTGTTGCCTTCTGTGACTGTGTTTTGTTTTTTAAACTTTTCATGTTAGATTGGCGTATAGCCGATTAACACTGTTGTGATGGTTTCAGTGCACAGCAGAGTGACTCAGCCGTACATATACATGTATCCATTCTCCCCAAACTCCGCTCCCATCCAGGCTCTGTGTTGATTTTTGGGTGGGAGATACGGTATCTGGGGAAGCAAGTTCAGTTCAGTTCAGTTGCTGAGTCGTGTCCGACTCTTTGTGACCCCATGGACACATCAGGCCTCCTTGTCCATCACCAACTCCTGGAGCTCGCTCAGACTCATGCCCATCGAGTCAGTGATGCCATCAACCATCCTCATCCTCTGTTGTCCCCTTCTCCTCCCACCTTCAGTCTTTCCCAGCATCAGGGTCTTTTCAAATGAGTCAGCTCTTCCCATCATGTGGCCAAACTATTGAAGTTTCAGCTTCAGCATCAGTCCTTCCAATGAATATTCAGGACTGATTTCCTTTAGGATGGACTGGTTGGATCTCCTTGCAGTCCAAGGGACTCTCAAGAGTCTTCTTCAACACCACAGTTCAAAAGCATCAATTCTTTGGCACTCAGCTTTCTTTATAGTCCAACTCTCACATCCATCCATGACTACTGGAAAAACCATAGCCTTGAAGGAAGGCTTTGGGGAAGCAGAGCAAATAGTAACAGCTGTTGGGAGGCTCAGCTCAGCCATTGGAAACTCCCCCAGGACACCCAGCTTGAGACATGGGTCTTGGGCAGGCAAGGGAGTCTCTGTGACTGACAGAAGCCTTCCAGCTCCCATGCTGTGATTCCCAGGAAAGGAGGTGCTTCAGGGTGCTGCTCCCAGGGTCGCCCTCTGCCCTGAATGAGATGGCTCCAAGCCAGATGCCCTCCCCCCAGCACAGATGCTTCATCAACTGTGAGGGGGCCTTGGGGGCTGACTCAACTCATCTCCTAGGCCTGCTGTAAGAAATCGCCACAAATTTAAGGGGTGCCTTAGACAAAGAAATGTATCCTCTGGAGGGTCAGGAGGCCAGAAGTCTGAACCCAAGGGGGTCTGTGGGGTTGGATGTGTTCTGTGCCTCCCTCCTGGCTTCTGGTGGCAGCTGGCAGCCCTGGTGCCCTTGGCTTGTGGCCACATCACTCTCATCTCTGACCCTGTTGTCACATGGCTGTCCTCTCCGAAACTCTGTTTGTTCTCCTCTTATCAGGACACCAGACATCGGGGGCCCACCTTAATCCAATATGTGCCCAGACTCCTCTGCCCATGGGATTTCCCAGGCAAGAATACTGGAGTGGGTTGCCATCTCCTCCTCCAGGGGATCTTCCTGACCCAGGGATCAAACCTGCGTCTTCTGTGTCTCCTGCATTGGCAGGTGGATTCTTTACCACTGAGCCCCCAGGGAAGCCCTATATTCAATATGCCCTCATCTTAACTAATTATGTCTGTCAAGACCCTGCTTCTTGATGAGGTCATGTGCTGAGGCTCTGGGTGGACATGAATGTTGGGGGGATACTGTTCAACTCAATTCAAGTGACCAAACCCAAAGCCTCTTGCTCACTGGCCCGGGGTGCCGCGGAGCCACACAGCCCTGCCTCCTTTACCCTTCACCTGCACCTCACCTGTGAGGACAAAGGACTCCTTCTACCCTGCTTGTTGGGGAAGCAAGGTCCTTTCTGGACCCCGGGTGTGCTCCTCGGTCAGCGGTTAAAGCTGCTCATCCCTCCTCACTGGCCCCTCCGCCGTGGCTCTACTCAGGCCCTGTGTCAGCCGCTGGGCCGCCCTGCCTGACCTCTGTTCTGGTGGCTGCTTCTCACTTCTGGTCCCTGCAGAGGCTCCGTGGAGGAGGCAGCCCTGTGCGTGGAGCATCCGTGGTCCAGGTGGGGCTGCTTCATGGAGGCTTTGCCCACGGAGCTGGGGAGGAAGTGTCTCTGGTAGCCGGGGTGCTTCCCGCTGCTCAGGTGGAGAGTGGGGTGCCTGCGGGTCACGAGCTGAGGGATGAGGGTGAGAAGAGGGCAGGGCGTGCAGGGAGGGGCAGGTGGGTGGCTGCAGAGCTGGCAGGTCCCTGGTGGGACTGTGATGGGTTCTTGGGCACCTGGCAGGATTCCTCTTCCTGCTTTCAAGGGACAGAGGGCTTGGCAAACACAGGCGGGCAGAGGCGCTCAGCGTGGGGAGGAAGCTGAGGTCACTGCCATGTGCGGAAGACCCCAAGGGACTGCAAACCGTGGAGAGCCAGCGGACAGTGTTTGAGGGCCGCTGTGGACCGGCTGTTCCTTTGTATATGGTGGTAAAGTATATGGAACATCAAATTGACCGTTATAACCATTTTTCAGCGCGCAGTTCAGTGAAATTAAGTACATTCACACGGTGTGTGACCATCCCCACCATCCATCTCTAGAATTTTCTCATCCTCCCAGACTGAAACTCTGTCCTCCTTGAACACTCACCTGCCACTCCCCCCCCCACCCCCAGCCCCTGGCCGCTGGTACCTGCCATCCACTTTCTGCCTCGGTGGCTGTGACTCCTCTATGGCCCTCACATAAGTGGGATCACACAGTGCTTGTCTTCCTGTGTCCGGCTTGTTTCAGTGACCGTCGTGTCCTCAAGATTCCTCCATGTCATACGTGGTGGGTGTCAGAACCTCCTTCCTTTTGAAGACTGAGTCACGTTCTGTCATATGGATGGACCCCGTAGTGCATAGCTGTTTACTCAGTTGATGGACGTTTGGGTAAACGCTTCATTTTTTTCAGTCGTTCACTTCCGTTCGGAAGCATACCGGGCTTCCCATCCATCACCAACTCCTGGAGTTTACCCAAACTCAACTCCATTGAGTTGGTGATGCCATCCAACCATCTTATCCTCTGTCATCCCCTTTCTCCTCCTGCCCTCAATCCTTCCCAGCATCAGTGTCTTTTCAAATGAGTCAGTTCTTCACATCAGGTGGCCAAAATATTGGAGTTTCAGCTTCAGCATCAGTCCTTCCAATGAATATTCAGGACTGATTTCCTTTAGGACGGACTGGTTGGATCTCCTTGCAGTCCAAGGGATTCTCAAGAGTCTTCTCCAACACCACAGTTCAAAAGCATCAATTCTTTAGCGCTCAGCTTTCTTTATAGTCCAACTCTCACATCCATACATGACCACTGGAAAAACCATAGCCTCGACCAGACTGACAGTCGTTATGGGTGGCTATTTCTATCTGTATTCACGTAGAGAGATGTGGGGGTTGGGAGACTTGAGCTTAGTCCCCTGGCAATGCGACTGAGGCAGGGTTTGGGAAAGGCAGGCACACTTTCGGCAGGCCCGGGGGTGGAATTCTCTTTGGCAGGAGGGCAGCCGATGGGTGGGGGAAGAGAGGTGAAGGCGGCATCTGGCCCACAGTGCGGGTCTTGCTGGAGTCCTTGGTGGCCCTCCTTCCTGTGTGCCCAGAGATAGAGAGGGGCTGAGGGTGGGGGGGTCACCCAGGAGGAGGAAGAGAGGGGTGGGGGGGCCATCCAGGAGGAGGAAGAGAGGAGATGGGCCTAGGAGGCCAGAGTCTCATCGCGACCGTCTTTGGTGGGGAGGGGTGAGTAGGGAGGGGTTACAGCCTCTGTA
>NW_011494785.1:3483973-3494860 GCF_000754665.1 Bison bison bison | reverse complement strand
GAGTCGCTCAGGTAGTAAGTGGGGGCTGAGGGGGGTTGCTCAGCACTCCCTGTCATGCCAAGTGGCCCCGGTGAGCTCTTTGAAGCCAGTTCAGCTCCCGCTTGGCCCTGGCTCAGGTGGGTCAGGCTCTGGGCAGGGGGACCGGAGCGGGGGCCTTCACCCCTCCCTGCAGAGTCTGGTGACCGACCCAGCCCCCACAGCACCTGTCCTCCTCGGGTACACATCCTGCCCGGAGCCCAGACGCTGGCTTCTCCCAGCTCCCCATCTCCTCTTACAGGCGCAGGGGCTGAGCCAAGGCGGGGCCTCACCGGGGAGTGGACAGGGCTCTCTGCCCAAGCGAGTGGCCCAGCTGGGGGGTATATATAACTCTGAGCTCAGGCCTGGGCGTGGGATGGGCCCCAGGCCCAGGGGGAGGGGGAGAGGGATCTGCTGCCAAGCTGACTCAGACCTCGGGCTGCTCACCACCCTCTTTGGCTCCTGGACCCACTCTTGCCACCCTCTGTGCCCCCGCCCGACCTGAGCCCTGGGCACCCTGGAGGGCTCCTCCCCTCCCCCGCTAACCCCCGACCCTGCATCCAGAGGCCTCAACCTCGCTTCCAGGTGAGCAGCTGACTTCTCAGGCAGGAAGAGCAAAATGCCCAGAGGAATATCCGAGACTTGGAGTCTCTGGGGATGGGGGTTCAGGCCTGCCCCCAGCCCAGCCCACCGCACACCCAGAGCAGGGCTACCGATTAGGGTCAGACAGACATGCAGGTGACACTCGGGTGCAGGGACCTGTCTATGCCAAGCCTCCCCTGGGCCGGGGCTCCCCTTCCCCAGCTCACAGCAGCCTTTGTTTTTGCCCCGTCATGGTGTGACCCTCACCCTGGCGCTGCTGATCACTCTGACCTCCTTGCCCAGCCTGGCTCTGGCCCCGTGGGCAGGTGGCGGGAGGTGAGTCTGGCCCCAGTGGCCTCACTCTCCCTCCGCTGCTGTCTTGCTCCTGTCCTTCCTTCTCTGTGCCCACCAGGCCCCTTGCCTTCTTGGACTCTGCTCTGAATCTCCCAAGTGTCTGCCCTCCCCCCTACCCCTCTTTCTCCCGGGTCTCCCTGGGTGCCTTGTGGCCTGTTAGCTGTCGGGTGGTTCTTATCCAGCACCTGCCTCTTATCCAGGACCAGGCCGGGCTGGGGCCATGGTCTCTGTTCTCTCCAGCTTCATGGTTGAGGGAGATGCTGGAGGAACATCTTTTTAAAGAAAATGGATGGCACTTATGTTGGGTAGAGGAGTCAGCCTGGGGCTGGCTTACCTTGGGAGCTTTCTGGGAGGAAGTGGAGCTTGGCTGGGTGGAGGAGGGCTGAAGGGAGTGATCCTTGGCCCAGAGGTGGAGACTAGCCGTGTGGGTTTGGGGGTTCCCCTGGGGATCTGGGCAAAGCACTGTGATCCGGGCCCATCTGAGATGCATGCATGCTAAGTTGCTTTAGCTGTGTCTGACTCTTTGAGACTCACCAGGCTCCTCTGTCCATGGGATTCTCCAGGTAAGAATACTGGAGTGGGTGACCATGCCCTCCTCCAGGGCATCTTACCCACTCAGGGATGAACCTGGGTCTCCTGCATTGGCGGGCGGGTTCTTTACTATTAGCGCCACCTGGGAAGCCCTCATCAGAGGTGAATCACTAGCTTGCAAGAGGCAGAGCACGGGCTGGACCTGGGTGGGGCTCTGGTCACTGCAGGGACAGCACAGGTCAGGAGGCCTCAGTCCACTTCTGCCTGCTTCCTTGTGATCTTGGACCCTCCGCCGCCCTGTGCCGTGTGTCTCCCTCATCCGGCCTGGGGCCTTGGCCTCCTGTGTCTGGAGGCTTGACGGTGGGCACCTCTGCCCACATCCACTCTGTCCAGGGGCCTCTCCTCAGCTTCAGTTTCCCTATTTGAGAAATGAGGAGAGTAATAATACTACCTTTGGGGGGGTTAGTTTTATTTATTACTCATATATTTTCATTTTATTGCTCATATATTACACATATATTCACATTACTCATGTGAACAGCCAACTTATCATATATTTTATTGTGGGAAAATACACAGAACTTAACATGTACCATTCTGACCCTTTTTAAGTGCGCAGCTCAGCGGCATTAAGCACATGCACGGTGTCAGGCAACCACCCTCACGGACATCTCCAGAACTTTTTCCTTCTTCCCAACAGAAACTGTACCCATTAAATAGTAACTCCCGTTCCTCCCTCCCCCCAGGCCCTGATGGCCTCTAATCTCTTTTCTGTCCTGATGAATTTGCCTATTCTGGGTACAGCTATGACAAACCTAGGCAGTGTATTAAAAACAGAGCTATCACTTTGCCAACCAAGATCTGCAGAGTCAAAGCTATGGTTTTCCCAGTAGTCAGGTGTGGATGCGAGAGTTGGACCATAAAGAGAGCTGAGTGCTGAAGAATTGATGCTTTCAAACTGTGGTGCTGGGGAAGACTCTTGAGAGTCCCTTGGACAGCAAAGACATCAAACTAGTCAATCCTAAAGGAAACCCACCCTGAATATTCATTGGAAGGACTGACGCTGAACCTGAAGCTCCAATACTTTCGCTGCCTGATGCAAAGAGCCAACTTATTAGAAAAGACCCTGATGCTGGGAAAGATTGAGGGCAGGAGAAGAAGGGGGTGACATAGAGATTAGATGGTTGGATGGCATCACTGACTCAATGGACATGAGTTTGAGCAAACTCCAAGAGATAATGAAGGACAGGGAAGCCTGTCTACGGAGCTGCAAGTTGGACATGACCTAGTGACTAAACAATAGCAACAACATTTTGGGTACCTCACAGTAGTGAGTGAATCATACAGTCCTTGCCTTTCTGTGTCTCAAGTATTTCTCTCAGGACAGTACCTTCAAGGTTCATCCATGTTGCAGCCTGGGTCAGAACTTCGTTCTTTTCTTTTTTTTTTAATTGCTGAATAATTCCATTGAATTCCATTGTATGGCTGGACCACATCTTATTGATCCATTTAAGCTATTAATTTCTGTGTGGGTATTTCTGCCTTCCGGATATTGTGAATAGTGTACACATGGGTGTACAGATAGCTCTTTAAGACCCACTTTCAGTTATTCGGGGTGTGTACCTAGAGATGGAATTGCTGGATCGTATGCTGATTGTTTAACTTTTTGAGGAGCTACCAGACTATCTCCCACAGTGGCTGCACCAGTTTACATTCTACCAGCAACGTACAAGTGTTTCAATTTCTTCACATCCTTGGCAATACTTATTTTTCGTTTTTCCCCAATAGCCATTCTAGCGGGTGTGAGGTGGTATTTCATGGTTTCATTTGCATTTCCCTAAGGTTAACGATGTTGAGCACCTTTTCACGCTCTTGTTGAAAGAAGGCACGGTCTTTGGTGTCACTGCCGGGCCTAGAGGTGCCCAGTGAACAACGTGGGCTGCAGCACTTGAGGGGGGACCCCTTCCCTGCCTTGGAAGAGCTCAGATGACTTGAGCCCAGGGAGCCACAGAGCCTGTGCACCAGGCCTGGAGGCAGGAGTGGGCATGCCCACCTGGCGGTGGCCTTGAAGATGGGGTTGGATTTCACCAGAAGTCCCAGAGCCCTCCAGGGACAATGGTGGTGACAGCTTGGATGTCAGGCCTGAAAAGTGTCTTCTCCACAAATAGCCTTCTCCTCCAGCTGCAGGTGTTTATAGCTTCAGTTGACCCCTGGCCAGAGCAGCCCCCAGGCCAGGCCATGTGCATGGCGGTGGGGAGGGGCTGGCCTCCTCCGCAGCCACCCCCTGCAAGAGTGAAATGTCAGCTCCTCTAAAGAGCTCCCTCCCTGTGAGGACTCTGCTGAATATCTCCCTTTGCTTCATGCCCTTTTCAACTTTGAAAACTAGTTTTCAGTTCAGTTCAGTCGCTCAGTCGTGTCCGACTCTTTGCCACCCCATGGACTGCAGCACGCCAGGCTTCCCTGTCCATCACCAACTACCAGAGCTTGCTCAAATTCATGTCCATCGAGTCGGCGATGTCATCCAACCATCTCATTCTCTGTCATCCCCTTCTCCCATCTTCAGTCTTTCCAAGCATCAGGGTTTTTCCAGTGAGCCAGTTCTTCACATCAGGTAGCCAAAGTATTGGAGTTTCAGCTTCAGTATCAGTCCTTCCAGTGCATACTCAGGACTGATTTCCTTTATGATGGACTGGTTTGATCTCCTTGCTGTCCAAGGGGCTCTAAAGAGTCTTCTCCAGCACTACAGTTCAAAAGCATCAACTCTTCAGCATGTAGCATTCTTTACAGTCCAACTCTCACATCCATACATGACTCCTGGAAAAACCATAGCTTTGACTAGAAAACTAGTTCTAACAGGACTGTATTATCAATATTAGCAAAAACAACTGTCTTTCCGACCTTTCTTAATGGACATAAACTTTGAACATGTTTATGGCCCGGGGGAGGCCTGGTGCAGGGAGGGGATGAGACACACAAGAGACCTGTCCCAGATAGGATTTGCAAATGGGATAAAGGTTCATGTGTGGCTCACGTGTGACTGAGGAAGAGCCTGGGGTGACTGGCAGAACACGTGTGACTCCGGCTGTGGGCTTCAGAGTAGGGGGTGGTCACTTGGTGTGGCCGCTGCATTGGGAGTGCCCCACCTTTAGCCCGAGGGTCAATCCCTATGGCCATCTTCGCCCATGCATGGTGGGGTCATGGATGTGAGCTGGGTGGGGGCTTTGGGCACATGTTCTCTGACACGTGGGCCACCTTCTGGTGGGGTGTCCTTTCCAGCCCCACCCAGACTCTCTCTGGGGTTGGTCAAGGTCACTGCCAGACTGCAATGCCCAGCTGCCCAGCTGGCCTCCACGTGGTCCAAGCTGGCCTCCTGCTGCCCCAGTCTGTGATCTCAGCCCCTGGAGGGGGTTTGCATCTGGGGGCAGAGCTGGGACAGGGTGCAGGTCTCTTGTCTTCCCACCGGCTCATCTGGATTCCTACTACATTCCCTCTGCCGTTGCTTTTCTCCGCTGCCTTCTCTGTGGCTTCGAAGCTCTGCACACTCCCTGTCTCCCTCTGCTGCCCAGGCTCCGGGGTCCTCCTGGCTTCCCATAAGCTCAGGCACGTTGGCTCCCACACCTCTGGGGGCCACTGTCCAGGAGAGAGTGTAAGCAGCGGGCCGGGCTCTTGGTCCAAATAGTTGGCTGTCCCTGCAGGACCTGGGCAGGGTCAGGGCAAGGAACAGTGAGCCATCACTAAGGACTTACTTCACGCAGAGGCCTGGGGTGGTGGTGGGGGAACTGGTTCAGAGAGGTGGAGTAGAATGGTCTTGGGCAACTCCCAGACCATCCGTGGGGAAAAGGAGCCATTGTGAAGCCCTGGGTGTGGCCTTAGAAAACGGATGTTCCATGGCCCTGGGTCAGTAATAAACCATGTGACTTTGAATAAATCACGTCCCCTCTCTGGGCCTTAGTTTCTTCTCACTTAGGCTACACAGGACCCCTGGGGCCACCTGGTTGGTCCTCTCACTCTCATGTTAAAGAGAAGTTAAGAGAGAGGCTCTAGGGACTTCGCTGTGTGGTCCAGTGAATAGGACTCCCTGCTCCTAATGTAGTGGATGCAGGTTCGATCCCTGGTCTGGGAGCTAAGATCTCGCATGACGCATGGTGTGGCCAAAACAAAACAAAGAGAGGCAGAGAGAACCAGACTGCCTGGATCTGAATCTCAACCACTTGCTGGCCTCCGACGTAAACAAGCTTGTAAACCTCTCTGTACCTCGATCTCCCTGCGGCTGGAATGGGAGATAGAACAGCTGCTACAGGAGGGCAAAAGTGTGAACGCGTACAGAGCAGTTACCGTCTTCACTCTGTATTTGTACAGATGCCTGTTTGCTCCACAAGTGTTCATTACTATTACTATTATCACAAGTGTGAAAGAAACTGCAGCAGTTCCCTATGTCTGTATGAAGTCTGGAGTCTGGATCAGATGCCAGCTGGTCTGGAGGCAGTAGAACGGCCGGGTTGACCTCGGGAGATCCTCAGGGTGCAGGAAGAAAGCTGCTTGTCCCCCTCGGCTCCAGACACCCAGAGAAACCTGGGGCTCCACCGCCACCCCAGGATCCTCCACTGCTGACCAGCACAAGGGCCCTGGCTGCGGTATGGTCTGAGAGGGGCCGGCCAGGGAGAGGAGGGCGAATCACCCCGGAAGGAGAGAAGCACAACTTGAAAAGCACAAAGACAGCTGAGCCAGCCTTGGACCCCTGGGTCTGGCTCCTCTGGCCCTACTGCTGGCCCAGGGCCAGGAGGCCTGTCTGGAGGCAGCGCTCCTGGACCCTGTAGCAGAGACACAGGTGGTTCTAGAGCTGGGTAGGGCTCTGTCTTTAGGACCTGGGGGTCTCTGGGATGTGGGGAGAAACAGTCTCAGCCAGGGGTGGGCAGGAGCCTCCTGGCTGCTGTTTAACAGGGCTTCCCAAGTGATTCAGTGGTAGAGGATCCACCTGTCATGCAGGAGACGCAAGTTCGATCTCTGGGTTGGGAAGATTCCCTGGAGGAGGGCATGGCAACCCACTCCAGTATTCTTGCCTGGGAAATCCCATGGACAGAGGAGCCTGGTGGGCTGCAGTCTGTGGGGTCGCACAGAGTCGGACACGACTGAGCACACACAGCAGTGAAGGATGTTCCACTTTGTCCAGGCCAGGTGGCCCTCCCAGGCTGGGAGTGGCCTCCTGCAGTTGGAGCACCTTCTTTGCCAGGCCCTGAGCCACTTCCAAGTGGCTGAGCCAGGACTCGAACCCAGGCATTAACCCTGCATCTGCTGGTGCCCACCTGGGTGAGATGCTCCATCTGCCTGCACTTCTCTGGGCCAGGTGCATTTCCAGTGAAGTCAGTGAGGCTCACGCTTCAGGGCCCTCACCTGCCTGGGCCCCTTCCAGGTGCCTAAACCTTTAATTTATTTATGTTTAAAATTCCCTTTATTTATTTGGCCGCACTGTATGGCTTGCAAGATCTTAATTCCCCGACCAGGGATTGAACCTGGGCCCTAGCAGTGAAGAGTCGACTCATTGGAAAAGTCCCTGATGCCGGGAGAGATTGAAGGTGAGAGGAGAAGGGGGTGACAGAGGATGAGGTGGTTGGATGACATCACCGACTCGATGGACCTGAGTTTGAGCAAACTCAGGGAGACAGTGAAGGACAGGGAAGCCTGGCGTGCGGCAGTCCATGGAGTTGCAAAGAGTCGAACACCACTGAGCGACTGAACAACAGCAGCTATCAGTGAAAGCACGGAGTCCTAACCATGGGAGTTCCCAAAACTTTTTAGTTTTAATTAAAATTTTAAAATAACTTTATTGAAATCTGATTGATGTGCAATAAATGACACGTATTTGAAGTGGACAGTTTGGTAGGTGAAGAGTCCACGTGTCCATATGTCCACCTGTGGAGCCGTGACCATCATCAAGAGAAGGAGCCCACCCTCACCTCCAGCAGGTCTGAACCTAGTTCTGTGTTTGTTTCTAATTTCCTTTTCTCAAAGAAAGCTCCCCAGTTTTCAGATGCTTCAGGCCTCATGGAAATCTGGATTTGCTTCTGTCCTGAGTGAAGAGGAACTAAAAAGCCTCTTGATGAAAGTGAAAGTGGAGAGTGAAAAAGTTGGCTTAAAGCTCAACATTCAGAAAACGAAGATCATGGCATCCGGTCCCATCACTTCATGGGAAATAGATGGGGAGACAGTGGAAACAGTGTCAGACTTTATTTTTCTGGGCTCCAAAATCACTACAGATGGTGACTGCAGCCATGAAATTAAAAGATGCTTACTCCTTGGAAGGAAAGTTATGAGCAACCTAGATAGCATATTGAAAAGCAGAGACATTACTTTGCCAACAAAGGTCCGTCTAGTCAAGGCTATGGTTTTTCCTGTGGTCATGTATGGATGTGAGAGTTGGACTGTGAAGAAGGCTGAGCGCCGAAGAATTGATGCTTTTGAACTGTGGTGTTGGAGAAGACTCTTGAGAGTCCCTTGGACTGCAAGGAGATCCAACCAGTCCATTCTGAAGGAGATCAGCCCTGGGATTTCTTTGGAAGGAATGATGCTAAAGCTGAAACTCCAGTACTTTGGCCACCTCATGCGAAGAGTTGACTCGTTGGAAAAGACTCTGATGCTGGGAGGGATTGGGGGCAGGAGGGGAAGGGGACGACAGAGGATGAGATGGTTGGATGGCATCACCAACTCGATGGACGTGAGTCTGAGTAAACTCCGGGAGTTGGTGATGGACAGGGAGGCCTGGCATGCTGCAATTCATGGGGTTGCAAAGAGTTGGACACAACTGAGCGACTGAACTGAACTGAACTGAGAGGCTCAAATGAGACCAGGCTAGAAGAACAATGCCAGACTCATCGAAAGTAGATTATCTGTATATTTGTTTCTTCTTTAATTTTTTTTCTATTTATTTATTCTATTTGTAATTGGAGGACAATTGCTTTATAGTGTTGTGTTGGTTTCTACCTTACAACAATGTGTATCAGCCATAAAAAATATTTTTTTGGATGTGGACCTGTTTTTTAAAGTCTTATTGAATTTGTTACAATGTTGCTTCTCCTTTAGGTGGGGTTTTTTGCCTGTGAGGCATGTGGGATCTTCGCTCCCCTGACCAGGGATCAAACCCACACCTTCCTGCATTGGAGGGAGAGAAGTCTTAACCACTGGACTACCGGGAAAGTCCCCTATTTGCACTTAAAATTGAACTCACTTTTCCCGCGGAAGGTGTGACCAGTATCGGGTCATTCATTTAGCAGCATTTGCTGAGTGCTCGCTCTGTGTAGCACTTTTCCTAGTTTTAGGTATAAACAGGAGATTTCCTCCTGTTGGGAGTCGGGGGTAGACGGGCAGTTGGGGGGTTTGGGGGGGTGACCTCAGCTTTCAGTGGCGTGTTTAGGGAACACGTCCCCCCCTCTAGTGGCAGCTGAGCCAAAGTTGCCTTCGGGACGTGAAGGTGAGGGAGTGGGCCTCGAGGGTCTCTGAGCAGAGGACAGGATATACAAAGACCCTGAGGTGGGAAGGCCTGGCACGTCCAGCAAAAGCTCAGAGCCTCAAAGGTTGGTGGTGTGGGGTGAGGGACGGACTGAGCTGGGGATAGGTGGACAGATCCTGGGGGAGCCTCTGGGCTGTTGTAGGGATTTGGACACTTTCTAGGCAGGCAGATGGGAGCCCCTGGAGGGGGCTTGAGTTTTAATAGCATCACAGTGGCTGCTGTGTAGAGAATGGACTCAGAGCAGGGAATTCAGCCAGGGAAGGTGGTAGCTTGAACTGTTATGGTGATGGTTGGGGGAGAAGGGGCTGGATTCCAACCTAGTTTGAAAACAGAGTCATCGGCTTTTGCTGGCAGACTTGTTCATTCATCTGACACAGAGATGCCAGGACTGGGGATGCAGACCTGAAGGGAGGTGTGGTCCCCTCCTCTGTGATGCTAAGTATCTAGCAGGAAAAGAGACACAGAAGTGATGGGCTGCTGCCCTTACAAGGGCTGAGCTGGAGCAGCAGGAGAACCGGATCCTGGATGCTGACCAAAGGGTCCCCATCGGCTCCCCTACTGCCGGCACCATACCCACTGGCACCGCACTCAGCCTAGGGGCCCCAAGAACCTCCACCCCGTCTGCCCTCTGTCCCTGAACGTTGGCAGTGGACTCTTCTTATGGGCTGGGAGCTCGTTTGATTAACAGGAAGGGAGACTGAGCTCCAGAGAGCTGTGGTCGAGCCAGAGTTCAGGTCTGTTCCCAAGTCTGTACAATCTGGACACGTTTGAATGATGAACCTATGGCCGTCAGGGCCCAGGTTTCAGATGAGGAGGCCGTGTGAGGGTCCGGAGGGAAGTAAGCAGTGAGCCCCCAGAGCTTGTCTGTGGAGCTGCCAGGTTGCAACCTGGCTCCTCGACTCCCAGCCTGTGACCACGTCTCTGCTGTTCACAGCTGCAGCATGACTGCCTCTGGTTAGACATGGAGTAGTCCATGGACGTGTCACGTGTCCATTGGACTGCCTGCGGAATACCTTCCCCTGGGAAGCTTTGAGCAGGGGCATGGTGCTGGACCGTGGGCTTACAGAGATCAGCTTGCAGGCAGTGTCCCCAGGTCTGGACCTCCCCCTCCTTCCCTGACACAGACAGGTTTGTGCTCCCAGGCTGGCGAGTCTTCCTGGCAGACAAGACCTCCTGAGGGCGGCTCTTGATTCAGCCTTGGCAGTGGGGAGAGGTCAGCTGGGGGACCCGCGTGGCCTTGGCTAGGTGCCCTGGTTACCACCCAGGTGGCGGGTGGCCCGCTCGTTTCGCTGCCGCCCTGCATCAGCAGCTTCTCACCCCCTACAGGCCTCCTGGCTCAGCCAGGCCTAGAGGACTGGGCTGGCTGGCGACTGTGCCCATAGGTGGAGAAAGGAGGTCATCACTCCTGCTCAAACCCTCTCACCCTCCGTCTCCTCCAGTGCCCTTCTTTATGGTCTAATCTTACCAGTGGTCAGTATAGCTCAAGGCTCACCTGGCCACCCAGCCTGATCTGGCACCTCGCCCTCTGAGCACGCGGCATGGGCCCCACTGGCTGCAGGCACTGGGCCGTCATCTGGCCGCACGGGTGGTGAGCTCCTAGAAGGCAGGGAGCCCTCATCCTGATCTCATTTATGACCAGAGAGGACATGGGGTCTTGCAGCATCTCCTCTAGGAGGCTGGGCCAGCAGGAAGCACTCGGGTGACCTGGTGATGGTCTAGCAGGAGCCATGGAGCTGTGTCCGGGTCAGGGCCGCGGGTTCCCCTCCAGAGATGCTCCTTGCATCCCACGTGCCCTCTGCTGCCCACAGACAAGACAGACACCCTGTCTGGTCCTGCTCTTTCGTGGAGGTGGTGGGGACCAAGGGAGCTGTCTGGAGCCAGGGCCAAGGCAGGGAAGCCCC
>NW_011494785.1:3477028-3483811 GCF_000754665.1 Bison bison bison | reverse complement strand
TGCCCACTAGCCGGAGACCCATGGCCCTGTCATCGTGTCCTCAGGTTACCACCCCCCAGCGAGGCCTTGGCTCCTTCCTGCTGCCCGGAGACCCCTGGGATCTAAGGAGGGTGGCATGGGGAAGGGACCTGCAGAATCATCACCCCAAGTGCCGGGCAGGTGGGCAGAGGTGAGGGCTGGGGTCCCTCAGGCCCTCCCACTGAGAGGCTGCTGTGTCTCTGCAGGTCGGAATGAGCTGATCGCCCGCTACATCAAGCTCCGGACAGGGAAGACCCGCACCAGGAAGCAGGTGGGCCCTGGCGCGGGTGCCCTGGCACCAACGGTGGCTCTCGGGGTGGGCTTGGCCCTCTGCAGGGCCAGATGTGGGCTCTGGGGGCCAACTCAGGAGGGGTCCTCCACTGGGTGTGCCCCAGACGGTCAGTTTCCCTGGGGTCCCCGCCACCGTCGCTGGGAGGAGAAAGACCCCTCCCCTGCTTCTCCTGGCCAGCAGGAGGACCGCACTTCTGTTTAGCTGGGAGGGCGGAACCGAGGGCCCGTCGGTGATGGATCGTTCATTCATTCATTCATTCATTCAGTCTGTGATGTGGATGGGGGGCTGTGGCGGATGAGGGGCTGGGGGGAACCCCGTGGGGAGCGGCCTTCGGGGAGAAGGCAGGAACAGGAGTCCCTTTTCCTGCCTCAGGTGTCCAGCCACATCCAGGTGCTGGCTCGGCGAAAAGCCCGTGAGATCCAGGCCAAGCTAAAGGTAAGACAGGGGTGGCGGTGGGAGCACAGGCCCAGGGCTCGGGAGGGCTGGCCTCTGGGACTTTGGGCTCATTTCCCAGGAGGAAAAGTCTTTCTGTGGGTTTCGGGACTGCCTGCAGAGCCAGCGGGCTTCAAGGTGCTGAGGAAAGTGGGGTTCAGCCTGTAACCCTGTAAGCCCCATCCGGCAGAGGACACTGACCACTGACTGGCAGCCATGTGTGTGTGTGTGTGTGAACGGCCAGGTTCAGCATCCTGGGAGGCACAGTCCAGTCTCCTGCTGTGCACTCCAACCACCACCACCACCCGCCCCAGCTCAGAGGGACAGTGCACGCCCCAAATCCCATGGCTAGGGCGACAGGATTGACCTCCAGGCCCCTTTCCTTGAGGACCCCTCAGCCCCTTACTGTCTGAGGGTGGCGGGACCTGGGAGGCACTGCTGGGGAGCGGGGTTCCATGCTGGAGGAGGGGCTGGTGGAATTCTTCCCACCCCACTCTCTGGGACTGGATGTTCCTGCCCCTCCCTGGATCAGCCCCACCTTGCAGGCCTGGACAGGTGACTGTTTGAGGGGGCCAGCCCTGGTGGGAACCCCCTCTGCATGGGACTCAGGCCTTCTGGACCCCAGAGCCAGGGCCCCTTGGGTGACTACTCCTCCCGTGGAGGAGCCAGCATTTGGGCCTTAGACCAGACCAGTAAATCCATGGACATTAAAAAAAAATTTTTTAATTTAATTTTTTGACTGTACTGTGCGACTTGTAGGGTCTTAGCTCCCCGACAAGCAATTGAACCTGGGTCCTCAACAGTGAAAGCGCAGAGTCCCAACCACTGGGCCACCAGGGAACTCCCCACAGACGTTTTCTAAAGCAGTGGAAGCCTTTCTGTTTTTCTAACTGAATTATCACCAATATGATGTCAGAGGAGCTGTTGTGGTCAAAGTTAAGTTGGCGAGGAGCGGGCTAGGGACCCCTCCTCTATGTCCCTCTCAGGCCCCATGACTCTCGAACCCAAAAGCATACGAGAACCCAGTTTCAAAGCCCCTGGGCTAGAGGACCACAGAGGACCCCTCTGGGACTGCGGCCCATGACCCTGACACTGGAGCCTGGAAGGCGTGGGTCGGAGGCCACAGGAGGCTGCCCCCGCTGCCCACCCAGCTCCATTCCTCCTGCATCAGCCCAGCTGTCCCTGCCCCCCACAGCTGCGGCCCAGCCCTCGCTCCTTTGCCCCCAGGACAGCTGGCTGGCCGCAGCTGCTGGTCCCTCCCTCTCAGGCTGGCACATGTACCCGGACACCCTCAGCCCTGGCGCCCACTTGCTCCCCACTCCACTCTCTGGCTGCCCTGTGACTCCCTGGGGCCCAGCGGGGGACCTGATGGAGAGTGAGGTGTCCAGGCTTCTGTTAAGAGCTGTAGAGGGGAGCTGTTGATTCCCGAGGGGCCCGGCTGTATGGCCCACGTGTGCTGGAGGGACTGAACTTGTCCCTGTCAATAGACTCTGATGAGGGGCCAGGAACAGCCTCAGTGGGCCGCCAGACAGGCTTCAAGGGGAGCCACGGGTCCTTTAAGTAATATACACATTTTCCTGCATATGCACTTAGGGGAGAATTTGGTCTGAGGATTTTACCATATTCTCCAAGGGGTCTGGGGCCCAGTGCAGTTAAGCTACCCCGTGGGCAGCAAGGTCAGGTGGAAATCTTTGGGTCACTGGCCTGACTTTGCCCATGGGCACTTGGCTGGGTCATCCACCTCAAGCTCCAGCCAGATTCCCTGCCTATAAATGACAGGGTTAATCAAGGTGCTGTCTGAGGTCCCCTCCAACCTCAAAATTCAGTACCAGGTCATTGATGTCACCCCCCCACTCCTCCCCGATTCCTGTTCCACTTGCTGGTCCCCGGCTGTTCACTAGGCCGGCTATGAGAAAGGAGTACAGGTCTCTGATCTCTGGTTGGAGCCATCCAGCCTCCCACTGCCGTTGTTAACAGGGGTCTGTTAACAGACCCTGTTCCTGGGGTGCTGCCCCACCCATGTCCTGGAGGGAGCAAGCCTGAGTGATGCTCCTGAGACCCCCAGAATCCTTGCAGAGAGGCAGCCTGATACTTTGGTTAATAGGGATCACCTCAGAGCAGGATTGAAGATTGGCCCCAAAAGGACAATGGGCTGGGGTGCCCACCACTCAGCGTGGCCTCTTGCACCCTCTGTGCTGAAGATGGGGTTGCCCTCAGGTCCTGACCTGCCCCCTCCTCGGTCTGCTCAGCCCCTGGGCCTGCAGAGGTCAGAGGTCATGGATGGCCTGTCCTGGACCCACTTCGCAGGGCAGACCCTCCTGTGACCCCTGTCAACACCCGGGTCCCCTAAATTCTCTGAGCCTCAGTTTATCTTAGAATAGGGGTGTGACAAGTCCTGCCAGCCTCACAGGGATCCTATGATGTTCAGAGCCAAAGTGAGACAGTGTTCTTTACTTTCCGGGGGCTGTCTAGTGCCCTGTGACTGTACGGGTCCCTGAGAGTCTGGGTAGAAGGGCCTGGCCCCACGCCGTGTCCCACAGGATGCCGGGCTCACCACTCGGACCTTTGCTGTAATGCCACCCACCGGGCGAGTGAAGTCACAGCAAACCCAGCTGTGAGCTGTGAGGCCCTCCCTCAGCAATCCGCTTGCTTATCATTCAGGACAGATTTGGGTCACCAAGTTGGTGATTAAATAAAGGGCCCACGTATTTTTCCCATTTAAAATAATCCATCATAAAGATACAGGATTTCTAATCACAGCTCCCGAGTTGACATAACCCAGCGTTTTAGCCCCAGTAATGCTCCCTGCACCAGCCCGTCTGTCTGTATGGTCTTATTTCCGATCCATATGGACTTTTTGGAATACAGGATGTTGTCTTATTGCTTGAGAGGCCCTTTGGGGTTGGGGAGCTCAGGATGGGACCATTGGCTTAGACAAGTATTAACAAGGATTTATTATAAGCAGATGATAACTGCTGATTCATTCAGAGCCTGTGCCGGGTGAGCCCATTTTTTTGGGAGGGTCTTTGGACCACAGAGGACAGACAGTCACATTCTGACACATAAAAGGCTCAGGAGCCGTGGGTGCCCATGGTACAGTTGACACCCATAGGCCAGGTCTGAGACAGGGACCACAGGAGACTGGCCCTTGTCACTGTCCATGTGACCGGAGATGACCTCTGCTGAGCGTATTCCTGCTTCCTCTCCCATGAGCCAGGTGGGGCCCCAGACACCCTTGGTGTGGAGGTGAGCGAGGCCTGGGTGGTCTCTGTTCACAGGTGTCCCTTAGGTTGGTAACAGGAGAGCTGTGGTCTGGCCGGTGACCTTCAAAGTCTTTTTATTTTTCTTCGAACTTTAAACTTTTTATTTTGCATTGGGGTATGACTGATTAACAATGTTCTAGTAGTTTTAGGTCGGAGAAGGCGATGGCACCCCACTCCAGAACTCTTGCATGGAAAATCCCATGGATGGAGGAGCCTGGTGGGCTGCAGTCCATGGGGTCGCTAAGAGTCGGACACGACTGAGCGACTTCACTTTCACTTTTCACTTTCATGCATTGGAGAAGGAAATGGCAACCCACTCCAGTGTTCTTGCCTGGAGAATCCCAGGGAAGGGGGAGCCTGGTGGGCTGCTGTCTATGGGGTTGCACAGAGTCGGATACGACTGAAGCAACTTAGCCGCAGCAGCAGCAGCAGTAGTTTTAGGTAGACCGGGAGGGGACTCAGCCTTACATATGTATGTATCCATTCTCATTCAAAGCCGCCTCCCATCCAGGCTGGCATAGAACATTGAGCAGAGTTCCCTATGTTAGGCAGTAGGTCCTTGGTGGTTATCCCTTTTGAATACAGCAGTGTGTACCTGTCCATCCCAAACTCCCTAACTATCTCTCCCCCCTGGCAACTATAAGTTTGTTTTCTGCGAGTCTCTTTCTGTTTTGTAAGTAGGTTCATTTGTATTATTTCTTTTTAGAGTCCACACATAAGGGATGTTATACAACATTTCTCCTTCTCTGTCTGACTTACTTCACTCAGTATGACACTCTCTAGGTCCATCCATTGTTGCTGCAAATGGCATGATTTCATTCTTTTTAATGGCCAAGTAATATTCCATTGCATATATGTACATCTTCTTTATCCATTCCTCTGTTGATTTTCACATCCTGGTGACTGTAAACAGTGCTGCAATGAACACTGGGGTGCATGTATCCTTTTGGATCATGTTTTTCTCGGGCTATATGCCCGGGAGTGGGTCAAAGTCTCTTTAAACGCTAGTGCGACAGGCAGGACAAGTGTCCCCTTTGACAGATGAGGAAAGGGATCAGAGCCACCCAATGACTTCCTCAGAGTCACAGGGAAGGTTCACAGCCCTGCAGGAGCGGGAGCCTGGTCCCGGGGCCTCTCCTGGCCTGCCACGGTGCTCGCGCTGAGGCCTCCCCCCAATGTCTCCCCAGGATCAGGCAGCTAAGGACAAGGCCCTGCAGAGCATGGCTGCCATGTCGTCCGCCCAGATCATCTCCGCCGCAGCCTTCCACAGTAAAATGACCCTCACCCGGGGCCCAGGCTACCCAGCGGTCTCAGGGGTAAGTGGAGCTGCCTGCAGCCGGAGGCTGGACCACCCTGTCCTTCTCCCTCCTCCCCCTTCTGAGGAGACACGGCGCTGGCCACACCAGAGTCGTCACGTGAGTCTTCTCAGGGAAGGAGGGACCAAGGACCCAGGGCCGTGCAGGTGTTGGAACTGCCCTCTGGGGCCTTGGCAGGGACATAGGCCGAAGCCACGCCATCAGATGGCCGGCCTGGGGGCTCTGCAGAGTTGGCCCGGTTTCCCGGTGGCGCTAGTGGTAAAGAACCCGCCTGCCAGAGCAGGAGACATGAGATACCTGGATCCGATCCCTGGGTGGGGAAGATCCCCTGGAGGAGGGCATGGCAGCCCACTCCAGTATTCTTGCCTGGAGAATCCCATGGACAGAGGAGCCTGGTGGGCTACAGTTCACAGTAAACAGTGGGATGTGACTGAAGCAGCTTAACATGCACACATGCAGAAGAGGCAGCCTAGGCCCCAGGCTTTGGGGCAGCACTGGCCGGTGCCCAGTAACGCCCACCCCCACTTGGCCTCATCCCCCCCTCCCCCTCAGGTGTCCCTCCCAGGTGGAGGCTGACGTCCAAGAGCAAACTCCTCTTGAATGTGAACTCCTTGGCCTGAGAACGGGTCTCTCGGCTGCTCTAAGAACAGTCCAGAAAGGCCCCTCCATCCCAGGGCTGTGTCCGTCCGTACAGGGTTTTTCCTGGCTGTCGGGACTAACGCACCACCCCAGGCCTGAGAACAGGGGGCAGTCTGGCGAGCCTCTCATCAAGCCGTTTTTCAGTGTGTCCAGCAGGGCATTGAGTAGACAGGACGACAGGACTTGAGGTGTACCCGCGTGACTTTGGGGCGCTCAGATCTAAGCAGGATGCCTGACTCCAGGACTGTTGGGGGCCATGCTTGGCTCCGCCACAGAGGACTTGTCTCTGAGGGAGGGGACGGGAGGAGCCGTGTCTGAGTCTGGGGGCTTCTCCTGGGAGCCCCTCACTGGGGGGTGTTCCCGGGGCTGGGCTTCCTGGATGCATTCTCTGGGAGGCCATGCTGCCTGGATGGAGGCAGGGGTGTTAACACCCTCCCCAGCCCCCGGGCCCAGGCTCCAGCCTCCCTTCCAGCCCTAGGGCCCCTGCGACGTCTGACTGCACGATGCCTGCCGTACCCCCGGGGCTCTGCTGACCCTGTGCTTTTACCTCCTCAGTTTTGGCAAGGAGCTCTGCCAGGCCAAGCCGGAACGTCCCACGAGTGAGTATGGCCTCTGACTGCTCCCTGGGCTGCACTTGAGCCAGTGAACCATTCTGTTGACCCCGGCCACAGGGTGGGTGGGCCACAGGGTGGAGTCAGCGTTTCCCGGTGGCTCTGTGCTTAAGGATGGCGCACCCGGGTTTTGCCAAAGCCCTGGTCTGTCCTGGGCGGGGCAGGGCCTGAGCTCAGGTCCCGAGGGGAGGAGGCTGGCCTGGGTGGGAGGG
>NW_011494785.1:3475788-3476928 GCF_000754665.1 Bison bison bison | reverse complement strand
TTTGCCCCACAGACATGCTGCTTCCATGGGCTGGCCAGAATCCTGGGGAAGCAGGAGGCCAGAGTCCCTACCCCCCAGGCTGCCTCACAGACAGCGCTGGGGCCTGACCGAGGCCCCATGGCTGCCCTGGGCTCACGCGTCTTCTCTCGTCTCCTGCAGTGTGAAACCTTTCTCCCAGCAAACCTACACTGTCCAGCCGTCACTGCCTCTGCCAGGTGGGTAGGCAGGGTCTGACTCCCTCCTGTGTCACGCCCTGTGGCTCCTGTCCCGGTCCCAGGCCCCGACAGCTGGGCACTCATGCCCCCTTCGACGCCGTCCTGGTGCGTGCTCAGACTGTGCACCCCAGTCCTCTCCAGAGCCAAGACCCCTGTATTCCCAGGGCTGCCCATCCTCCCCAGAGAGACTCAGGGCTGGCAGCGTGCAGGTTCAAGGGGCACGGTGGGTGCCCCGGGCAGCTGCCCCACCTGCATGTGCGTCCCGTGCAGCCTGGCGCTTGGGCTGGCCTCCCTCTGGGACACTGTAACCTTCTCCTTCAAGACAGGCTTCCCGCAGAGCCTGGCGTTCCAGCCTGGAGCCCCTGGTCAGCAGAGGGAAGGCTCCTGAGAGGGGGCAGACTGGGCGGCACCCTGGCTGCTCACGTGGTCAGCTCTGTCCCTGCCTCTTTCTCAGGAGGGTCCCTCCACCTGCCCCTCTGCAGGGCAAGACAGGATCCTCGCCCTTAGCCACCTTTCCTGGTTTGGGATTGGCTCCTGCCTACATTGTAGCCTGGCTTTCCTGTTCTGACAGGAGCCCTGCCGCCTTCCTAGGTTCTTAACGGCCGCTTGGGGCCACCCCCACCCCCCTAATCTGTGCTCTCCCCTTTCTGCCCATCAGCTTCTCTCAAGCCCTCCTCGTTCCTGCCTGGGTCACTGCCGTGGCCTCTTGACCAGCTTCCCCATCTACAGCCATATCGTTGCTCTTCCACCCCGTAACTCACCCTTCATCTTTTTAAAGCATCTTTCTCACCGCGCTGCTTCCAGCTTAGAATCCATTCGAGGTTCCCAGTGATTGTCACTCTCCGTGCACCTGGGCACCATCCCGGGCTGGAGTCTGTCCTCCGTGTGTTGGGCCACGTCCAGTGTGTCCCCACCGGGCAGGACC
>NW_011494785.1:3474682-3475688 GCF_000754665.1 Bison bison bison | reverse complement strand
GGAAGCTGCCCTTGGACAAATGAACGAGGGATTCAGCTCACGCGTCCAGTGTGTGAGCTGGTGTGTCCAGTGTGGGCCTCTGCCTGCTTCTCTGCCATCCCTTCTCTGTCTCCTCCCCGGGCTCCTGACCTACCTGCCTCGGCTGCCCCCTCGTCCCGTCTGTCACCAAGTCCTGCAGTCTTGCTCCCTCCCTGTCCCTCCTGTGTCCCCTCCTCTTCACTGCCCTCTTCTTTTCCCCCCTTGAGAAGAGCCCATGAGGCCCGCATCTCTGGCCAGCCCTGTCCCTGCCCAGTCCTTCCTCCACGAGGAGCAAGATGTGCAGAAATGCTCAGCCAGTCTCTCCTCGGCCCTGCTTAGAATCCTCTGTCACCCTTCTGAGCTCAGGCTGAAACCTGTACTCCTCACCCAGCAGCCAGGCCCCAACTCTCAAGCCTTGTTTCTGGCCCCCGAACAAAACTGCTGGACAGAGCCTCCCAGCCCACTGACCATCCGGCCGCCTCATGCCCTCTGCCTGGAGCCCATTCCCCTGTCTCTGCTGCTGCCTCCTGCTCTTGCCGCATCACTTCTTTTTATTGTTTTTATTATTAAGTTTATTTTTAATTGGTGTTAGTTTCTGCTGTACAACAATGTGAATCAACCCTAAGTATACATATATCCCCTGCTACTTGAGCCTCCCTCCCACCCCCGCTGCATAAGCTCTTTAAGCATCACCTGCGGAAAGCCTTTCTGACCACCTCCAAGGTGGACCAGGAGCCCCGCTGCAGTGCTCAGCCTGTTTTCATCACGTTCATTGCTTCACTTAATCACAAACCTGCATTCACGTCTGGGCCAGATGCTGGTCACAGGGGCTGGGCAGAGACTCGTGTCATTGTAGTCATTTGTCCACTTATCTCCCTGGCTGGACCTGAAGCCCGTTCAGAGCAAGAACCAAGCAGTGCCTGCCCTGGAAGCCCTGGGTCCAGCAGGCATTCCACTCGCCCCCTGCACCCAGGGCTTCCAGGGCAGG
>NW_011494785.1:3470450-3474582 GCF_000754665.1 Bison bison bison | reverse complement strand
CCTGTCCCTGGCCAGCATCGTCTCCCTTGAGAGCCATCCTGGGCCCAGAGGGGACTGAACTGTCAGGGCTGAGCTCCCTACCAGGGCTGCCCCTGGACCACTGGCCAGTGCTTTGCCCCCACCCCCATGCCTGCTGGGAGGCACACAGCAGGTTCCAATGGGTCTGGGGGTCTGGGGGAGGCTGGAGTGGGGAGGCTGTGTGGGCCAGCTCCCATGTGCTGTCCACCGTATGCAGGGTTCGAGTCTCCGGCAGGACCTGCCCCGTCGCCCTCTGCGCCCCCTGCGCCTCCATGGCAGGGCCGCAGCGTGGCCAGCTCCAAGCTCTGGATGTTGGAGTTCTCTGCCTTCTTGGAGCGGCAGCAGGACCCTGATACGGTAGGTCCTAGCCTTCGCCAGCTGGATTTTCTCCCGCCCCATCCTCATTCCTGGAGGGTGCTGCTCCCCAGCCTCCTCCAGCTCCAATTTTACCTGCTCGGGCTTTCTCTCCCTGCCCTCTGCCCCGCTCCACCTTGGGACTGAATTTAGGTTCCCTGCTCCTTCCCATCCTCTCCTGGTTCACCCGTCCTCGCCCTGGCTTCTTTCTCACTGGACCTTGCGTCTCTCCCTCCCCTAAGTCCTCCCCTGGTCTCTGTGCCCCATCCTAGTCCCCAGTCCCTTCACGTCTTCCTTCCTGCCGTCTAGTCACCTCTCCCTCTGAAGACACTGGTCCCAGCCCCACCCCAGGCTGCACTGCACTGCCCCCTGTGGCTCCAAGGAGCCGCCTGTCTGCCCCACATCCTCGGGGACACCAGCAGGAGCAGCAGCCCACCCCCACCTTGTCCCCTTCTGTGTCTCCATCCTGAGTGACCAGCGTCACCTGCAGAGTTCAGAGTAGCACCTGGCCGGGTGGACAGGAGGCCAGAGCCTGGGAAACTTCAGTGATCATTTCAGTTTAACACTTTTTTTTCTTAAACGCTAAGATTTCTCAAGGTCTTTATTTTTTTCTTAATTTATTTTAAATTGGACGATAATTGCTTTACCACGTTGTGTTGGTTTCTGCCATACAACAACGTGGATCAGCCCATATGTACACATACATCCCCTCCCCTCCTGAGCCTCCCTCCTATACCCCCGCACCCCCCGCACTCCCAGTTTGACATTTAGAAGCTTATTTTTCAGGTGAGGAACTTGTTAGTCAGACAAACCCTTCCTTGGAAGCCCAGAGTGTATTGTGAAAGAAGTGGATTTTCTTGGATTGCGGCAAGGGATTCCCAGCACCCTCACCATCACTCCAAGCGGGGGAAACACCCTTTTTCTGGTTCAGTGGTCTTCCATCACAGATGAGATTGAGGGGGTCCAAAGATAGAAATGACTCGCCTACGGATGTTCAGTGACCGAGTCACAACTCAGAATAGTGCAAACAGCGACCAACACATGCCAAGCACCTGTGGGGGGCAGCCTGCCCCACGAGTGGGATGCCTGTTCACTCTGCTTTGCACTCAGCCCTTCTTCCTGCTCCGTGTTACCAGGGGGGAACCTGAGGCCCTGCTGTGGCATCCCTGCTCTGGGCCCCTGGCCGTGCTCGGAGCCCCAGGGCTGGTCCATCCGCCCCTCGGCCCCTCAGACCAGCTCTCCTGTGCCCACAGTACAACAAGCACCTGTTCGTGCACATCGGCCAGTCGAGCCCCAGCTACAGCGACCCCTACCTCGAAGCCGTGGACATCCACCAGATCTACGACAAGTTCCCCGAGAAGAAGGGCGGCCTCAAGGAGCTCTTTGAACGTGGACCCTCCAATGCCTTTTTCCTCGTAAAGTTCTGGGTAAGTCTCGGGTGGCCTCTTCCTTCCTGCCCCAGCTCATCGATGACCATCACTTGGCCCTTGGCTCAACTGCCTCGAGGGAAAAGCCTGACCAGGGAGGCCTGGCTGGCAGGAGGCACTGATGGGAACCCTGCCCTGGTCAGGGGAGATAGCAGCGTGGGGGCCCTTCTCACCAGCATCTGCCTTCTTCCAGTTGGAGATAATAGCCTGTGTTCTTCTAGCCACCCTCAGATGAGAACCACCCTAGACCCCCATTTCACAGATGGGGAGACTGAGGCATGGAGTCAACAAGGGCCTGGCTGGGAGACCCCCAGCCCTGGTGAGCCTGGCTCCTGCAGTCCCGCTTGTGATGGGCGTGCTGGGGAAGATCAGGGCCGTCGGGAGAAGGTCACCCTGATCGTGTTACTTTAATTAGCATGTTTCTTCTTCACCAGGCTTCCCAGGTGGCACTAATGGTAAAGAACCCGCCTGCCAAGGCAGGAGACGTAAGAGATGTAGGTTCAGTCCCTGGGTCGGGAAGATCCCCTGGAGGAGGAAATGGCAGCCCACTCCAGTACTCTTGCCTGGAGAATGCCATGGACGGAGGAGCCTGGCCGGCTACAGTCCATGCAGTCGCAAAGAGTCAGACACTACTGAGCGACTGAGCATGCATCCTCGCCACCCTACCGAAGGGAGGTACAGTTGACAGCCTTGGTCCCTAGAGGGGAAACTGAGGCACAGAGAGGTGAAATGACCTGCCAGGGCCACCCAGTTCGTAGTGGCAGCCCAGAGTGCAGACCCAGCTCTGGGAGTGTGCTTGTAGCCATCACCCTACATTTCCTGCTTTGCCAGGTGCCTTGTGCCTCCTGCAGGGCTCTGGTGCTTCCCCTGTCCTGGTGGAGGAGGCTGTGGATTGCCTAAAAAGGGACCCCAGCCCCTAAGCGGGGTCAGGAAGAGAGCAGACTTAGATGTGCATTCAGAGTCATTTTCTAGAGCCCAGACTTCGCTTCCAGGAGATGGTCGGGGGCATCCTGCCTGGAGATCAGAGCTGGCAGGACTGGGGGTGGAGCCAGAGCATCCTTCCCCAGTCTGGTCTGTGGCCCTGGTCCTCTCCTTCCTTCTGACTCTGGGGGTCTGGGGGCGGGGTGATGAGAGAAGAGGGGGTTGGGGCGGAGGTGCCAGGAAGCGTGAATGGGCAAGTTCCATGCTGGCCTCAGTGCCCCATCCACGGGCTGCACACAGAGCCTGTACTGTATGGACCCGACGGGAGCTTGCGTTCTCAGCGCCCAGGTGCGGTCACCACACAGGACTGGGGGCGGGCTACCAGTGAGCCCTCCAGCGTGTAAGGAGAGCCAGGCGGGCAGCGGAGAGCCTGGCTGGAGAGTTGCGTTCCTGGGAGTCTTGGCTCCGCTGGACCCTGTTTCTCCACCTGCAGAATCAGCTCTTGGTTTTGGGGGGCATGTGAGAGGCTGTGTGTCTGAGGACCCTGGTGTGTGCGGTCAGCTGATGGTGAAGGGGACTGTGTGCCTGCCTCCTGTCCCCAGCCTGAGCCCTGATGGCCAGAGGCTTGGGCAGGGTGAGGGTGGGTGAAATCGGAGGTGGGGATGGGGCAGCAGTCTGGGGATGTGGGGTGGGGGGGTCATGTTGGTGGCCGGGACACCTCAGCCCTCATTTGGATCCTCTCCTCCTGTGTGGGGAAGGCAGAAGCTCCAGGGAAGGTCAGACCTGTGATGTGGGGAAGGCAGTTCTCCTGTTTGCTAACCATGGGACTTGGGGTCCTCCTGGGCAGCCCCAGACCCCAGTCATCCAAAACCCTCTCCTCCTGCACCCTGGCATGGAGCTGGTGCCAGATTGGCCACACATTTAGGCAGGGACACAGCTGGGCAAGGACATGGTGAGCCCCCTCCCCACCCCCAGCCTCCTTTTTCCTGCCTGGTGGTTTTCTCATCCGGCCCCAGGCCCTGGGCGTGCAGGCTGTGGGGTGGGTTAGAGGGTGATTGGAGTGGGAGGAGGGAGGACTCTGATGTCCCCAGCTCGGCCTCCCGGCCCCTCCTGCTGAGTTACTGCCCTCACTGGTGGGAGTAGGGAGTGAATGGTTGGCTTGCGTCCGCCGGGGCTCGTCGGTTCCAGCTGGCAGGGGCATTGGTGCAGGATGGGTTGAGGGGTCAGGCTGGGCCCGGTGCATGTGAGATGCAGGGGTTGAGAGGCCAGCGCCCCGCCCTCCTTCCCCAGGACCTGTGAGATCAGCAGAGTCCTCCTCTGTCCGTCGGTGGAGGGAGAGGGGCCTCTTGGACACTGATGGCTGTTAACTCCAGATTGAAAAGGCTGGGCTGAGCTGGCAGGGAGGACAGGGC
>NW_011494785.1:3466608-3470350 GCF_000754665.1 Bison bison bison | reverse complement strand
GGGGAGGCCAGCCCCCCTCCCCCTCCTCCGTCGCAGGGCCCTGTCTCCTGGGCACATACCAGCGTGTGACAATGAATCTGAGCCCCCGGCCCCCTTGCCCGGCTGTCTCGGCTCATCTGTCAGCCACCCGATCCCCCACACCTGTTCTGGGCACAGCCTGTGAGCTGCCCACCGTGCCGCAGCTATGAATAGGGTGGGGGAGGGGAGTGAGGGGCGCGAGGGGTGGGGGGTGGGGCGCCTCTTAGGGTAATGGGGGCAGCTCTGCTCTCAGGCTGGGAAGGTGGAGACGCCAAGCTTGTGTGGGCACGGTGCTCAGAGTGGGGGTACATGGTGGGCAGGAAATCCTGCGGTGGGGCTGTTGAGGGAATGGGATCATAGTTAGGATGTCACGGAGGATACTGTGTGGCTATCGCTGGCTGAGGTCCCCAGGGGTAGATTCCGGGGCGGACTCTGGACCTTCCCTTGTGGGACTTTTCTTTTTGCATGCTGGATTTTAGTTCCCCGACCAGGGATCGAACCCAGGACCTGTGCAGTGGAAGCACAGTCCTAAGCCCTGGACCGCCAGGGAAGTCCTGGTGGAATTGCATCTCTGCTTCATCTCCTCTCTCTCTCTCAGCTGCCAGCTCACCTGTTCTTGCTGCTCCCCCCACCCCCCAAGTCACACACACACACTCCTTGAGGGCAGAGACTATGTCACAGCCTCTCCCCTTCCACCCTGACTGTTCTGGGCTGGGCAGGATGCATGGGTGACTGAAAGGCCGGGCGAGTGGGAGGTGATGCCAGCAGACCCGGGAGTGTCTATGGGCTGGGGTGGGGCTGCGGTCCTGAGGATTGGCAGGTGCAGGAAGCTTAGGTGCCCTCCTCCTGACTACAGGACCGCTCCTCGCCCAGAGCCACTGTGAGGGGGCAGGCTCAGATAGTCACGTGCCGCACTCTGTTAAGGCACACACCCTGCGCCTGGCCAAGCCCTGGGACAGCTTGGTTCCTGCCTCCAGGGTCTTTACCGTCTGGAAGGGGCAAGGCCAGGCCCTGCCAACCTAGTGGTGTTCCCGTTTTAAAGGGATTCTGCACAAGGGTGCCAAGACGTCTCAGAGCAGTTAGAGGAGGGGCTGAGCGGAAGGGGACTGGTGTTGGGGAGACTGATCTGGAGGCAGAACTGAGATGCAAAAGTCTAGGGTGGCTGGGCTCACGGGGCCACAGAGATGGCAAGGGGCCGGCCCCCCAGAGCCATTGCTGAAAGGCACTGGCAGGGTCTCCTTGCACTGAAGGCCAATGTGAGGTCCCATCTGCTGGGCGGTTGGTACCTGGTGGGCAGCAGGGGCCAGGCTCTTTCCACTGTTTCTGTACACAGTCTGACTTTACCCCAGGCCTGCGTGTGAATGGAAGCTTTCTGAGGCCCTACATCCATGTTCTTTCTGAGCACCGCCCCTCAGGGGGTGCTGGCCCTGGGACCTGGGCCATGACCTCCAACAAGACCCCTCTGAGTCACCACCCCGCCCTCGCCCTTGTCTCCCTCCAGGCAGACCTCAACACCAACATGGAGGACGAGGGCAGCTCCTTCTACGGGGTGTCCAGCCAGTACGAGAGCCCCGAGAACATGATCATCACCTGCTCCACCAAGGTGTGCTCCTTTGGCAAGCAGGTGGTGGAGAAAGTGGAGGTAGGCACGCTGCCCACCCGGGCTCCGGCCTCTCACGCACACACACACACATCCCCCACCCCAGCTTGGGCTTCTCACCTCTCCCCAGATTTGTTTGAGTTAAGGCAGTCTCACCCTCACCTCGTCCTTATCACTGACAACCTACCTCACGCCCAACACAAGCCGGGGGAGCGGTGGGAGGCCAGGCCCCCTCATCCTGGTGGTTCTCACCAGCTATACATCGGGTCTTGGGGGGCCAACCCTGGCACTGAGTCCCCCACAGTGTTTAACCCAGACCTCTCCCACCTGTGGGTGGTGCCTGGGCAAGTCGCAGTCTCTGAAAAGCTCTTCGAGTTATTTCCAGTGAAGTTTTAGTTTGAGATAGTTGTGATCCACATGCAACTGTAATCCCTTTGCTAGCCCCCCTGATGGTAGCATCTTGCCTACGAGTGGACGGAGCATTAACACCCTGAAGCTGACTCTGATGTAGCCCACACGCTCAGCTGTGTGCCTGTGTGTGCACAGACGTGTAGATGCACACAGGTGGCCACAAAGTCCCTGTGACCCTGCCCCTGTGTGTGGCCAGAACTGAGCTGTCACTCTGTCCCCACCTCCCATCTTTAAGCTCCTCCCTTGGATACCCGGTGGGTGTCTGGGTTCCTGGGGGAGGCGGAGGTCTTGTTTCCAGGGACCCCGGGTCTCAGCCCCACCTTCCCTACTTAAGCCCTAGTGGGTCGTGGACCTTCCTCAGGGACCTGCCGGGCTGGAGGTGGGCAGCGGCCCTCTAAGCCGCGCTGTCCCTGGCCCTGCAGACCGAGTATGCACGCTACGAGAATGGCCACTACTCCTACCGCATCCACCGCTCCCCACTCTGTGAGTACATGATCAACTTCATCCACAAGCTGAAGCACCTGCCTGAGAAGTACATGATGAACAGTGTGCTGGAGAACTTCACCATCCTGCAGGTGTGTGCGTGCGGGTGTGTGTGCAGGTGGGGCAGATGTGTGTGTGCAGGTGTGGGGGGAAGGTGTGTGTGTACAGATGTGGGAAGGCAGGTGTGTGTTGGGGAACAGGTGTGAAGGCAGGTGTTTATGGGGACAGATGTGTGTGCAGGTGTGAATACAGGTGTGGGGGGATGTGTGTGGTGTGTGCAGGGATGGGGGCAGGAGTGGGGGGAAGGTGGGTGGTGTGTGCAGGTGTGGGGGGACAGGTGTGTGTGTGGGAGCAGGTGGAAAGGCAGGTGTGTGTGGGGGGACAGGTGTGAAGACAGGTGTGGGAAACAGATGTGTGTGTGTGTGTGTGCCGATGTGGGAAGGCAGGTGTGTGTGTGGGGACAGGTGTGTGATGTGTGTGTGTGTGCAGGTATGAAGGCAGATGTGGGGGGAAGGTGGGTGGTGTGTGCAGGTGTGGGGGGACAGGTGTGTGTGTGTGTGCCGATGTGGGAAGGCAGGTGTGTGTGTGAGGGGACAGGTGTGTGGTGTGTGCAGGTGTGGGGGCAGGAGTGGGCAGTGGTTGGAGCAGACGGCGCGCTGTCTCCTGAGGCCCTCCCCCTTCCCCCCCGCAGGTGGTCACCAACAGAGACACCCAGGAGACCCTGCTGTGCGTCGCGTACGTCTTCGAGGTGTCAGCGAGCGAGCATGGGGCTCAGCACCACATCTACCGGCTGGTGAAGGAGTAGAGACCAGGGACAGGGAGGGGGTGACGTCACGTGTGCAGGGACGAGGGGAGGGGCCCCACAGGGGCAGCCCCCCGAAGCACCGAGAGTTGAGGTGGTGACTCTTCTACCCAGGAGCAAACTCTGCCTGAACCCGCAATTGCCCAAGCCCAATAAACCCCAGCTCTGTGCGTCTTCAGAGGCCCCGTCTGGCTGCGCTAGCCCCGGGAGGGCTGAGGGAGAAGGGGCCGGACCCTGCCCCGGGCGCAGCTGTGAAGCCAGGGCTCCATGGACTCGGCCAGGATGGTCACCAGCTGCCAACGTTCAAGATGGCATGTCCCCGAGCTGCCCTGGAGGCCCTGCCCCCGGCTCTGGCCACAGTGGGAGGCCTGGGGACGGGCACGGGTCCCCAGCCTGCGTGTCCCATGCAGGCACCTCGGCCACGGGGA
>NW_011494785.1:3460123-3466384 GCF_000754665.1 Bison bison bison | reverse complement strand
CCCCCGGACCAGCCGATGGGGAGGCCAGCCCAGCTCGGGGGTGGGTTTCAGGTGTGGAGGTTAGACAGGGGCAATCAGAGCTCTTTAGCTCCAGTGGACGTGAAGTCTCTGGCCACACCAGCTGCCCGGGGGGTGGGTTCCAGGTCAGGGTAGCCCAAGACAGAGAGGGTAGGAGTGCTGGGGCCAGCTTCTGAGAGTGGGTGGGGGCCCTGGGGTCCCTCGGGGTCCTCTTCGGTGGTGAAGGCCAAGACGTCGGTCCGAGGTCCGCACTGTTCTGGTGGTCTCTGAGACCATGCACTTGGTATGCCTTGCCATCTCACAGCAAACGCCTCCCAGTCAAGAAGCCTGCTGGGTGGTGACCACCTTGGAGCAGCCGGGCTGACCACCGCCTCCCCGGACTGAAGGTTCTGTGCCCCCTGGGGATGGAGGAGTCGGGGAGTGGAGCCCACCCTGGGCCTGGAGGGGACCCCTCAGCTGAGGGAACTTCCCTGGTCTGTTCCTCCTGGCAACTAGCCTCAGTCCTAGGGCTTCCCACTGCCCGCCCTGTCTCAGCGTGTGTGTCCTTTCCTCCCTGTAGAGGGGGACGGCCTTAGTGAGGAGGACGGGTCTATATAGAGCCTGATGCAAGGTTCACTAAAGAGTTGCTACCATTCTCCTGGCCCTTGGGATGCGGGGAACCGGCTCTTTGCTGCCATCTAGTGGCTATTTGCTGTCATCTTCCCTAATAGGGAACCACACTTCCAGGAGCCTGGAGCCCAAGGGGAGCAAGAGTCACCTGCAGGAGTTTTGTATGCTGATCTCTCAGGGACATGTGTGGGGATATGAAGTGAATAAGATGGTGTTGAGGAGGTGTTGTGTGGTTAGGAGCCAGGGCTCTGGAGTCAGCGGCTAGGATTGGAATCCTGGTGCTCAGCTTTGGACTAGTGTGGCCTTGGGGAGGTTACCTAATTTCACTGTGCCTCAGTTTCCCCATCTGTACAATGGGTATAACAATAGTACCTACCTCGTATATGTAGAGTGCCTAGCATGGTGCCAATCACACGAGTGTGTGCCGTGAGTATGCATTATTATTAATAGCACTGACTCTTTGCAGTCTGAGGAGTCAGCTTGGGAAACTCTTAAGTGGGGGTGGGCTGGTCCTCAGAGCAACTGGAATTCAGAGGTGGGAGGGGGTGGGGCGTGGAAGGTTCAGAGAAGAGGCGGAAATTGAGAGGGGCTGCTTCTTGAAAGAGAGGCATTGCCTAGATAAGCAGCCTGAAGAGGCAGTCTGCTGGCAGCTCTGGACAGGGCAGGCGGACCAGCCCTCCAGGTTCCTTCTGGACAGCTGCTAGACCCTGGGCTAAGTCGTGTCTCCCTCCTGGGTTCCGGGGCCCGCCTCTCATCTATAGACAATGTGATGTGGAGGGAGGCGAGGGGTCCCTGAGTCCCTGAGAATCGTCTACTGTCTTTGTGTGGTTTGGGTCTGGGGAGGCTCTCCTGCCCACCCCTGGTCACTGTCACGGCCTCTGCCCTCCCACCTCTCCACCCTTGTTCCCGGAGCTGTCAGGATAAAGGGAGCCCGTGACCTCTGCGTCCCCACAGGACTGAAGCTTCGGACAAACACTTGCGTGTGAGCAGCCTTGGGCCCTGGGACGGATGCGCAAGCTGCGCCCATCGTTTTGTGTCCTGGGTCTAGGGAGTCCATGTAGATGTTGGGGCCAGGGGCTGGCTGCGAGTGTTCCCTTCTCTTTAGGACCTGGTCTCAGCAGCCTAATGGACAGTCACCTACTTAGAGCTGGCAAGTCCAGACCATTCCACCACCGAGAACATAGATCTAGGCACCTCTCCCTGAGGCACAGTGCAGACCATGACCCATGGGGCCAATAAATGCGAGATCCCACCCGGCCTGCTTCTCCTGCACCGCCATCTCACACACATCCCCTCCTAGCCACTCTCTGCCTTTAGTCTTGGCCCCTCATGTCCCCTGGCCAGCAGGCCCCCGGAGAACTGTCACTCATTCTTGCATGGAGTGACACTCCCAGCATGGAGCCACTTCTCCTGCAGAAGGGATGCTGGCTCCTGCCTGGCGGGGCAAAAGCATTCCACTCACAACCCATCAGGGCACCTGTCACCCATCCCTGGGCATCGGGGCTGAGACGTCTCTTCCATTCTCACCCGGGGGTGCTGTGCTCTCCCCATTTTAAAGATGAGGGAGGGGCGTCCAGAGAGGCCAGCTAACTTGCTTGGAGTGTTCTGGAATCTGAATGCATGTATTCACCAGCCTAACATGTGTTTATTTAACTTCCGGTTCATGCCAGGCACAGGGATGTACCAACGGCTGAGACAGATGGGGTCTCTGGGAAGCTTATGTCCTACTGAGGAGGGAAGACAACCCGAGTGGGTAAAGGATGGGCAGACTGACGGGGGACCACCAGGAGATGAGAGAGGACCTGGGGCCTGGGGAGGGTGGCGTGTGCCTGGGGACAGCAGGGAGGCCATGTCAGGAACCGAGAGAGGGAGCTGCAGGTCCAGATGTGGCCCAGCTCCTGGCCCCCAAGGTCAGGAAGGGCTTGGATTTTCCTCTGTATGATGGGAGGTCCTGGAAGGATCTTAAGAGAGGGAGTAATACTGTCGAGTCTGGTTTCTGGGAAACAACACCAGGCGGCTGTGGCCCACAGAGCAGTGTCATTGTTTCCGAGTCTGTCTTATCCTTGGACTCAGCATCAGGGGCAAGGGAGCCACTGCAGGACAGAGGTGTCCTGCTCTGTCACCTTCTACAATCCAAACCCCACGTCTGGGGCACGGCAGGCACCTGGTGAACATTCCCAGGTGTGTGATCCGTGCCTTTGGGGCTGTGAGTGAGGGTCCTGGAGTCTGTGCGACCCTTAGCGATAGGACCCTCCTGATGGCACTAGGAGCCAAGAGGTGGGGATGTGGAAACCGGACGGTGCCTGACCCGTGGTGTCTGGTGACTAAGCAGGGCCCCGACAGTCATCAGGGACTTTCCATTGAGTGGGGGTGCTCTTCCTAACGGGGGGAGCCCCATGCAGCAGGAGTTGAGGGGCATGTAGACTGGATCCAACGGGTGAGGAGCGTGGGGCTGGGGCACCTGCTCCCCTCCCACCCAGCCAGGGGCGGTGCGGCCCTTACTGGCAGGGATGGTGACCACAGGGAGCCCCAAACCCTGCAGGGACAGGGCCACCTGTGCACATGTGGGCCACATCTGCCCGGAGGAGGGGCAGAGCTGGAGCTGGGCTGTGGCCCATTTTACCTGGTTATCCCGGGGGTCACTGCGTTTGACCCCTTCTGACATTACTGTTGTGTCAGCCAAGAAAGGAAGCAAGAAGGTGAATCTGGAGCAGTTGTTCTGAGGATGGAAACCCGGAGCCAGGTTGCTGGGGGCTGAGTCGGTTTCTTACCAGTCGTGTGGCCTGGGGCAAGTGACTTAGCTCCGGGAACCTTTGTGACCTCGTCCGTGAAACGGGAATGGAGTGGGCTGGTTGTGGGCTGCTGTGGGGAGGAGGGTGAGCACACGTGTGAGGGGGCAGCCCCACACCCAGCTCAAGGGGCACACGGCGGGGTGCGACGCATGAAGAGGTTGGTCCTGACTCTGCCCCTGCCACCTCGGCCACACACACTTACACGTTCACACTCACAGCACACACACGGGCACACACATTGCATACACACCATGCACACAATGCAGCACACACAACTACACACATAGACACACACACCTACACACAGTCATATACTCATCACACACACATGCACGTACCACACTCCTACACACACACTCACACTGTAACACACTCATACACACACATGCAGTACACATTATACGCACACACTCACACATAGACACACGCACCATCACAAACATACTGCATGTACCACACACCTACACACACACACTCAACATCCATCATATAGACAGACACACTTACACTACACACACACACGTATGGACACGTAGGTGCCAGCACACGCACACACATTCTTAGAGAAACAAAAGCTCTGCTCTGACGTCCTTGCAAAGGCAGAGAGAAGGGACTTCCCTGGTGGTCCAGTGGTTCCGACTCTGGGTTAACAATGTAGGGGGCATGGATTCGAATGCTGGTTGATCCCACATGCTGCGGTATGGCCAAAAAAAAGGCAGAGAGGAGGCCTCGGGGCGCCTGGTTCAGCAAGGAGGCCACCGTTTTAGACTCTCCTCCTCACTCCGTGGGCGGGTGGTGCGGTGGTGAGGTGGGGGGGGGTGTTGGAAACAGGGAGCAGGTGTTCTTCACTGGGAAAATAACTCTGGAAAGGGAGCGCCGGGCTGCTCCGATTGAGAAGCTGTCCGGAAGTGGGTTTTGTTTCACTTCCCGCGACAGGACGGGTGAGTGGGCCTGTGCCTCCGAGGAGGGCGGGAGGCCGGTGGGAGGAAATGGTGTCCAGGTTCATGGGTGTCTGATATTCAACCTCAAGTGTTTGTATTTTGCTCTGTGAACCCCCTTTGTCTCCAAACCTCAGTAAAGTCTGCTCCACACACAAAGGCGTCTGTGCGGTGCTTTCTTTGTATGGAAATGAAGGAGTCCCTGTGGACGGAAGACAAGGCAGCAGGTCCAGCTGGCCGGCCGTCAGGGAGGATGAGCCTCGGCCGCCACCCGGGTCAGTCAACCTCCCCTCCTCCTTTGAGACCCTGGGCTCTGTGTGCACCGTGGTTCTAGACGCAGAGCGTTAGGTACTCAGTAAACAGCAAATGGACTTAACACCCCCTGCATTCAAAGAGTGGTCAAAGCCGGAGGTTCAGGCTGGGCATCCTTAGGGATGCCGTCCCTAAGTTGGCCTTCTGGGAACGTGACGTTAGCTTTGACCCGGGAGTGAGCAGGCCCACGGGGCTGGCTCTCCAAAATCAGAACTGCAGGTTATAGTGGCCTGAGGGGCCCAGCACGCTTCAGTCCGCCCTGAGCTGCACCGCTCCCTGGGACCCGGGACCCCTCCCAGGGGCCCTTCCTCCCTGGGGAGCCGGGTCACTGGTGGCGGGTGTGTCGGGGGGCATCTCAGAACACAGCTTGGCCGTTTCCTGTCCACCGCCTGCCTTTGTAGAGCCTGGCAGCTAAGAAAGGTTTTTATTTTTTATTATTAAACCTTTTTTGTATTGTAGTAAAAGTCACATAATATAAAACACACTGTTTTCAGCATATTTAACTGTACAGTTTGGTGACACTAAGTACGGTTTTTATGTTTTTAAATGGCTAAAAAGAAATCCAAAGGACACTAGCACATGGCCTGTAACAATGGTCTGCAGTTCAAGTCCCAGGGTCGGTAAATTGGGTGTCATTGGACTGGGCTCTGGTGGCTTGGCTCACAGTGGCCCTTTCCAGGAACTGCTCCCAACTCCTGAGTCAGAGCATGACCAAGGGCCTCCCTCAGAGCAGGGGCCAACGAGGGCCTGTCCACAGTGACAGCAAGAGCGGCCACATGATGACCTGCTGAAGTGAGGCCCGCTGGGAGGGCGCTGAGCTGGGAAGACGGGCAAGTGGCATGGGTGCAGCTGGGGTGGCATCCTGCCCCTGTCTCGGGGCCACATCATCACTGGTTGACCTGAGTGAGGGTAGCAGTCGTTTCAGGGGCGTGCGTCCCATCCCAACCTGACCTGTTTCCTCCGGATCTGTTTTAGACTTTGCTGTTTGCACTGGAGCTTTAGCTCAGACTCCCAGTCATCCTTGATCATCCACCCAGTCATCTGTTGGTCGTCTACCTCTGCTTAAAAGGGTCCCAGATGCCGGTGGGAGACTCTGAGCAGGTGGGCAGCTATGAGCGGGGGATTGGCTCGTCTGTGACCATCTGGTGGGGTTCTTGTGTTAGGGTGCAGTCTGCTTTAGGGCATTGCTTCCTGGCCTCATCTGGTTCCGTGGAAAGTTCAGTTCAGTTCGGTCGCTCAGTTGTGTCCGACTCTTTGCAACCCCATGAATCGCAGCACGCCAGGCCTCCCTGTCCATCACCAGCTCCTGGAGTTCACCCAGACTCACGTCCATCGAGTCAGTGATGCCATCCAGCCATCTCATCCTCTGTTGTCCCCTTCTCCTCCTGCCCCCAATCCCTCCCAGCATCAGAGTCTTTTCCAATGAGTCAACTTTTCGCATGAGATGGCCAAAGTACTGGAGTTTCAGCTTTAGCATCATTCCTTCCAAAGAAATCCCAGGGCTGATCTCCTTCAGAATGGACTGGTTGGATCTCCTTGCAGTCCAAGGGACTCTCAAAGAGTTCTCCAACACCACAGTTCAAAAGCTGTCT
>NW_011494785.1:3447042-3460015 GCF_000754665.1 Bison bison bison | reverse complement strand
ACCATCTGCAGTGATTTTCAAGCCCCCCAAAAATAAAGTCTGACACTGTTTCCACTGTTTCCCCATCTATTTCCCATGAAGTGATGGGACCAGATGCCATGATCTTCGTTTTCTGAACGTTGAGCTTTAAGCCAACTTTTTCACTCTCCACTTTCACTTTCATCAAGAGGCTTTTGAGTTCCTCTTCACTTTCTGCCATAAGGGTGGTGTCATCTGCATATCTGAGGTTATTGATATTTCTCCCGGCAATCTTGATTCCAGCTTGTGCTTCTTCCAGTCCAGCGTTTCTCATGTAAGGGCTCCCCCAATTTCCTGCCATGGAGAACCGTCAAGCCGCGAGCTTCTTATGAACCAAGTGGGAGAAAAGTGCCCCAGTGTTGCCCACAGACCCCCTGTTCTGCACAAGCCTCTCATGCTCGCTTGGATCTGGTGTCCCCCAGCCCATGGGGAAGAGCTCAGACTTCTGCCAGAGCTGGGAGGGGGAGCTGCAAGGAGTCAGGAGGGGCTCTGGGGCATTGATCTCTTCCTGAACTGACTTGGAGCGGCCCCCCACCCCCAGCCGCCACCTCCACCTCCGCTTGCAGAGACCCCCAGAGCTGTTGGCTCTTGACTCTTGGCAAGTTGGGTCAGTGGTAGAAACCATGCTCCTTTCTGGCTTCCTCTGGGTTAGGGTTCTGCTCTCTTGGTCTGCTAAGTCAGCCACCACCCATTCTGTTTTCCAGCTCCTGAACTTCTTCCCCATCTTCCTGATCTTGTTGAGATTTATATCTTAAAAAAAAAAAAAAAAGATTTATATCCTCAAGGATTTATATCTTAAAAAAAAAAATCCCTATGCAGTCATCTTAGAAGGATTTCAAGAGAAAACAAAGATGGATTTGTGGAATCTGCCACCTTTGTGCTGAGTCACTTATTTGAAATGTCAATCTGGCTGTCAGGTGAGGATAGATAAGTGGAGGGCAGGGGTGGGGGGCAGCAGGGAGACCCCATTACGAGGTGGCTGCAGAGTTGAGGGGAGTGACAGTGCTCTGGATGCAGGTTAGTGGAGGAGAGGAAAGAAAGCCAATGACCTTGAGATGTGTTTGAAGACCGTCACTTTGATTTCCTGAGTCTTGGGTCCAGGGCGGGCAGGAAAGTGAGGAAGCAAGGTTAACTCCAAGATTCCTGGCTCAAGTCACATACTTACAGTGATGGGAGAGACTCAGGGAGGAGCAAATATGCGGGTGGAGATCGGAGCTGAGCTGAGATCCCTGTTAGACCTCCCAGTGGAGGCGTCCATAGCAGCTGCCCTTGCGATTCTGGAATGAAGGGGAGTGGTCAGGGCTCGGTCTAGGTTTCACTGGCGCCTGGGTTGGTATTTAAGCCCTTGAGACTGGATGAGATTACTTAAGAGGAGAAGATGGCTGGAGAAGAGGAGGTGTCGCCAGGACTGCCCTGAGTCTTTCCAACATTGAAGGGCAGAGGAGAGGGGGGGAGGAAAGCAGGAAATAGTGGTTTTCTTCTCAGTTGTAAAGAGAAAAGCATTTCTAGGGGAGCTGTGCACTAGCATGTAGATTAAAGTGAGGAGAGAGAAATGATCATTTGGGGCAGAGATGCCCTGGTTTCCCTTCTTCCTGAATAATAGGACCCCCCATTTTTAGCTGGGCACATGGCCCTCAGAATAAAAACCATATTTCCTAGTCTCCTGTGCCACTAAATGAGGCTAAGTTTGACCAATGGAGGCAAATAGAGCTGCAGTTTCCGGAAGCGTCCTAATAGGAAGAGGGAGACTTCCCTGATTATCCAGTGGCCAACAATCCACACTCCGAATGCAGGGGCCTGAGTTAGATTCCTGGTCAGGGAACTAGATCCCACATGCTGCAACTAAGAAATGGGGAAGTCAAGTAAATTAATGAAAGAAAGCATGCTCTTCTTCACCTCTCCTTCTTTTCAGTTGACTGGATTGTGATGTAATGGCTGGATTTCCTGCAGCCATTTTGTACTAGGAAATAACCTTAGGAATAGAAGTTACCAGTGGCAAACGAATAAGGTAAAAGGGTCTTGGATCTTTGGTTCCATGAAGCACCATTACAGCTCTGGACTGATTTTATATGAGAGAGAAATAAACTATCTTCTTTAAGTCACTTTTCTTTTGTGTTTTTTTTTGTAATTTGCAGCCAAACATATTTCTAACTCGTGCATCACGGCATAATGTTTGAAGCATGAATGGCTATAACAACAACAGGAATAATCCCACTCCTGACTCTAGCACGTTCAGTTTACAGAGCACTTCTTTCTTAAGGTTTGTTTATTTATTTTCGGCTGTGATGGGTCTTTGTTACTGCTTGAGGGCTCTTTCTAGCAGTGGCGAGCAGGGGCTACTCTCTGCTATCACACGTGGGCTTCCCTTGCTGTGGAACACAGGCAGGAGGCACGTGGGCTCAGTTGTCGCGGCGAGTTGCTCCTCGGCATGGGAAATCTTTCGGGACCGAACCTGAGTCTCCTGCATTGGCAGGCGGATTCTTAACCACCAGACCACCGGGGAAGCGCCTACATAGCACTTTTAAACACACTGTCTTGCTTGGTTTTGCAGCTGCTCTGTGATGCTGTCGACGCTTTCTTCATAGATGAAGGAACCGAGGCTCAGAAGAATCGCTCACGCACGTCACCCGGTCACTACGTCGCAGATCTTGTGCTTCCACCTGGATCCTCTGGCTCCTCGCCTGGTGACTGTAGTGGGGAGCAGGTTAGGAACATGTAGGAGGTTTTGTTCCAGATGCTGGTGCTGGGCGGAGAGCTGGGAGCTGGCCCCGGAGACCCTGAGAGTCACTGGCAGTCATTGACAATGGAAGCTTTCTCATCTCTTTGGAAAATGCTATTTGCACAGGGGTGGAGACTGTGGAGGATAATTAGAGAAGTAAAGATCAGACAACCACAAACACCGGAGGGAAATGTGCATGCCAGCTGGCGGGCGAGCAGTCCCATTTTGGAAGTAATTGGGTAGCAATGAGATGTTCAGAGCAAGAGCCTGCCGAGCATCCTGTGATGGGGGCGGGGACGGGGAGGTGTTTTCTTGATATCAAAGGGGATCTGCTTCTCTCTGCAGACTCCCTCCCAAAGGCGAGCCCAGCACTTCTGAAGCTTGGCACGATTCTCTGCTTCTGCTTTTCCTCTCCAGTCACTACTTGACCGACTTCTTTCCAGTTTCTTTCTCTGAATCCCCCACTGATCCTGATGTAGACACTTTGTGGAGGCTGTATATGCCTATATCACTTGGAGACTGTGGGGGAGAAACAGACTTTAAACTGATTATGAGTTTGCACCTTCCTAACAGCAAGGGTCGGCAGAGGATGAGATGGTTGGATGGCATCACTGATTCAACGGACATGAGTTTGAGCAAACTCTGGGAGATAGTGAAGGCCAGGGAAGCCTGGCATGCTGCAGTCCATACATGTCATGGAGAGTCAGACAGAGCTTGGCCCCTCAACAAAAACAAACAGCAAGTGAAGGTGAGATGACTTTTCAGTGACTGCTAGAGGTTACGAAGTTGGGAAGTGCAAGCTGGAATTCAAAGCAGCCTTGGGACTCGAGAAACCACGCACCACCCACTCCCCCAACTCCTAGCTTTAGCTCTAGAAAACCAGGAGCCCCCAGGGAATGCCGTTCTGTCTAACCCACCCAGGCCCCCTTTAATCTTGACAGACTGCCCTGGCCCTGCTCCTGGAGGCACATTAAAGCAAGCCTTACATGCCTGCTCCGGGGAACGGCCCGGCTCCTCCCCACTTACTGCAGGCCCACTTGCTCTTCCCCTTCATCTCCCTGGGTCTTGGATTCCTGGCCGTGGTCCCTGGCTTTGATATTTGCTTCTGCTCCCTTGGGTTTGGCAACTCATCACATTCCCCTTGCAGCTTTTGGGGCCTCAGTTCTCTCGATTTCCGTCTGCTCTATTTCTACCTCTGGTCTGTGTCCTCCCTCGGCCTTGAGTGAGGACCACCCTCCTCTGGCCTGGGCTCTGAGATGGAAATGGTCTTCAACTCTTATTTCAGCCAGGGGCCTAAGAAGACCCAGATCTACTCTTGATCATAGTTCTTCTCCCTCGAGAGAGAGAGATGCACAAGTGAGGCTCAGCAAGGCACTGACCACTGTCTTTATCAGCTGAGACTTGGACCCCAATGTCAAATTCTAGAAGGGTTGGCCTGGAAGCCTACAGCCCAAATAGGCCAAGTTTATCCCATTAAACAATTGCTGAGCACCTGGGATGTGTCTGGCACGGTTCCCGTGTCTGCTCCTGGGACGCAGCAGTGAATAGAATCAAAGTCCAGGTCCTGGGAGAGCGTATATGCTAGCAGGGGATCACACAACAAATAAGCAAAACTGGGCTGCCTTCCTGTTCTGTTTATCCTTCCCATGGCCGTACCCAGAGAATCTTGGATCTGGTCTCTATGATGGAGGAAGTGAGTCAGGGGCAACAGACAGCATTTGCTTCAATGCCTCCTTAGAGGAGACAGTGACCCCCTGGCCCCCCTGTAGTGTGATAGCAAGACGGCTTGTTCCAGCCACAGAGACACAGACGTGGCTGATCTGGTTGAGGGGGCAGCTCTGGCCCTTGGTAAATGGGACCCCCGAGAAGAGCCACATCCGTGTGTGCTCATGTGGGCAGAGCACACACTTAGGGCTCAGAACCCATATACTCTCACCCGCCCTCCTGGGATCAAAATCTGCAGGTGATTCCTACGCACAGTGCAATCTGAGAAGCAACAGGCTAGGCTTTCTAACCAGGTGCCCACCACCCGTGACTCTTCAGTGATCACTCCTCCTTCTGGGAGGTGGAGCAGCCGATGGACTTCCTCCCCTGGGAAAGGTGTGCATTTGATCAACGTGCTCATCACTGGTTTTCTGTTTGTTTGTTTTGCTTTTGAAGAATTAGTGACCATCTTTAATATGCAGCAGAGAAGGGTCTGGATTTTTAATCAAATCAGTTAAGGCATTGCCGTTAGTTATTTATTTTTAGTTTTTTGGCTGCACCACATGGCATGTGGGGTCTTGGTTCCCCACCAGATTGAACCCAGGCCCCCTGTTATGGCCGCACCACCTGGCATGTGGGGTCTTAGTTCCCCACCAGACTGAAGCCAGGCCCCCTGCACTGGAAACACAGCGTTTTAATCGCTGCACTACCAGGGAACTCCCCCTCATCATTGTTTGGTTTAGTTACTATAAATAAAATAATATCAATAAAACTAGAACTTAAAAAGTTAATAAATTCAAAAAAGGATGCTTCCTTTTCATTTGACTTGTAATATTTTTAGTGGTCAAAAATTTCAACAATATCATTCTACACCATTGTATTACTTTATAAACTACTAAGTCACTATTAATTGAGTTTTTAATGCCCGAGGGGAAACTTTCATGCATGGGAAAGAATACGTAAGTTATTTGTGTATTTTAATTTTTTTTCGGTTGATTAAAGTTGTAAATTTTAAAGCCTGATTTTATTAAGTTCAACTTGCAAATCCTGCTATTTTGTTCAGAAAGCTAGTATTTTATGTTAAATCTCTTTTTCTTTTTGATTAATGTTTACTTTCCTTACAAATTCTCTAAACATTTACTATCACTTACAAACTTGGTTAAATTAGCTTAGCAAAACTATAATTAGGCACTTCAAATATCTAACAAGGCACACTTACAAATCTAACAAAATCTTAGACAATTAGAATGTAATAGTAGGAACACACACTATTCATGAAACATAGTAAGATTCAACTTACAAACCTAAGCATACTTATTTAAACATTTAACGTTCACAGTTAAGGCACCTTAGTATTAAATTAACATCATAAGTCTAATATATCACATACTTTTATACTTTTCCAACAACTTAAAAAAGCAGATAAAAATTGTTCATTTAAAAATGGTTAATTTCATGTTATATGACTTTTTAAAGAGGATGTAAAATTTAAGTTATTTATTAATCTAAGTTAAAATTTAGGTTACTTAAAATTTAAGTTATTATATTTTTAGGGAATTCCCCGGTGGTCCAGTAGTTAAGATTCTGAGCTTTCACTGCTGAGGGCACAGGTTCTGTCCCTGGTTGGGGAAATAAGATCCTGCAAGCCACTTGGCTTGACCAACAACAACAACAAAGATTGTGTTTTTAAAATTATCCCCAAACCAAGAGAAAATATAGATTACCCTAATGATTATAACATTTAAAGTGAAGAAGTGAAGTGGCTCAGTCATGTCTGACTCTTTGAGATCACATGGACTGCAGCCCACCATGCTTCTCCACCCATGGGATTTTGCAGGCAAGAGTACTGGAGTGGGTTGCCATTTCCTTCTCCGGTTATAACATTTACTGCCACACATATCCTTAAACCTATCACAAAATTTCCAATATCGATACATGTTTGTGTCATTCATCATATTTACATTTATTTTCAAGCCTCTGTCCAAACGAAGCAAGCAGAATCGGCCTCATGGGTGGGCTGAGATGACTACGGTGAAGATTTAGGACTTGAGTATCCTTACACTTTGGGGTTATGAGCTTTGTATTTGAAGTTACCATACTGTTACAGATTCAGAGATTGCAGGAGGTTAGGGGTAGAGTCTAGATGCCACTCAGTCTGGCAATTATCTGTGGGAGTGACTTCTTGGGGTCAAATTTTACCTACCACAATAACAAAATCGCTAAAACCCTCACCAAAAAAAAAAAAAAGACACCTCGGGGCCTCTTTCATCCCTAGGTATCTTACTGCCTGGATAAAAGCACCAGAAATTCACAGCTTAATTATTATCCCGCACTTGGCTGTGGCATGCACATTGCTGGAATAGCTGACATTTTTGAGAGCTCCCATGCACCTTTTTAAAGTCTAACCAGTATTCAGTGTTATTAGGGACTCTGGCTTTTTACAAGGTTTGATTCCTTTCTGATAACTCAGATTGCCAGCTTTGGTTTGTTTTGCTGTGTCCCTTCTCCTTTCAACACCACCTTTTGAGTCCTCTGGATCACCAAGCTCTGGCCTCAGCTAGCAGACTTAGGTCTGCCGCCACCTCTCTGCACTGAAATGTGGACTCAGCCATTCTCCAGGGAGCCCTGCTTTTTTAAATGGTGAATGTTATTAGTGACAAATACCTGGGCCCTCGTGGTGCAAATCACATCGTCTCCATGGGCACGGAGGGCAGGAAGGAATGTCCACTCCTGTCCACTCCAGTGAGAGCTGGAACACGAGCTCACATGGATGTGTCCTGTTATCGTGGATGTGTCCTGTTAACTCCAATCCTGCTCTGTCCTTTAGAAAATATACTTTACTGGGGACATCCCTGGTGGTACAGTGGCTAAGACTCTGTGCTCCCAATGCAGGGGACCAAGGTTCAATCCCTGGTCAGGGAACTAGATCCCACATGCAGTGACTAAGACCCAGCTCAGCCAAATAAATAAAAATAAATTAAAAAAAAAAAAAGAAAATATATTATAAGAGCTTCTCATTTGATTGCCCCCTCTAAATGACTAGCTTTTAGCTACCAGCTGCTGCTTCTTTTTATTGTCATGCTGTACATATTTTGAGCTTCCCTTGTGGCTCAGGCAGTAAAGAATCTGCCTGCAATGCAGGAGACCCAGGTTCGATCCCTAGGTCAGGAAGATCCCTGGAGAATGGAATAGCTACCTACTTCAGTACTCTTGCTTGGAGAATTCCATGGACATACTAAAGTGGGTTGCCATGCCCTCCTCCAGGGGATCTCTCCAACCCGAGGTTCAAACCCATGTCTCCCTCATTGCAGGTGGATTCTTTACCATCTGAGCCACCAGGGAAGCCCAAGCAGCAGCAGTTACCTATTCCAGCACTCTTGCCTCGAGAATTCCATGAACAGAGGAGCCCGGTTGCAAAGAGTCAGACATGACTGAGACTAACACTTTCTTTCAATGCATATTTTAATTATAATGAATTTTTTTAATGTCACACGTGGATGTATATCAACTTGGATGGTGGCTGTCCTGGCTGGGGCTTCAAGTGTGCCCTCATCCCTTTTATGATCCTCGGGTCTTATCAGCCATCGTCCTCTGATCATTTTATGGACAGTCACACAATTTCATCTCTCAACCTTATGGAGCTCACTAGGCTGAGTTCTAATTTCAAAGCATCGGCTTAGACGCTCTCCTTCTCCTCTGCCTCTTCTGCTGGGAACAGGCTGTCATTTTCTTTCTCCCTGTCCTCTCCCGGACTCCTCTCAGGCTGTCTTGGTGTCTGTGCTCAACCATCTGCTCTTTAAAGAGGCCATCCTTTGGGAGGAAATAAAATCAATATATACTTAACAAAGTTAACCAATTTGACACAGCATATTATCATAGGTAAGCAGATTGCTTTTTCATAGTCTGTGTGACACATGAAAGGCAGAGAACTCAGTCTCTATCAACATCTAAGACCCTCTCCCCAAGCCCACCCATCTCTTGCCAGGCCCTTGCCCTGACCCAGCTCCCGCCTCTTCCCAGCACGCTGCCCTGCAGTGACCAGCAAATCCCCATATCCCCTTCCTTTCTGTGGAGGACAGACGCCAAGGCGCACCCCCAACCCCAGGTCTCTGACTCCTGGTATTCACACCTCTCTGAAATGCTGTCCTCTCGAGCATGTGCACCCGCAACATGTTTCTAACGAAGAGACCATGGCAAAGGCGATGGGATGTCGAACTGTGATTATGTTATACAGACTCCATGTTACTACCAGATGTAGTCAGAGACTGCTGGTGCCATGAAGCAGGTGGCTGTGCTGGGCCAGGCCACCTGGCCAGGTGCTGGGGCAGCCTCCAGCGGGAGCCAGCCATCAGCCAGGGCCCGTGAGCGAGTGAATTCTGACCACGGCCCGAGTGAACACAACCTGGCCAGCACCCAGGTCGCCTCCTGTAACATCCTGAGCAGGGAGCCCTGCTGAGCCCTGCTGGGTCTGGCATCACAGGAGACTTCTGCTCCGAACCCCGAAGTCAGCCTCCCTCCTGTCTTTCCTGCTGTCTGCTCGGTTACTCCCACTGGACCGTCCCCCCTCATCAGCGCCCCAGCTCTCACCCTCACACTACCAGCCCTCTGGTCCTCTCGCTTCCTGTCTGCTGTCCTTATCAGGCTGCAGATGCATGTTTCTAACAGTCCTGGGGACAGCCTGACCTCGACCCTCCGTCATTTTGCCATCTGGTGGCGTCACAACTGTAGCATCCCCACGAAGAACAGAAATCCACCTCTCCTTGCCCCTGTCCCTCCTCTCCCCGTCCTGCTCCCAGTACAAAGGCTGTCATCTTTTCTGCATTAGCCAAATCTCTACACTTTACTTCTGTAATCCCTTTCCTCCTTCTATGAAAACTTCTACAGTTTGTGGTTCCTTATCTTTCCCATGTACTCAACTTTTTTCTCTCAACAGGATCCTCCCAGGAGCTTTTGTTTTTCTTTCATTTTTTAGTTATTTGGTTGCGTCAGGTCTTAGATTTTTGTTGCAGCACACAGGCTTAGTTGCATGTGGGGCCTTAGTTCCCCAGCAAAGGGATGGAAGCCACGTCTCCTCTGTTGGAAAATGAAAGTCGCTCAGTCGTGTGGACCCCATGGACTATATAGTCCATGGGATTCTCCAGGCCACAGTACTGGAGTGGGTAGCCTTTCCCTTCTCCAGGGGATCTTCCCAGCCCAGGGATCGAACCCAGGTCTCTTGCATTCAGGTGGATTCTTTACCAGCTGAGCCACAAGAGAAGCCCAAGAATACTGGAGTGGGTAGCCTATCCCTTCTTCCAGCGGATCTCCCTTACCCAGGAATCAAACCGGGGTCTCCTGCATTGCAGGCGGATTCTTTACCAACGTCTGTTGGAAGGCAAATTTTATTTTGTTTTTTTGGTTGTGCTGGGTCTTCACTGCTGAGCGTGGGCTTTCTCTAGTTGCAGCAAGTTGGGGCTACTCTTCACTGCAGTGCGTGGGCTTCTCATTGTGCTGGCTTCTCTTGTGGTGGGCACAGGCTCCAGGTGGGCGGGCTCAGTAGTTGTCGCACACAAACTTTGTTGCCCCGAGGCATGTGGAATCTTCTTGGACCAGGAATCAAACCCGTGTCCCCTGCATTGGCAGGTGGATTCTTATCCCTTGCACCACCACGGAAGTCTGGAAGGGGGGTTCTTAACCACTGACCCACCAGGGAAATCTCTTCCCACAAGCTTTTAAATATATGCTGCTGCTACTGCTAAGTCGCTTCAGTCGTGTCCGACTCTGTGTGACCCCTGAGACAGCAGCCCCCCAGGGTCCCCCGTCCCTGGGATTCTCCAGGCAAGAACACTGGAGTGGGTTGCCATTTCCTTCTCCAATGCATGAAAGTGAAAAGTGAAAGTGAAGTCACTCAGTCGTGTCCGACTCCTAGGGACCCCATGGACTGCAGCCTACCAGGCTCTTCCGTCCATGGGGTTTTCCAGGCAAGAGTACTGGAGTGGGGTGCCATCGCCTTCTCCATTTAAATATATATGTATACATATTTTCTGTCCCATTTTCCCTTTCTTCTCCTTCTGGGACTCTAATTACCCATATATTAGACATTTTGATACTATTCCACAGGTCCCTGACACTTTGTCATCTTTTTCCTTTCTGATCTGTTTTCTTTCTTTCCCATTCATTACTTTCTATTGATATGTCTTCAAGTTCATGTTCTCTTCCCCTGGATCTTCATTTGACCATTAAGCCCACACCCTGAATTATTTTTATTCCAGATATTTAGTTCTAAATTTCCATTTGGTTCTCTTTTATATTTTCTATTTTTTTTCTGCTGTGGTTTCCTATCTGTTCTTTTATTATAAATGTACTTTCTCTTTATATCCTTGAATACAGTTATACGAGTTGCTTTAAATGTCCTTGTCTGATAATTCCAGCATCTCAGTCATTTTGAGATTGGCCTCCGTTTTGTTTTCCTCTTGAGAATGGGTCATGTTTTCCTGGTTCTTTGTACACTGAGAATTTTAGGTTATACCCTGAATATTTTGAAGGTTGTATTGAAGAGACCCTGAATTCTACTTTATCCTTTAGGAAATTGCTGATATTTTCCTTGAGTAGGTAATTAACTAGGTTAACGTCAAACTACACACACTGTCTTCCTTGCAGCTGGCAACTGCTCAAGGCTCAGTTTGGTTCTTTTATCTTTGCAGGGATAGCTGCTGTTTCCCCTGCTCAGATGTGGTTCAGGCGTCTCAACTGGAGACTTGGGCAGAGTTTGCTGTACAGGGAATTCAGGGTTCCTCTTCTCTGGCTCTCTCCTTTCCAAGATTCACGCCCCCCACCTCTTCAGCAAGCTTAATTGCTCTGGGCTCCAGTCTCTGGTTCCTCCTGCCAGAAAGACAGTGGGTTTTCTATTGCATTTCACCCATCTCATGCTGCACTGTGGCTGTGGCCAATGTGGGGAACTTTTTCTAAAAAACGGGAAATCTTCCAATGCCAGTTGCTTTGCACACATTTTGAATCCTCTCCAAAGTCTCTGTGCTTGGGTTCAGTTTTTAAGAGCCCGTAGGTGGTTGGATTTTGGGAGCCTTTTTTTTTGTTTTGGTTTTGTTGTTTTTTGTTTGCTTGTTTTTTCTGGTTTTGTATTTTTGTATGTTGTCCAGCATGTATAGATATTATCTGTGGGTCTATCAGTCATGTCTGACTCTTTTGTGACCCCATGGACTGTAGCCCACCAGGCTCCTCTGTCCATGGAATTCTCCAGGCAAGAATAGTGGAGTGGGTTGCCATTCCCTTCTCCAGGGGATGTTCCCAACTCAGGGATTCCCAACCTGGGTCTCCTGCATTGCAAGCAGATTCCTTACTGTCTGAGCAACCAGGGAAGTCTCTTATCTGTGGGAGAGTTGGTCAATTAAGACCTGATTCCTTTAAAAATTTTTTTTGTGTGTCTTTTATTGAACTTGTTATAATATTGCTCCTGTTATTATGTTTTGGTTTTTTGGTGAAGAGGCATGGGGGATCTTAGTTCCCTGACCAGGGACTGAACCCACACCCCCTGCATTGGAAGGTAAAGTCTTAATCACTGGACTGCTTAGGGTGTCCCAGGGCTGTGGTTTATTTTTTCCCTAAACTTAAAGCTTTTTATTTTGTATTGGGGTATAACCAATTAACAATGTGATAGTTTCAGGCGAACAGCAAAGGGACTCAGCCATACCTGACTCTTTTTCATTTAATATTTATTTATTTGGCTGTGCCGGTTTCAGTTGTGGCATACAGCATCTTTGATTTTCATTGCAGCACGCAGGCTCAGGTAGACAAGCGCCAGCAGCTGTAGCTCCCCTGAAGGCCTTCTGGGTTGACCTGCTTTACTTGCTGTCTGTGCCTTCTGTCTGATCTCATGATGTTGCCTGTGCATTTCTGTCTTAACAGAGCACATGCCGACTGTCAGGAATTCCAGCAGAGAACCTGCACTTCTTCACACGGGGGCTGGCAGAGACTTTGCAAAACCTCAGCAGCTCCAGACCACCCCTGTTCTAGAAGTGCCTGCTTTCCGAAGGGCCACATGTGCCTGTGTGCACACCCACCCCGAATTACGCGTATGCATTATGCCCAGTGATTTTTGATCACTCTCTTTCACTTTTTCCACACTTGAGAAACTCAGATCCAAGCCACTCTTGCCCCTACCACACCTGTGAAGATAGCCCAATGTCTGAAGGATCTAATGGTCCACGAATTTGCAGACTATGGCCTGATGTCTATTTTTGTAAATAAAGCTTTACTGGGACACAGTCATGCTCACTCACCCGGTGTGGTCTGTGGCTGAGTTACGTACTACAGTGGCAGAGGTGAGTAACTGTGATGGAGACTGTAAAGTGTTCGAAGCCTAAAATACTTAGCATCTGGCCCTTTACAGAAGAAGTTTGCAGAACTCTGACTGTCTTATGTTTTCCAGCCGTTTCAGTGACAATTACAAAGTAAAGTTGCCAGATTTAGCAGTTAAAAATACAGGACACTTATGTAAACAGCAAATTTCAGATAAGCAATTAATGCTTTCTAAAT
>NW_011494785.1:3446789-3446942 GCF_000754665.1 Bison bison bison | reverse complement strand
TTCTCAAGAGGCAGGTCAGGTGGTCTGGTATTCCCATCTCTTTCAGAATTTTCCACAGTTTGTTGTGATCCACACAGTTAAAGATTTTGGCATAGTCAATAAAGCAGAAATAGATGTTTTTCTGGAACTCTCTTGCTTTTTCAATGATCTAGC
>NW_011494785.1:3444110-3446689 GCF_000754665.1 Bison bison bison | reverse complement strand
CGGACACGACTAAGCGACTTCACTTTCACTTTTCATTTTCATGCATTGGAGAAGGAAATGGCAACCCACTCCAGTGTTCTTGCCTGGAGAATCCCAGGAACGGGGGAGCCTGGTGGGCTGCCGTCTCTGGGGTCGCACAGAGTCGGACACGATGAAGCAACTTAGCAGCAGCAGACAGCATTTTAAAAAGCAGAGACATTACTTTGTCAACAAAGGTCCGTCTAGTCAAGGCTATGGTTTTTCCAGTGGTCATGTATGGATGTGAGAGTTGGACTATAAAGAAAGCTGAGTGCCGAAGAATTGATGCTTTTGAACTGTGGTGTTGGAGAAGACTCTTGAGAGTCCCTTGGACTGCAAGGAGATCCAACCAGTCCACCCTAAAGGGTGTTCATTGGAAGGACTGATGTTGAAGTTGAAACTCCAATACTTTGGCTACCTGATGCGAAGAGCTGACTCATTGGAAAAGACCCTGATGCTGGGAAAGATTGAGGGCAGGAGGAGAAGGGGACGACAGAGGATGAGATGTCTGGATGGCATCACCGGCTCAATGGACATGGGTTTGGGTGAACTCTGGGAGTTGGTGATGGACAGGGAAGCCTGGCGTGCTGTGGTTCATGGGATTGCAAAGAGTTGGAGACGACTGAGCGACTAAACTGAACTGAACTGAAAATAAGCATGTCCCAAATATCACCTGGCAACCTTACAAAGGCTTCTAACAAGACTGTCCATGGTCTATAGTCCCCTGGCCCTGCTTCACCTGCCTCACTTTTTAGCTTTGGAAGAGAAAGAAGTTGAAGGAGAGAGAGTTCCTGGGGATGATCTGCCTTCTTTAGAAGGGAGAGTGTGTAAAGGAAGCAGGAGAAAGTCTTCGGTCACTTTGGCCTTCCTTGTAATGAGAATGGTGGGACATCTGGGTTTGGGTCCTCCGGGGGCAGTTGGCAAGCTGCAGTGACCACCCTTCAAATTCCACAAGCAAATGTTGTTGAAGGGGATGGGGAGGGGAGGAGCTGTTTCATTTTTCCTGCTGGAAAGTGTTTATTTAAATGAGCAGCTCCACTGTGCCTTGAATAGATGGTTTATAGATTTCCTCATTGTCTGGTTTAATGCCCCCAATTTAATCCCTGATTGGTACAGAAACAACTACTCTTTTCTGTTAGATGTGGAAACAGACCTCCTGGTACACACTCTGCCTCTCACCGTTCCTTCACATCATCTCCACGTCAGAGGGTTAGTTGAAGTCATCTTAGATGGGAGATAGCTCTGAAGGAGCTTTGTCCTCTAGCTGAAGGAGACTGGACCAGGAGGCAGTGATGTGCCCATTCATTAGCTAAATGACCTGGAGGATGTTACCTAACTTTTCTGAGCTTTCTTTATGGTCCAGCTCTCACATCCGTACATAACTACTGGAAAATATAGTGCTTGGTAAATGTTAGCTGTTGTTCTTTGCTTTACCAGCTGACTTGAAATAACCAATGGCCAGTCCTGGGGTGGACCTTTAACCTAGCCTCCAGCACTGTGAACTCTCCCCACTAGGTGTCGCAATTCAGCAGGCCCTGCCCGTCCCTTAGCTTGACTTTTTGCTCATTATCATTTTCAATTTGATTTGGTGATTTCAAGGGGATAAACTCGCACACTATCTCTTGAAGTCTCTGGGGATCCAGAAATTCCAGCAGAATTGCTGGTGTCCAGGCCTGGAAGAGGCTCTCTGGACTCCTACCTTTGTCCAGAGTTAATGCGACAAGTACTTTATTGTCCAAATGAAGATATTTTAAGAGTGAGAAGGGGACTGTTAGTAATGATGCCAGGACAAGAGAAGTACTCTCGGTGTTTCCCTAGAATCTAAACATGAGCACCCCATCCATGGAGGTTTTTCCTCAGTATTTTCAGAATCCCCAGGACGGAAATTCCCTGACATACCTTAAGATCCCAGAACAAGAAACTGTGACCTTGTGCTTTAGGGGGTGTCTTAACTCCGGCAGGTGTTGTCTTCTTGCCTTAAGAGTGTCTTGCCTGCTTGTCAGGTCATCTGCTTGAGTTCTGTCCCCGCTGGACGTGGTGGGCATGTGTCTGCCCCATAGACCTCCAGGCATCAAGGCCTCCTCTCTGCTGTATCCTCTATGGCTTCTCTTCCAGCTGGAAACCCCTTCAGAGGCATGAGTCCTCCATCTCTGGATGTGTTGAAAGAGAGGGACTATGTGGCCACTTTCTATGTTATTTTAAAATTTTTAATTGATTTATAGTTGATTTGCAAGGTTGCCTTGATTTCAGGGGCACAGCAAAGTGACTCAGTGATACATATACATATATCCACTCTTTTCTAGATCTGTTCCCATATAGGTCACTCTAGAGTACTGAGTCGAGTTCCCTGTGCCATGTTGTGCTGTGCTGTGCTGAGTCGCTCTGTCACATCCGAGTCTTATGTGATCCCATGGACTGTAGCCTGCCAGGCATCTCTGTCCATGGGGATTTTCCAGGCAAGAATACTAGAGTGGGTTGCCATGACCTCCTCGAGGGGATCTTCCCAACCCAGGGATTGAACCCAGGTCTCCTGCATTGCAGGGGAATTGTTTACCAGCTGA
>NW_011494785.1:3442841-3444010 GCF_000754665.1 Bison bison bison | reverse complement strand
AATTGTTTATCATCTGAGCCACCAAGGAAGCCCAAGAATACTGGAGTGGGTAGCTTATCCCTTCTCCAGGCGAGAGATTCCCCACTCAGGAATCAAACCCGGTCTCCTGCATTGCAGGTAGATTCTTTACCAGCTAAGCTACCAGGGAAGCCCCCTGTGCTAAACAGTAGGTCCTTATCTATTTTGTATATAGTAGTATGTCAATCCCAGTCTCCCAATTTATCCCCTCTGTTTTTCCTTTGGTAACCATAAATTTGATTTCTGCATCTGTGACTCTATTGAGGGGATTCTTCTAAGGTTTCTTCTGATTCCTAGTCTCCATCATCCTATTTCAGATTTGCTTATCTTCCATTAAAGGGCAGGGGGAAGCTAATGTTCCCACTCACCATGGCTCAAATGTACTTTTTCTTCAACCATCTTGGTCATCCCATCAACCCCATGAGATTGGTATTTCAGTTCAGTCGCTCAGTCATGTCCGATTCTTTGAGACCTCATGGATTGCAGCAGACCATGCCTCCCTGTTCATCACCAACTCCTAGAATTTACTCAAACTCACGCCCATTGAGTCAGTGATACCATCCAACCACCTCATCCTCTGCCATCCCCTTCTCCTCCCGTCTTCAAACTTTCTTAGCATCAGGGTCTTTTCAAATGAGTCAGCTCTTCACATCAGGTGGCCAAAGTATTGGAGTTTCAGCTTCAACATAAGTCCTTCCAATGAATACTCGGGACTGATTTCCTTTAGGGTGGACTAGTTGGATCTCCTTGCAGTCCAAGGGACTCTCAAGAATCTTCTCCAACACCACAGTTCAAAAGCATCAATTCTTCAGCGCTCAGCTTTCTTTATAGTCCAACTCTAACATCCATACATGACTACTGGAAAAATAATAGCTTTGACTAGACAGACCTTTGTCAGCAAAAGTCTTTGCTTTTTAAAATGCTGTCTAGGTTGGTCATAGCTTTTCTTCCAAGGAACAAGTGTCTTTTAATTTTATGGCTGTAGTCACCATTTGCAGTGATTCTGCAGTAAAAAAAAAAAAAAGTCAGCCATTGTTTCCACTGTTTCCCCATCTATTTGCCACGAAGTGATGGGACTGGATGCCATGATCTTAGTTTTCTGAATGTTGAGCTTTAAGCCAACTTTTCCATTCTCCTCTTTCACTTTCATC
>NW_011494785.1:3442464-3442741 GCF_000754665.1 Bison bison bison | reverse complement strand
TTTCTGCCATAAGGGTGGTGTCATCTGCATATCTGAGGTTATTGATACTTCTCCAAGCAATCTTGATTCCAGCTTGTGCTTCATCCAGCCCAGCATTTCTCATGATGTACTTTGCATAGAAGTTAAATATGCAGCTTTGACGTACTCCTTTTCCTATTTGGAACCAGTCTGTTGTTCCATGTCCAGTTCTAACTGCTGCTTCTTGACCTGCATACAGATTTCTCAAGAGGCAGGTCAGGTGGTCTGGTATTCCCATCTCTTTCAGAATTTTCCACAG
>NW_011494785.1:3436435-3442364 GCF_000754665.1 Bison bison bison | reverse complement strand
AAATAGATGTTTTTCTGGAACTCTCTTGCTTTTTCAATGATCTAGCAGATGTTGGCAATTTGATCTCTGGTTCCTCGGCCTTTTCTAAATCCAGCTTGAACATCTGGAAGTTCACAGTTCATGTATTGTTGAAGCCTGGCTTGGAGAATTTTGAGAATTACTTTACTAGTGTGTGAGATGAGTGCAATTGTGTGGTAGTTTGAGCCTTCTTTGGCATTGCCTTTTTAGGGATTAGAATGAAAACTGACTTTTTCCAGTCCTGTGGCCACTGCTGAGTTTTCCAGATTTGCTGGCATATTCAGTGCACCACTTTCACAGCATCATCTTTTAGGATTTGAAATAGCTCAACTGGAATTCCATCACCTCCACTAGCTTTGTTTGTAGTGATGCTTCCTAAGGCCCACTTGACTTCACATTCCAGGATGTCTGGCTCTAGGTGAGTGATCACACCATGGTGATTATCTGGGTCATGAAAATCTTTTTTGTATAGTTCTTCTGTGTATTCTTGCCACCTCTTCTTAATATCTTCTGCTTCTGTTAGGTCCATACCATTTCTGTCCTTTATTGAGCCCATCTTTGCATGAAATGTTCCCCTAGTATCTTTAAGTTTTTGAAGAGATCTCTAGTCTTTCCCATTCTATTGTTTTCTTCTATTTCTTTGCACTGATCACTAAGGAAGGCTTTCTTATCTCTCCTTGCTATTCTTTGGAACTCTGCATTCAAATGGGTATATATTTCCTTTTTTCCTTTGCTTTTTTGCTTCTCTTCTTTTCATAGCTATTTGTAAGGCCTCTTCAGACAGCCATTTTGCTTTTTTGCATTTCTTTTTCTTGGGGATGGTCTTGCTCCCTGTCTCCTGTATAGTGTCAGAAACCCCCGTCCATAGTTCATGAGGCACTCTGTCTATCAGAACTAGTCCCTTAAATCTATTTCTCACTTCCACTCTATAATTGTTAGGGATTTGATTTAGGTCATATCTGAATGGTCTAGTGGTTTTCCCTACTTTCTTCAATTTAAGTCAGAATTTTGCAGTAAGGAGTTCATGATCGGAGCCACAGTTAGCTCCCGGTCTTGTTTTTGCTGACTTTATAGAGCTTCTCCATCTTTGGCTGCAAAGAATATAATCAATTTGATTTCGGTGTTGACCATATTGTGATGTCCATGTGTAGAGTCTTCTCTTGTGTTGTTGGAAGAGGGTGTTTGCTATGACCAGTGTGTTCTCTTGGCAAAACTCTATTCTCCTTTGCCCTGCTTTATTCCGTACTCCAAGGCCAAATTTGCCTGTTCCTCCAGGTGTTTCTTGAATTCCTACTTTTGCATTCCAGTCCCCTATAATGAAAAGGACATCTTTTTTGGGTGTTAATTTTAGAAGGTCTTGTAGGTCTTCATAGAACCATTCAACTTCAGCTTCTTCAGCACTGCTGGTTGGGGATTGGTATTACTGGATTGTTATTATTAAGCCCTATTTCACAGGTGAGGAAACTGAGGCCTAGAGCGGTCACAGCCCATGAAAGGCAGGGCTGGGGTTCAATCCCAGAGCTGTCTGGCTCCAAAGCCCTGTCTTACCACCCGAGGCTGCTCCCAGTGTCTTTACGGTAAGATCACTCACCTAGCAGACATCACAGAAAGTCCCTTTCCTTCTGGTCTCACCTTCCTCTTCTGGAAGCTGGGAGGAGTGGTTACATGTGCTAAAGGCTGTCCTAGTGACTGGAGAGATTGTGGGGTGGGGCAGGGGGGGTCAGCCTGGGAAGACTTTATGGGGGCATTGAACAAGGGTTTGAAGGAAGAGGGGAGTCAGAGGCAATGCGTTATTGGGTTCAATCTAACAGACAAAAATAAGATTGTGTGTATGATTTCCTAGCTGCCAGTCCAACTAGGAAAGGCCAAGGATGATGAGTTAGTTAAAAAAACTTTGTCTCAAATCATACTTAGCAGGGGATGGTGCATGTGAGAAGCACAGAATGCATTTCTATGACAGCAATGGGGCTGTTTAGGGGTCACTCGGAAAGAGAGTCCAGGCCCAGGAAGGAAGGCCTATAGGAAGCCCTGGGGTGGAGATGTGTAACCTGAGTTTGTCCAGCTGCTGGTCAGGTCCTCAGGGCGCATGGTGCCCTTTACCAACACTTAAGAGGCCATGACTCTTGGGGAGAAAGCAGCTCTTCCAGCATGTGGTCTCCTGCCTAGGTGTGGTGGCGGGGGCACAGGGCCCTGCTCCAGACGCAAGGCTGCGACCCTGGTTGGGACCAGACCGGGCACAGGGGCGTGAACCTTCAGGCCTTCATCTCCCCCTACACCCTGGCCCATGCATGGGGCAGGGGCAGAGGTCGTACCACTGCCCCGGAGGAGCGGCCGATCCAAGAATTCAGGCGGCGGGGAGGGAGGAAGTCTCCCGGAGGGCAGCCAAGCCTGGGCCAGGCCCGGGATGCCTGGCTCGGGGAGTCCGAGCCCGGCACTGTCCGGCTGGGTCCCTCCAGCTCCAACGCTGGGGATCTGGCCGGGGTTGCTGGAGGTCCCCGGCCCCAGACCCCGCCCTCAGCCTCGCGCACCCCTTCCCCAGCCGCCGCCCCACCCGCAGTGTCCGCTCCAGGTCCCCGCTTCCGTCCCTTCCCCCACCCTTTGCGCGGGGATCGGGCCCCCTCGGCCTTGTAGTTCTCCAGCCGGCCCCGCCTCGCCCCGCCCCCTTCTCCAGCCCCGCCCCTAGGCCGGCCCCGCCCCTCCCCGTGGCTTCGCCATTCCCGGGCAGGCCCCGCCCCGCTCCCGGCTTCGCCTCGCCCCGCGCCCTCGCCGTTCCAGGGCAGGCCCCGCCCCGCGCCCGCGCCCCGCCCCGCGCCCTCGCCATACCAGGGCAGGCCCCGCCTCACCCCCTCGGCTGGCCCCGCCCCGAGGCCTCGCAGTCCAGGGCAGGCCCGCCCCCGTTTCCGCTGGCGGCGGCAGTGGCTGCGGCGCGCGAGCCCGATCGAGCAGGACCCCACATTCCTGGGAGCTCGGTGAGTGCTGCCCGGGGCAGACAGGGCGGCGGGCCGCGGGACCGGGGGCTCAGGAACGAGCAGGGTTACAGGTCCGGGTTGGCGGGGGGCGGGCCGGCAAGCCCCCGACCCGGTCCGCGGAGGGGCGAGCGGCCCAGGGCGCCCCTGGAAGGGGTGTCGGGGGCGGCAGTGGGCCAGCTGAGGGCGGGGTGGGATCTGCTCCCTGTGAGGGGGCGGCAAGCCGCCTGAAGGGGACGACGTGTGCGGGGCCCGGTAACGGGGCGAGGAGGGGTCTTCACGGGGAAAGGCTCGGAAGAGGACCTTCCGGGAACGGGGTGCGGGAGTGGCCGGCGGAACCCTAGGCGGAGGGATGGGGGTCTGTAGGATGCAGCAGGAAGGCGGAGCTCCGGAGCTGTCAAGGGGTTCTGACTGTGGGACCCAGCGGGCCAGCGCGGGGAGGTCCCTTCAGCGCCCCCAGGGAGGGCCGGGAGCTCGGCCAGGGCTGGGTACCGCCTGCAGCCCCGGAACTCCCCGACCACCCCTTGGGCCACCGCTGGCAGGTCGGCAATCAGTGACAGGGCTTTGGCAGGCCCTGAGGTCTGGGATGTAGCCCATCTGTGCATCCAAGTTTGGGACTTTAAAAAACTTTCTGTGGTTATAAAGAAATTAAAAAGTCCAAACAAGAATCTGGCTCCTTACCAAGAGCAGTGTTTGTAGCCGTGTATTTCAGAGCTGGAGTCTTGGATCTCCTGTCTTTGGAAAAGATACTGTCCCTTCTCTCTTTCCCCAATGCTGCTAGTGTCTGGGGAGGTTTGAAGCATTAGGTTAGTATGGGGTCCCCCTGGGCTGGGTAGACCTTTCCTCCCCATACCCCAAACATGGATAAGACTGCAGAGAACCAAACTCTTTATGTGATGGTGCCCTTCTGACAGGCAGCTGTCCCCTTCCCTGGGGTGACTCAGGTATTTCCTCCTCCAGGAAGCTTTCCTGGACTAGTGGAGAATACTGAGGACTCAGGCTCTGATCCCTGCATATCAGCCAGCTTCCCTCTCTTTACTAAAAATAACCACAGAGAATGTTTTGTATGTATGTTCTGCTATAAAGATGTGCAGTCAATTTGTCATTGTAAGTAATGGGAAGGGGAGGAGACATATTATGGACAATTTCAAACAATGGCCTGGACAAATCATTTATATTTAGCTAAGGAATGCAGCCAGGGAGGCAGACCGTTCACTCTGGCTTCCTACCCTCTGCCGGATCCTGGCAGGGCCCATGCAACTGAGCTGTGGGTTGAAGGGGTGAGCGAGAGAGGAGGGTTGGGGTGGATAAACTTGAATGGTGATTCAGTTCTACAATCGCTTGTTGAAGACCTGCTGTGTGCAAGGTCAGGAACAGCTGAGAGTGAACCAGAATGGAGAGGGGATTTTTTTTGATCTGATTAAATCATATTTTATGGGCTTACCTGGTGGCTCAGCGGTAAAGAATCTGCCTGCAGTGCAGGAGACGTGGGTTCGATCCCTGGGTTGGGAGCATCTCCTGGCGAAGGAAATGGCAACCCACTCCAGTATTCCTGCCTGGAAAATCCCATGGACAGATTTGTCCATGGGATTGCAAAGCGTAGGACATGACTTAGTGACTAGACAACAGCAGCAAGTCATATTTTAATCTTTAAATTGATGAATACATTTTTATTTTTTTACATAATTTAAAAATTTTTTGAAATAAAATTTTTTATTTCTTTGATTGCTTTGGATCTTCGCTGCAGCACTCAGAGTCTTCGATCTTCATTGTGGCGTGCAGGCTCTTTAGCTGCATCATGGGAATCTAGTTCCCTGAGCAGGGATCGAACCTAGGCCTCCTGGAGTATGGAGTCCTAGCCGTTGGAGCACCAGAGAAGTCCCCAAGCATATGTCGTTTTAAATTGCCCCCTTATAGTTTAGGAAAATGAGGCTCAGAGAGAATAAATGACTTCCCTGAGGTCACCGAACTCATAAGTGGGAGAAGCAGAACTTGAACCTGTGGCTTCTGACCCCTTAGGCTGTGTTTTCTGCTCTGTCAGCTGCCTCTGTCACTCTCCACTGTTGAACTTAGAAGACCTGGGCTCCTACCTTCGTCCCAACATCGCCTAATTGTGCAACCCTGGGCAAGTTACCGCCCCTCTCCAGGCCTCTCTTTGTGTTTGGAATTTGGTCATGCCCCAGAGCTTCTGGCAGTTCCCTGACCAGGAATTGAACCTGTGCCCCTTGCATTGGACGCTCAAAGTCCTAACCACTGGATCTCCAGGGAAGTCCCCAGTCCTCTGTTTTGGATGATTATGGGTTAAAATGTGTTTAGGGTCTCTTCCATCCTTGGGTATCTAACAGTGTAAGATGCTATCAGCAGCCAGTCAATGAGTTAATGTGTTCTTTGTTTATTTTCTATTTTTAATTGTGGTAAAAGAAATGCATAAAAACGACCATCATAACCATTTTAAAATGTACAGTTCAGTTGCAGGAAGTATATTCACATGGTCCTGCAACAGATCTCCAGAATTTTTTTGCTGCAAAACTGAAACTGTACACCCATTAAACTGTAGCCCATCCCCTCAGCCCCCGGCTACCTCCACCCTACTCAGTGTGGTTTATTAGGCTCCTACTATGTCCTTAATAAATGTTGCCCTTGAGGAATGAATAAGGCAAGTAGGTAGCTGGCTAGAGTGCCAGTCCTCATCCCTGTGAATATAACTTCAGCACCGGCCAGCCGCTCAGTTGTGTTCGACTCTTTGTGACCCCGTGGACCATAGCCTGCCAGGCTCCTCTGTCCGTGGGATTTTCCAGGCAAGAATGCTGGAGTGGGTTGCAGTGTCCTCCTCCACGGGATCTTCCCCACCCAGGTATTGAACCTGTGTCTCCTGAGTCTCCTGCATTGGCAGGCAGATTCTTTACCGTTGAGCCACCTGGGAAGCCCCAGCACCAGCCGATCTG
>NW_011494785.1:3411711-3436335 GCF_000754665.1 Bison bison bison | reverse complement strand
GAGCCACCGGGGAAGCCCCAGCCCCAGCCGATCTGTTCAGTAAATGAGTGAGCAGGTGAGGCCTGGGCAAGTGCCTTCACCTCTTTGAGCTTTCCCTTGCTGCTTACAAAAGGAGGATAACAATACCAGCTCTCAGGGCTGTTGGAAGGCGCAGTGAGAGCGTGTATGTGAAGCATGTAGCTTAGGGCCTCAGACAGAGCAGGTGTGCAGTTAAGTGGTGCCTGTTATTTATAACCTAGCTGAGGAGCTAGACTCACAGAGGAGGAGAGGACTTCTTCTACTGTCAAGGCCCAGGCCTGCTGTGGTGGGCACCCCACGGACTAAGAGGGTGTGGATCTAATCCAGGTGCCTTAGCTGGCACTGCATATCCTTCCTGGGCTTCCCAGATGGCTCCGTGGGTAAAGAACCCGCTCGCTAATGCAAGAGACATGGGTTCGATCCCTGGGTCGGGAAGATCCTGGAGGAGGGCATGGCTCCAGTATCCTTGCCTGGAAAATCCCATGGACAGAGGAGATTGGTGGGTTACAGTCCAAACAGTTGCAAAGACTTGGACATGACTGAAACGACAGAGCACGCACACACATATCCTTCCTACCCAACCTGCCCTGCCTGTCCAGCTTCATCTTCCACTCTCTTCCCCCAGGGATCCCTGGTGACAGCCAGACTCATCTCCCAGCATGCCTGGCTCATTCCTTCTTTGTCTCTTAGTCAGACTGTTCCACCTTCCTGAACTGTGCCTCCCCTTTCCTTCCTTCCACTCTTTAGGATCCTACTCATGTCTGAGCTCCTTCACAGAGCCATCCCCAAAGAACCTTTTGGCATTTTATGTCTTCATCTCTCCTGGCTTTGCCACACTGCTTGGGGGTGATTCTTTAATGTGTGTCTTAGTACAAGAGTCTGTGCTGGGACTTCCTTGGTGGTCCGGTGGATAAGACTCTGCACTCTCAATGCAGGGGCCTGGGTCTGATCCCTGGTCATGGAACTAAGATCCCACATACTGCAAGTAAGAGTTCGTATACCGCAACTAAGTCCACGCACCGCATTGAGAACCTGCATTGCAACAGAGACCCTGTGCAGCCAAAATAAATAATAAATAAAGCTTTCTTAATGTTAAAAAAGAGTTTGTGCTGATCTACATCTGATGATACAAAACAATAGAATGGGAAAGACTAGAGATCTCTTCAAAAAATTAGAGATACCAAGGGAATATTTCATGCAAAGATGGGCACTGCATATAAGGACAGAAAAAAAAGGGCAGAAATGGTATGGATCTAACAGAAGCAGAAGAGATTAAGACGAGATGGTAAGAATACACAGAAGAACTGTACAAAAAAGATCTTAATGACCCAGATAACTGTGATGTTGTGGTCACTCCACCTAGAGCCAGACATCCTGGAGTGTGAAGTCAAGTGGGCCTTAGGAAGCATCACTATGAATAAAGCTAGTGGAGGTGATGGAATTCCAGCTGAGCTATTTCAAATCCTAAAAGATGATGCTGTGAAAGTGCTGCACCCAATATGCCAGCAAATTTGGAAAACTCAGCAGTGGCCACAGGACTGGAAAAGGTCAGTTTTCATTCCAATCCCAAAGAAAGGCAATGCCAAAGAATGCTCAAACTACCACACAATTGGACTCATGTCACATGCTAGCAAAGTAATGCTCAAAATTCTCCAAGCTAGGCTTCAATAGTATGTGAACCGAGAACTTCCAGATGTTTAAGCTGGATTTAGAAAAGGCAGAGGAACCAGAGATCAAATTGCCAACATCCCTTGGGTCATAAAAAAGGCAAGGGAATTCCAGAAAAACATCTACTTCTTCTTCATTGACTATGCCAAAGCCTTTGACTGTGTGACTCACAACAAACTGTGGAAAATTCTTGGATGGGAATACCAGACCACCTTTACCTGCCTTCTGAGAAATCTGTATGCACGTCAGGAAGCAACAGTTAGAACTGGGCATGGAACAACAGACTGTTTCCAAATTGAGAAAGGAGTATGTTAAGGCTGTATATTGTCACCCTGCTTATATATAACTTATATGCAGAATACATCACATTAAATGCCGAGCTGGATGAAGCACAAGCTATAATCAAGATTGCTGGGAGAAATATCAGTAACCTCAGATATGCAGATGACACCACCCTTATGGCAGAAAGCGAAGAGGAACTAAAGAGTCTTTTGATGAAAGTGAAAGAAGAGAGTGAAAAATCTGGCTTAACACTCAACATTCAGAAAACGAAGATCATGGCATCTGGTCCCATCACTTCATGGCAAATAGATAGGGAAACAACAGAAACAGTGACAGACTTTATTTTCTTGGGCTCCAAAATCACTTGTAATGGTGACTGCAGCCATGAAATTAAAAGATGCTCGCTCCTTGGAAGAACAGCTAGGACAAACCTAGACAGCATATTAAAAAGCAGAGACATTACTTTGCCAACAAAGGTCCCGATAGTCAAAGCTATGCTTTTTCCAGTAGTCATGCATGGATGTGAGAGTTGAACATGATTAGATGCTATCTAATCATCTAATCCTCTGTCACCATCCTCTCCTTTTTCCTTCAGTCTTTTCCAACATCATGGTCTTTTCCAATGATTTGGCTCTTCATATCACGTGGCCAAAATATTGAGCTTCAGCTTTAGCATCAGTTGAACCATAAAGAAGGCTGAGCGCCAAAGAATTGATGCTTTCAAACTGTGGTGTTGGAGAAGACTCTTGAGAGTCCCCTAGACTGCGAAGAGATCCAACTAATCAATCCTAAAGGAAATCAGTCCTGAATATTCATTGAAAGGACTGATGCTGAAGCTGAAGCTCCAATACTTTGGCCACCTGATGCGAAGAACTGGCTCATTAGAAAAGATCCTGATGCTGGGAAAGACTGAAGGCAGGAGAGGGGGATGACAGAGGATGAAATGGTTGGATGGCATCACTGACTTGATGGACATGAGTTTGAGCAAGCTCTGTGAATTGGTGGTGGACAGGGAAGCCTGGTGTGCTGCGGTTCGTGGGGTTGCAAAGAGTCTGACATGACTGAGCGAATGGACTGAACTGATACAAAAATGAAAATGGTAAAGGTCCTTGTCTTCATGCATTAAAGGGTTAAGAAAGATCTTCTGAAAAATGACAGTTCAAAATATGAGGTGAACAGCCTATGAGAGTAGAATATGGATTCAAATGGGGTGGAGTTGATCACCCTGATTCTAGAGGAATCATGTACCAGGCGGTGTTTGACGTGAGCACTGAAGGACCGCTTTCGTTTCGACAGAAAGAAGGAAGGGTGAGCCTGAGGAACAGCGCTGAGAAAGTGCTGGGGCTTTGAACAGCTCAGTCGGGCCAATGAATAGATTGTGTTGGGGGAACCGTGTACCTTCTAGAATCCCAAGTTTGCATCTGCAGCACCATTTGTGCATGAGCCTGGCTTTCTCCGGAGTCATGTTTCCGCGAAGGGCCAAATGTTTCCTGTATATATCTTCGCATCCCAAATTAACCACACTTTCAACTTCTGCAGCGGTTTAATCTCTCACCTGATGGCCATTTTCCACCAAGTTTTTATCGCTCCTCGAAAGTAACTTTGGGGCTTTCACTGGTGGCTCAGTGGTGTAGAAGTTACCTGCCCGTGCCAGAGACGTGGGTTCAATCCCTGGTCTGGAAAGATCCCACATGCCTCGGAGCAAGTAAGCCTGTGCACCACGACTTTGTATTCTAGGACTTTAGTGCCTGAGAACCACGACTGAAACCCGTGTGCCCTCGAGCCCGTGCTCCACAAGAGAAGCCACAGCAATGAGAAGCCCATTCACCGCAGTGAGAGTAGCTCCTGCTCCCTGCAACTAGAGAAGAGCCCGCACAGCAACAAAGACCCGGCACAGCCAGAAATAAATAAATAAATACATAAAATTACATGAAAAACGTAGCTTTGGATGTGGCAGAGATGGCTGCAACAAAGTGGCCTCAGAGGGTCTCTCTCCTGTCTCAGTCAAGTTACACACTTTCAGATATTCGAAACTTTGTCTCACTGTGAGTGGTCAGAATTCCAAACATTAAATCCTTGGATGCCAAGGGTCTACCCCAGGGATGGCAAATACCTGGCACAGATACTCTTACTGTTAGAAGGGCCCCTAGCAGACATCACTAAGCCATCTTGGATGTCTTTCCTGCTGAGTCTTTAGCACCCACCACCCGCTGAGTGCTTTCCAGGTGGCGCTAGTGGTAAAAAATCTGCCTGCCAGTTCAGGTAGACGGAAGAGACGCAGGTTTGATCCCTGGGTCGGGAAGATCCCCTGGAGGAGGGCATGGTAATCCACTCCAGTATTCCTGCCTGGAAAATTCCACGGACAGAGGAGCCTGGCAGGCTACAATCCAAGGGGTCGCAGAGAGCCGGACACGACTGAAGCGGCTTAGCACGCACCAGCTGAGCGGACTGACACAGCAGCCAAAACCCAGTTGCCCTTCTGGCCTTCTCCAGCTGTTGAATGAATGAGGTTTTGTTTTTTTTTTCTTTAAATATTTTATTTGGCTGCGCCTGGGAGGCTCTTAGTTGCGGCTTGTGGGATCTAGTTCCCTGACCAGGGATTGAACCTGCGTCCCCTGCATTGGGAGCGCAGAGTCTTAGCCACTGGACCACCAGGGAAGTCCTAATGAATGGGTTCTTGATGGGGGAGACTGCAGACCAAAGAATGGCCGTTGCTGGACAGATTTCACCCTGGAGTGCCTTCATAACAGATAATGACCTAGTGTTTTGTGTGTTTTCCTGCAGAAATATCCTGGGATCGTCTCTGATCTGTCAGCCGTCAAGGTGTTTGCAGGAAATTCAAGGAAAAAACAGGTCAGTGCCGGTCTGGGTTCACTGTGTGGTGGGGCCTCTGAAGGTTTGAGTGTTATAAACTGTTTAAAGCCAGAGTCTCTCTTGCTCTTTCACTGTGGGGTGGGGACTGAGGATGGCCTGGGATGTTGACATTTTCTAGCTGTCTCTCTGCCCCCCAGCTCTTGACTTTGAATTGATAAACCCCTTAAATTGGGCTTTGGGGGCCAGGGGAGATAGTCCCTCCTCCTCGCTGTTTCTGAACGGTGGCCGGCAATATTCTTAATTTCTTTCTTGACCACCCTGATGGTAGGGAGGAAGCCTGGGGGGATACAGGAGAGGCCTGTAACTTCCTGCTTCCTGTCTCCTCCCGGCAGTGGGCTTGGGAGCCAGGGTGGAGGACCTCCCGCCAGACGGCCAGAAAGGAATCTCTGGGAATCTGGCCAGTCCCACCTGTGTCTGTTCCTTTATACTGGGCCCTGCAGGAAAGCCTCTAGCCCTCTGGGTGGGCACCCTCTGCCAGGATGCTCGCCGGGGGTCCTCATCTCTGCTCCTGCAGGCTCCAGGTGGATATTGCTGGTACCTTCTTTCTTCTCAGCACCCGTGTGTTGAGGCCCCTGCGGAGCTGGAGGTGGGCAGCAGCCTACCCAGGCTTCCGCTGTGGATGGTGCTGATTCAGGTTCCAACGCTGCTGTCTACAGACCTGGGTCTTTTAATGTTTTACCTGATGTGTGTTTTATCCTGTGGCTTCCTCCTGCTGGGTGGTTTGTGAATGTCTTACCTTTCAGAACCTGGCTTCGAGGTGGAGGGGGTGGTGTGGTGATAAGGGTGGTGGCTGGGAAATTTTCTTGTCAAGAGTCCCTTCTTTGTTAATCCCAGCACAGCTATTTGGAGCCCCAGGAGCAGCCTTGGGCCTCTTACTGGCCTGTTTTGCTTTTCACATGATACTCAGGTGCCAGTATTCACATTTGTCATCGTCATCATCTGCCACAGTGTCAGTATGTCCACAACTAATTTAGGTTTCCTTGGTGCCTTAGACGGTAGAGAATCTGCATCTGATGTAGAAGATCTGGGTTCGATCCCAGGGTCAGAAAGATCCCCTGGAGAAGGAAATGGCAACCCATTCCAGTATTCTTGCCTGGAAAATCCCATGGACAGAGGAGCCTGGCTACAGTCCATGGGGTCGCAAAGAGTCCGACACGGCTGAGTGACTAACACACACACAGACACACCTAATTTAATATGAATGCAGTATTGAATCTTAATTTTACTCTCATTTAGTTTTCACGAGGGTCCTGTGGGGTAGCTAGCATTTCCCATTTTGCAATGGCAGCCGTTGAAGTGGAGCGCAGGCCAGAGACTTGCCTAAGACCACATCTTTAGTGCTGGGGGTGGGGTCAGCAGCTCAACACACCTGCCTCCCCTGCCTTCCCAGCTGACCTTCGGCCCCTCCTATCAGGCCAGGGAATCTGCTCTCGTCCCTCCTTGAGTCTGCTGCAGCCAGGATGTAGGCTCTCATTCTAAGTCTCCCTTGGGGCCTGGCAGGGGACAGGGGGTGTGCTTCCAGTCTGCCGCCCTGGGATTTGGGGCACCGCCTACAGGACGACTGGCTGGCAGCCGGCATGAGGCCAGGCCGATGGAAGCCAGTCTGCTGAAAATCCGGTGGCGGGGATGGAGGGACTTGTGGACAAGTGGGTGAGGGTCATTGCCGGTCCTGCCTTGTCCTGCCCCATCACAGAGATCCCACGGGGCCTGCCCGGAGGGGCCCTGCCAGGCCCAGCATGCTGGGAGGAGCCTTGAGGGAGGAGCCGGACAGCTGAGCATCACTTGCCGTCTAGCCAGATGGCTGTCCTTCTGTGGGTCTGTGCTGAAGGCAGAGTGGGGGTGGTTTGAGTAAAGGGCCTTCTGGACAGGAAGTTTATCCCCTCCTGAGGCTTTCTCAGGCTTTGATTTAGCTAGGTCTTCTCCTGCGGTTGAAAGCCTCTGGAGTGGTGACCAGCTCTGGGTGGATGGTCGTTTACTTCTGCCTGGTTAGGTGACCTGGGGCAGGCCCGTCTCCTCCCCTCCATTGCTCAGATGCCTTCTGTCTCTGGCCTTGAGGTGGATGGAGGATGGAAGGACGAGGTTAATGAGTGAACCAGATCTCTGAGTCCAGATGGAAGCCGGTCTGGGGGCCGAGGATGTCCACAGAGACGGCTGCCCAGCTGGTTAGCTAGCGGCTTGACTTCTGTCCTGCGCTGACGCCTCTGCGGCCACTCTCATTTCACCTGCTTCCTGCCCCAACCTGATGAGTTCAGGAGTGAGAGGCCCCATCTCTGGGCTCCAGCCCAGCACATGAATAGTCTGAGCGTCAATTAGAGCCCCTGGCTTCCCAGGTGGCTCATATGTAAAGAATCTGCCTGCGACAAAAGAGACGTGGGTTTGATCCCTGGGTCAGGAAGATCCCCTGGAGGAGGAAATGGCAACCTGTTAAAGCATTCTTGCCTGGAGAATCCCATGGACAGAGGAGCCTGGTGGGCTACAGTCTATGGGGTTGCAAAGAGTAGGACACGACTGAGCGACTAACATCTTCTTAGAGCCCCAGTCTGGTGGAATGAGAACATCTGCCAGGTGGAGGCCGGCTTCCCCCTGCCCTCCTCTCAAACCAGATCCGCAGCCCAAACTCAGCGGCACTGGCGGGGCTCTCGAAGAGGCAGCCAGGAGCTGCGAGTCTGCGGGCTCACCTATCACCACGTGCGCTTCGCTCCCCGATCAGCAGCCACGTGTAGATGAGGGTTTTTTTTTTTTTTTTTAATAATTTTTATTTATTGGCTGTGCTGGGTCTTCGTTGCTGTGTGAGGGCTTTTCTCTAATTGCGGAAAGAGGGAGAGCTACTCTCTAGTTGCGACGCACAGGCTTTTCATTGTGGTGGTTTTTCTTGTTGCAGAGCATGGGCTCTAGGCACGTGGGCTTCAGCAGTTGCAGATCCCGGATTTCTAGAGCATAGGCTCAATCGTTGTGGTACATGGACTTAATTGGGCTTCCCAGTGGTAAAGAACCTGCCTGCCAGTGCAGAAGACGTGGGAGACTCAGGTTCCATCCCTGGGTCGGGAAGATCCCCTGGAGGAGGGCATGCCAGCCCACTCTAGTATTCTTGCCTGGAGAGTCCCTGGACAGAGGAGCCTGGTGGGCCCCAGTTCATGGGGTCGCAGAGTCAGACACAACTGAAGCAACTTAGCACTCACACGTGAACTTAGTTGCTCCGAGGCATGTGGGATCTTCCCAGACCAGGGATTGAACCAGTGTCTCCTGCGTTGGCAGGAGGATTCTTTACTGCTTAGTCACTAGGGAAGTCCTAGAGATGAGTTTTGAGTGTCTGGCTTAATACTATCTGTGTGTTTGAGTTTCCCACCCCCTCCCCACTCCCCTTCCAGGACATGGACATTTATTGCACTTTGAATACTTGCTTGCTGAGAGTCTTGTAATCATCTCTACACCCAGTGTCAGCATTTGTAAAAATATCTGACCTGTGCTGCAAGCAGGAAAGGATAGGGGTGGAGAGCTGCCCAGGGGGTCTGAAGAGTCAGGCATCTCAGCCAGTCCCTGGAACCCCCCCACTTGTTGGGGAGGCCTGGCTGTCACTGCAGGAAGACTGAGGGTCCCTCAGCCCCTAGGTAGGATCTTGATGTGCTTCTGGCCTTGGCCTTGGCAGCGCAGGGCCACTGCTAACTGTCATAGCATCTTTGTGCAGATTCAGAAAATGCACTGACTCAATGGACATGAATTTGAGCAGACTCCAGAAGACAGTGAAGGACAGGGAAGGCTGGTGTGCTGTAGACCATGGGGTCGCAAAGAGTCAGACATGACTTGTGACTGGAAAACAACAGGTGAGAAAGAAAATAAATTAGAGTGAGTAAACGTTGTAAACCTGAACAACGTCCCACTCCTCCCGGGCCAGCCTTCTGGAGCCCTGGCGGGCAGTGGCCTGTGCTTGTGCGTCCGTCCCAGCAGAGCTTGTGCTCCCTGCAACCCCGGGAGGAGAGGGGGTTGGGTTCAGAGCTGGGGAGAGGGCCTGGGGTGGGAACGGGCCTCTGAGAGCAGTGGACAGGGGAGGGGTGTGATCTCAGGGGGTGCTCAGAGCAAGGGTAGAACCGGGTGTGGCTGTGCGTGTGTGTCAGTGAGTATGTGTCAGTGAGTGTGCGTGTGTATGTGTGTGTGTATGTGTATGTGCGAGTATATGTTTATGTGTGAGTATATGTGTGTGTGTGCACGAGTGTGTGTTTGTCTGTGTGTATATGTGTGTGTGTCTGTATGCGTGAGTGTGTATACGTGTGTATGTGTGTATATGTATGTGTGTGAGTGTGTATACGTGTGTGTGAGTATGTATGTGTATATGTATGTGTATGTGAGTGTGTATACATGTGTGTGTCTATGTGAGTATGAAAATGTGCACAAGTGTGTGTATGTATGTATGTGTGTGTGTCTTTGAGTATGCATGTGTGTATACGTGTGTGTGAGTATGTATGTGTATATGTGAGTATATGTGTGTGTATGTATGTGTGTGTGACTGTGTATACATGTGTGTATGTGTGTGTATATGTATGTGTGTGTGTGAGTATGCGTGTGTGCGAGTATATATGTGTGTATCTGTGAGTATGCATGTGTGTATATGTGTGTGTCTGTGAGTATATGTGTGTGTGTCTGTGAGTATGCCTGTGTGTGTATACGTGTGTGTATGTGTGTGTATATGTGAGTATGTGTGAGTGTGTATATGTGTGTGTATGTACGTGTATATGTGAGTATGTGTGTGTGAGTGTGTATACGTGTGTGTGTATGTGTGTGTATATGTGAGTATGTGTGTATATGAGTATGCGTGTGTGTGAGTATATGTGTGTGTATCTGTGAGTATGCATGTGTGTATATGTGTGTGTCTGTGAGTATATGTGTGTGTGTATGTGTAAGTGAATATGTGTGTGCACAAGTGTGTGTGTGTATGTGTGTGTGTCTGTGAGTATATGTGTGTGTATGTGTGTGCGAGTGTGTGTGTGTATGTGTGTGTGTCTGTGAGTATGCATGTGTGCATGTGTGAGTATGTGTATGTATATGAGTATATCTGTGTGTGTATATGTGTGTCTGTGAGTATACCTGTGTGTGTGTGTGAGTGTGTGTGAGTGTGTGTGTGTGTGCGAGTATGTGTGTGTTTGTCTCAGCATGTTTGCACGCGTGGGTTTGTCTAGAAGGACGTTCTCCTGCATTGTTCTCTTAGCTGAGAGGCCCACCTGAGCCCTTTCACCAGGTCAGCATATACTTGTGATGCGAATGCCTCCCTCCCTTTAGAGTGTGAAGCAAACACAGTCCCTGGCTCCCGGCCCCAGCATGGAGGCTGAGGTTTTGGGTCACTGCTCTCCAACAAGCCCCGGGGGCATGAGTCCTGCCCTGACAAGTTCCCCCACTCCCCTCTGCCACGGTTGGAAGGGCTCAGAGGAGCGGGGTGCCAGGCGGGTCAGAGTAGGAGCTGTGAACATGTAGAATGACATGTTTTGTTTCGGGGAAAGTGAGGTGGAGCTCGAAGCTTGCCATTTCCGCTTGTCTCATCCTGGGAGATTCTAAACAACTTTGTTTGAATACTGGACATGCTGACTGCAGAGTCCTGAAACAGGAAGAGCCCTTGGGTCCCCCAGGAAGGCGATCAGGTTTGAAGCCAGAGTTGGGCTCTGGATGTAGCACGTGGGACCCGAGGGTGGGGGGAGCTCTTGGAGCACCCCCGGGGTGTGAGTCACTCCACACTTGCAGCTATTACAGAGGGGCTCCTGCTGGCTTGCTGCTGGGCTGGGGCACCAGCACGGGGTCACCACCCACCATCCAGGCTGGGGCAGCAGAGAGGGAAGCGGGGTGGATTCTCTGCCTGCCCCTGCTGTAGACCCAGAAGCTGGGAATGGTGGTGGCCAGCTGGCCTGGGTCCATGGATGTCTCCTACGAGGGGCAGTCAGTCCCTGCAGTGTACGGAGCATAATACAGGACACTGTCTTATCGAGGGCAGGGTTGGGTGGGCTGTTCTCTGAGGACCTCCAGAGGAGCCCAGGGAAGATGTGGCTTGGCCTTAAGAGACCAGGATGGCAAGCTGGGAGGTTGGGTCAAGACGGTCATGGCCCAGTGATTGGGCTGGAAGCGGGAGGAACAAGCTGGCCATGGGGGGCGAGCCTTCACTCAGGGGCACCTGGAATGCCCCCCAGAGAAGGCTGATCTTGGCAGACTAGCAGTGGACAGCTGGTGTTGGCCCCCGAACAGCAGAGTGTGGAGAACGAAAATGGATTTTTAGGAAAATAGGCTTGTTGCAGAATTCAAGGTGAATTTTTTAAAAGTACCTTTTTGTTATTGTTGTTGCACAAAAATAATACAAACTCCTTATAACCTTCAAATGATACAGATGTTGTGGAAAGGGAAAGTCTCTATAATCCTACCCTTCTGAGGCAATCACTATTAATACTTTGGCTTATGTTCTTTCCAGGTATTTTAATGATAGACTAGCATCCAGCTGTCTACCTACTATCTTAATTTCCATAAATAGCATCGCATTATACTGACTGGAAGGGCTTCCCTGATGGCTCAGATGGTGAAGAATCTGCCTGCAATGTGGGAGACCAGGTTTGATCCCTGGATCGGGGAGATCCGCTGGAGAAGGGAATGGCAACCCACGCTAGTATTCTTGCCTGGAGTATTCCTGGAGTATTGCCTGGACAGAGGAGTCTGGCGGGCTACAGTCCTTGGGGTCCCAAAAGGTCAGACATGACTGAGTGACAAGCACGATATACTAAATGGAAACTTCTTTTGCTGTCTTTCTGAACTGATCCTCAAGCACCAGGCACGGCTCAGCTGGGCTTGGCACCTGAGCTTGTGGATGCGGATGCGGTCAGTTGGGGGCTCTGCAGGGCCTGGGTGGTCCAGTGGCAGTCAGCTGGGAGCTCTGGAGGGTGGCCTGGGTGGTCCAGGAGCCCCTCTGGCACATGTCGGGCTGGTACTGGCTCGAGGCTTGGCCTCTCTTCCCCCACGTGATTTCTCATTTTCAAGGGACCTGGCCTTTTAAGTGAAAACGGAATCTTGAAGACCTCTTGAGATGAAAGTTCTGAGGTCTCACGATGTAATATCCACCCTCTGCTTGGTCAGAGCAAGTCACTAGACCCGCTGGAACCTTAGGGCTGGGGCAGAGACACCCCTCTTTTTTTTTTTTTAATTTAATTTTATTTTTAAACTTTACATAATTGTATTCGTTTTGCCAAATATCAAAATGAATCCGCTACAGGTATACATGTGTTCCCCATCCTGAACCCTCCTCCCTCCTCCCTCCCCATACCATCCCTCTGGGTCGTCCCAGTGCACTAGCCCCAAGCATCGTGCATCGAACCTGGACTGGCATCTCGTTTCATACATGATATTTTACATGTTTCAATGCCATTCTCCCAAATCTTCCCACCCTCTCCCTCTCCCACAGAGTCCATAAGACTGTTCTATACATCAGTGTCTTCTTTTGCTGGCTCGTACACAGGGTTATTGTTACCATCTTTCTAAATTCCATATATATGCGTTAGTATACTGTATTGGTGTTTTTCCTTCTGGCTTACTTCACTCTGTATAATAGGCTCCAGTTTCATCCACCTCATTAGAACTGATTCAAATGTTTTCTTTTTAATGGCTGAGTAATACTCCATTGTGTATATGTACCATAGCTTTCTTATCCATTCATCTGCTGATGGACATCTAGGTTGCTTCCATGTCCTGGCTATTATAAACAGTGCTGTGATGAACATTGGGGTACACGGAGACACCCCTCTTGATGGGAGGGCTGGCAGAGTCATGTCAAGAGCAGGTGTGTTGAGCAGTGGGAGGGTGGGGGTGTGCAGTCCCTGCACCGGCCCAGGAGGAAAGACTGGGATGCTGGGGGCTCGACCTCATAGACGTCTGGAGGACAGTCCAGGCTCTGCCCCTTCTCAGCCCCCTCTGCCCACGTGGGTCACCCAGGGAGACTGGCAAGGCAGGAGGCTTGACCCTCCTGCTGGCTTAGTGGTACATTCTGTGTGTGTGTGGCGCGGGAGCGTATCTGGCAGGAGGTGAGGGTGAGCTAGAGTGAGGGCTTTGTAATGGACAGCTCTCTGGCTGAGAAGTAGGGCGGGAGCCTGCCTGTCCTCCGGAAGCTGCTGGCCCCTTGGCTACTTGGTACCAGCTGCTGATTCTCATGGCATCTCTGGAGAATGTGTGTCAGTGAGTGAAGCAGGGGTCCTAATGAAAGCCAGTTGGTCACTCCAGACTCAGGCCTCTGCTGGCCACTCATTCATTCATTCGCCCAGCAAACGGGACACCCCCCGGTGGTCCAGACTTTCTCTCCCCGTCCCCTCCCACATTCAGAGGTGGAGCAAGAAGACCCTCCTGCTCGATCCGACTTTGCTTCCCAGACAACTCAACAGTGGACCTCACATTCTGACTTCCCCTGATGTTTCTGTTTGTATAGCTATCTTATCACCTGCCACTTGTGGTATCTCTTCCTTCGTGTGAAATGTCTGAAATGGCTGGGAGGCAGAAGGAAATGGAGTGGGCGGGGGAGAGCCAGCTGGGGGCGGGGCGGGGGGGTCCTTGAGGAATGCCTCTCCCAGGTCTGAGGGTGCTGCTGTGGAGCCGCTAGAGAAGAAGTCCTCCCAGGGCTCTCATTCATCCTGCTTCCCTCTCCCTGGGGCCCCCGCCTGGCCTTGATGAAGTGCACTTTCTTGCACACCGTGTTCTTTTCTCCTGTCATCTGCCTGGTGCTTTGTGCATTCATCAACCGAGAACAAAGGCCGAGAGGGCTTTCACGTTTGAAAACCCCTTGGTGTTTTATTTTCTCCCTGCTCCCTCCCAGCATCTCTCGGAAAAGAACCGTCTTGTGGCTGAAAGGTTTGCTGTTTGTGAAACCGTCCAGGCCGCACGGCTCGGCCTTGTGGCCCTTCTCTCCCCTTCCTAGGCTGTCCCGGTGGGGAAGGGACCCAGCTCAGAGACAGGACAGGGCTCGGTGGGAACTGGGGGCAGGACGGAGCAGGCCACTGCAGCTGCCCTGATGCTTTCCCGGGTGCCGGGCCGCCGGCGTCCTGCTCCCGTTGCCGGCTTCATGATATCTGATCAGCTCTCGGGCTTAATGTGTCCCGGTGCTTAGAGTTAAGAACGTGCAGAGCTGACGCTGCAGACCTTGGAGAAATCTGGCCTCACAAGTGAGACAAGGAACCTCAGCCGCTCCTTTTGGCCGAGGAGCTGGAAAAACTAAATGGAGGTTCTCAGCCTGCGCCAGCCGAGAGTCTGCCACTTCCAGGCGGACGGTAGGTAAACTCTCCCTCTGGGGAGACCCAGGAGGCCCGTCTCTGATCCCTAACTTCTCTGCCCATGCCTCCCCCCAGAGTTCTGGTTCTCTGTGGCTGGGAGGATGGATTCACATGTCAGCAGCGATAGGAGCCATCGGCAGGTGAGCCCTGGCCAACTTTGAGTCTGTGAGGGTCCCCGTCATCTTTTGGCCCTGGTGCTCTGTGTGATCAGAGGATGTCAGGTGATGTGAGGTTAGGTGAGTCTCTGACCTGTTCTGGGCTACCAGAGGCCTCTGTTTCATCAAGTTCTCCCATTTCCCCCTGAGGCTTGGCCCTGCAGCATCCATGGCACCAGGTCTGGGCTCTGAAGGCCGAGTGAGAAGGGATGGGATCGCTTGTAGAGGGGGCCAGAGCTCTATCTACAGGGCTTGGAGGAGAAGCCCGCCTCACCGGCTGAAGCCTCAGGCGTGGTAGTTGGACCTAGTTTGGAATAAAACTGATGCTATGTCTGTTTCATCATTTGCTTTCATCCCTGCTCATCCAAATGACGCTCGGTTGGTGGTGCTGTGCCTGTGATAGAGGTGGGGGGACCTGACCCTCTCTTTGTGGGGCAGGGTGAGGGAAGGCACTGGGCTGGGGGGGCGGTGAGCCCCACCCTGACTGTGGAGCACAGGTGGGGGTAGACCGCAATTCCTTAGACTGTGGGGGCTTTTCTCCTTTGGACCCCCACCAAAAATGGCTACATTTTCAATTTTCCAAAAATTAAATTTTCCTTACCTCAAAATAAATTTTCATTGCCAAAAAATCCTCACAGGCATTCACTGGAGGGATGGTGCAGCTTTAAACAAACACCTAAGAGACAGTATCTGTCTTAGGACAGTGGTTAAGTCAAGTATCGTTGACATTTCTGACTTGTGTCAGGAGCTAAACCATTCAGGGATGCCACATCTTAAACCCCGTGGTGCAGTCTCCACCCACGCTGGTGTTTCTGAGACCCTGCGTCCCTTTCCCCACTTCTGGACTCTGAGCAGCATTCACGTGGCCAGAGGACTCAAACTGAAGACTTGTGCAGCCTCCAGTCTCTGCCCGGCTGGGGTATTTCCGTCAACTCACCTCAACCTCTGTCTCTTTATTTCTGCTGAAAGGCAGAGGCCTGGATTTTCCCCTCCACTGATGCTCTGCCTGTTTTCTCATCACTCAGCACTCAGTACACACTCAAATCTCTTTTGAGTGAATGAATACTTACTTCGAAATATGAAAAGAAACATGTCCTTCATCCAGTCCATTTCCCCAGACACTTGGAGCACTCGCTTGATTTAAAACCATCCATCTTCATGGTGGGCTTCCCTGGTGGCTCAGACAGTAAAGAGTCTGCCTGCAATGCAGGAGACCCCGGGTTCGATCCCTGGGTTGGGAAGATCCCCTGGAGAAGGAGATGGCAACCCACTCCAGTATTCTTGCCTGGAGAATCCTGTGGACAGAGGAGCCTGGAGGGCTACAGTCCGTGGGGTCTCAAAGGATCGGACACGACTGAGCAGTTAACACATCTTCACAGTCTCAAGGCTGGGAGCTGTCTCTGGGGAGGGCAAAGGACTCAACCCAAGAGCTTCTTATTAACGTGTCCACATCTGGGAGGGAGACTGATGGTGACCTCTCCCGAGGAGGCGGACAGGAAATTGTGGGTAAGAGGAGGACACTGCCTGGAAGTTTCCCGAGGCTGACTCCCCCAGGAGCTCCCCGCTAGCAGAGTGGAGAGGGCTGGAACCAGCCTGGCCAGACCCCGACCCTGGACTCTGTCTCTCTTACCACTCCCCTCACCTGCTCCCACCTTCCTCAGCTCCCCCTGGGAGCGCCTCAGAGTTCCCAGCACCTGTGTGTGGTGACCCCGCAGTGTTGTAGGAAAACATGCACCCAAAATGGCCAAATCCCGGAGGACTTGGGAGAGGCACGTGTGCAGTTATTTTGGGTTTGGTGGGCCGGGCTCGAATCTCTCTGGCATTCCCGGCCGCTGGCCTCTCTCAGAATTGACCAGAATGGAAGGATGGTAGAAATTGAGGCTCCAGGAATAGCGCAGGAATTTGCTCATTCTTAACCCCTTAACGAGGTGCCGCCCTGCCCGGAGCCCACAGGGTGCTGGAATGGGGAGTGGGGAGGAGGTAGAGCTCAGGCAGTTTCCTCTTTTTCATCCGGGGAGGAGAGGAGCGGGAGGCAGCTCAGGGCTGACTCGAGGCCAATCTGATAAGGAGCAGCATTTAGAGGCCAGAGGAGTGTCCCTCCCCACGCTGGCCCATCCCTGCTTCTTCAGGGGGTTGCCTGGTAAACTCCCAGCGGCTGGGTCGGTACCTCCCTCTCTCCGGATCTCTGCTCTTTCTGTTTCTGGATCTCTTGGGCCTCGGCAGGCTCGGGGCAGCTCTGGCCTTGGGTCTTGGGGAGCCTCGTCTCTCTCTCCCTCCCCCAGAGTCAGGCTCAGGGACCCTTTTGTTCAGTGCACGTGACGGGGGCAGGTACCAAGCACCCACCCTGTGGCAGGTCAGGAGCCCAGGGGCGCCAGGCACCTGCCTTTGCCCCGGAGGAGCTGGGCTGGTTGTGCAGAGACCGTGTAGACCGGTACAGACTCAGCACCATCCGCAGCCCTGGAGGGGCAGTGAGGATCGTAGCAGGCGAGCGGGTCAGGGGAAAGAGCAGCCCCAGAGGACCCCTCCCTGGTCCTGGGTCAGCCACATCACTTCTCTGGACCTTCCTGTTCTTCAGTGTAAAGTGAGGAGTCTGTGATCCCCAAGTCCTTTCTAGGCTTGAGAGTTTCCCTGATTCCAGGGGTCTCGGGGAGGAAGACCCTTCTTAGATGGGTGGGATATTTTTGTTGCCTCCCCTCTGTGTTCCAAATGGGCTCCCAGGGTGGACCTTTCAGCTGGATCATCCCCATGGGCTCGGATGTCACGGCTGGGTCTCTAGCCTCTCTCCTGTCCTCCTGCACGGGAATCTGGGAAGTCTGACTTTAGGTTCAAGAGCTTGGTTGTCCTCGTGCAGGAGGAGGTGGTCACCCCTTGGGCTACAAGATGAGGTCTGAGCCTCTGAGTGAGGCTCAGAGTCTGCAGGGACCTGGAGCAGTGTCCAGCCTCCCTGCTGCCCACCTGAGGCCACTCTGTCCGGTTTGTCTTGGATGCCCTCCACGCAGGCTCTCACTTCTCGGTGTCCTTGGCGTGGTCTGCCTGGCTCAGAGCGCCCCTCCCATCCTGCATTGTTTTTTCTCTTATGAGCATTGTTTTAGCACATTTGAAAGCTTGGTCAGCCATTATATCTTCAAGTATTTTTCTCTTTTTTTCACCATACCACGTGGCTTGTGGGATATTAATTCCCTGACCAGGGACAGCACCCAGGTGAAAGCGTGGAGTCCTAACTACTGGACTGCCAGGGAATTCCCTCTTTTTTTTTTTTTTAATTTTCATAATATAATTCTGTTTATGCCAATACATCTAATGTTATTTCAACATGTAATATAAAAATATTTTACATTTTTTTTATACTAAGTTTCAAATGTAGTGTGTGTTTTATGCTTATAATCCATCCATTTGGACAATAACTTTTCATTGGAAAAACTTGGTCTGTATTTAGGTACAAAATTTACAGTTGAAGAAGTGGATTCACATATTTCAGTTGTTCCAAACAAGCTTAAACCAAGTGTTCCAAATACATGTATCAGTTTCCTCATAATTGATGTTTGTAAATTAAAACAAAAAATGAAAACTTCTTCAGTAAGTACATTTCAAGTGCTCAATACACCATGTGGGTTGTGGTCGCCAGATGGTGCAGCTCTGAAATGATCTCTCCAGAGCTACTTTTGACATTCGTTAAAGATATGTGTATAGATTTTGGTCTTACTTTTCAATTACATGGTAATTAATATTCCCGATCTGCTTCTTTTTGGTCCCAAGTTCCTTTCTTTCCTTTCTTTCCAAGACATAGTTGTCCACTTTGTTCACCCAAAGTCCTCATTTAATTCACGGCACCTCATTTAATTCATGGTGCCAGTCCAGTCTAACGATGTTAGTTCAAGGGCAGAGGCCTCTCCTAAACTCCTATCTATTATTATCCAAACCCTGCTTCCCTCTGTTACCCTGTGCAGAGGACTTTATGCCTGGAATGCTCTCATATTATCTACTTTAATCTTCACAATTATATAAATAAGTAGGCGGGCTGGTATTTACAGATAAAGAATTATCCAAAAGATAATTTCAATTATCTTTGGAATTCTTTAATTCCAAAGAATTAAAGTAGATTTATATATTTGTCCAAGTCACATGGATAGTGATGAAGCAGAGTTGGAATTCATCTTTCTTAACTTTCCTAGTATATTATGATAAACAGAATGTCAGACCCTTTTCTTACTAGTCCCATCCAGTCCTGTGTTGTAGGCAAGTATACAAAGTTCTTAGGATTAAAAAAAAAAAAATTCATCTCTAGTAGTAACTCAACTGAAATTCCTAGGAAGTCAGCTTGTTAAAACCATGTTTATAAAAAATCAAGAACTCTCATTTTAGAAACAAGATTCTTCATTTAAATCACCGTCTTGCAATGAGTTGGCCAGGAGGAGCACATCTCCTTGTGTATATAGACCTAGGAGATAAACAGGAGAAGAGCGACTGTGGTAGCATTGGCCAGCTGAACTCTTCCACCACCTGGAGCCTTTGAAGAGCTGTGGCACAGGCCCAGCCATGCTGTGATGATCACGGGACCAAACAGCTTCCTGCCTTCCTCCTCATGCAAGAGGTTCTGTTTCTTATGAAGCAAGAGGTTGTATGCCAAGCTGATAGCCCACAGGACACAAAGGAATATGTGTATTGCAGACACACTCTTCCAAATAAAGTTACCTGTGACAAGAGGGTTAAGTCCAACACGCAGGGTCAGAGTGGCAGGAATCGTATACACAACCACCCACAGTTCTGCATCCGGATAGTTCACCTGCACAAAGACCGCCAGCGTGAAGAAGGCACCCACGAGCCAGGCGCAGGCGCGCCATAGGCCCCGCGCCCCGCGCCCCGCCCCGGCGTCATGGTCGGGCGGACGGGCCGGGGGAATTCCCTCTTCACCTATTTGTCTGTTCCCTCTTCTCTGTTTCTGGAACTTTAATTGCATGTATATTTAGACTGATGTGCTGTAGGTTGTTGATGCGCTGTTGACTTTTTTTTTTCTGTCATTTTTTCTTTCTGTGCTTCATCTTGTCATTACGTCTTCAAGACTTTTCCTTGGGCAGTGTCTAATCTGATGTTAATAACTCCCCTTCCGTGTATCTTTCATTTCAGATACTGGGTTTTTCATCTCTAGAAGTTCCATCTGAGTCTTCTTTATATCTTTCATTTCTCTTCTCATTATCCTTGTGTTTTCCTCTAGTTTCTTGTGCTCACGGAACATACAGTAGCTGTTTTTCCATCCTTGTCTACTGGTTTCATCATCTCTGTCATTTTTGGGTCTGTACTCTTGACTGCTTTTTCTCCTGCTTCTTTGAGTGCCTGGTAGCTTTTGATTGAATGTTAGAACTTGTGAATTGAATCTTGCTGGATTTTGTTCTGTCTCTTCAAATCCTATTGGAGTTTGTTCTGGCATGCCTTTAAAGGGCTCTGTGCTTGTTGTTGAGTTGCTCAGTCGTATCCGACTCTTTGCCACCCACGGACTATATCCCTCCAGGCTCCTCTGTCCATGGGATTTCCCAGGCAAGAATACTGGAGCGGGTTGTCAGTTCCTCCTCCAGTGAATCTTGCTTGTAAGCTTTGTTAGGGTGGACCCACCTTCAGCCTAGGGCTCTCTCAGCTTCGCAACTGAGGCATCACCCTCTGAGTTCACGCCAGCACCTGGTGTGTCGTGAGCTCTCTGCTCTCGCTGGTGGGAGTACAGCCCCGAGTGAGCTCTGCAGGGTGGCTGGCTCCCCGCTTTCTGTCAGTTCTGTCCCCTGGCTTGTGCTGTTTTACCCTACACTTGTGTGGGTCAGGCGGGGAATCCAGGGGACTCTTCTCTAGAGCACCCTATCCGTGCAGTGCCCTTCTCTCCAATGAAAGCAAACGTGTCAGTCACTCAGTCGTGTCTGACTCCATGCTATGAACTGTAGCCTGCCAGGCTCCTCTGTCCATGGAATTCTCCAGGCGAGAATACTGGAGTGGGTAGCCATTTCCTTCTCCAGGGGATCTTCCCAACCTGGGGTTCAAACCTGGGTCTCTTGCATTGCAGGCAGAGTCTTTACCGTCTGAGCTACCGGGGAAGCTCTTCTCTCCAATGTTCTGCCCTAAGAATTCTGTCTCCATGAATACCAATTTCCGTCTCCTCAACTTGAAGGGACCACTGGACTCCATGTGGATCCCTCACCCTGAGCTGTTACGTGGATGCTGCCTCCAGGCAGTAAGCTGGGCATCACAGAACTCTTTCTTTTGTTTCCTTCTTTCAGAGATCACAGTCCAGAGTTACCTGTTGTCCAGCATCTGAAGCCCATGTTTCATGCCTTCTGCCAGCTTTCTAGTTGTTCAAGGGGCAAGGGTGAAGCCAGCCTTCACTGTGGCTACAACCCGAATCTGGCATCATGGGAAACTCCCCTCGGGCTAGTCATCTCTCCTACAGGAAAGACCCCATAAGCACCATGTTGTACGTGGTTTTATTTCTTATCGCTCTACATAGGCCGTCTCCCTGAGCAAAAGATGATATGGTATTTTTCTTAGTATCCCTTTTACCTAGTCCAGTGCTGGGCATATAGGAGGCAGCTCATGTTTTAGATTTTTTGGCTTTTTGTAATATGTATTTTTATTTATTTATTCGGCTGCTCTGGGTCTTAGCTTCGGTGTGTATCGGGATCTATTCCCTGCCCAGAGATGGAACCCCAGGCCCCCTGAATTGGGAGTACAGAATCTTAGCTGCTGGACCACCAGGGGAGTCCCTCATGTTTGCTGATCCAATGAATAGAAGAGACGAATGGAAGGGACTATCAGCTAATTGTGCTGTTACAGGTTGCTAGGAAGAACGATGCTGCCCTGGGTATGAAGTTTTAGATTCTCTCCTTGCTCTGTGGCATTTACACCACGTCTGCATCTGGGTTTTGTTAATTCTGGTTGGGATACTGACAAGTCTGAATGCGTCCAGAGGAGGATGACTAAAATGGTGGGAACTACACCCCATGGGAATTGGATGAGGATTTGGGAATGCTTGTTTGTCTGGGGATTATTTTTATGGAGTGTGACCGGGAGGCCTGGCGTGCTGCGATTCATGGGGTCACAGAGAGTCTGACACGACTGAGCGACTGAACTGAACTGATGGGGAGGAGGGCATACACAGTAGTGGCCCCCCCTCATGTGTGGGACTGATGTGGAATAGGAGGGTTTAAACATGTCCTGTGGCTTCAAAGCCGAGATCCCCAAATGCCTAGGACCTGTGGGGATTCCAGGAGGTCAGGGGTGGACCCAGTTCCAGAAAGAACTCTCTAACAGCTGGAGCCGTCGGCTGTCCAGCAGAGGAAGGGTGGGCTACCTTGGGAGGTCCTGAGCTCCCCACCACTGCTGGGGTTTAAGCAAAGACTGATACTGATCTGGAGTTTTGTTTGGGATTGTAAGAGTAGATATAGTGTTACACAAAATACTCTCCAAGATAGTTTTCTACTCAATGATGTTAAATATTTTTTTAAATTTATTTTTAATTGAAGGATAACTGCTTTGCAATATCGTGTTGGCTTCTGCCATACAACAACCTGTCAGCCTTAAGCATACGTCCCCTCCCTCTTGAACCTCCCTCCCACCTCCCCATCTTACTCCTGCCTTTGAGCCCATGATTCATCCCCCCTCCCAACTCTGCAGCACACACACACACATACACACATGCACACATGTGCATAACCAAGTTCAGGAAACATACTTGCAACATGCTCCCTACTACTCTTGTGACTCTCCTCCCAGCCTCCATTATTGGGCCTCGTCTGGGGCCCTGATGACTGGCCCCTGCTGCCCACGCTGGGCCCTGTCGTTCCCCTTCTGCCTGCCTGGCACCCCGTGGATCCGCTGGTCCTGTGTCAGCGCCTCGTCGCATTGTCTTCTATGTCTGGACACACAGAGCCTTTGAGACATGATGACTCTGAGCATCCTGCCTCCCGCACGGCAAACCCTGGCAGCCTTTCCTGTACTGGTGAACATCCCTCTGCCGGGGCACTGCTGCCCTAGACCTGGTCTTTGGCTTGTTTCTCTGGGTCTCGGGTCTCTGCCTCTGGGGGAACCCTCTCCTCCCTGGACTGCTTGCTCCCAGGAGATGTCACTTCTGGTTCACGGGTGCTAGGGAAAGTCAAAGAGAAAGTGTTAGTTGTTCAGTCGTGTCTGACCCTTTGCGACCCCATGGACTGTAGCCCACCAGGCTCCTCTGTCCATGGGATTCTCCAGGCAAGAATCCTGGAGTAGGTAGCCATTCCCTTCTCCAGGGGATCTTCCCAACCCAGGGGTCGAACCTGGGTCTCCTGCATTGCAGGCAGATTCTTTATCTTCTGAGCCACCAGGGTGGTCCTGGCAGATTCTCAAGGGACCTGCCTCAAGCACCTGCCTTTCCCCTTTTCTAAGTGGCCTTCAGGGAGCTCCAAATAAGGCTCCAGGCTGGGAAGGATGGGCAGGGCTACAGCTCGGTGGGTGTGGGGAGGGGAAGGGGTCAGTGTCTCAAGGAGCAAGCCAAGGGTCCTGTCCCCTGAAGCTTTGTTGCCCCACCTCTGTGTGGAAGGAGCCTGGTCAGGTCACTTGTAAGTGGGCTACTAGGGAAGTCTATGCTGCCTCCCTGGCCCCCCTCGTAGCCCCTCCAGTCGTCAGGGGCGCCGGGGGAAGTCATAGCTAGGTGGGCTCTGGGGTAAGGGCTCTGTAGAAAGTGCTGGACAAGAGAGATCTTCCTGACAGCCAAGTGCCTGTCTGTACCCTGAACAAATAGCCTGAGCTTCGGGAACCTCTCTCCCAGTGTGGGGCTCCCTTCCCCTAGCTCACCAGCCAGGCACCATCACAGGTGGGTGTGAGACTCGCTCTTGAACCGGGAATTCTCTGGCTCTCTTAGCCTTGGCCGCCAGACCAGTGTGATCTGCAGAAGCCTCAGTTTCTCCCTCTGCAAAATGAGAGGTACAGGGTCTTCCCTGGTGGCTCAGTGGGAAAGAATCCACCTGCCAGTGCAGGAGACGCGGGTTCGATCCCTAGAGCCTGTGCTCCGCAAAGAAAGAAGCTGCCGCAAGGAGAAGCCCACGCACTGTAACTAGAGTGTGGCCCATGCTCACTGCAACTAGAAAGGCACAGCGATGAAGATCCAGAAGAACCAAAAATAGATAAATAAAATTATATCTATAAAAAAGGGAAGACTGTGAGGGGCTGGAGGATGGGAACTGAAAATCCAGCTACAGGACTTTGGTGTCTAAGGCTGCTGACTGCCAAGAGTAGCTTTCTCTGTCCAGAGTGGTGTAGACCTGGCTTATTCCCCAGCAGGTGATCAGAAGCCTTGGGAATGAGAGTCCTTTCCCCTGGAGGCCAAGAGGGAATGTCCTCTGGAGACTGGTGCATCTGGAGGGCTGGCTCCTGCCTGCACTTGGGCTCACAAAGCCAGCACCCCCGAAGGGAGGCGTGGGGAGAGGAGGCCCATCACTCTGGGCTCGCTCTGTCCCTCCAGCGTCCACACGATGTCTGGCACAACGCAGGCACTCCGGAGCCCTTGATGACCAAGTGAAGGTGGCCCAGCATCCCGTGGTTAGGGTCGCAGCCCAGTCCAATGGTATTTCAGCAGGAAGCAGTGCGCCCGGACTGCTCACTGCTCGATGGAAACCTGAGTGTTCTGTCTCCTCGTTTCCTGCTTGTTCCACTGGAGGGGCGCCAAGACCATAATAAAAACAATGATATAATCACAGCTAATATCGACGGAGCGCATTCTGTCATGATCTGCAGGATTTTGGCCTAATTCTTGAGATGCACTCACTGGGAAGCAGTTTCCTGGGCTTGTTCTCCATCCCCCGGGGCTTTCTGCACCAATTCCTGGCATCTGTGTAGGAACACGTTTTCTCCGGTTGTGAAGATAATAAAACTATATTCACTCTTTCTGTTGGTCTCATCTGCGGTAACTGTTGTCTGCACGCTGCTGTGGGTGAACTGGTATTTTGCTGAGGGTTTTGTGGGTGATCTTTCTGGTCTCTGTGTGGTTGTCCGTATGGGACTTGCTCACGTGTGCTTCTGCCAGACATTTACTGGGCACCTGCCGTGTGCTGGTGATTCCGTGAAGACCAGCACAGTCTGTGCCTACCTGTCCCAGGGCCTCAGGCAGTCCCTGGAGGCAGGAACCGTCTCTCTAAGTCCCTCTCTGCAGTGTCCTGTTAGCACTCAGAGCCTCCACCCTGGGACTGAAAGCTGCCTGACAGGTGCTGCCAGAGAAATAGTTTTGAGGTCTTCCATTTCTCTTATGGCACCCCACTGTGAAAGCACCCAAGCATATTCCCAGAAGTCATCTTACTGTCGTTCCTTCCTGACAGTGACCTTGAGAAGTGGCTAGACTGTTTTTT
>NW_011494785.1:3409708-3411589 GCF_000754665.1 Bison bison bison | reverse complement strand
GGGCTTTCTTCAGTTGCAGTGAGTGGGGGCTACTCTCTCATTGTGCTGCACGGGCTTCTCATTGCAGTGGCCTCTCATTGTGGAGCACAGGCTCTAAGCTTGCTTGGGCTTCAGTAATTGAGCGCCTGGGCTCTAGAGCACAGGTTCAATAGTTGTAGTACACAGGCTTAGTTGCTACGTGGCAGGTGGGGCCTTCCTGGACCAGGGATTGAACCCGTGTCTCCTGCATTGGCAGGTGGATTCTTTACCCTGAGCCACCAGGGAAGCCCTAGACTTGTTTTTTCTAGAGGAGGCCACTAAGCCTCAGAGGGCTGGTGACCCGCAGTGGGGCTGTCCTAAGTGTCCTGAGACTCATTCATCCTGTACATGTTAGAGGGCATCTCCGGGCCAACCTGCTCAGGCTCTGTGAATGCAGGAATGAAGAAAAATCGAAGAGCTTATAATTTTGGGGGTGGGGGGTGGGGGCAGACAATGAAAAAACCTGTAGCGACAAGTGTTATGGGGAAGAGCAAGATAGGGAAGGGGGTGAGAAAATGGGGTGGCGGCAGGTCTTACGGGTTAAACAGGGTGCTTAGGGAAGGTCTTACTGAGGAGGTGACGGTCTAGCAGAGAGGGGAGAAGAGATGGGCGAGTCCTGGGGAGATGTGGGGCCCAGGGCCCAGGGAGCAGGCTGTGCAAGGCCCTGAGGTAGGAACGTGAGAGGTGTGTTGCAGCCCAGTAGGGCTGGAGTGAAGCGAGCGAGGGAAAGTTCAGGGGACTCAGAGCCCACAGGCCTTCCTTTTAATTCTTATTGGCGTATACTCGCTTTACAGTGTTGTGTTGGTACCCCATCTTCTGAGCAATGCTTATTTTTCTCATCTATTTATTTGTCTGTGCCAGGTCTTAGTTGCGGCATGTGGGATCTAGTTCCCAGACCAGGGATTGAACCTGGCCCCCTGAATTCAGAGTGTGGAGTCTTAGCCACTGGACCAACCAGGGAAGTCCCCCCACAGGGTCTTGAAGTCCATTCTGAGGGCCGTAGCTTTTTTGATGGGCAAAGCAGGTGCCATTGGAGGAGTTAGACCAAGCAGACAGACTCGCCTTTCATTCTAGAAGGACCGCGTGGCTGCTGTGTGGTCAGCTGAGTGGGCGGCGGCAGGCACAGTAGTGACTGCCGTCTACCACGCATGTGTTGTGTGTCTGGCCTGGGCAGACCCCTTGCACGCATGTCTTGTTGATCCTCTTGATGACAGTTACCCACATCTTCCTGAGGAGGACACCGAGGCTCAGCTGCTGGAGCGGCTGCCTGCTCTGGTCAGTTTGAGTCCAAAGCTTGCGCTCTTGACTGTGGTCCAGTTTTCAGGGGCGAAGGGAGAGACTGTTTAGGATGGCAGGTGCAAACATCTGATGTGTGTGTCAGGCTGCCCTGTGTCCGATCTCTGGCCTCTCTCAGGTGTTGAGCTGGCCACGCAGGAGGGGGTGAGAGACTATTTGCTGTGGTCGGCAAATTGCTTCCAGGTGAGGGACAAGAGAGTGGAGTCTGTGCCCCGACTCCAGACAGCAGCCTCTCCGGCCCCTGAGGGCCCTGTGTTTCGTGTTTGACGTGTTAGACAAGCCCGGTGACTTAGAGGCCTGGGCTTTCTGCTACCGACTCAGGCTCAGCCTGAGGCCTCTGCAGATGGTGCCCCCTCCCTGGAGGCAGAACCTCCTTCTCCTTCTGAGTGAGTCTGGGCCAAAGTGCCCTCTATTTTATCCATCCCTGTCTTCTGAGTAGTTCAGATCACTTTCAGAATGTCACTTTCGTAATCCTCCTATTTATTGCTCCCAAAGGAAGTGAGGGGAATTTTTCCTTGTCTTTAAAGAGAATGCTGGGGGTGGAAAATTAGGGTCAGAGAATGAAGC
>NW_011494785.1:3406090-3409600 GCF_000754665.1 Bison bison bison | reverse complement strand
CCCACCATTTCCCACCCAGCTGACCTTGAGGTGGGCATGGAGGGCCGAGGTGAGCTGGGTGGGAAATGGTGGGGGCTGCTCCTTCTGCATTTACTGTGCTCTTTGGTGTCTGCACCTGGAGGAGGGCCCTGCGCTTCCCTAGTGGCGTCTTGGGGACTCAGCTTCTGGTCTCTGCACAAGACCCCTTGCACACACATCTCTTGTTCTCACACATTCCCTCCACTATCCCCCCTTGCACACTAACATATAGCATGCACACAGACACTTGCACATGTGCTTTCCTCTGTGCTGGTTCACACTCATGCTCTGCACATGCCCATGTTTTTCTTCGCATGCACACTTAGCTTCCCATGCACGCACCGCCCGCAGCACCCATCAGAGGCAGGACCCCGGCTGCAGGTGGCCTGGCGGCCAGGCTTGTGACAGCAGCGGGGGGCACCCCACAGCACCGGGCCCTTGGCCTCCCCACTCATGCCTCGGTTTACCTGGCGGAGATGAGGGGACCTCTCAGCTGGGAGGGCTGTGCCTGTGACGAGTAACATGTCCTGTAGAATCAGCTGCGGGGGGAGGGGACTGGCTGTGGAAAGCAGGAAGACTCTGAAAGGGGAGGAGACGGCCCCTCTGCCGGGCTCCCCTGTGTGTGCCAACCCCCCCCACCCCCGCAACCTTGAACGTACACCAATGGCAGAGCCAGGCCTTGGTGGGCCGGGGAGGAGGGCACGCTGCTCAGTGCTGTTTCGGGACCGTTTGGGGGAAGGGAAGGTTCCTTGTTGGCTGCTCAGATTCTAGCAGATTCCCAGCCTCGGAAGCCAAGCAGGCAGGCCCCTTACTAGTTTCTATTTCAGAACCGACACCACTGCGGAGCATAGCATCGTCACGGGCCATGGCAATCCAATTAGACTCGGCGCCTCCTTGGAGCGGGCGTGGGGCGGGGAGGCCCTCTCCCTGTGTTGGGGGGCCCAGGCTGTGCTCCTCCCGGGCCGGTTCTTCCCACCTGGAAATCCAGCAGGCGAATATCCTCACGAGAATGTGCGGTTGGAGGCCCGGAGATGGGCTTGGATTCCTGGCTGGCTTGGCTAACCAGCCACGTGACTGGTCTCGGGGCCTGGATCTTTCCGAGTCTTGAAGCTCTGGCTCTCACAGGTGGGGGTGAGGAGAGAGGGCCTTCCTGGCCCAGCCCAGCCCCAGGCCCAGGTACCCTCCCTCCAGGGCCTCTGTGTGCTGGTTGTAAGGTCCGGCTGCCCCTTTGTGGCGTCCTGGTGGCCTGTGCCCCGTGGGGCTGCCAGACTGCTGTGGGGACCCTTGGGTCACACCCAGAGCCAGTCTACTGCCTCAGTGTTCCTGTTCTTCCTGCTCAGATTGGTTGTAGCTCATCGACATGTATCACCTTGTCCCAGAAATGATGATTAAAAAACCCCACATACCTGGTTAACCTCATCAGTCCTACTTGGGCATAAGTTCATTCATTCTTTCTTGGGTTTCACCACCGGCTAGAACTCTTTCTTATCTGTGCTCAGCAGGTTGATGAGTTGTGGAGGGGCCTTAGCCCCTAGTCTTTGCTGTCTGGACGGTGCAATGCTGTGACTCTGTATCCCCGAGGAGTCCATTTGGGCTTCCTTTTCTTCACTAAGCGACCCTTGCCTCCCCCTTCTTGGGAGCACCTCGTGCGGAGACACAGCCTCAGCGCTGGAGTCTAGGGTGTGGGCCATGGTAATCTGGCACTGACACGTCGTGCATAAAACACACTGCAGTCAGTGTGCTGGCTGCATAGGAAGTGCTCTGAACCTTCACTGGCCATACGGACCTGAGAAAAGCGTTCCTTCCACGCTCACGTGTTACTGATGCTGTGGCTTGCTTTAGGTTTTTTTTTTTTTTGTGCAAAGCACTGCTTAATTTTGGGCTTCCCAGGTGGTGATAGTGGTAAAGAATCTGCCTGGAATGCAGGAATCTCGGGTTCGATCCCTGGTCGGGGAAGACCCCCTGGAGAAGGGAATGGCAACCCACCCCAGTGTTCTTGCCTGGGAAACCCCATAGACAGAGGAGCCTGGCAGGCTACAGTCCATGGGGTCGCAAAGAGTCTGACATGGCTGAGCACGCATGTACTTCCTTTTGCCTAAGTTCTAGGATCTATGTCTACAAGGCTAATGTCACTCCAGTTTTAATCCGTGGTAGGTAACACAGTTTTTCTTCCTGAAATCTTTAGTGCTGTGCGTGTTAACGTCTCCTATCTGGCTGCCGTTTTGAACTTTCCCAAATGATTCGCCTCAGTGTGGATGAGTGTCCATCCAGGCACGCAGGAACCTTTCGATCTTGAAACACTCATTATTTTAGTTCTGAGAAATTTTCTTGAATAATTTCATTGATTTCCTCCTGTCATTTTCTCTCTTCTTTCCTCCGGAGCTCCTAGAAGTTGGATATTGAATTTCCTGGATTTAGTTCTATAATTTTACTGTCTTTCTTTTTATCGGCACCCTGCCCCGGGAGATTTCTTCAGCTTTATCTTGTAGACTTCTGTTGAGGGTTTCACATTCATTAGCATATTTTTAATATCTAGAAGGTCTCCTGTTTTCTAAATAGACGTTTCCTGTTTTTATAGCATCTTGTCTTGTTTTCATGGGTTCAGCCTTTCCTCTTTTACTCTGAAGCTGTTAATGATAGTTTTATTCTGGGACAGAGGGTTCTTCCTTATCATTTTTTTTTTAATTTTATTTTTATTCAGAAATGTTTTATTGAAGTATAGTTGATTTACAATGCTGTGTTAGTCTCAGGTATACAGCAAAGTGAATCGGTTATATATGTGTCTGCCCTTGCGGACATTTATACCTTGTCGTTTAGTCACCGAGTCGTGTCCAGTTCTTTGCCACCCCAGGGACTGTAGCCCGCCAGGCTCCTCTGTTCATGGAATTCTGCAGGTAAGAATACTGGAATGCGTTGCCATTTCCTCCTCCAGGGGATCTTCTCAACCCAGGGATCGAACTTGGGTCTCCTGCATTGGCAGGCAGATTCTTTACCATCTGAGCCACCTGGGAAGCCTGTTTATTCCTTAACAAGTCTTTTTATTCTTGTTTTCACGGGGCGTCAGGGCCTCGGAGGGGACGCACTGTTCTCTGAGAGCTTAGCCAGAGCAGAGAGGCTGTGTTTCATTGCTCCCATTTGTCGTTTTTCACAAACCAGCGTGCTCAGCCCTTGTGAGGAAGGAACGAAAGATCATTTCATCATGCGTGTCCGATGCAAGACCCCAGTACCTGGAACCGGGCCGGGTTTATTTGAGATTCTCATAATCACTGGCTGAGTGAGCGAGTGAGCAAATGCGGGAATTGCAGACAGACTTGGTGACAGAAGTGGGAACTGGGGACTTCCCGTCAGTCCAGTGGTTGGGACTCTGCACTTCCACTGCAGGGGGCACGGGTTTCAGCCCTGGCTGGGGCACTGAGATCCTGCATGTCATGTGATAAGGCCAAAAGCCAACAATAAAACTCGTGCAAACCACCCCCCGCCCCCAAACAAAAA
>NW_011494785.1:3370355-3405990 GCF_000754665.1 Bison bison bison | reverse complement strand
CAAACAAAAACCAGCCAAACAAACAAGGAACCCGGAGCACAGTTCCGGCAGGCTCCAGTCTGCTCTGAGATGCCAGCCGCTCACTGTGGCTCCAGGCCTGTTGACCGTGGAACTAACTCGTCGTGGCTGGTGAGGGGTACGCAGTGATCGCTTTCCTCCTTTGGAGTGTTTCTCCGGCCGCGGTGAGCCTGTGTACCCCTGCGATTTTGGAAGGTGAATGAGACGAGTAGGAATAAGCATGAAGCGCCAGCGTGGGCACAGTGTCCCCAGCTCACCTCACCTCTGTTTCTCGTTCTTTAAAACAAGTAGTTGGACCGGATGTAGCTAAGGTTTCATCCAAGCGCTGGCCCTGTGCTTTGTCCTCTTTTGTTTGTATTACGACAGTGTAACTGCTTGTGGAAAAGACCTGCCCCCGCCTCCTCTTCTGTTTTTTGACCTAGAATGCCTTTCACCCTCTCTTCTGCATCCTTTCAGTCCTTCAGATCTGCACGCTCCCATCACGAGGGCTCCCCAGCTGCTCCGGGACACTCTGGCTCCCTTCCCCCAGCCTACTCAGGCGTTTTCACTCTAGAGCAGGGTGAAGAGGAAGGGGCAGAGCCTTGGGAGTCCCACGATGCTGGTTTGAATTTTAATTCTGTGGCTTACTGTGTGACCTTGGACTACTTCCTTAGCCTCTCTGAGCTTCTGTTTCCTCATCTGTCCAAGTGGAATTTGTAATAAAACTTATCACTATCTCATAGGGCTTATACGAGAATTAAATGAGATAGGTTTAAAAATTCCCCCTTTAACTTGTGACTTGAAATAGATCTGTGACTCAAGAGGATAAAAATAACAATAATCACCAACATGTATATGCATTTCCTTATTTGCCATGAAGGAGTTACTTTTGTTATTTTTGTTTTACAAAGCAGGAGACCAAACCGCAAAGAAATAGCTTGCTCAAGTTTGCAAATCAAGGACATTTCTCTTAAGTTTTCTTTTAAGGGTTTGGTGTTTGTATTTATTCCACAGATTTTTTTATGAGCGGCAACTCTACTTCAGGTCATGACTGGGAATACAGCAGTGAAAAAACAAAGTTCCTGTCCTCAGGTTCTAGTGTAAGAGTTGATGGGTGAGCAAGCAAATGCTTGTGTAACAGGTAGAGTTAATTGCTGGGGAGAAAACTGAGCAAGGTAAGGGCTTCAGGGATGTCTGGGTGGTAGAGGAATGAGGAAGGGGACAAGGGGATGGGGGAGGGAAGAGGGGAAGAGAAGGGAAGGAGGAGGGGAGAGGGGGAGGGGACGGAGAAGGGCTTTGTGGAGCCCACACCCTGGTGCCACCCTGCCTTCCCCACCCTCCACTGGGCGCTCCTCCTCGGTGGTCTTCTGGACCCTCAGGACCTTCCCAGGGCCTTGCACCTCCTGCTCCTCCTGGTTTCATGGCCAGCTCTTCCCAGGGAAGTCTGTCCACAGCCTGGCCAGGTCACCCCCTTGCTCTGGGCTCGATGCACACACTCAGCTTGTGGTCCTCAGTGCCCAGCTGTGTGGCTGTCGGGGCCGTGGACAGACAAGGACAGCGGCCCTGACTGTGATGCTCATCTCTTCTCTCCCCTACATCTCCAGCATCTAGCGCAGGGGCTGGTGTATTTTATCTGTAAAGGACCTGATTGTAAACATTTTAGGCTCTGCAGACCATTCAGTCTTTACTACAGCTACTCACCTTTGCCCTGTGGCTCAAAGACAAAACATACACCAATTGAGTGTGGCTGCGTTCCAGTAAAATTTATGTATGGATGTTGAAATCTGAATTTCATAGGATTTCTACGTTGGGAAATATTATCCTGCTTTGGATTTTTTTTTGAAACCTCATAAAAATGCAAAAACCATTCTTTGTTTGCAAGCTGTACAAAAACAGGCGATGGCTGGATTCAGCCTGTGGGCTGCGGTTTATTGACCTCAAATGTAGCCCAGTGTATGGTGTAGCTTAGGGTCTCGATAGATGTTTGTTGAGTGACTGAATGACATCCTGGCCATGGGCAGTAGTAGTGAGCCTGTGAGCTGCTGCTTTCCCTCTATTAACATCATGATCTTGACCCCTTAGCAGCTTCCTTGTAATCCCTTAAAATTAAGGAAGATAGGCAACTGGTTCTTTTTTTAAAAAAGCAGCTTTACTATGATATAATTCACTGCTGCTGCTAAGTCACTTCAGTCATGTCCGACTCTGTGCGACCCCTGAGACTGCAGCCCACCAGGCTCCCCCGTCCCTGGGATTCTCCAGGCAAGAACACTGGAGTGGGTTGCCATTTCCTTCTCCAATGCATGAAAGTGAAAAGTGAAAGTGAAGTCGCTCAGTCGTGTCTGACTCTTAGCGACCCCGTGGACTGCAGCCCACTAGGCTCCTCCGCCCATGGGCTTTTCCAGGCAAGAGTACTGGAGTGGGGTGCCATTGCCTTCTCCGTATAATTCGCTACCATCTATTTAAAATTCACCCATTTAAAGTATACAGTTCAGTAGTTTTCAGCACATTCTCCATCGTGTGACCCTCATCACTATCAATTCTAGAGCATTTTGTCACCTCTCCCCCCAGAATAAATGCTGTTCCCATCAGCCTCTCTCCTCTTCTCCCAGTTTCCAGCCCCTCCCCAGCCCCAGACAATCATTAATGTACTTTGCATCCCTATAGTGTTGCCTCTTCTGGATGTTTCGTGTGACTGGAACCGGACCTTATGTGGTCTTTTGTCACTGACTTCTTCCACTTAGTGTGGTATTTCAAGGTTCGTCCATGTGGTGGCACGTATCGGAACCTCATTCCTTTCTGAGGCTCAGTCATACTCCACTGCGGGGACGCTCCACATTTTGTCCTCATCCGTTCATCAGTTGACAGACATTTGGGTTGTTGCCACTTTTAATAGTTATGAATAATGAGGCTGTAAACATGCATATCCGTTTGTGTGGGTGTGTGTGGACACGTGCTTTCGTGTCTCTTGGGAAGGTATCTAGGAGTAGAGTTGCTGCATCATATGGTGACTGAGTGCTCAACGCCTTCAGGAACTGCCAGACTCTTTTCCAAAGCAGGTGCACCATTTAACGTTTCCACCAGCCATGTAGCAGCGTTCCAGTTTCCCCACATCCTTGCAGACAACTCTAATTTTTTGAAAGATTCGTTTATTTTCTGTCTTTTTGGTTGGCTGACTAGTTCTTAAATGGACACACAACCCTTGGTTGTGAGATCGTGGGCTGAACAGAAATATTTTGAGAAGTTTTGTTATTTTCATTTGTAAGAGCAATGCATGCTTATTTTTTTTTTAAATAAAACTATTTTGTATTGGAATATAGCCAATTAACAGTGTTGTGATAGTTTCAGGTGGACTGCAGAGGACTCAGCCACACAGACACATGTGTCCATTTTCCCCACCCATAACTTTGAGCAGAGTTCCCTGCGCTCTACAGTAGGTCCTTGTTGGTTACCCATTTTAAATAGAGCAGTGTGTACATGTCCATCCCAAACTCCCTAACTGTCCCTCCCCCAATCCTTCCCCACTGGCACTCCTTATTCTCAAAGTCTGTTTTGTAAATAAATTCATTTATATCATTTCTTTCTAGATTCTGCATATAAAGGACATCATAACAATATTTCTCCTTCTCTGACTTTTTTTACTCAGTATGACCACCTGTAAATGCAGGCTTATTAGAGTGGACTTGGAAAACAAAACCTGATACCTCTTTGCGATGCACTAGTCATGTTTGTTCACAGCCACCAGCTCTTTAAGGGTCTCTGAAGATCGAGGAGGTGGCCACAAGGAGCAGTGCGGTGGCTTAGGATGCAGGCCCTGGGGGCTCAGCCAGCTTTACTGAAAGCTCTGCTGCCGAGGCTGCCAGACCTTAACAAGACGCTCATCCTTTCTAGGCCCCTGTTCTCTCGTTGGTGGAAAGGATTCACTCATTTATCATTCATTCAGTAGATGTGTCCTGGGCACCTACTGTGTGGCGGCATGGTGCCTGTCTTCTGGCTTACAGTGGAGATTCAGCAAGGTGGTACACGTGCAGAACAGAGCATAGTCTTGGGCACTTTATGAAAAGTGAACGTGTCAGTTGCTCAGCCGTGTCTGACTCTGCAACCCCATGGTCTGTAGCCCGCCAGGCTCCTCTGTGCATGGGATTCTCCAGGCAAGAATACAGGAGTGGGTTGCCATGCCCTCCTCCCGGGGATCTTCCTGACCTAGGGATCGAACCCAGGTCTCCTGCATTGCAGGCGGATTCTTTACTGTCTCAGCCACCAGGGAAGCCCTTGTAGGCCCTTTATAAATGGTAAGAATGAAAATCCAGAAAACAGGACCTGCCCTGTCTGAGGCCACGCAGCTCCTCAGGGCTCGAGGTTGTGGTCAGGTAACCACAGGGACCCTCAGAGGATGGAAAATGCTCACAGCTCGTCCTCCCCTCTCACGCCTGGCCCTGGACTCCAGTCTGGTGGATTCCAGCCTCTGCTCGGACAGTTCAGGGATGAATGCCCCCTCCCCCACTGGCTGGATGGTCTGGTCTTCACCCTGCCTTTTTTTTTTTTTCTGCTGGTATTTATTTATTTAAATTTTTATTGCAAGATATTTGCTTTACACTACTGTGTTGGTTTCTGCCACACACCAGCGTGAATCAGCCACAGGTAGACATAAATTCCCTCCCTCTTGAGTCTCCCTCCCACCTCCCACCCCATCCCACCCCTCTGTGTTGTCGCAGAGCACTGGGTGGAGCTCCCCGTGTCACACAGCAAATTCCCACCGGCTGTCTGTTTTACATGTAGTAACGTGTGTGTTTCCACGCTACTCTCTCAGTTCGTCCCACCCTCTCCCTCCTGCACTGGGTGCCCACAAGTCTGTTCTCTCTGTCTGCGTCTCCATTGCTGCCCTGCAGATAAGTTCATCAGTAGCATCTTTCTAGATTCCCTACCACGCCTGCCTTTTTGGAGCCGTCCTATGGCCAGGACTCTGCGGGCACAGCCAAGGTTGAGCCGGCCGCCTCGTTCTCGCGACCATGCAGGACCCTTTGTCAATAGCTACCCCCGTCTCCCCTCCAGTCCCACCTGCTGTCTTGCCACTAGCTCCATCCCCAGACCCACAGCCCGGTGGCTGCCTCTGGACACCTTCCAACTCATTTGCTGGTTTCCTGGCCTGGCCGAGGCTCTTCTTGTTGGAGCTCCGCACTCTCAGTGCCAGAATGAGTTGTAAGCCTGGAAGATGACAAATCTTCACCTTTCCCAGCAGGACGGTTTTATGGGAGAAAGTGCTCGAGCAGGAAAGATAACTTCATTCTAAATTATGGAAAAAATAAACTTCCAGCCTAAGCCTGCCCGGTCTCCCCCTCCCGCTTCCCACATTCAGCGCAGGCAGGCAGCCCAGGCCGCCCGCAGCATGTGGCTCGCTGATGGGCACAACAAGGTCTGCCCACAGGGGTGGCGATTGGAGAATTTCTCCCCCGCTGTCACCCACCTCCTGCCCCGAAAGGGCAGAGCTGTTGATATGTTTCTTGGGCTCTGCTGTATACGCTGCTGGAGGGAGGTGGTGATAAAAGCCCATTGATAAAAGCAATTTAGCAGAAACAACATGGGGAAGGGGAGGCCTCGGAGGCGGCACCATTTGTCGGTCTGATTTTTGTGTCCTGAGGCGTCTTGTCTTCTCTTGGTGGGAGGGACCCACGTGTGTTTAGAATTCCCTCTGCTGCTGCCCTTGGGCTCTGTCGACTTTGTGGTTCTGTAATCAGGAGCATCTGGAAGCCCACAGCCAGCCCTGCTCTGCCCGTAGGCGGCAGCGTTCGGGGAGCCGCACTCATGGGGCGTTCCCGGCTCCCAGGCCTGCTTGTTTGAAAGCCCATCTCTCTCTGGGTTCCCGGCTGACTTACATAACTGTGTTCTTCTGTGTTAACTCATTCAGAAATCCCCCCATCCCTCTGTTTTCCCATGGTTCTGAGTCCATGGGAACAGAGCATCAGGGTAGAATTCCGGCCCCTGCCTCCTCCTGGGTCTCGTCCCTGCAGGAGAGGGAGCCCATCTGTAGCAGTCTTGAGCCCCAACTCCGTGGCTGGGGAGAGCACCCTGGGGGCTGCTGCTGCAGGTGCAGGGACCCCAGGGCCTGAGGGCAGCACAGGGCTTGGGCGGCGAAGGGGTGGCGAGAGGGGTACACTTGGCGGATAAGGCCACGTGCATCCTGATTCATGCCCTGGCCGCCACTCGCCAGTCATGTGGCCTTGGACGAGGTCTTGGAGACCTTTTCTCTTCTGTGAAATGGGATAATAAAGGACGTGCTTCACACGTGGTTATGAATACGATGCGAGTTAACACAGTCCAGCGTCTAGAACCTGCCTGGCATACAGGAGGCACTGCGGCCATTAGTGGTGACAGTCAGGATGCTTCCTAGCTTATGGGGTTCCCCGATCCTTACTTCTTTTTTTAAAAAAAGTTATTTATTTTTGGCTGCGCTGGGTCTTCGTTGCTGCACGCAGGCTTTCTCTCGTGGCAGTGAATGCGGGCTACCCTTCGTTGCAGTCACGGCCTTCTCGCTGCAGTGGCTTCTCTTGTGGAACGTGGGCTCTGGAGCACAGGCTCAGTAGTGGTGGCACACGGGCTTAGTTGCTTGGGGGCACATGGGATCTTCTCGGACCAGGGATCGAACCCATCTCCTCTGCATTGGCAGGCGGGTTCTTATCCACTGTACTATCAGGGAAGTCCCCCTACTTCTTTCAACAGTAAGACAGGACAGAAGCATTTTTCCAAGTATGAAAACCTCTGGCCTCAGCTCAAGCCCACTGCGATTGCCCTTAGGCTCCTTAGCGCCCACTCTCTCTCCCTCCCACCACGGTGAGAGCGCTGTGGGCCGATGGCAGGGGCAGCAGGCGGTCTGCTGCCCTCATCTGTGACCTTCAGGAAAAACGCTCACCCCTCCCTTTTCCGTGCCAGCACCTCCAGGGCTGTGGATGCTGTCCGGCGGCCTCTACTCACCGAGGCTAACGGGTAGGAGGACAGAACTTTGGTGGACGGTGTGGGAGGGCTGGGGGCTCAGGGTTGGGTCTCGGGGGTCCTCGTGGGCTGGAAGTGGAGCTGAGTAGCCCTGGTGCGGGCTGTGAGTAGACACGTGTCCCTTGGGTGGCTCTGCTCACACTGGAGCAGGTGGGATGCAGATGAGAAGTCGATCACAAACCAGTATCCTCAGTGAGCTCAGGTGCACTCGTTCTCTGACCCCAGACTGGACAACGTTTTGTTTTGTTTTAAAAAAATATTTATTTATTTGGCTGTGCTGAGTCTTAGTTGCGGCAGTTAGGATCTAGTTCCCCAACCAGGGATAGAACCTGGGGCCCCCTGCACTGGGAGCAGGGAGTCATAACCACTGGGCCACCAGGGAGGTCCCTGGACTATGCTTTTTGCCCTCAGGATGCTTACAAAGGGGCAGAGGGTGGTTTAATATCAGGAGGGGGGTCTTAGAGCCCTGAATGACCTGGGGTCATTACTTTCCCTTGCTGTACCAGCCACTGTGCTGGGCCGCTGCTCTGTGGAATGAAGAAAGCAAGGCTCAGAGGGGCTCGTGAGCGTCCTCCCCTCCCCGAGGTCACACAGTGCAATATGCCAGAGAAGGAATGTAAACGCGTGTCTGGGGCATTCCAGAGCTTGTGTTCTTTTCACACGGGGAAGGCCGGCTCTGGGGCAGACTTCCCACGTCTCTCTGACTTTCTGGAGCGTCGTCGTTGTGAAATCTCTCAACATGTGATGCTTAAGTGTTCTGTCTTCTGCCTCCCCTCCCGCCCCTCACCTCCCCTGCCTGTCGTCCCATCCCCCCTGCCTGCTGAGACTTGCCGGGGGAGGGAGAGCAGCAGGTGACAGAGACTGAGCTGGAAGGTGTGGGTGACCTTGGGCTTCCTTAGGATTCTCTGTGCCACCAGGGGAGGTGAGATGTCCTGTGGCTCTGGTGGCTTCCCGGGGGAGAGATGGAAGGAGATGGAAGGAGATGGAAGTCCCTCCCAAGGGCCGCCTGGTGCCTGCCGGTGGCCTGGCTGTATCGTGAGGGTGGGAGGTGTGTACCCAGTGGTCCCGCAGCTCCCTCAGCCCTCCAGGTTCCCCACGTTGGAGCCGCTGGTCTCCTCCTGTCTCCCTCCCCGTTGCCTCTGTAAGGCTGGCGTATGCTTCTCTGCTGCTGGTAGTCGGAAGCTTCCACGTGTGCTGTGGGATTGGCCTGGAGACATCCAGGGCCTGACAGCTCCAGACATGGGGGTGAAAAGTTTTCAAGTTCAGACAGGATACCCCCAGGGCCTGGGAACAGGCTGAAACCCTGGCCCACCTCAGGGAACACAGCGAGCCCTTTGGGATCCAGCTGGTTACACCCGGCTGGTGACACGTGGCTGGTTGCACACTGCCTGGTTAGTGCCCTGATGTGGGAGAAGCCCAGCAGGCCAGCTGGTCCAGAGCCCCCCTGGCTTGGGGACCCTGGACTTCCTTCCAGGCCCCCTCCTACCCCCATCCCATCCTCTCATCCTCTCTCCTCCGCTGCCCCAGGCCCCGCTCCGGCCCAGCCCTGCTCCCTGGCCTTTGCCTGCCTTCCCTGAGCCCCAGCCTCTGTGCCTTTGAGGGCACCCCCTCCCTTTTGCGCCCTCTGCCCTCTTCCCTTAGCCAACAGCTAGGGCTGGGGGAGGTTGGGGGCTGAGCTTGGCACAGGGCCAGCCCACAGCGTCCATTCACTGTGAGCGGAGCTGCAGGGGGTGGGGAGCAACCTCCGGTCACCTGGTCGGGTCACCTTGATGAGGCTGTGCTCCGAGGGCGAAACAGAGCCAAGCACAGGACCCTTGCCTGGGGTCAGCCGCCTGTCACAGTCCCGAGGCTGAACTCATGCGGCTGAACTCGTGCGGGACAGTCACAGAGCCAGCAGGGACAAACAGATGAGACGACAGAGGCTCCTGGGGTCTCTGTGGACATGGTGGGAGCCCAAGGGTCTGGGGCCAGCCCCTCTCTGTCCACTGGCTCGTTTGTGGGTCTTGGCTTGGCGCCAGGGCCTCTGGAGGTTTCCTCTTTAGAGACTGAGCGGGTTGGGGGTGCTCCTCCCGAAGGCCCTTCCAACTCCGCCTGCTTTATACCCATCATTCTTCAGGTGATTTCTGTGGGTCAGGGGTCAGGTCTGACCCCATCTCATCCTCTACCCCACCGCCACGCCAGGCTTTCAGATTTGCCCCCACTTATGAGGATACAGATATATATCCCTGATAGCTCAGTTGGTAAAGAATCCACCCACAATGCAGGAGACCTTGGTTCAATTCCTGGGTTGGGAAGATCCCCTGGGGAAGGGAAAGGCTACCCTTTCCAATATTCTGGCCTGGAGAATTCCATGGACTGTATAAGTCCATGGCGTGGCAAAGAGTCAGACACAACTGAGCAACTTTCATTTTCACTTTCACTATAGATGAGAAAGCCAACCCTTGGGAGCCCAGGTTATAATCTGGCCCCTAAGTCAGATCCAGGCCCAGTGATGTTACTATTTTTCAGAGCCAACATTGAAGCCCTGAAGAGATCTCACAAACTTGAGAGTTCTGGCTTGAAAGAGATGAAAGGAGGTCCATTGCCTGGAGCCCAAATGGCCCAGAGACGACTATTGGCTCCATCTGAGCCTCAGGTATCACAGCAGGGTGGGGCCTGTGCTTTCCTGACACCCCCTGCCCCCCACCCATCCAGGTCTTGATGCAGCCGGGGACATGCCTGGGTGTCTGGCTGGACTTGCTCATTCCCATGTTCTGCCTGCGTCTGCAGGTTTGAGTTGCAGGCCCTGATTTAAAGTGTGCTGTACCTCATGCCGGAGAAGGCAATGGCACCCCACTCCAGTACTCATGCCTGGAGAATCCCATGGACGGAGGAGCCTGGTGGGCTGCAGTCCATGGGGTCGAGAAGAGTCAAACATGACAAAGCAACTTCACTTTCAGTTTTCACTTCACTTTTATGCTTTGGAGAAGGAAATGGCAACCCACTTCAGTGTTCTTGCCTGGAGAATCCCAGGGACGGGGGAGCCTGGTGGGCTGCTGTCTATGGGGTCGCACAGAGTCGGACACGACTGAAGAGACTTAGCAGCAGCAGCAGGAGCAGTACCTCACGCCTTAGGCCAACAGCTACGCAGCATGAGGGCAGGAGGCAGGCCTGGCTCTCTGTCAAATGTGAACCACTCAGCTGCTCTTCCCAGTTGTTCCCAAACCTGGCAGGGACTCTGGGCTCCTTTGTTGGCGCCTCAGAGCCCCCGGTCCAGCCTTGAGATGAGGAAATTGGCAAGAATTCTCCTTCTCCGGGAGGTTGATGCCCAGCCCCAGGCTGGGTTGTGGCGGTGAGCTGGTGTCTGCTTGCTACTCACCTTTCAGGCAGAAAAACAGTCACCTCCCTGCCACCAGGCATGTCCTTTTCAAATTAAGGTGATTATTGTTTCCCTGCTTGTTTCTCTGCCCCTTGGTTTCTCTTTACTGGTAGGTTGAACCCAGGAGACCCACCTCCCCACCCTGATGAGTGTTGCCAAAATGCCGCGTAAGGAGCTTGTATCAGTATTTTGGCTCCCAAGCAAAGGGGAGCAGAATGTAAGGATGTCGGCTCAGGCAGAGGGTGCGGCAGGATTGGCCAGGCTTCCCCGGAGGTGGGGCGGACAGGCAGGCAGGATGCTAATGCTGGGCCTCCCACACGGGGCGGGTCCAAGGGGAGCCTTGGTGGAGGTAGAGGTTTCCTGCACTTGGTGTCGGTCTGTCCAGCTGCTTCCTCTCGATAGAGCGGTCAGACAATGCCTTGTTGACTCACCTCCCAGTGCTGCTGGTGGACAATGGCACATATGTCAGGGTCAGTTTGGGAGCTGTGCTGTGCCGGTCACCTGCTTCCAGGCTCGTGGTCGGGAGGAGCCGGGGGCACCGGGAACCGTGGCGCTGCTGACTCCTGGTGTCCCAGGGCCCGTCCTGGCTGGGGTGGCTGTTGCCCTTTGGTTTCCCAGTAGCTTGTCTTCCTCCTTCTCCGTGCACAGCTGATTCAGAGCCGCTGAGGCTCCGTGCTGACCAGCTGCCCGCCTGCCTTTCCAAGTCCAGCCTTGGCAGACCTCCTTCACCCCCGGTTTGAGGTTCTGTGGGTTTGGCGCAGTCCCTGGGGCCCTGGGTCTCTACCCAAGCATCCAAGACCTGGATGAGCTTCCGACAAGAGAGACAGCTGTGGGACTCTTTAATCTCCTCCAGTGGATTGAGGATTAAGCAATTTTTTGGTGGGTTTGTTATTGTGTATTATGATTTTTTTTAAACAAAGGCTATTGTTTTTTGAGTGTTTTCTAGGTTCCTGTCATGTTGCTAAGTGGTACTTTTCATGACTTATCCAAATTAATTCTTCCAGTGACTCTTTCTCTCTCTAAGAGTATTTGTTTTAATTCCTTTAAAAAAAATTATTTACTTATTTCTTTTGGCTGCTCTGGATTTTTGTTGCTTTGCAGTGGCTTCTCTTGTTGCGGAGCACAGACTTTAGGGCTACTTGGGCTTCAGTAGTTGTGACTCTCGGGCTCTAGAGCACAGGCTCAGTATTTGTGGTGCACGGGCTTAATTACTCCACCGCATGTGGGGTCTTCCCAGACCAGGGATTGAACCCCTGTCCCCTGCGTTGGCAGGTGGAGTTTTATCCCCTGGATCACCAGGGAAATCCCATAAATGCTGTTTATGTCTAGAGTTGCAAAAATGCAACGTCACTTAGAATTGTTTTTAGTAGTTCGTTAGAAATTTATATCAGTAGCCTGAGATGTATTCTTTCCCTCTGACTCAGTAATTCTGTTCCTTAGAATTTATACTAAGGAACTAATCATATACAAGTGTATATGTATAGACGTAGATACATATGTGTATATACATATATATCTTCTTTGTAATGTTACTTACAATAGTAAAAAATTGGAAACATACCAAATTATCAGCAATAGATGTTTAGTTTGTAAATTTTGATACAGTACAGCCTTTTTAAAAAAAAAAACAACATACCTTTGGGACTTCCCTTGTAGTCTAGTGGTTAAGACTTTGTATTTGCAATGCAGGAGGGGGTGCGTGTTTGACTCCTGGTCAGAGAACTAACGGCTTCCCTGATGTCTCAGTCAGTAAAGAATCTGCCTGCAATCCTGGAGACCACCTGCAGCACAGGAGACCCAGGTTCGAGCCCCAGATCAGGAAGATCCCCTGGAGGAGGAAATGGCAACCCACTCCAGTATTCTTACCTGGAAAATGCCATGGACAGAGGAGCCTGGTGGGCTATAGTCCATGGGATTGCAAGAGTTGGGCATGACTTAGCAACTAAACCACCACCAGAGAACTAAGATCCTGTTTGCTGCATGGTGCAGCCAAAAAAAAGAAAAAGAAACATTGAGTCTTCAAAAATTATGTATAGTGATTCTAGATAATACTTATGGCAAACTATCAAGCAAATACTATAAGATGTAAAACTGCATATTCTATAAATTCCAATCCTTTTGCAAGATGAAGAAAAACAGAGTAGAGAAAATACACCAAAAATCTTAATGATGGTAGTGATTGTTAGTGATTTTTATTTCCTGTTTTATGTTCTTCTGTGATTTCTAAAATTTCTTCAGGGATTTCCCTGGTGGTCCAGGGGTTAACACTTTGCCTTCCAGTGTAGGGGGTGCAGGTTCCATCCCTGGTTGGGGAGCTAGGATCCCACATGCCTGGGGCCCAAAAAACAGAAGCAATATTGTAACAAAGTCAATAGAGACTTAAAATTTTTTTCTTTAGTAACCTATAGTAACAATAAAAAGGTCTTGGGTGTCCAGGGACTTCGGGGTGCTTATGAAACAGATAAGACCCTCCTGCCTGTGACCCCAGGTCTCCAGCACTTTCCCTGAGCAGAGCGTGGGGTGAGCTCCCGGGGAGTGGAACCTCTGCCCTGGGTCCCCATTCCTTCTTTCCTTCTCCATCACAGTCTGTCCCTCCAGTGTTCTCCCTGAATTGGCTGTAAATTTACAACTGAAGGATGATTTTAAAAATATGCATTCTTTTTCTCTGTCGTGTTTCCTGCGTGTTCTGACAAGGAGGCATTTTCTACGTCTCCCTCTGAAAGAAAAGCTTAATTGAAGTTCCTTTCATGTGATCCCGGTTGATTTTTCTTCTCTGCAGTTCAGATGGTCTTTGTCAGATAGAAGAATTTTCTGCTCAGGCCTTCCAAATGGGCTCTGAAAGCCCAATTTAAGATGAAGCCTCGCTGCCACGGCCTGTTAGGTAATACCGGTCGGGCCAGGTTTCACTCAGGCGTGAAGATGGGAAGCTTGCAGTTCTGCCGGCATTTCTGTGGCCGATGATACGATTGAACTTGACCCCCACACGAGCCCAGAGAACACCTACGGTCCTGGCTCAGAACAGCCTTTGTGCTTGTGTTTTGTGGATATTGATCAGAATGTGGTGTATCATGTGGCATTGAAGACCCTGCATGTGTCATTTGGATAAATACTGGCCTTTTCGGCAACCTTTGTTCCCAGCAGTGAGACGCCCTGTGAGCTTGTGTTCAGGTGGACAAAGACAGTGGTCTCCTGTTGCAGTTAAGAAGACAGATTTTGGATCAGAGAGATTTAGATCCCGGCCCACTAGCGTGGTGATTTTACATGTGAAAGTGAGCATGTTAGTCACTCAGTTGTATTCAACTGTTTGCATCCCCAGGGACTGCATCCCACCAGGCTCCTCTGTCCATGGCATTTTCCAGGCAAGAATACTGGAGTGGGTTGCCATTTCTTTCTCCAGGGGATCTTCCTGACCCGGGGATTGAACCCAGGTCTCCTGGATTGCAGATGATTCTTTACCATCTGAGCCACCAGGGAAGCAGATTTATATGTGACATATACTTATGGGCTTCCCTGGTAGCTCAGGTGGTTAAGAATCCTCCTGTAATGCAGGAGACCTGGGTTCGATCCCCGGGTCAGGAAGATCCCCTGGAGAAGGGAATGGCAACCCACTCCAGTATTCTGGCCTGGAGAATTCCCTAGAATACAGTCCATGGGGGTCGCAAAAAGTCTGACACGACTGAGCAGCTTACACTATATATTTATTTTGGGGGATTGGTCCACATGATTATGGCAGCTGAGAGGGCCTACCATCTGCCATCTGCTAGCCAGAGACCTAGGTGGTGAAATTCTGAGTTCCAAAGGCCTGAGAACCAGGGCAGCCAATGGTATAGTTCTTCGTCCAAGGACAGGAAATGAACTGGGATGGCCCAGCTCAAATACTGAGGCAAGCAAAGAGGGGCGAGTCCCTCCTTCCTCCTCCTTTTGTCCTATTTGGGCCCTCCGTGGGTGGGATGATGTCCACACATGTTGGGGAGGGCCCCCTACTTTACCTGGTCCACTGGTGCAGGTGCTGACCTCACCTGAAACTCCCTCATCCAGAAATAGAGTTTAATCTAGGCACCCCTGAGCCGGTCAAGTTGACCCATAAAATTCACCTTCACAAGTGGCATTAAGTGCCTCCACATTCTTGTGCAGCCATCACCACTGTCCATTTCTAGAACTTATTCATCACTCAGAACTAGAACTCTGTAGCGTGGACATAAATACACTACCATGTGTAAACCAGACAGCTGCTGGGAAGCTGCTGAACAGCAAGGCGAGCTCAGCTCAGTGCTCTGTGTTGACCTAGAGGGGTGGGATGGGAGAACGGGGATGGGAGGCTCAGGAGGGAGGGGATAGATACATACTTACAGCTGATTCATGTTGTTGTACAGTAGAAACTAGCACAACATTGTAAAGCAATTATCCTCCAATTAAAAATAAAAAAAATTCTATGTAAACAAAAAAAAAAAGAAGCTGGATCTCTGTATTCCCTTAAATACTAAACCCCCCTCCAGTCCTGATATGTACTGGAGTCCCAAGGGTCAGAGCGGGGAGCTATTCAGAACCAGAAAGAGTGAGAGCCCACTTTCCGCTGGTCCCTACCTGTCCCCCGCATGCCCTCCATTCCCACTCAGGTGGTCCCTGGTTGTCTTGGATACCTCCTTGGCATCCTCTTGCCTGCGGGGTCGCTGGTCCTCTGGGTGAACTTGGACATCACACGGACTTCTGGGCTCCTGAAGGGCATCCTGCTGGGATGGCTGGGATGGTCACCGCCCCAGGCCACCGCAGCTTGTCAGCTGTGTCCCTGTGGCCGGCCTGCCCGCCAGCTCAGGAAACCTGAGCCCCGCTGGCCCGGCGGAGCCGGCACACCAGCGTTTACAACCTCTAAAAGCCGCCTGTGTTCTCCTGAAGTTGATGGAGCTGGTGAAAACAGTTCTCTCTTTTTTTCTCTTCTTAAATTTTTCCTAAATATTTACTGGATCTTCTCACAATTTCTTCTTATGCTGGCTTCTGGCTTCAGGTTTCTCGCGTGGGGAGGTGGGGAGAAGGTTCTGGGCTCTGTGCTGATTTTCTGCTTGGGGTGGGGAGGCTTCTGCCTAAAAGCAGAGGGCAGGAACTGGCGCTCTGTATCTGAAGGGGGTCGCCCTTTGGTGATGGGCTTCTCTGGGCCAGCTCTCAGGACTGGCCCGTGGCTCGGTGGCACCTGTGTGACCTTGAGCATGCTTCTTGACCTCAGCTTCAGCTTCCTCACCAGTGAGATGAGATAATAATAGCATGTGCCTACAGAGATGTGAGGCCTCTGTGAGATAATCTGTGTGAAATGCCTAGCGTGGCGTCTGGCACACATGGGATGCTCTAAAAACGTAAGCTACTGCTATTTTTATTGGCAAACTTTATTTTTGTTGTTTCCAGCCATTCGTTTCTCTCCACCTTTTCTTTTTGTGGCAGTGCTGATACACACCCCCTCCTCCGCCCCCACTGGGTCCCTGCATCCTTTCATTGCCCCCTCTCTCCTCTGGTGGGGGCGTCCCAGGTGGCTCAGTGGTAAAGAATCTGCCTGCAGTGCAGGAGATGCAGGAGGCATGGGTTCAATCCCTGGGTTGGGAATATCCCCTGGAGGAGGAATGGCAACCCACTCCGGTATTCTTGCCTGGGAAATCCCATGGACAGAGGAGCCTGGGTGGCTACAAGTCCTTGGGGTCGCAAAGAGTCAGACACGACTGAGCACACTTGTGCATTCCTCTGGTGGAGCCCACTCTGGGGAGGGTCTCAAACTGTGGCCCTGCCAGGTTCAAGGGTGGAAGCTCAAGTCTGGCCCGTCCCCACCTGATACAAGTTATGGCCGAGTGATGCCTTTGCTTTTCCTTACTTCCTCTGACCTGGAGCTCTCTCCCTGCTGAGATAGTTTGTTCTGTCTTTGTCATTTTCTCCACTTTGGGGTAAAAAAAGGAGCTGAATTGTATGGAGCCCCTCTGTGCCTGGAGCTGCGGGCGTGTTCCCAGGCTTGCCAGCTCGTCCCAGCAGTCTCGGAGCCTAGTGATGATGTCATGCCTGTGTTCACAGGGCAGGAAACTGAGGCAAAGGGAGGCTGAGGAGGTGGCCAGAGCTCAGGGGGACACTGGAGGGGACTTCTTTGGTGGCCCAGTGGCTAAGACCACGCACGCCCACTGCCAAGGTCTTGGGTCAGGGACTCCCTGATCAGGGGACTAGAGCCCACACACTGCAACTAAAAAAGACCTGGCTCAGACAAGTAAATATTAAAGGAAAAAAGAAGGGGACAGTGGGCTTCGATTAAGCCTGGGTGAAGCTACAGCGTGCTCTGCGTTGACGGCTGACCACATGGTTGCCCTGCCCCCCCCATCACTGCGTGGCTGGGGTCCTCAGTTTGTCCACCTGCAAATGGGGGTGTCAGCAACATCAGGTGCTGGTGACACCATGAGCCTCGTGTGGGGAATGTGAGCCCCCTCCTGGGGTTGATGTCCTGAGGGTCCTGACTCTGGGAACCCACAGAACAAGCTTCCTGACCTCTTCTGGACACACCCTCGGGGGTTTGACGTCAGGTGTCATGTCCTTCCCAAAGTCCTCTCCATTTCTTAAACCTTTTTAAAAGACTGCAGTGTAATACACATGAGATAAAATTTACCATTGTAACCATTTTGAAGTGTCCAGTTCATTGGCATTAAGGGCATTCACGTCATCTTGCAGCCATCACCCATACCTAGTTCCTCGATTTTTTCATTGCCCCCAAATAGAAGAAACCTTGCACCCTTTAGCCATCACCCCTAGTGCCCCTGAAACCCAGCCCCTGGCAACCACTCATCTGATTCCTGTCTATGGATTTGCCTATTCTGGACGTTTTCTATAAATAAAACCATACAATATACAGCCTTCTGTGTCTGGCTTATTTCAACCATTAGCATAATGTTCTCAAGATTCACTGACGTGGTAGCATGTATCAGTATTTCATTCCTTTTTATGGCTTGAATAATATTCCGTGGCATGTATATACCATATTTTGTTTATCTGTTCATCTGTTGATGGACGTCTGGGTCATTTTCATCTTTTGACTATTGTGAATAGAGCTGCTGTGAACATACATGCACAGATTTTGTTTGGACACCTGTTTTCAATTCCTTTGGGTATATGCCTCGGAGTGGAATTGCTGGATCATGTGGTAATTCTATGTTTCACATTTTGAGGCTCTGCCAAGCTATATTCCACAGTGGCCACACCATTTTATATTCCCACCAGCACTGTAAGAGGGCTCCAGTTTCTCTACATCCTCGCCAACACTTGTTATTTTCCATCCAAAAAAAAAAAAAAAAAATTATGACCGTCCCCATGGGTGTGAAGTGGTAGCTGGCGGTGGTTTCAATTTGCGTTTCCCTGATGGCTAACGACATCGAGCATTCTCCTTCAGTTTTAACATTCCCACTTTCTCTTGACCCAGTTCCTAGGTCTTCCTGAGACCGTTCTGTTCATGGTTTTCCAAGCGTGGCCTCATTAGTCTCGTCCCTGTTCACAGCCCTCAGATCCCAGGGCGGACCTCTATGGGGATGGAGGTTCCACTTCACTAGAAGCGCTGCTCTCTCTCCCCAGTCCCCTCTGAATGGCGCCATCCTTTGCTCCAGCTCCTGAGGCCCCTCAGGTTCTGACTCTTTCCTCCCAGCTGGTCCCAGCTGTTTCCGCCTCATCCTTCTCACTTTTGGGCCCCTGGCTCTCTCTTCCAGCCTGGTCGGGGTGAGGACAGCCTGGCACACAACTCCCCCGCCTCCTCGTCTGTGGGCAGTGACTAATCCGTCCGGCCATGACAGCCCCCAGCCCGAGCATCCCCCTCTTGTCCGTGGGATTATTCTGAGAGCCTCCTAAGAGCCTGGCTTCCTCAAGTCCAGGAACCTCGTTCCCTCCAAGTGTGACTTGAAGGCGCCGTTTTGCATCTCCGGGGTGGGTTTACAGTTTCAGGCCTATTTCTGACTGAGGAATCAAAGACTGCCCCTTGGTGATGGAATTTCAGGCATGACTGAGCAGATGGAGGAGGTATTTTGGGGGGCAGAGAGTTTGTGCCTGTGTTCCAGAAACCACTCCCGCATCTGCCTCTGAATTAGAGACCCGGCCCATCCTGGAAAGACTAGGATCACTTCCTGCTCTAGGGCCTGTCTGGTGAGACCTGGCCTGCCTGCCTCTGCCTCGGGCTCTTTTCTCGAAAGTGCAGGGTGTGGTCGTCTGCCATTGATCTGTGTGCACAGAGCGTTTCCTTTAAATGATGACTTGGTTAGTATATGAAAATTTGGTTTGCTGCAAAAATAAAATAACAGAGTAATCGAGTAAAATGTGAGAGGCCCCATCTCCAAGCCCACCCCCCACCCCAGTTCCCTTCCCAGGGGTAACTGCAGGTAAAACCTGGTGTGGACTGTGGATCCTCCAAGGCCTTTCCTTCTGGTGCATTCATTTTTTCACATCTAAGGGCAGCTCCAGAATAAATAGGGCTTCTGAGGTGGTGCTAGTGGTTAAAGAACCTGCCTGCCAGTGCAGGAAATGTAAGAGACTCAGGTTCGACCCCTGGGTTGGAAAGATCCCCTGGAGAAGGGCATGGCAACCCACTCCAGGATTCTCGCCTGGAGAATCCCATGCACAGAGGAGCCTGGTGGGCTACAGTCCATGGGGTTGCAGAAGAGTTGGACCCGACTGACTGACTGAACACTCAGCACACGTGCAGGATAAATAGCACCGTTAGGCTGAGTGCATCAAAGAGAAAGGGTTCAGATGTGCACCGGAGAGAGGCTTCTTAAAAGCCAGACAGCAGTTGGAATTTTCCTCCCCGGGTGGGGCTTGAGTGAGGGGGCTGGGAGGGAAAACCTTGAGTGAGGAGGGCGAAGGCTCTTAGGAGGCAGACACCAGGAAAACGGATGGACCGAGGGCCAGACGAGGGCCAGGCAAGGCCCTGCCATTTATGTTGGTCTCCGTCACAGAGTCAGAGCCGCAGCTGCCCTGGGTCAGTCCCCGCTCCGCACTCACTGCCTGTGTCCCTTTGGGTGAATGTAGGTGACTCCCTGGGCCCCAGTCTCTTCAATTATAACACAGTCAAGGCCTAGCTTGTCGTGAGGGGTTAGCACTGAAACATGGCCTCGAAGGTGCGGTGTGAAGCTTGGCTTGCGGTCCCTGCTGAGCGCCAGGCCCGGGGACTGCGTTCCTTCCCCCCCTTTGCCTGCGTCAGCTCAGCATCGGTCCTTGACCTTCCTCGTTGGCCTTTTTCCCTGTGGCCAGAGCAGAGCTAAGCAGGTCACAGCGCTAAAAATAGTGATCCCCACGCCAGCGCCCGGGTGCTCAGTGTGTTTGTATTTTAAGAATGAATGGGTGGTGGGCTGAGGCTCCCCTCTCCGCTCAGGCTGAGGGTCTCATGGGCTCTTGGGAACAGTCATACAGTTAAATTACTGGTTCTTGACACATGGGTATGAATTAGTGTCATGGAGTTTTTTGATGCAAAAGAGACCCAAGAAATGATCCTTCATGCTACAAATAAGGACATCGTAAAGCTGTAAGAAGCAACTCTCCAGGCGTGTCACGCAGTCAGTTAAGGGCCAGTCGAGACTGGAGCCCAGTCTCCTGATTCCGGCTGGTGCTCTGTTCATCTGACGCCCAGCCTGGTATCTGGGTGCCCGCTTCTGCTTGGGGCTGCAGCTTCCAGGTGCGGGGTCCCCGAGGCAGGAGGCTCACAGGCTGGCAGACAGATGGGGCTTTTAGAGGAACGGAGGGAGATTTAGGGACAGGGCCCTGGACTTGGCCTGGCAGGTTTGGGGCCGGCCCCGCGTCTTGCAGGAGGGAGGGAGAGAAGTGTTTGGGGCTGAGGTGCAGTTTGGCTCTGCCGCCCTGTAGATGTGACTGCTGAGAGCTGGGGGGCGGGGGAGCAGGCGGGGCTGTATCCAGTGGGAGAGGTGGACATACAGTCCAGTGGCCACTGTCCAGTGTGGAAGCATGAACCGGGGGCGATGTGTGCAATGGGGGAACCTTCGCACGGCAGAGTGTCCGCCTGTAGCAGAGAGGGGAGGGAGCCTCGTGACGAGGAGCCTGGCGGAGCTGGGGCTGCAGAGACGAGTGTGACCAGAGTGCAGGCTGCCCGGGCCCAGGGGGAGGGAGGACAGGCACACAGGGAGGTCCTGGGCTCAGGTCCAGCTCCTTTCTGCCTGTTCGTTCTCGGCCTGGGCAGTGCCTTGGCCGGAGTTGCAACACCATTTTTATTTCTTATGTGGAGAATGAACCGTACTTCTTCCCCAGCCCTTTCTGCTGGATCTGCCTCCCAGAGCTGGTCCTTCCCTCTCGTCCAGGCGTTCAGGGCTGACCATTGGTCACCGAGACCTGCTGGTGGCCTTCTGGCTCGTTGCCCACTCTTGTGTATTTTGGCCACTAGATGGCAGCAGGAAACCTGTCAATTTGTCTTCCACGTGGCTTTTAGGTCAAGCCCTTTGCTCTGGGGTGGATTGGCATCGCTTCTGGGCTGGCACAGGGACTCTCTGATTCCCGGTCTCACTGGTTCCAGGGTGAAGCCGAGGCAGCTGGCTCTCCCGCACACGTTCCTGAGAAGTGACCATTTCAGCTCAGACAGCCCAGTGACAGGAGGTGGCTTCTCAGTGCTCCCACTTGGGAAAGAATTGTCCTATGTCCCTAGGGCTTCCCTAGTGCCTCGGATGGTAAAAAATCTGCCTGCAATGCAGGAGACCTGGGTTTGATCCCTGGGTTGGGAAGATCCCCCGGAGAAGGGAATGACAACCCACTCCAGTATTCTTGCCTAGAGAATCCCCTGGACAGAGGAGCCTGGCAGGCTACGGTCCATGGGGTCACAAAGAGTTGGACACAGCTGAGTGACTGTCACTTTCATTTTGTCCTACGTCCCAGGCTGTGGGTTAGTGCTTCAGAGCGACTGGAAGCTGAGATCCAGGGTCACTGAGGAATTCTAGCTGCTCCTGGCAGAGTCCCCCAAGTGGAATCTGTGCTCCTGTGGCCGGATGCTGTGGTGGTGTGTGTGGTGGACACAGCACAGGCCAGGACATGTGCCATATGAACACTGGTCCATGTAGCACTCTGGCGGGGGTATGAAGGGGTTCTGCTCCACTCCTCCTGGTTCACATGCCCCCCTCACCTGCGGCTGGCTTTGGGTCAGGCTGCAGCTCTGAGACTGGTTCCAGTGTGAGTCACAGGCTGCTGATGGTGGCTGTGCACTGAGCACTTCACTTGACCGCGTCCACTCCCTCAGTCTTCCCAGTGGCCTCGTGTCGGGTACGGGGCTGTCTCCTTTTACAGTTGAGAGGCCCAGAGAAGGGAAGGGCATGCCCTTCAAATACAGACTGCCAGGGATTTCCTTGGCGGTCCAGTGCTTAGGACTCCACGATTTCACTGCTATGGACCTGGGTTCGATTCCTGGTTGAAGAACTAAGATTCCAGATGGCACAGCAAAAAAAAAAAAAAAAAAAAGGCAGGATGCTTGCCCCATGCACCAGATTCCAAGCCCAGGGGCCTTTTGGTTTGAACACACTGTGTTGCACAAGCTGTTGTTTCTTTTTGTAGTGAAGCACCTTGTATGCTGGGCGGCAGGGAGGATGTGGGATTGGGAAGATTCGCTCGAGTGGGATGGCTGTCAGGACACTTGTCCTGTTACCTTGCAGCCCCAGCCAGCGCCTTTCTTAGAGGGAGCCCAACCTGTTGGGAACAGGGACTGGAGGAGGGGGTGCAGATGAGGTGTGTGTGTGTGTGGGGGGGGCTGCCTGGCCACTGTGCCCTGCCGCCTTCTCCAAGCATCCCACCCATTGTATGGGGTGGAGGGCAGGTTGATGGGGATACGGTCCTGACTCACACTTTGGACTGTGGAGCTGCCAGAACTTTCCGCTGGCATCCTGCCATGAGGGCCTGGGCCAGGAGGGGTGTTCTTGTGCTGGAATCAACTTCCTGTTGGTTTTTTGCGCTCTCAGCCTTGCTCTGGGCTCATCTGAAGCCAGGGGGCCTTGCTGGGACCCCTTTCCAGTTGGGCTTTGCTCAGCGCAGCCGTTGCCAACCTCAGGGCAGCAGTGGGGGCGGCTCTGGCTCCTTCTTGTCTTTTCTCCGCTCCAGGTTGAATCTTCTCCTGATCCTGGTCCTCCTCCCCCACCTCCCCTGATCTCTCTGGGTGCAGGTGTGGGGCTGTTATGTCCCAGTCAGCTTTATCAGAACTATAGCAACTGAGTGACGGGCGCTGATGGGGAGATGGGGCCCACCCAAGGCCCCCTGGGTCCCCACTACTCCTCGAGGGAGGACCTAGTCGCTGTCTTAACCCCAGCTCTCCAGAGCACCGCCTCCTGCCTCCCACCTCCTGTCTGGGCTCCCACTCTGTGGGTTCTGCCAGGAGACACCGCCCCCTTGATGCCCTGACATGCCCAGGTTTGGTCTGACGTGATTGTCAGCCCCTGGGCTGCCAGTCCAGAGGCTTCTGCTGCCGGGGATCGGGACCCCAGCACCCTGCTCGGTGGGTGTGGCCTCTCCCGCAGCTCCAGCTGCAGCCTCCCCTTGTCTCTTGGCGGGGCTTGCTGGTGGTGGGGAGGGGGGCCTCTCCTCTCCATATTACGTCAGCTTCCAGCCCAGGACTCCTGGGGTCTGCTAAGGGAGCGCCTTTTATTAATTTTTTTCCAGGGGAAATAATTCCACCCTTGTCACATGGATTTCTGCATTCAGCTCTTTAGAGGTCTGGCTTCCTCCCTCCTCCTCCCACCCGCTCCTTCCCCCTCATCCCCCCAACCCCCGATGCTCTGAAAAAGGGGACAGATTTGTTTCCTTGAACTGGGGCCCAGAGGAAGGCAGGGACCGGAGAGATCATGGAGCTGGGAGTCAGGGGTCTAGGGTCTGCTTCCCTGCCAGCTGCTGTGTGATCTGGGTTGGGCCCTTGCCCTCTCTGGGCCTTGGCTTTCTGCTCGTGTCCTGGAGTCCACCTGCCATCTGCAGGTGGGCAGTGGGCAGTTCCCAGCACATCCCACTCTGGAGAGTGGACTCTGTCCAGCTCTCACTTGATGGAGTGAATTTCCATCCTGCTCCCACCCTGGGGCAGCCCCTCCACCTGTTGAGGGGGTTGGTGGGTGTGGCAGGGTCCTGGGGGGCCTGGCGCATCAGCCAGGCCAGGGTGGAGGAAGACCTGGCTCTGTCTGGGGTTGGAGAAGCAAAGGCAGTCTTGACTCTGGTTGGTTCCCCCACAGCACCTCCTGTAGCCTTGGGATTTAGGGGCCGTCCAGGGGCCGATTGGCCAGAGGGCAGAGGCCTCAGCGTCCAGCCTGCTGTGCGCTCCTGGGGGCCCCTGCCCTGGGCTCATCACTCCTGGCTGCTTCTTCTACTTTGCTCCATCTACCTTTTTCCCTTTGCTTCTCATCCCTCCATGCCTCTCATGCCTGCCTGCCCGCCCCCTCCAGTGCTGACCCTGATCCAATCCTCCAGCCCTGCAGGCCCTCAGCCCCCTCCCCCGCTCTCTGGGCAGGCAGAGCCGGACCCCCGCCCCACCAGAGTCCGGCGCCCCAGGCCTCTGCACCCCGTTCCGTGCACACGTGCGTTTGAGCCCCTCCTGCCCTCCCCGAGGCCCACATCTGGCCGGAGTGCTCAGTTTCCCGGCTGTAAATCGCCTCCCACTGCCCCTTGGCATCTGCTCGGGTTTCAGCTCCAGGAGTCTCTTTCTTGTGGGGGGGTTGCTCAGGGTGGAGGAGGCTCAGCTGGCCCCTCCCTTTATCCGGCGGCTGTGGGGGGAGAGGCGCTTGGGCCATGTCGTTAGAGATCCTTCCGTCCAAGTCCTGGGCGAGCTGTGGTTTCTAGCAGGTGGTGGGGCAGGAACTGGTTGTAATTAGATTTCCCTTCTCTGTTCACACCTTCCCTCTTCTGCTGGGCAGTTGAGCTCAGCCTGCCCCACAGTGTCCCCCACCCTGCAGTGGGAGGGGCTTCCTCCTGGGGGCCCCAGCTTGTGTCACGGGACAACCTGCGGACAGTGGACTCTCTCTGGCCTGCCTCTCTTGACATCCCTGGACAGGGTCTGAGCCTCAGGGCCTGCCACAGCCCCGGGTGGATTTAATTCTCCCTCTGCAGGGGGTGACCCTCCAATCCCCAGGCCGACCCACCAGGCTCAGACTGTTGTACCTTCATCTCCCCAGAAGCAAGGGTGCAGTGGATTCTAGCTGGTCCCGTGGACATCTGCCCTGGACCACCCGCTTCTTGGCTAGCCACACCTGGGGAAGTGACTCGTTTGGGCTGTGGAAGGGCCTCTCGGGGCCTCCACCAGGACAGTCTAAGAGGGAATGATCGTCTAGACCAGTGCTACTTAAAGTGGGGCCTGTGGGCCAGCGCTGACGACGGTGACTAAGTCCAGAGTAGAAAGTTCATATTCAGAGATGTTTGCAGTGGGGCTTCCCTGGGGGTCCTCAGATGGTAAAAAATATGCCTGCAATGCAGGAGACCCAGGCCTGATCCTTGGGTCAGGAAGATCCTCTGAAGAAGAAACTGGCAACCCACTCTAGTATTCTTGCCTGGGAGATCCCCGTGGCCAGAAGAGCCTGGTGGGCTACAGTCCATGGGGTTGCGAGGAGTCGAACATGACTGAGTGCCTAACAGGCTACCAGTGGTTGGGACTCTGCACTCTCACTGCCAAGGGTCTGGGTTGCATCCCTGGTCCTGGAATTAAGATCCCACAAGCTGTGCGGCGGGACCAAATAAATAAATAAAAATAAGAAAATGTAAAAATAGAGGGAACCATTTGCAGTGGCTGACGTGGCCGTCTTAGGGTAGTGTGGCGTTTCCCGGGGAAAGCGTGAAGGGGGTCATGGATCCTGGTGGCTGGAACCAAATAGGTTCTTTGGGACCTTTCCTTGCAGCTGAAGGACTTGTCTTGTGGAGCAGGGCATCGGCCAGTTTGGATGTTGCTGGAATCTTCAGGCGGTTCTCCAGGGGTGAAAGCTGGGATTGTCCCTCCCGAGCATGACCACCTAAGGGCCCAGGATGGACCGGAAATGAAAGGCCTGGCACTTGCCACCGACTGGTTGGGAAGTGCTGCCCTCAGCATCCCAACCTGCCCGTATCCCGGGAAGAAACTTTGGGGGTTTCTTGGGAGAAGCTGCAGGCTCAGACTTGATGTGGGAAGTTGAGAACAGGCTTAACTTTGAGGATGCAGGCTCAAGGAAAGTTCAAGAATTCTGAGGGGACTTGGAATGAGGAAGTTTGTAGGCATGGGAAGTTAGTGGGGAGCTTGGGGTCTGCGCTGGGAGGATGTAGGTAGGGATGGTTTGGGGTTAGGCTGGGAGAGCAGATGGCTCCTTGAGGTCCCCTGGGTGATGACACAAGGAAATACTAGGTTCCTGGGAAGGACAGAAGGGAGGGTGGGCTTGCTCGTGTGAGCCAGTGGAGGTTTGAGGTGCACAGTGCAGGGCTGAGAAGAAATTTGAGGTTTTATTTGGAAGACGAGAAGGACATTTGGATGGCTGTCGGGTAAGGACTCAGAGAGTTTCAGGGTTTGCTGGAGGAGGTCACAGGGAAGCCCTGGGGAGAGGGGGTGTCCGGGTTCACAGGAGGGGTTTTGGGATGCTGTGCAGGAGGCTGAGGGGGAGAAGGAAATGGCCACCCACCAATATTCTTGCCTGGGAAATCCCATGGACAAAGGAGCCTGGCGGGCTATACAGTCCATGGAGTCACAAAGAGTGAGACACAGCTGAAACGACTGAGCACGCACACAGCCACATGGATGGACCTAGGGAGTGTCATACGGAGTGAAGTAAGTCAGACAGAGAAGGAGAAATATCATATGACATCTCCTATATGTGGAATGTAAGAGGGAATGAGAACGTTTGCAAAAATCTCTCAACCTGTCCCCTGAAGGCTTGCTCCTTGGTGCCAAGATCTTCCCTGGCTCAGCTTCTCAGGCTCTCTCAGTTCCAAGGCAGCGTGCCCACTCTGAGGGGCTCATGGAGGGTCTGAGCTCAGAGCCCCTGCCCCAGCTCTTGTCAGCCTCACTCCAGATGGCTTTTCCAGCCCACCCGTCCCCCACCACAGCAGTGATGGATGCCCAGCCTGCCCGGAGAGCATGCTGGAGTCTCTGCCAGCTCCCCTCCCCTCCCCTTTGCCCTGACTCTACTCCTCAGGGTCCCACACGTCTTTCGGGGTTCAGTTGGAGCCCTGCTTGCTCGAGGAAACTTTGTGGGACCTTGTCCTCCCCAGGTGATCATCGCGTTTCCCCTGCTCACTCACCTGCCCCTAGCCTGCCTGGCACGGTTCTGACCTGACCTTCCCGTGCACACATGCCTGCCCACCGGGGCCTGGGCGGCTCCAACATCCTGTCTTAGGTGCTTGGGTGTCTGAAGGCGTCTCTCTGAGTTGGGGGCCCACCCTTCATATGCCCTCCCTGCCCGCTGGCCCAGCCCAGGCCCACTCTGCAGACCTTACAGGGCAGCTGTGAAGAACAGCCCTGCGCACGAACAAGTCACTGCCTTGGGTGGGCGACTGGGCAAAGGGGGCCTCCCCACGCTGCTCAGCAGGGGCTGTGGCACTCATCCGTGTTGGGGGCTAATGGCCCCTCTCCTCAGGACCAGCCGTTTCCCTGTATTTCCCACCACGCCTGACGCCCACTTTCTCCATCTGGCCCTCGTCTGGCCTGTCTCACGTGGCCGGCAGGTAAATAGCAAGATGTGGTGTCAGGGGACTTCCGTGGAAGTCCAGTGGCTAAGACTCTGCTCTCCCAATGCAGGGGCCCCGGGTTCGATCCCTGATCAGGGAACTAGATCCCGCATGCTGCAACTAAAGATTCTGCATGCCACAACTAAGATCTGGAGTAGCTGAATAAGTAAATAAATATATATATTAAAAAAGTTGTGGTTTCAGACGACATGCTAAAGCTGAAATGGGGGTCGATGCTCCCAGGATCCTGTGAGAGGTGCGCTTCACAGATGGGGAAGGGGCTGACCCACACTTTCTGGAGGCTGAGAGCTGCGGACCGCTGCTCCTGGGTTGGCACTACTCAGCACGTGCCCTTCTGGGGGGCCTGCCGCCTGCCACTCTGTCCCTTGCCTGGCCTTTTCTGGAGCACCCCCCTTCCCCCGCCAACACACACACAACCACATACCCACACCATTCTCCCCTCTTAGTAGCTGAGTTTCCCGTCTTTGGTGGGAGTCCCAACCCTCCTTCCTTGGGAGCCACATGGGGTTCGGGGTGGCTCCCGCCTCCCGCCTTCCCTGGGCAGGGCTGAGTGGGTTCCCAGGCTGGTCCTCGCCACCGTAGGAAGGGGCTGCAGCATGAAAGGTGATCTATACATGTAAGGCGATGATTATTTATTTGACAGGGACAGCTGCCGGCAGCAGAGAATGTAATCTAGTAATCCTTTTGTGCGAATCGGATTGGAGGCTCAGCACGCCACCTCCAGCAGCCAGAGGCCCTGCCCCCCGCCCCCGCCCCTCCCCACTTTGCTCTCCTGCACGGTTGTGGGCACTCTTGCACCTGTGTTCCGTGGAGCGTGCACGCGTGCACACACACCGACACCCTCTTTCTTTTGTTTTTTTGGGTCATTGTAAACATCTTACATAACCACAGTAGGAATCCAGATTGGTGTGCTCTCATTAACTCAACGACAGAGTTTCTTTGAATTTTCCCACCAGCATCCTTTTTCTGTTCCCAGACCCCACCTTGCGTTTAATTGTCGTGTCTCTTTTGAGGCTCCTCCAACCTGTGGCCGTGCCCTGGTGTTTCTTTGCCTTTTGTGGCCTTGATGGTCACTTTGTAGGAGGCTGGCGTTTCCTTGTGACTGGGGTGAGGTTGTGCGTTTTTGGCAAGGATGCTGCACGTGGGGTGCTGGGTCCCCAGCGCATTGAGTCGTGGGGCACACACATCGGTGTTCTTTGTGCTGCACTGGGTCTTTGTAGCGGTGCATGGGCTCAGTTGCCCCTTGGCATGTGGGATGCTAGTTCCCTGACCAGGGATCGAACCTGAGTCCCTCGCGTTGAAAGGCGAATTCTTAACCACTGGACTGCCAGGGAAGTCCCAGTATGTCTTACTGCTGCTGATGTTAACCTCGGTGCTTAGAGAAGGTGATGCTGGCCAGGCAGCTTTTCTGTGAAGTTGCTCTTTTTCTCTTGGTAGTAAATAGGCATCTTGTGGGGAGGTGCGTTGAGACTATACAGATATCCTGTTTATCCTCTGACTTTTACTCACTAATTTTAGCGTCCATCAGTGGTTCTTTCCTGCAGTAGTCATTATTGTGGTGTCTGCCTAATGTTCATTTCCTATTTCCCTCATTTCCACTACACTGGTTAATTGGAATTCTCTTGGAAAGAGCTGGCCCTTGTCTTTCCTTACTTCCTTCCTTTATTTATTTGCTAACTTATTAAGTGGTCTTTTGTCATTAGAATCACAGTATTTTTTAAATTACACAATATATAACAAATGCGTGGCTATATGTTGTGTAGCAAGGATCACGGATGTGTATTTTATCCTACAGATTGCTGTTGTTCAGTCGCTCAGTCGTGTTCAACTCTTTGACTCCGTGGACTGCAGCACACCAGGCTTCCCTGTCCCTCACGATCTCCTAGAGTTTGCTCAAACCCGTGTCCATCAAGTCGGTGATGCCATCCAACCATCTCATCCTCTGTTGCCCCCTTCTCCTCCTGCCCCCAATCCCTCCCAGCATCAGGGTCTTTCCAATGAGTCAGTTCTTCGCATCAGGTACCCAAAGTATTGGAGCTTCAGCCTCCATCTTTCCAATGAATATTCAGGGTTGATTTCCTTTAGGATTGACTGGTTTGATCCCTTGCAGTCCAAGGGACCATGGGGTGGCCTTCTTTATATCCAGGGGTGAGGGCACCCCCATCTCAACGCATCTCACTGAGCTGGGGGCTGGAGATTCCCACTGCTTATGGGGAAACTGAGTCCTGGGAAAAGGGAAGCATGCCAAATCCCGTTTGCCAATGGCATGTGCATAGCGAGGTCAGGAGGGGCAGGGACCAGGTGTCCTTGGCATCCCAGCCGTCCTCTCAGCCAGGATCATCCTGTCCTGCTCTCTCCTCGTGTTCTTGTCCAGATGGCTGTGGGGGAGGCATGGCTGGCACCGGCCAAGGTGATGTATGACCACATGGGGCTCAGAGCAGCGAGGGCTCGGACATTAGGGGTGTCAGGCTGGGAGATCGGAAATTAAAGGCCCGGAGCCGGGGCCAGCATCACCTCCCCCTGGTGCAGTGTTCTGAAGTCACCCGCGGTGGGCTTCATCCACATGCGTGCACGGGAGGGGAGGCCTCTTGGCAGGCTGGAGAGACAGATGGGCTGCGGGCAGCGGGCCTGGACCCCCGGGCGAGCTGCAGGCCCTCGGGGCTTGGCGTGAGCTTCTGTGATCAAGCTCTTGCTGGCGTGGGCACGAGGAACTCTCTCCACTTAGAAGCTGTGTGCCCGGGCAGAACAGTTCCCTTGCTGGCCTCAGTCTCCTCGTCCATAACTTGGGAACAGTGGACCAGATGACCTTTGAGGTCTCTGGGCCCTGACATCGCCTAGATTTATGATCTGCGGTCACTGGGAGAGTGGTGACTGGGTTGTGGCTGATGGCAAAGGGGCAGATGTGGCCCGGCGTGGCATAGTCTGGCTCTCCCCACCTGAGGTCTCTGAGCTGAGCTGGCCCTGCAGTCAGGAAGACTTCTTGGAGGAGGTGGCCTCTGAAAAGGCAGGAAAGAGGACTTTCCTGTATATATACTCTCTGGACATTCTGTTTGTCATGGTGTCCACCTCTCTGTCTTTCCTACAGGTATGTTTTGAGAACTTGCTTCCCAGGTGGCACAGTGGTAAAGTATCCGCCTGCCAAGGCAGGCAGTAAAAGAGACGCAGGTTTGATCCCTAGGTCAGGAAGATCGCCTGGAGGAGGAAATGGCAACCCACTCCAGTATTGCCTGGAAAATGCAGTGGACAGAGAGCCTGGCAGGCTACAGTCCATAGGGTCGTAAAGAGTCAGACACAGCTGAGTGACTACACACACACACACACACACACACACACTCCTGCTGTGCACCAGGCTCTGTGCTGTGAACAAGGTGAGTAAATGTCATTCAGGACCTGATGTCTAACAGAGAGGAAGGTAGGCCCTAGACAAAGCGTTACAGGATCAATTTATGACACCTTAGAGTCCCTTGGACTGCAAGGAGATCCAACCAGTCCATTCTGAAGGAGATCAGCCCTGGGATTTCTTTGGAAGGAATGATGCTAAAGCTGAAACTCCAGTACTTTGGCCACCTCATGCGAAGAGTTGACTCACTGGAAAAGACTCTGATCCTGGGAGGGATTGGGGGCAAGAGGAGAAGGGGACGACAGAAGATGAGATGGCTGGATGGCATCACTGACTCGATGGATGTGAGTCTCAGTGAACTCCGGGAGTTGGTGATGGACAGGGAGGCCTGGCGTGCTGCGATTCATGGGGTCGCAAAGAGTCGGACACGACTGAGCAACTGATCTGATCTGATCTGAATAATCTCCGGCACCTGCCTCTCTTCATGACTTTATTTCTCTGCCCCCTGCACTGCCTCCTTGCCCCTTCCTTATCCCGCTGTGCGGCTGTCTTCATCTCTTCAAAACCAGGGCCTTCCTGAGGTTCTGGGCTCTCTTGGGCCAGAAACTCAAGAAGCCCTGCGTCTTGACCTTCCTACTTGTGTGTTTGCGGCCTTCCTGGGAGAGGAGAGTGGCAGGGCCCCTCTTCCTGGACTGTTGTCTAGACCTGTAGCCTCTGAGGGGTAGCAGGCCCTAAGCTTTGGAATCAGATGTTCTGGGTTTGTGCTCAGACTGTGACCCTTAACAAACCTGCGTGAGTTACTCACCTTCTCTGAGCCTGAGCATCCTCATCTGGAAGATGGGTTTACCTGCGCTTACCTTGCAGCAGTTTTGGGGGATCAAGTGGGAAAATGCAAGTGAAAGTAACTACCTTGGTGGTACCTTGAATATTGTTGTCGTTCAATTGCTAAGTCATGCCCGGCTCTTTGCAACCCCATGGACTACAGCACGCCAGGCTTTCCTGTCCTTCACCACCTCCCGGAGTTTGCTCAAACTTATGTCTATTGATGTCCATCCAACCATCTCACCCTCTGTCGTCTCCTTCTCCTCCTGTCCTCAATCTTTCCCAGAATCAGGGTCTTTTCTAATGAGTTGGCTCTTTGCATCCGGTGGCCAAAGTATTGGGACTTCAGCTTCAGCATCAGTCCTTCCAATGAATATTCAGGACTGATTCCTTTAGGATTCACTGGTTTGATCTCCTCACAGTCCAGGAGACTCTTCAGAGTCTTCACCACAGTTGAAAAGCATCAGTTCTTTGGCGCTCAGCCTTCTTTATGGTCCAACTGTCACATCCATTTATGACTACTGGAAAAACCATAGCTTTGAGTAGATGGACCTTTGTCCGGAAAGTGATGTCTCTGCTTTTTAATATGCTGTCTAGATTTGTCATAGCTTTTCTTCTCAGGAGCAAGCGTCTTTTAATTTCATGGCTGCAGTTAATGTCTGCAGTGATTTTAGAGGCCCCCCCCAAATATAGTGGGAGCTTGATTGCAACTAGCTTTTGCCCCTTCCTTCCCCTCCATCTGAGTTTGCAGCCAGGTATTTTTGAGTCTGGGATGGAAGCAGAGGAGCCTGGCTCTCTGCAGGACATCCTTCAGCAGAAGTTGGGCAACAGGAGGATGGCAGGAGGGTGCCTCTGTTCTGGGGCAAAGTGCAGACCTCGCGTGAGGCAGGCCAGGAGTCCACCAGGGGCTGGAGAGAATGACAAGCGCCCCAGGCATCCTAAAAATGAAGTGTGTGTGACAGCTGCCCGCTGCCCGCTGCCAGGTGCTGGGGCCAAAGAGACCCTTGCCGAGCTGGTGGGTCTGCTGCAGCCCCGCATCCTGGCGGTGTCTCCCCCGAAGCAGTGGGAAGCGGCCCCTCCCCCTCTAGGTTTGCCCTCCCGCTCGCCCCCCTGCTTCCTCTGGATTCTGTCTGAGCAGCCTGGTCCCGTCCTGCCCGGGAGGAGAAGAGCATCTACTCTTGTTCAGACTGTGAACACAAGAAGACCAGAGCTTCAGAGTTGGAGATGTTCTCACTCGCCCCGCCCAGGGCACAGTCACCGGTTCCACATGGCCTCTGAACATTTGAGGTGTGGCTGGTGCATCCGAGGAACTGAATTTTCCTTTTTATTCAGCCTTAATTAGCCTTACTTTAACAGTGGCCACATGTTGCTCGTGGCTGGTCACGTGTTGCTCGTGGCTGCATGTTGCTCATGGCTGGTCACGTGTTGCTCGTGGCCGCATGTTCCTCGTGGCCGCTGCATTGGACAGGACGGTTCTATATTAACAGTTTCCTCTTGCAGTGTTACCACCCCTGGGGGGGTTCCCCTTTGTGTGAGATGTGCTGAGTGGGTGATGTGCTGTTGGTGAGGTGTTGCTGAGCTGTGTGGAGGGCTTACATAGGTGTGGGGAGCATAGCTTGGCAGGGAAAGGGTGGCCCTTGGGGGTCTGATCTGGGCACATTTGGAGATTGAGTTAGAATCTGCAGAGGGGTTGGGAAGGGAGAAATCCCAAGCCTGCGTTTATCTGGGAGACGCAGCAGAACTAGGGGCAGTGTTCTGAGCGGGTCTCTTAGAGGAAAGGGACGAAGGGGCTACATCCCAGGGTTATTGGCCAAAGGGCTGAGTGGGTTTCATAGGAGCTGGAGGAGGCCCACAGACCATCGAGTCTAGCTCACTCCTCTTACTGATGAGGAAGCTGAGGCCTGTTACAGACCCCAGTGTGGTTCCTCTCCATCCAAAGTGGAAGTGTTAGTTGCTCTGTCGTGTCCCTCCCTTTGTGAGCCCATGGACTGGAGCCTGCCAGGCTCCTCTGTCCGTGGGGATTCTCCAGGCAAGAATACTGGAGTGGGTTGCCATCCCCTTCTCTAGGGGATCTTCCCGCCCCAGGAATTGAACCTAGGTCTCCTGCATTGCAGGCAGGTTCTTTATCATCTGAGCCACAAGGGAAGCCATCTAAGTAAGGGCCACCCTACAAAGTAGGGAGTGTCATCATTTTGCAGACAAGGCGACGATAAATCAAAGTCACAAAGGTTTTTAGTGGAACCAAGAGTGACCCCATGTTTGTCAAGAGTCGCAAGCTTAATTTATGACAGAACCACTGTCCACTGACCGCCAGGCCAGCCCTCCACACCACAGGTCATTGTGTGGCCCTTCCTCATGCTGGGTGGGGTCAGGACCCGGGCATTTACCTGCAGTACCAGGGGTAACCAGTCCAGTCCCAGGTGGGTGGACGGTGTGGTCTGCAGGGAACACGGCCGGGCAGTGTGGGGCTGCCTGCTCCAGGGCGCAGATGTGCGACCGCTGCTGAGCAGCCCTGCTCTGGGGGAATCTGGGGACACTCGGCCGCCTGGATGACCAGGAGGGCAGGGGAAGGTGGGAGGGGGCTCCTGGAGGAGGCCCCTTCTCTCTTTCTCTCCAGCTCTGGCTGGACTCTGCCCAGGCAGGGGGAGGGGCTTCCCTCTGTCCAGCTGTTGTCCCCCCCCGCCGCTCCCCACTGCTGCAGCTGTCTCAGCTCCATCAGTCTCACCCAGGGCTGGGAGGAAGGAGGGGGCCGGGGGAAGAGGGGGCCTCTTGGGTGTGTCCGGCTGAGGCTACTCTGGCCCCTGCCTCTGAGAGGAGTCTCCAGCTGCCAAGTGAGGAGGCTGGGGTGGTGTGTGCCCCCCACCCCCACCCCCAGGCTCCTGGGTAAATTGTGGGCTGTGGATGGCTCAGCTTTCATCCCCCCCGCAGGGCCACTTTTTTACTGAAAAGAATAGGGATGAATTCTTCCTTCACCCCCACCGGGACTCTCCTGCTGCATGTGGTACTTCTTACTTTACTGTCATTTTCATGAACAAATCAGGGAATGACCCCACCACCTTCAGGATGGGGAGGTGGGCTCAGGCTGGAGATGAAGGGGACAGGTCTCCTTACTCCCGGCTTGATGGTTTGATGTGGTGGGACTCTGGGGGGATGTGAGCTGTCAAGAAACAGGTGGGCTTCGTCCTCCAGTCTGGGCAGGAGGGGGACAGGTATCATTCCTGGCATCAGCCTCTCCTGCAGTCAAACATGTGCCTGGCCTCCTTCTTTCTCATGAAGTTTAGCTGAGTCTCCAATACCTTAATACGGGCTCTAGTACCCTGCATCCTTCAGGAGCTAAAGGCAGGGGGTGAAAAGCGGAGTTAGCCCTCTTTCTTGGGCAGACCTCAGTTTGCCAACCTACAAGATGGGGAGAGGCACTGCTACCCCGTTTCATCCAGACAGGTAGCAAACAGCATCTTGGCATAGAAAGTTGACTTGAACTCTTTGGAAAATAGCTCTAGGAGAGAGTCGCTTATTTTTGTTTTGATTTCTTAGCCTCATCCGGTCCCAGCTCCAGGACCAAATGGGCGTCAGCCAAGTAACGTACGTCCGTGATTCCAGACCTGGCATTGAGCTGGAGACATCTGGGAGCCCTTGAATAATTCAGGCTCCTGGGCCCCCCCACCCCGCCCAGAGCGTTCGTGTCTCACACTGCGTCAGTGGGGCAGAAATCTGTATTTTGACAAACTTCCCAGATGATTTCAATGCAAAGTGAGGTTTGGGACGGTCCAGGTCTTCCGCCTTTGGGGGGGATGTCTGGCAAATAGATATTCCCAGTGCTTCTTTCTGAGCGGGTGGGCCCGGCTCCCAGGACACTTCTTCACTTGTCGGTTCACGGATTCGTCCACTTGGCCCGCTGACATTGACCCAGTGTCTGCAGCATGCTGGAGGCGGCTCCGGGTGGAGGGGTGCAGGCAGAATGCAGCCCCCTTGGTCTGATCAAGTTCTTGGCCAGAATTAGGAGCTTACACACTCTTCCTACACCTATTGAATAAGAAGGAACCTCAGTCGCCCCTGCTCTGAGGCCCACAGAGACCAAGGGGCTTGACTGAGGCCATTTGGGCGAGCTGGCTTATGTGGTGGTTGTTGAGAGCGGGGTCTGGAGGGGGCTGGGCTTCCTTTAGGAAAAGCTGCACCTTGTAGCCCGTAGTGGGGTGTGGTCTCTCTGCACCCCCAAGGTGTGTGCAGGTGATGCGTTGGGCCTGGTTCCAGCCACGTGCTGTGGGTCCATGTCCAGGACTCCAGATTCTTGCCTGCAGTGCGAGAATGACGTGCCCGCTTACCACAGGCTCTTAGAGGGGACCGTGTGCGTGATCCACGCCAGGGGCTTGGGAGATGCTCGAATTTCTTCTCCACCATTTTATTTGGTCTCTGGAGCGAGGACAGCATTGTTTTTTGGCCTCAGTTTTCTGAACCCTGCTTCCAGTGGTGGGGGT
>NW_011494785.1:3369810-3370195 GCF_000754665.1 Bison bison bison | reverse complement strand
TGGTCTGGAGCGAATTCCCACTGCAGGGCTGGGTTGGGGTGCCAAGTTCAGGCACTGCAGGGGGGCGCCTGCCGCCCCTTCCTCACCCTGGGCCTGGCCCTGACTGGGGGAGTCTGGCCCCTCGTCCAGGCCTTTGAACCCAATCCTCCCCACACAGCCCCATGGAAATTGCTGGAGTGCTCCATGCCTTGTTTCTCAGGAAGGCCCCCCCGCCATCCAAGCCTTTGTCCTTCCGCTCATATGAAACTCTGTCAACATTTTTTCCCAATGAAGTCCTTCCTCCCCGAGCACGGCTCCAGTCTCCAGCCGGCTTCTCTGGCCAGGGACACAGTTGGATCGCAGTTGCTAGCGCTTCCTGGAGCTTAGATCCCTGAGGAGCTATAAA
>NW_011494785.1:3363508-3369710 GCF_000754665.1 Bison bison bison | reverse complement strand
TGGGTAACGGCTGGGCTGCATTCCTCCCATTCTTTTCTCACAGGAAAAAGTGCCTGGAAATAACCCCATGGGGATTGCTTACAGGAGGGGCCGCCTGCCACCCGCCTCTCCAGCCCGTCCCCACCTCCCCTCCTGGCAGATGCCACCAGCTGGGCAAGCTCCAGGGGCTGCCAGTGCCCCTCCGTGGGCTTGATGGCCGGACCTTGTGGCTGCCCTCTTCCTACCCTTGCTGATAAGGAAGCGTGGCTCCCTCCCTGGGCACTTGCTCTGCCAACCTCAGGGGCTGGACCCAATGGGGCAGCAGTGACTGAAATCTCCCTCCTCCCTCCCTTCCTTCTTTCTTTCTTTTTTTTTTTTAAATAAAAAAGCCATCTCAGGAACTGAGAAATGAAAGCCCGACAATTGAGTTTCAGCACCTCCCCCTGCAAATGGATGCCCTGTGGATGTGGGCTGCCTTGAGGAGTCTTTTCCTCCTCCAGCTCTTGGTCTTACGGGAATTCAGAGCAGGAAATCGCTCCCCGGGGAGTCTGAGCCTTTGGACAGTGCGGGTAAGGGAGTTTCTCTGTCTTCCGAGGCCCCAGCTCTCCATCATGGTTAACCAAACATGAGGCGGCTGCCACCCCACCGCCCTCAGCGGGGGGGACACCCCACTTTGTCCCCCCTCCCCTGGCCACTGTGGGGTCAGGTCTTCTGGTGTCCAAAGGACCAGAACCTCAGGCCCGCCCTCACCTGGAGGCTCTCCATGGGGTCTGGGTTGATGTTATGCTGAGCCCGCCTTCTAGAAGGTGCTTGGGTGCTTCCTGTGCTCTGAATTACCAGCCCCCTCCATAGACCTGGCTCCTGAGTCTACAGTGATGGGCATGGTGAAATGTGTATTGGAAAGAAAAGAGTGAGTGAGGGACAGGCCTGTCTGGAGGCCCCAGAACCTCTCTTTCCTGACATGGAATCAGAAGACAGGTTCTGAATCCATGACCAATGGCAGAGCAGCAGAGGGTGGCCCCAAGGTGCCCCCGCTGGGCCAGAGGAGCTGAGCTCCCCTGTACCCTGTAGAGTGGGGGCGGCGGGTACAGGGGGGCTTCCTTTGAAGCCCCCAGCTTTTCGCTCCTGGGCCTGTGTGTGACCCCCAGGGACCCCCGGGGAAAGGAGCCATGCCTGATATCACTCTCTGGTTGGGCTGTACTCACTCAATTTGGGATCGGGGGGGGGGGATGGGTATTCAAAAAAGTACTTCTTGTATAAATAATGCTGTGCAAAAAATACAAATCAAAGGAAGAGAGAGAGAAAAAAGACCTGCCACCTGCCACCTCGACAAATCAACTTTCCATTTTCCACCATGCGTTTAGTCTGTACTTAGTTGCAAACATAATTTTTACATGGTTATAGTCATAATGTGGGTAATTTTTGCATTCTGTTTGCTTTATTTAATCTTCTCCCATAAGCATCACAATTAGACTTTTAAGTGGCTGAGTTTGAGTTTTTATCAGTTTCCCCATTGTTGGACATCAAGTTTGTTCAGGTTTTAATATACCTAAATAATCATGCATTAATAGTACTTCCAAATAAAACTCATTAATATGCATTGATATATTAATAGTATATGTCTTTGTGTCTGTCTCTTCTCTTTCTCTCCTTTTCTTCACCTCTCCTCCCTTTAAAAATTTTTAATTGGAGGATACTTGCTTTATAATATTGTGTAGGTTTCTGCCATACATCCACATGAATCAGCCATAGGTATACACACATCCCCTCCCTTTTAAACCTCCCTCCCCGTTTCTCCCCGTCTTGTATGTGTCAAACAGTGGGCACTTTTTCCCAGCGTAATGGGAGATCTTGTTCTGGGCTGTGAAATGCCAGCCTGCAGTCAGGTGCCTGAGGGCAGACATAGGACTCAGATCTTCGTTTAAGTCTGACCTTGAAACCACCCAAGGCAGTGAGTTAGAAGGCGCAGTCCCTGTTTTAGAGGCTTGTTGTTGAAGCCGCTGTCCAGGGGCGTGGATTTGCACTGTGTATGTTTCACTCTGGGAGTGATTTCTCAGAGGCTCCCCTTCCACAGCAAGAGAAGTAGATCGAGTGCTCACGCTCCGGGGCTCGTGGTCGGAAGTGAGCTCCGCGCACCTTCGGTTCATCAGCCAAACTGGACGCAGCGCTGCAGACTCAGGGGCGTGAAATAGGCCTCGCCCCCGTGTGCGGATGCACCTGCTGTCCAGGGCCTGCTGCCGCGTCACAAACAGCCTGGTACTGCCGAGCCTCCGTTTCTCAAGGGAAGCCCGCATCCCTGACTTGAGGGGTAAAATCTGATTTTTAACTGTTGGCAACTAACTAAAAAAAGTTAAAACACGATGCATCCGGAATGAACCCCCCCTGCCGTTGGGATGCTGGTCTGTGGCCCCTGCTTTCCGTGTTGTGTCTGGGTCATGTGTTATGTTGGGCCCTTGTGCTGTGTGCTGTGCTTAGTGGCTCAGTCGTGTCCAGCTCTTTTTCGACCCCATGGACTGTAGCCCGCCAGGCTCCTCTATCCACGGAATTTCCCGGGCAAGAGTACTGGAGTGGGATTGCCATTTCCTTCTCCAGGGGATCTTCCTGGCCCAGGGATCGAACCCACCTCTCTTATGTCTCCTGCATTGGCGGGCGGGTTCTTTACCACTCGTGCCACCTGGGATGACCATGAATCACGCGGAGGGGAGTGACCCGCACAAGGAGCATGATGTAGGAGGCGTCCTGTGATTGTTGACACTCCTGAGACAGAGACGCCCCGTCCTGAAAGTGCCTGGTGTTTATCCTGTCCTGAGAGGGTGGACGGTCCTTCGTCGGTCCTCCTGAGGAGGCTGCTCAGGGGTTAGAACTAACCGAGCCGTCCTGGAGGACATGTTCTCTGTGCACCGTCGGGTGTGTGCTGAGACGGGAACGTCTGTCTGTCAGTCTCGAGCAAGAGACCACCTGTCCATTTGCAGGCCCCCTGCCCGATGCAGAATGGGCACTGGAGATGGGGCCAGGTGGGTGCTGGCTGAGCTGGGGAGGGAGCACTTGGCCCCTGGGGCCGTCAGCCGGCGTTCGCCGCACGTGGGTTGCCGGTCCCCCGCCCGCTAAGAGCCGGAGGGATGACGGAGGGGGTCTGCGTGAGGTGCTCTGAACTCCTCGTGAAAGAGAAGGACTTGAAGCCACCGTATCGTTCTCTCCTTCCCCGGATGACAGCCCTGACGTACGAGCGTAGTGATCCTTAAGAAATACGACTTGCTGGAGAAATAAACACCCTGTGTTATTTATTATTTATTGAAAAAACAAAGCTTCCATCGGCTGGGAGGTTTCAGATCACTGACAGTGTCGGGTCCCATTTTCCTCTGTTAATAACAGGTTGGTGTCCCTCCCGTGGCATCAGGAGCTCCAGATGCGTCTGGATGCTCCTCTGGAAGGAGTGACTGTTGAGGGGACGGGTGTCCAGGGTGTGGGGGTGCCTGAGTCCAGAGCCTGTCGTGAGGCCCTGCGCTGGGCACTCTGTACCCTCTTGTGTGACCCCCTCCAGGATAGAGGGGGCAGTGATTAGGAGGGGGTGCCAATCCCACCCACCATCTCTGGAGAGGACAGTCTCCCAGAATCTGGAATCAGGGCAAGATGGACTTTGCTTCTAAGAGTCGAGTAGAGTTCAGGGACCGAGAGCATCGTGAGGATGTGACCGTGAGTGAGCAGCGGAGCAGGGCTGGGCCCGCTGGGAGCACTTTCTGGACGAGAAGGCCCTAGCTGAGGGGAGGTCTAGCTGATTGAGAGCTGCCATATTTTGACCTGGAGTAAGTACAGTATAGCTGCCCTTGGGTATCCAGGGATGGGGTTCCAGGAATCTCCCAGATGCCAAAATCTGCAGATGCTTGAGTCCCTTTGATAAAACGGCATAGAATTTGCAAATAACCTGTGCACATTCTGCCATATACTATAAATCATCTCTGCGTACAGGCGTGCTCAGCCGCTTCGGTCATGTCTGACTCTGCGACCCCATGGACTGTAGCCCACCGGGTTCCTCTGTCCATGGGGATTCTCCAGGCAAGAACACTGCAGTGGGTTGCCATTTCCTTCTTTATTGAAGGGATGGAACCTGTGTCTCTTACGTCTCCTGCTTTGACAAGCGGATTCTTCAGCACTTGTGCCACCTGGGAAGCCCCCACACAATGAAATGCTGCATCAGTAGTTGCCAGTGTGCAACAAGTTCAACTTTTGAGTTTTTGGAACTCTCTGGAATTAAAAGAAATTTTTTTTTCAATCCACGGTTGCTTGAATCCTGCAGCTTCTGAAGGCCAATGGTATCGATACAGGTGATACCCTTGCAGTATCGGGCACGGGTTCTCCCCATTGAGCCTTAGGCAAGCGGGTGAGAGAGTGGAGAGCAGGGTTATTTCCACCTATTTCACACTGGTGTGTACAGTTTGAGAATGGGAGTTTTCATGCGATATCATTCATGTGAAGTCTAAAGTAGGACACGAATGAACTTGTCTATGAGACGGAAACAGACTCAGACACAGAGAGCAGACTTGCGGTTGCCACGAAGTGGGGAGTCGGGGAGAGAAGAAATGAGAGTTTGGGATTAGCAGATGCAAACGATCATGCATAGGATGGATAAACAACAAGGCCCTACAGTATAGCACGGGGAGCTGTATTCAATATCCTGTGATACACCACAGTAGAAAAGAAAATGAAAAAGAATGTGTGTATATGTGTGTGTGTATGTGTGTGTGTGTGTGTGTAACTGAACCACGTTGTTGTACAGCAAACCCTGTACATCAGCCATACTTCAATTAAAAAATAAAATAATTAAAAAAAAAAGAATGAGGGTTTCAAAACTAGACAGAGTTTTCCGACGTTGATTAACCTGTTTAACTTCTGCACCCCAGTTTCTCCATCTGTGGAACGGGGGAGACTAATACTCCTCTCACAGGAGGTTTTGTGAGGGCAAAGCAACTAAAATAGTCGCTGGCACAGAGCAGATGTGGAATAACTACTAGTCGCCGTCACTGAAGACCGAGCAGCGGAAGCTGGGACAGGCCGTGTCTTGCACAAGGTCACAGACCTGGTGGGGGAAGAGCAAGGGCTCGAACCGAGGCCTCTCGACCTCTTGAAGAATCTGCCTGCGATGCAGGAGACCCGGGTTTGATTCCTGGTTTGGGAAGATCCCCTGGAGAAGCAATAGACTACCCATGCCGGTATTCTTGGGCTTCCCTTGTGGCTCAGCGGGTAAAGAATCTGCCTGCAATGTGAGAGACCTGGGTTCGATCCCTGGTTTGGGAAGATCCCTTGGAGAAGGGAAAGGCTACCCACTCTAGTATCCTGGCCTGGAGAATTCCATGGACCCTATGGACTCTAATCCATGGACTATATAGAATTCCTTAGAGTGCGTGGGGTTACAAAGAGTCGGACACGACTGAGCGACTTTCTCTTCACTTCATTTCTCCTCTTCTGAGTCCCTGGCCCTTCTTTCCCCACCCCCGAAGAGACAGAGGCTTGGCGGGACGTGGGCAGGCAGGCCCAGCGCCGTCCAGGTGCCTCGATGCCTGAATTGCACGTTATGGGCTGCGCCCCTGCTTACCTCTGATTATAGGGTGCCGATGGAGCAGCACGCCCTGATGAAAATGACGAACAGAAATGTACCGGGGCTTTTGTTCACCAAGCAACTCCATTGTCTCTCTCTCCCCTCCCCCTCCCTCCCTCTACCGCCTAAAAAAATACAAGAAATGGAAAAGATGAAGGGCTGTCAGCACAGGATCACAACACGGGCTCCAGGAGTTGGCAGCTTTTCAGGGCCTGCAGAGAGTCCCCTCAACTTCTTGCTTCCTAAATTTAATTACGATGAATTCGAGAGTGCCCCTCTTGGAAGCAGAGAGTTTCCGGGGTCCGGCTCCCATTGAGTCTTTTCTTCTGCTTTCTTTGTCCCCATCCTCCCCTGTCCTGTGAACGCCTCGTGCAAGAGCCAGGGAAGTGGCTACCAGCCGTCTGCTGGTTGCGCTCAAATCCCCTTCCCCTAGCCTGGCCCAGGTGACATCCCAAACCTGCCCAGAACCTTCAGCAGCTCAGTCACGAGCTCAGGTCTGTGCTTCTGAGCATAGTGGGCAGGCTATCGGGAACCTGACCTCGGTGTCCCTTTGCTGGGTATCCCTTGCTGCTCTTGGAACAAAGCTTCTGCTTCCGCTGCTCTGGCCAGCTTGCTGTTTGCTGAACAGGT
>NW_011494785.1:3363308-3363408 GCF_000754665.1 Bison bison bison | reverse complement strand
GACAGGGGATAGGCTACCCACTCCAGTATTCTTAGGCTTCCCTTGTGGCCCAGCTGGTAAAGAATCTGCCGGCAGTGTGGGAGATCTGGGTTCTTCCCTG
>NW_011494785.1:3357449-3363208 GCF_000754665.1 Bison bison bison | reverse complement strand
TGCTGAACAGGTCTGAAAATGACCTGCCTGGGGTCACGCATTTCCTTTGGCTTGGAAAGCCCCCAGCCCAGTGGACTCAGACCCGTGCTTCAGGGATTAGCTGAAGTGCCAACTCTTCTGGAAACCACACCTTTCCCAGGAACATGCTCCTGTTCCGCCTGGCGGACGACAGACATGAAGTGAGTGTCGGACTCTCTGCAGGGCTGTGCGTGTCGCGGCGGGATTCTTCCAGGGCCTCCTTGGAGCTGTGCTGTCTGTCCCCTGTCTCCATAAGTCGGGGAGTGTGTTTGCTTCTTAATTGCACATGATCTAGCTTCTTAGGCATTTTTCTTCTTAACTGTAATGTTGTGCTTTCCCCATGGTTCAGTCTGGGGTTAGGAGGTGAAGATGGAAGGAGGGCGTAGTACATGGAGCCCCACACTTGGAGTAGGAGCCTCTTGCTTGGCCTCTGACCTGCTGGGGTTCAGGGCAAGCAGCTCCCCTTCTGTGGGCCCCGGTTCCCCAGTTGTAATGTATATGGTTGAATTACCTGGCTCCAGGTCTTATGGTTGGATGGCATCGCAGATGCGATGGACATGAGTTTGAGTAGGCTCCAGGAGTTGGTGATGGACAGGGAAGCCTGGCGTGCTGCAGTCTATGGGGTCACAAAGAGTCGGACATGACTGAGCGTCTGAACTGAACTGGAACTTTGTGGGGGATTTCTAAATATAGTTATACGTGTGTGCTTGCTAAGTCGCTTCAGTTGTGTCTGACTGTTTGCAACACCGTGTTCTCTAACATGCCAGGCTCCTCTGTCCATGGGTTTCTCCAGGCAAGAATACTGAAGAGAGTTGCCATGCCCTCCTCCAGGGGATCTTCCTGACCCAGAGATCAAACCCGCATCCCCTATATCTCCTGCATTGGCATTCAGGTTATTTACCACTAGCGCCACCTGGGGAGCCCAAATATAGTTGTATTGAGATATAATTCACATACCATAAAATTCTCCCATCGTTACAGACTGCATTGTGGCCCTTCTAAGTTCATATGTGAAAATTGTAACCCCTTGGACCTCCAAATGTGACCGTATTTGGAAATAGGGTGTTTAAAGAGGTGATTAGGGCTTCCCTCATAGCTCAGTTGGTAAATCATCTGCCTGCAGTGCAGGAGACCTGGGTTTGATTCCTGGGTTGGGAAGATCCATGGAGAAGGAAATGGCAACCCACTCCAGTACTCTTGCCTGGAGAGTCCCATGGACAGAGGAGACTGGCAGGCACAGTCCAGGGATCGCAAGAGTCGGACACGACTTAGCAACTAAACCACCACCAAAGAGGTGATTAATGTTAATGAGGTCCCAAGGGTGCATCCTAATCCAATATGGTTACTGTCCTCTGAGAGATAATCAGGACACAGACACGCTCAGAGGAGGCACCATATGAAGACATGGGAAGAAGATGGCCATCTGCAAGCCAAGGAGAGGGGTCTCAGAATGAAATCAAAACTGCCACCAGCGTGGTCTTGGATTTCTAGGCTCCAGGATCAGGAGGAAATAGATTCATGATGTTTAAGCCGCCCAGCCTGTGGTCCTCTGTTGTTGCTGCATGAGTGAACCAATCCAGCCATTTCACATACGACTCAATGGTTTATATGTTTCCAAGGTTGTCTGACTATCACCACTGTCTATTTTTGAGTGTTTTATCATCCCCTAAACCCCCCACCCCGCATTAGTAGTCTACCCTTCATTTCTCCCCAACCCCTACTCCACCTCCGGCCCTGGGCGACCACTGATCGATGTCTCTACAGACTTGTCTATTCTGGGCATTTCTTGTAAGTGGAGTCTTTTGTGACTTGCTTCTTTCACTTAGCATGACGTCGTCCATGCTGTAGCAAGTACCATACTCCATTCCTTTTTATTGCTCGATGGCGATTCATTGGATAGGTATGCCACGTTTTGTTTATCCATTCATCACTTGATGGACATTTGGGTTATTCCAATTTTTTGGCTATTATGAGCAATGCTGTAGTGAACATTTGTGTACAAGCTCGTGTGTGGACATGCCATCATCTCTCGTGGTTATGTACCTTGGAGAGGAATTGCTGGGTCATATGGCAACGCAGGAGACCCTGATTCAATTCCTGGGTTGGGAAGATCTGCTGGAGAAGGGATAGGCTACCCACTCCAGTATTCTTAGGCTTCCCTTGTGGCCCAGCTGGTAAAGAATCTGCCGGCAGTGTGGGAGATCTGGGTTCTTCCCTGGGTTGGCAAGATCCCCTGGAAAAGGGAAAGGCTACCTACTCCAGTCTTCTGGCCTGGAGAATTCCATAGACTATAGACCATGGGGTCACAAAGAGTCCGACATAACTGAGTGACTTTCACTTTCACTTTTCATGGTAACTCTGGGTCTCACTTTTTTGAGGAACCACCCAGCTATTTTCTAAAGCAGCTGCACCATTAAGTATTCCCACCAGCAGTGTGTATAGGATTCTGGTTTCTCCACACCATTGTCAACACTTGTTATTGTCTGTCTTTTTTGTGGCCATCCTAGTGGGTGTGAAATGGTATCTCACTGTGGTTTTGATTTGCATTTCTCTGATGATGAATAATGTTGAGCTTCTCTTCACATATTTGCCACTTGTATAGGAATCTCTATTAATATACACTGTCTATTTTTAATTGAGTTGTCTTTTAATTATTGAGCTGTAAGAGTCCTTTATATGTCTCCCCTTATCAGATCTGTGTATCGTTTCTCACATCCTGTGCGTCGTCTTTTCATTTTCGTTTTCTTGGTGCTATCATTGCAGCATAGAAGTTTTTAATTTTGATGAAGCCCAAGTTATCTAATTGTTCTTGTTTTTGCTTCCGGTGTATCTAAGAAACCATTGCCTAGTGCAAGGTCACAAAGATTGACTCCTGTGTTTTCCTCTAAGACTTTTGTGGTTTTAGTTGTTACAAATATATCCCTGATCCCTTTTGAGTTAGGTTTTGTCTGTGGTGTGAGGTAGGTGTCCAGCTTCGTTTTTTTGTGGGTGGGTAAGTGGAGGTTCAGCACCATTTGTCTAGATGGATGGGACCTCAAGGGTCCCTTAGAGCAGCCCACCGTCTGAGGAGGAAGTATGGGTATGGTGAGAGCAGAGCCTGGCCCAGGGAAAGTGCTCAGGGCACCAGCGCCCACACATAGCCTCCAGCCCCTGCTCGACAGCCTTTTGTGTTGAGATTTTATCGTCCTGTGTTTGTTTAACGTGCTCTGCACCACTTCCGGAATGGCGTTGTGTGCAGCTGGGTGCTACGTCAGTGACCTGTGACGGTGGAGGCTGGGGGCTTCCATCGTAACAGGGTTGTCCCTGGCTCACAAGACCTCCAGAACGAACAGCAGAGAAGGCATCAGCTTCGTTCCATCAGTCCCGGTGATGGCCCTGGCAGGCCCGTCCTCCGGCTGGGGAGGAGGTGACAGTGACATCGAGGACCGCAGGTGAAGGATGTTTGGAGAGAAAGAGAAAGAGGGCATTTTCAGCTCTTTGGTTTCTTTAATCCAACTCTGATTTTGGGCCAAGCAAGGACCATTTTCCTTCCCCTCAGCACTTTCTCAGCTGCGCTAATAGGTCTCCTGGGTGGATTTAAGGGGAGTTAGTGAGACAACGTATGGTTATACCAGACCCTGGGCTGTGTGTCCCCCTTTTCTTCCCAGGCGTCCTGGGCCACAGGTCAAAGCTTCATCTCGCCCATCCTGAGAGCCGGGCCAGACGGCCGGGCCCCCGGCTGCCTGCTGGGCGGAGGGCAGTGGGGCTCTCGGAGGACATGGGCCTCCTCCTTCCTCCTGCCATTGACAGACTGGCAAGAGGAGCGAATCTCTCCAGCAGGCCCCCGACGCTCTCTTCCAGGCTTCTTCTCGTCCTCTTCCACGGTCCCTGCTGTGGTCATGCAGACCCTCCCAGGCGAGTTTGTCCTGCCCACCTCTGCGCCTGCCACAGGCGAGCTGCCTGGCACTGCAGGCAGTGGTTGGGTGAGCTGGTGGGTGAACCTGGGCTTTCCCCACCTGGATCGCAATCCATCCTCTCTCTCCTTCTCCGTCATCCTGTGGCGTCTCTGTTTAGTATGTATGTGTGTGCTTAGTCGCTCAGTCATGTCCGACTCTTTGCAACCCCATGGACTGTAGCCCGCCAGGCTCCTCTGTCCATGGGATTCTCCAGGCAAAAATACTGGAGTGGGTTGCCATTTCCTACTCCAGGGGATACTCCCAACCCAGGAACTGAACCCAGATCTCCTGCATTGCAGGCGGCTTCTTTGCCATCTGAGCCACCAGGGAAGCCTGTTCAGGGTCTGGTGTAAAGATCTTGTCCTTAAAGCCCTAAAGCCCTATCACCCCTACCTGTCCCCTAGTTGAATATGATGATATCACCCCCCCCTTTTTTTTAAATGTATTTAGTTTTATTTTTTGGGCTAATGTGGGATCTTAGTTCCCCGACAAAGGATCAAACCCATGTTCCCTGCAGTGGAAGCATGGAGTCTTAACCACTGGACCACCAGGGAAGTCCTGATCTCTTCTCTTTCGAATCTTCTCTTTGTGTTTCTACCTCTGTCTTGTCACTTGCCACACTCTGCTCGGGCTTCCCAGGTCGTGCTAGTGGTAAACAACCCACTTGCCAATTCAGAAGACGTAGGAGACTCGGGTTTGATCCCTGGGGTCGGTAAGATTTCCTGGAGAAAGAAATGGCAACCCACACCAGTGTTATCATCTGAAGAATCTCATGGACAGAGGAGCCTGGCGGGCTATGGTTCATAAGGTCACAAAGAGTCGGACATGACTGAAGCGACTTAGCACACACGCTCTGCCCTGTGGTAAAATATTTGTGTGCACGTCTTAACCCCAGAATTGGAGCCCAGGACGCGGCGCAGGGACTGTGCTTTCTCCTTTTGCATCTCCCCCTCTGTGTCCACTTGCTCCCTCTCTGCCACACCTGGCTCCGGGTCTTGCAGACTCTGCAACTCAACGATCTGATCGGTCATGGTGCCTGGGCCTTGGGTCACTGGGGCTGGCCCCCTGCGCCCCCTGACCCCAGGCTCGCGTCCTGCCTGCAGCTTCATGCTGCCCTGAGGAGGATGTCCCTGGCCTCACATCCTGGAGTGGGAACTCTCTGTGGGAGACAGATGTCAGCATGCGGTGCCTGATCCAGCGTGTGTAAGTTGCATATCTCTTCTGGGAGCGTCAGCCGGCCGTATTACTGAGGTATCATACCCGACTCCTGGCAGGAAGAGTTGGAGCAGATGACACAGCAGTGTAATCCTTGCTCTGCCCTGGAGGATACAGACAATCTCCTGAGTGAGCTGCCACTCCCCGGATGCTAGGGACTCACTTGCTGCTGCTGGGCACCTCCCTCCCATTGATGGGATGACCTTCTCAGTTCTTTCATCTCTCTGGGACCTCCGCCTACCCCCCACAGTCCTGACCTGGAAGGTGGGGTGACTGGGGCGAGAGGATGCCGGGAGGGAGGGAGAGCCTCTTGGGGTGCTGAGCTGCAGAGGGCTTTGCAGACACCTGAGCTGGGCTGGCATCTTGTCCCTAGGAAAGAAAAGGGAGGGGAGGGACAGTCTGACCACCAGTGCTAATACAGCCTTCTGTTTCCAAAGAGGTTGAGATGGTTGGATGGCATCACTGATTCAATGGATATGAACCTGAGCAAACTCCAGGAGATGGTGAAGGACAGGGAACCCTGGCGGATTACAGTCCATGGGGTCGCAAAGAGTTGGACACAACTTAGCGACTGAACAACAGCAATGAAAA
>NW_011494785.1:3351299-3357349 GCF_000754665.1 Bison bison bison | reverse complement strand
CATCCTTTCATGTAGGTTTCCAGTTTGCATCTCACAACAATCCTGGGAGCTGTTTTCACCTCTGTTTTCAGGTCCAGGTCGCAGAGTGCAGTGGCAGGCAGCTGGCTCCTGAAGGGTGGCAGCAGGGACAGGCAGGGTCCCGCTCCTGGGATGTAGGGTGGGTAGGAAGGCACCCTGTTCCTCTCACATAGTGGGTGTTGCATGTGCGTCTGTTCCATAAATGAACGGCGGGCACTCAGTAATGAGTAGTCAATTAGACACATGAGCAGAGTTTTCTGGATTTGGCGCTCAACCCTGTCTCAAGCCCCTGAAATGCTAGGATTTCCTGGCTTCCTTGCTTTGGCGGGAGGACCCTCATCACTGTGAGGCCTGGCTGTGGAGGGGTCGGATTAACCTCCGGGGTCAGCAGGCTGGCAGAGCTCAGGAAATGCCTCTCTGTGATCCGAATTTGGTCCAGAGACAGGTGGTGGAGCCTGGAGGAGGGGGGAGTTCACATGCGAGGCCCAGCCCAGCTGGCCTTCCTTCTGATGGACGGACGATCTGCAGCCAGGTCTTCAGTGCGTCTAGATCTCAGCAGAGGAGCTGGACCCTGTGAGCCAAGTACTTGGCACCCCCATCCCTGGCCAGTGGGAAAGCAGAGCTGACTGAGGGGTCCAGGTCCGCTGGCTGTCTTGTCAGGGAACGTCCTGGAGGAGCCGATGCTCTGATCAGGTCTGCCCTTTCAAGTGGTCCCAGGAAGTGACTTCCTTTAAGCCGTGCTCCCTTGCTCCCCTGCGTGCCAAGGGAGCCCAGAAATAGTCCAATTTCATCGGTCCCTGTGTCTGCAAGGCAAGGCGAGGGGGGTTCTGGAGCGGGTGTGCCCATTGTATGGAGGGAGACACTGAGGCCTGGGGGAGGGGCTGGCAGCGCTGCTGTTGTGCAGGAGGCAGGAGCGGGGGAGGTGCCTCAAGCGGAAGCTCACAGACTGCGGGCCTTCGTCGTGGATCTGTTTGTGTGCTTGTGAGGCGCCCGGGAGATTAGCCACCGAGCAGAGGTTTTATTTATGATGTCGCCTCGAATCCCGCCCTGCTGCCTGCACGACTCGGGCGGCTGACGGTGGTGCTGACCCACTCCCGGGGGTGTCTTAAGTCTCCTAAGTAATCCGTGTTCCAAGGCAGCCTGGTGCAGAGATGGTCCTCTAGGAGGGGGTCAGCTCAGGGCTCAGCCTGGGCTCGCCTTGTCCCTGGTGTGAGAAGGGAAGGGCCAGGCTCAGAAGTGAGGGCTGTCTGTGCCCGTGTCACTCTGAGTCACACGGCAGATGTAGTCATTTGGCATTCTTGACTCCTCTTGATTAAAATGGTTGAAATAAAGATCTCAGATGAGCGACACACAGAATTTTAATAACATTCGAGCATTGTTAAGTAGTGTAAGCCTAATGTATATTGCCATTTTTTTCATTAACTTCGATTTAGTGGACATTTACATTTTAATTTGTGATACGCTTATTCTTGAAAGCAGTCACCCTGTCGTCTTTAAACAAATGTTCTGGTATTTTTTTTTTTTTTTTTACTTTTCACTAACTTGAGGAGGATTTCTGATTACCGATTAATGAGGTTTTACTAAGAATAGGATCAAAGCATCAGACTGTCTAGAGCTGAAGGTTCCTTAGAGATCATCTCACTGTCTTCATTTTGGAGATGAAAAAATACTACATTATTACATGCACTCGCAGACGATCAGTGATTTCTTTTACACGAACAGCTTTGTCCCTTAATATGAAAGAGTTGCAGGGGGTGGAGCCTTCTCTTCTTTTTATTCTTTTAAATTTATTTGACTGCGTTGGATCTTAGTTGCAGCATGCGGGATCTAATTCCCTGACCAGGGATTGAAGCCAGTGTCCCTGCATTGAGAATGTGGAGGCTTGGCCCCCGGAACACCAGGGCAGTCCTGAGGCCCTCTCTTGTGAATGGAGAGAAATGGGAATTTTCCAAACCGTTTGTTGGTGTATAAGTTGCACACACAGAGATGCAGCACTCAGTGGACCTTTATAAAGTGGCTGGAGCCCAGATCAAGAAACCGAGTGTCAAGAAACCTAGATCAAGAAACCTAGTGCTCCTGACCCCCTCCCTTTCCCTCCAGCCACTATCCTGGTCAGCAGAGCCACTCCCCAGGTGTCTGACTACACAGACGAGTTTTGAACTGGATGTTGAGAGGATTGTACAGTATGTGCTCTGCTGTGCCTGACTTTTCCTCCACATTCCCTGCCCGCCCCAACTACAAGTGGTGTAGTTCATTATTTTTTTTATCATTGTGTGGTCTAGCCACACATGGGACTCTGCCTAACTGATCTGATTGATTTGTACCATTGATAGGTATTTTGGTAGTTTCCAGGTTTGGGCTATTTTTAAGTAGTATATCTCGGCATATTATTTTCATCAAAACCCATTTCTATTGGTTTACAGCCAAGAGTGGAATTGCCGGGATGTGGAACATGGGTAGATTGCACTTGTGTGGACGTGACCCGTTTTTTAAAGTGGTTGTTTCAGTCTCTGCTCCCAGTAACGGTGGTGTGTGAGGGATCTGGATGCTTGTGTTTGTACAAGCACGTGGTGTTTTCTGTTTCTGTTCTCACCTTCTGGTAGGTGTGCAGTGGTATCTCATTGTGGCTTTGATTTGATTTCGCTGATGACCAGTGACACTGAACCCTAGAATCAGGGCTCTAAGGGGAGACTGGGTTTCTAGCTCTTCTATTGAGGAAGTTACTCTATATCAGCCATGGAAGAAGCAGAGAGATGAAGACATATTTCTGGGATGGTGCGTGCATGCTAAGTCGCTTCAGTCGTGTCTGACTCTTCAACACTGTGGACCGTAGCCTACCAGGCTCCCCTGTCCATGGGATTCCCCAGGCAAGAACACTGGAGTGGGTTGCCATGCCCAATATCTACCTTTGAGGTTAGACTAGAGACGGCTGCAAGCACCCTGGGGCTGGGATGTGGCTTGTGTCTTTGTACCATCCTCCCCTTTGGTGGTGAGGGTAATGCTCGGGCACCCCAGTGCCCAGTGAAGGTGGGGGATGGTGTGGACCCAAGGTCCAGCTGGAGAGGCATGACGTGGGGTCTGGAGTGGGCGTGGGGCATGGAGCCCAGGGTGGGCTGGGTTTGGGGTGCATAGACCTTTCAAATGTGGCCAGCTTTGTTAGCCGCTGGCTCAGCGCTGTGAGCATGCCTCCCATGGACACTCTGCAGGCTTGAGAAGGCAGGAACTAGAAGCCCGCGGGGCACAGAGGTGACCCCTGACCTGGAATGCAGGGGCCAAGGCTGGGGTCTCCCAAGGTCCTTGGCTGGCATGACCCGGATTGGGGCTGGAGAGCCTTATGCTGGACCTGCAGAATCCCCGTCTGGGGCAGCGTGCTGCTGGTCACCTCCTCCGGCTCCTGTGGGAGCTCTGGGCATGACTCTGCAGGGTCAGGGTGTGGGCAGATGCCCCAGGAGGGAATAAAGTCCACAGCATCTGTGGCCTCTGTGGATGAAGGCGGGCTCTGGGTGACTCCGCTGCGGGGCTCCGGGGGGCCCTCTGTCACAAATAATGCACTAAACTCGCCTCAGGAGCTCAAAGACTCCACATACCTTTCAGCTCAGCTCCCCGTGAGGGGCCCTGCACAGTCCATAGTGAAGACCACTTCCTCACTTCTTTATCATCAAAAAAATCCCACATCTCTCTCTGGCATCCCAGCTCCTTCCACACGCTTCAAACCTCCCAGCTGATAAGGTCTTTGTGAAATTGCCTTTCAGGCCCGCCTTCACCTCAGAACCAAAAGAGGGGGGTTGTACGAGTGTGTCCCCAGCATGTATGCACCAGGGGTCCTGGGGGCGCTGGGTGGGCAGGCCACTGGCCCTGCCCGAAGCTGCCCAGCGGGTGGCACCAAGGACGGGATTCGCAGAGTCTAGGAACGCGTGCGGGACCGGGCGTGAGAGCAACGGGAGCTGAGAGCAGCGGGGGCGGGGGTGGTCTCTTCCCCAACCCCGTCATCCCCCTGCCTCCCCGCCCATCTGGGAAGCGTCATCACTCACTCAGGCCGTGGGCATCCCGGCTCTCCTCTGATGGATGTCTCTAGGGAGGTTGTCGGGCCTAGGGAGGAACAGGATGTGGGTGGGGAGGATTTGGTGACAGCTCCCGTCCCAGCCCTCCCCAGCCCTTCGGGAAGCCAAGGCGGCCCCCCTCCTCTATTAGCCAAGCACCTGAGGAGCACATGACTGAATGAGAAGTGGCGCGTGGCCGCCCACCCGCCTCCGCTCTGGCTGGCACAGGGCTGGCGTGCGGATGGATGAGCTCAGGTTTGGACCTGACTCAGAAGGAAGGAAGGAGAAACTCAAGGGGGTGATCTCGTGTGGCGGGTACACGAGGGGTGGGTACCCGCATCCTCCCATCTTTCTTTCCTCGTCCCAGAACCCCCGCCCCCACAGGGCTCTCCACGGAGGGTGATCAGGCAGAGGACCCTGGCTGCCCTGTCACCTTCTCAGAGGTCTCAGTGCCCGTGGGAGCTTCGGAGAGGGTGCCGGCCCTCCACGCGTGCTGCCTTCTCTCTGTAAAGCAGTCTGCGCTCCCCACAGGGAGCAGAAGGCACTCCCTGTGTTCCGGGGCCTCAGGATGGGCTGTGGGGAAGGCTGATCGGCTCTGGCTCTCTCTGAGGACGTGGAGGGGAGCACTCAGGGCGTCGGGGCAGAGACAGGGAGCGCCTATGGTTTGGCAGAAAGGTCTCTGGCCTCGAAGAGAGCAGCTCTGATTTCTAGTTCTGGTTCAGAGATTCATGAGTTTGGTGTCATTGGGAGGGTCCCTCGGCCCCCACGTCTTAGTTCCTGCACATGTAAAGTGCCTGCCTTCCAGCCACCCAGAGTGGTGAGAAGGGCCGCATGGGTTCACCACGTGACAGCCCAGGGCAAGTGCAGCCCAGGAGTCAAGCGACATTGCTGTTGATAATGTACTGTTGTTGTCCTTACGCTCAGGCCGTAGGTATCTGGGTACCGATGGGGTTGTGAGCAGTCGCAGCTGGAAAAGCTGTGAATCTGAGGGCTGAGGTCAGGCGGGGCAAAGCCCGGCATCTGTGAGGTTCTCTCAGGCCCCCCAGCTCATTGGAGGGTGTGGAGCACAGTGGTGAGCGTGGAGCCCTGGATAAAGGGGGCAGCTTTGAACGTATTTAGAGAAGGGAAGAAGACTATGTCAACATCACGTCCTGGAGGGTGCTGGTCCTGGGGAGAGGGAAGGGGAGCCTGGAGGTGGCGGTTCCCCGGGCTTAGGATGAGCCATCGACTGGGGCCTGCGGGTGGGGCCCTTCTGCCCTCTGTTTAGGAGGCCGAGTGGCAGTGGGAGGGCTGTGATTTAGGAGAATGTCTTGGGCGAGGTGTCCCGAATCCCCCGTGTCTTGTCATTTTCCAGCTGCTGTGACCTTGAGCATGTCCTGCCTCCCCTACGTTCTACTTCCTTCATCTGGGGATCACAGTACCTGTCTTACAGGGTCGCCGTGAGGATTGAGTGAAGTCATAGAACAGCCTGGAAATAGAAGGTGCTCAATAAATGTCACTTAAATCTGAATTTCTCTCCCATCCATCTCATTTATGGCGTTTGCCGGGAATATTCCAGAGCCTCTTGACACATCCATGTGGGTCCACGCTGGGGCTCAGTATTCCCCTTTCTTTCTGTGGAGACAGACTTTGCAACCATGCCTGTTTCATATCAAAAACCTATATTCTCGGCCCAGACCTGCCTGTCTGTGTCCAGTTTGCCTTTGGATATCAGGTAGCATGGGTTTTGTATGGAACGTAGGTTCTTAGGAAGGAACTCAGAGTTCGAAAGCAACTTTATGGGGAAACTTCTAGAAGCAGAGATCTTTTCATGGGCGTCAAAATCCCATTCCTGGAAACAGAATCTAGTGTGTGGATCTGGGCGGCATAGGAAAGGGCTCACCCAGCTGACCTCTGCCCCCAGGGGGGAGGTGTCGGCCCCATCACATGGCCGGCCTCAGAGGAGCTCACCTGTAGATGAGACGGATGCAGAGAGCAGGCCTCTCCAGTGAG
>NW_011494785.1:3328351-3351199 GCF_000754665.1 Bison bison bison | reverse complement strand
AGCAGGGTGCAGGGGAATGCTGACATGGACCCCGAGTGAGGCAGAAGGCCCTGCCGGGTGGGATGCAAGGGTGGCCTCAAAGGCCACCAGCACATCCCCGTTGGGTGGGGACTCTCAGATGGTCCTCCGTACAGTCTCTCCTGTTTCTAAAGTGCTTCGGCTCATAGTCGCGGGTTCGCGCCTCCACTGGAAGACTGACAGACGCCTTCGTGTGTTGACAGCCCCCTGGGCTTTCCCACCCTGCTTCCTCCTACTGTGCCGGGATCCAGCCCTCCTTGGTGCTTCCACGTCTGCAGCATCCATCATCTCTTGCCTGGAATATGATAAAAACTTGCCAAGGTGTCTCCCTGCCGCTGCCCTTGCTCAAAGGTACCAGGCGGCCCTTTCCTGACTACAGATTAAAAGAGCTGCCTGCCAACCCCACCCCTCATATATTCCTGGTCTCCCCCATCCTTTTTATTTTCTGCTTAGCACATCAGACTGTATTTTTCAGTTCTTTTTTTTTAGAGCACTATTGCTTTACGATGTACTGTTGGTTTCTGCGGTACGATGAAGTGAATCAGCTGTATGTATACATATATTGCCTCCCTCCTGAGTCTCCCATCGTCTCCTGAACCCAGCCCTCTAGGTCACCACAGGGCCCTGAGCTGAGCTCCCTGGGCTGTACAGTCGCTTCCCTCTGGCTATCTGTTTTACACATGGGGGTGCATCTGTGTCGGTGCAACTGTCTCAGTTCATGCCAGCCTCCCCCTCCTCCGCTGTGCTCCCAAGTCCATTCTCTATGTCCGTGTCTCTATTGCTGCCCTGCACACGGGTTCATCAGTACCGTCTTTCTAGATCCCATACTTCTGCGTTAATATGTGACATCTGTTTTCCTCTTTCTGACTTCACTGTGCATGACAGACTTCTGTCTTTCTTCGTGGTCATCTCCTTGTCTTCAAGTCAGAATGTAAGCCGTCTGAGGGCAGGGGGTTTTTTATCTTTTTTTTTTTTTTTTCCCTTCCGGTTTTGTGCAATGCTCTAAGCCCAGTAATTTAGATCGCATGACTAATCTGTGATCTTTAGAAACTGTCATCAGTCTCGGAATTACCGTCCACCCTCTCATCAAGTTTTCCTTGATACCAATGCCAACCCTGAGGATCCCTTGTCCTGGACGATCTGGCCGCCCTGCTGTCCTGTCCCCTCCCGCAGTGGATGTCCTTCCTTCCTGAGTGGTTAGCGATCCAGCCCTGCACCTTGTTTGGGTCCATCTGGTAGGTGTAATGACTGAGGACCTGGCCGTATACCCCTAACCCCTTTGCCCAGCATGGATCTAGTCCGTAATAGAAGATGCTCAATCATTTTGTTATCCATTCCTCTACTGGCAAATGTTTTAATCAGTTGCTGTTGACAAATGAGTAAAATTCAACCCTGGGGGACTTTCCTGGTGGTCCAGTGGCTAAGAATCTACAGGGGGTGCCAGTTCGATCCCTGGTTGGGGAACGAAGATCCCAAATGCTGAGTGACAACTAAGCCAGTTTGCTGCTGCTTGGAGAAAAAAATGCTTGCACCCTGCAACGAAGACCCAGTGAAGCCATATGTGTATATATATAAATTTATATATACACATACATACATTCAACTCTGAAAATGACCTGGTGCAACCATATGTATATATGCACATATACATACATATATTCAACTCAATGGACATGGCTTTGAGTGTACTCCGGGAGTTGGTGATGGACAGGGACGCCTGGTGTGCTGCGGTTCATGGGGTTGCAGAGTTGGACACGACTGAGCGACTGGACTGACTGACGTATATCCAACACTGAAAATGACCTGGCCCCTTTGGAAGGTGTGCCTTAGGGACTGGACAAGAGGCAGTGGCAGAGGATGGTTGAGGGGATTCTGGTTAGAGGGGCGTGGAGGGGTGTGGACAGTGCCGGCTCCCGGCTGCAGCTCCAGGAGTGGCGACCAAGTGACTGGGCTCTTGCATCTCCTTCCAGAATGGCCACTGTCCCCAGAGGGTGAAGACTGCACCTATTCCTTTAAATTTCCGTAGAGGGTGGCAACTGCTCCTTGAGATGTTAAAATATGCTGCATGGTCCCGATGGTGTCAGGTAGCTAGTTTATGGGTCCCGTCCTGGTTGTGATAACTCAGGCTAAGCTGGATAATAAACGAAAGTGGGACAGAGCCGCAGGATAAATATTGCTCCAGGGCATCTCGGCCGGCACAAATCACAGGGAAAATATCTCCGGGCTGCTTTTCATTTCTCCTCTTCCTCCCTGGTCCTCTGGCAGTAGCCAGCGGAGCAGGACCCATCCATCACGGCCGCACCACCCCAATCTGCTCTCCACGAACTGCCTTGGAGGGAGGGACGCACGCTGGTCCCGGCAGGCAGGTGCTACTCTGCCTTCCTGCCCAGCTCTGCCCGTGGCCCTGGGGAGAAGGCATGGACTGGACTGTGGCTGTTCTTTGTTCAAAGCCATATACCACTGTGTATCAGCTGTGTCTTCCTGCTAGGTCACTTCAGTCATGTCCGACTCTTTGCAGCCCTATGTACCCACCAGGCTTCTCTGTCCATGGGATTTCCAGTCAAGAATATTGGAATGGGTAGTCATTCCCTTCTCCAGGGGATCTTCCTGACCCAGGGATCGAACCCACGTCTCTTATGTCTCCTGCACTTGCAGGAGGGTTCTTTACCACTAGGGCCACCTGGGAAGCCCTTTGCAGGCCCGCTTATCTTTAAAACGAGGGGGTTAATGACTGGTGGTTCTTAGTCCGGATCAAGCATCTGAGTCACCTGGGAATTTAAGAGCAGCTTGTGAGCCCCACCCCAGAGCACAGAGTTGGTATCTCCGGGGGCTCTTCTAGGGTGTTTCCACCTAGCTTCCTTGGCCCCTGCCTGGTTGCTCCAGTACCTGCTCCTGGCCAGGAGCCACGGACGGTACTGATGAAGAGTGAGTCGGGTGGCGGGTTAGGTGGTGGGATGGGCCATTCGTGTGACCCGCTCTGGCTCTAGATCCATTAGCGCTGTCGCCTAGCCTGGCTTTCTTCAGCTTTGGAGTCATGCTTGCCTTGTAATCAGTGTCTGCCTGCAGGTATTGATTGAGCTCCTGGTGGGCGCAGAGCTGCTGTAGGCATGTAGACACCAGAGGTGACTAACCAGAGGCAGAGACGTCTCTTCCAGGCAGTGGGTGGTCTCCTGCGGGGCGGCCCTCCCCACCCCGTGTCCTCCCCCAGATGTAAGGAGTCTTCCTCCGTTTTTCTCCCGACACCTGCCTCCAGCCTTTGTGGTCTCCTCCCCGGCTCTGTCTCTCCATCCCCCTGTCCCAGTGCAGGTGCTCCCAGACTCCCACCTGAACCTTGGAACAGCTTCCTCCCCAGCCCCCTCCAAGCTGTCTTCCCCGCTCTTTGGAGTGGCCGTGCCCGGGGACCTGGTAACCTGTGCTGCTGCTGGGCCGGGGGACGGGGTTGCGCATCGGGTCTGGATGGATTGACTGCAGTGGTCGCCGGCTGTCCGGGAGCAGGCCCAGGCTCTGTGTGGCCTTCTGGGCTCTGCAGCCCTGCTGCCAAGGCTCTCACTGGCTGCGGTGCTGGCCCTCCTCCTCCTCTGGTCCTGCCGTGGCCCCACCACGCCGTCCAGTCTCTGGGTCTCAACCCATGTCGTCAGCTCCCCCTGGGACCCAGGTGCCCTTCCTCCCCTCTGCCATGCAGGCAGGTCCATCTCAGCCGCGGGGTCGAGGGGTCGGGGCCGGGGCACGTGTGCTCCTGGAGGAAGCATCACCCACACACTGCCTGGTTTTGTACCCCTGGGCACATCTGCTGTTGGAAGTATTTGCTCTGTTCTGAAGTTTTTGTTTGATACATCTCTCCCCCTGTTTTTTTTTCTCTCTTTCTTCTTAAATTTTAAGCTGCTTCTTTTTTTTAAAGTTTTTGAGATCTTTTATCATTATCTTTTAAGAAATCTTTTTTAAGCTTTTTTTAAAATTTATTTTTTTGCATTTCAGACTTTTTTGTGTTTTTTGTTTGAAGTTTTTTTGCTTTGTTTTTTAATTTTTTATTTATTGGTATTATTTAATTTTTTAAATTGGAGCAGAGTTGCTTTATACTGATGGGTTAGTCTCTGCTGTACCACAATATGAATCAGCTGATAGTACATGTGACCCCTCCCCAAGGAAATCTTTGAGTGTGTCTAGAGATGACACCGTAGCCTCCAGGAGGAGCTGACATGAAGGGCTAGGACAGTCGAGCCATTGCCGTCTTCCTTCATTAAATTTTCAGGTTCTTGGAGGCAGGAACCAAGTATGTCCTGAACCCAGGTGCCGGGCGCTGTGCCTGCAGACCTCTGTCCAGTGAGTGAGTGTCGAACGGGCTAAGTGCAGGGGAGAAGCCTGAGTGTGCAGCCGGGAGCCTTGGGGCTCCTGTTGCCTGTCTTACTGCCTTGTTGGATGACCCCAGATTTGCCCATTCTTCAACCCGGAAGCCCGTTGTGCTCCATTGTGAAGCAAGCACCCACCTGACTGATTTCTAGGTCGCTGTCCAGGTCTGACCTCCTGGTTCAGTGTGAGAGGTACAGAGCCTGTGTCCCCTCGTGCCTGGCCCAGGGCCTTCCCAGGCGCCTGTGCAGTGCTTCTCGGCCGCATGGTTAACCTGGGCGGGACCTCAGGAGCCCCCGATTTGGGGGCGCACAAGCTGCAAGGTCCTGAGTGTCCCCCTCTCCGGCCCCTCCCTTTCCTTCCCTATTTTCTGAGCAGGTGGCCAGGAGCCGCCCGCAGTGGCTTTGTGCCCAGTGTGACGTGCGCTATGGGGCTGGCCTCTGACGTTTCAAGGGCTCTGTGGGTCACCCTGCTAAGTGGGGGTGTCGCCTGTGATGTGCTGGTCCCCAGGCACCTAGGAGCCGGGGGCTGGGACTAGGGAGCAGGACAGTCCTCAGCCTGAAGCCCGAGTGGGCAGGAGACGCCCCGAGGGCAGCGTGGGAGGAGTCAGCTTCCTCCTGGGCCTTGAACAGAAGTTATCCAGGCTCCTGGAGGCCTCAAGGGAGCCGCAGACAAGACACTGGGAGGTCAGCCCCCAGGCAAGGGGCCTGCCAAGCAGAGGCTGTGCTGGGGGAAGGTTTGAGGTGGGGGCGTGGGAGGCCAAGCTCCCATGCTCATGTCCCCACACCCCCAGTGCTCTGTCCCAGGTACTCTGTGGACTCACTCTGGAAGGCCTGGCCTACCCGGCGGTGGTCCTGGGACCGAGGGGAAAGGCAGCATCTTCCAGCTGGCGAGAGGCCCAGAGCTGGGGATCCTCTCCCCGGCAGCAACCCCCGGGCATTCCTGGCGTCTGGTTTCCAGGCCTCAGTTTCTCCTCTGGCCCCTATTGCCCCGCCGCGTGGCTGGTGTGGGACCGGAGTTGCACCGCTGCTGGGAGGGTCACTTTATAAATAGAAAGATACTTAACACCGACGCGGAGCCTGGAATCAGACAGGGAGGTGGCTCCGGACAGCAGTGTTTTAAAAATGAGCATTGATTTCTGGGACTCTGCATGCTGCATCTTAACCAGACCCTGCTGGCTCCCAGGGCTCCACTCGCCCCAAGCCTTCTCCTTCCCCGCTCAGAATGCCTGCTGCCCAGCCCAGGCCAGCCCAGGTCTTCCAGGGGTTTGGGTCTGTCTCCCCAGCCCTCTGGATGTTCTCTGCGGCCATGCGGCCATCCCCTGGGTCATTCGTTCATTTATTCATTAATTGATTTCCCCTGTTAGAGGCCGGACCTGTGCCATGTTCTGGGACTCCAGGATGGACGGGAACCCCCCCTCCCCCGCTGTCTCCTTGGCTGGGTGTTGAGACTTGCGGAGCGGCATACAGGATGAGTCTTGGTCCTGGCTCCAAGTGCAGAAGAGAAGGTCCTGCTTGGCCTGGGCTGGGGGAGGAAGGCAGGGTGGCCGGGGACGGGGTGCGTGTAAGCATGGCCAGTGGATGGCACCATCCACGTAACGTTCCCCTCTGTCCTCTGCTAACCTCCTCTGCTAATCCTCCTCAGAGGATGCTCCATCAATGTCTGCTGATTCACTGAGTGTTCTGTCCCTTGGCCTGGTCACAATGGAAAAGTTAGTTAAAAGGAGGCTGAGCCATTGACTAAATAACTTCACCATCCCTGGGGCTTCCTTCCTTATCATCAGGTGACCTGGAGCCCTTTCCGGGGCCTGGTCACAGGGGAGAGGGTGTCAAGTCAGTGCTAGGGAAATCCCAAGGAAAAGATACCCTGAGTGCCATCTTTACATTGTACCCTGTCCTGGCCCGCCTCCCCAACCTGGCCACGAATCGTGCATGTTTTTGGCCCTACTGGCTCCTGCTCAGTCTGCCCCCAGGCAACCCCCCAGTGTACCTCTTCTTTAGACCCTCCTTAAAATTGTGGCCACTGACGTGTTTCAGCAGATAAGTGAGATGAGCAGGTCTGAGTATCAGGAGGGTACCTGCTGTCTCCTGGGGAGACCCTGGGAAGGAGGGCAGATGAGACTATGGGGCAGGTGTGGGGCGGGGGGACCGAGGAGGTGCACCCCACTCCTGTCAGCACTGGGCGGCCTGGCTTCACCGTATGCAGGTGTTGTACCAGCCCCATAGATGATCAGTGACGGTTCACTGTTTTAATTTGTAATATTTCCATGACTTGTCATGTCCCCAGGTTTCTTACAGCCAAGAAACAAAGGAGGGAAATTCCTTGTGGCAGAAGGTATCCACAGAGATCCCCGGTCACCGACTGGTGATGTGGTTGGTGGGAAGGATGGGGTGACTGGCACCCGGAGTGTGGGGTCCTGTGAGCTCTGCCCTGGGGTGGGTCTGGCCCTCTGATTGACCTCTTGATGGAGAGAGGGCTCCTCGTGGGCACGTCGTGCCCGACCTCTGCGAGCAAGACAGAGAGGGTGGTGTCTTCACTTCGTGGACAGATTGAGGGCAGTGCCAGCCTCTCCCCACGGCAGCCTCCATCCATCCTATGTTTCTGCCTGTTCCCCTCCTGCTGTGTTCAAGACTTGTGGTCTTTCCCCCCCAATTGGAGGTCAGTCTCCCACCCTGGCAAGTGACCCATAGGGGGCAAGAGGGTTCTCACCCCGCCTGCTAAGCCTGAGAGTGAGGCTCTTGGTGACAATCAGTGATCTTTTTCCCTTCCCCAAGGCTTTCCCTGCAGTTTTCACAAAGAACCAGGGAGACAGATGGTGTAGAAACACGGACACTCCAAGGGCAGCGTGCCGGGGCCAAGGGCGCAGGCGGGGCTGCTTATAGGTGTTCTTGGCTGCCGTGGCTGGGGGTGGGCGAGGCCCGTGGGCAGGGGCTCCAAGGGCTGTGGCTGGGGATGGGCTAGGCCCGTGGGCAGGGGCTCTGTGGACAGGGTGAGCCCTCTGGGCAGGTCTAAGTACCTGCTTCCAGGGAACTGGTGGGCAGGGGTTCCCTGGGCAGGGCCTCCAAGGACAGGGGCTCCTGTAGGCAGGGGTTTCTGGGTCAGGGGTGGACGAGCCCTCTGGGCAGGTCTGAGCACCCCCTGCCAGGGAGCTGGTGGGCAGGGGTACCCTGTGGCTGTCCCCCCTTTGTTCCCATCACATGGGGGATCTGGTGGCCCGTCCTCTACTATGGTTTCTCCCGGGAGGTAGAGGAATGAGAGCTATCCAGGAGCTTTTCAAGAAGAGGAATGTGTGATGTGAACAATGCTGGGCCCGGGATGCCCTGAATTCCTCAGGCGACGTTGGCCTTAGACAGGAACTCTCGGGGGCTGGAAATAGGCCGGGGGGCCCCGGAGGGGAGGGCCCATTGTTGATGGCAACGCCATGGTCACCATCACTCCTCATCCTGGAACCAGAGATGCCTCAGACAGGAAGGCACCTCCCAAAGTCACATAGGAAGGAAAGGACCAGGCTGCTGCCGTGCAAGGTCATTGTATTACACAGCAGACACGGTGCGGCCCCGCCGGGCTCCAGGTGGGGCGGGGTTCGGCCAGACTGGGGTGGTGCCGAGCGCGTGCTCTGCTCACCTGCCCCTGTCCTTAACCACTCTTTTCTGGACGCTTCCCCCTGTGGTTCAAGACCCTTCCTCTCACCCCACCTTAAAGCGAAATAAGACCCCAGCCCACCGTCCTGGGCCCAGGGCCTTCGGACACACGAGGGCTGATGTCTTCTTTCTGTTTGGGGGGGGACCAGAGGGAGGTGGTGTCTCCTTCAGCTCCATGAGGTGGACAGCTGAGTGGAATTTGTAACGGATAAAATATTGGCTCAATTCAGAATTGGTTTTCTCTGGTTTAATGGGTTAGGAAGGTAGAGTTCTGTGCTGAGGGAACTTCATGCATTTTTTAAACCAACTTTGATTTGTTTCAGCAATCAAGAGGGGAATACATGAATAAAGAGCCCATGTTATTCATGGTCCATTTGAGGTTTTGCTTCACTGTGAGGTGGGCACTGATCTCCCGTCTCATAGCTCAGCACCCTGTGTCCACTTTCCCAGCCAGAGTTCTGCCTGGCAGATGCTGTTGCTGAATCTGGGGACTCAGACACATTTTCCTGCCCTGTTTCTTCATGGGACATGTAACTCGTTGGCATCTTGTAGCCACATTTCCATCGTGGAGGGTGAATCCAAGTGTGTTTCCTGCAGTTGGCTGAACCATCGCGTCCAGGTGTGGCCTGCCTGTAGAAAACAACTCGTTATGAGCTTGTGTCTGGAAAGCACACATTCTCATGAGCGGCCAGCCCATATTCTGAGACTGTTGTGGGCCACACATGTCACCGTGAGAGGCCCAGGGCTGTGCTTCTCAAACTTCGTGACTCAGTATGTGCTTGTGTGTGTGTGTTTGCTCAGGCGTGCTCATTTGATCAGTCATGTCCGAGTCTTTGTGACCCCGTGGACTGTAGTCCGTCAGGCTCCTCTATCCATGGGATTCTCCAGGCAGGAATACTCGAGTGGGTTGCCATGCTCTTCTCTAGGGCATCTTCCCGACCCAGAGATTGAACCCACATCTCCTGCGTCTCCTGCATTAACAGTCGGATTCTTTACCACTGAGCCACCAGGGAAGCTGTGTGCGTGTGTGCTACCCCTGAAAAAGTGTTCCACGAAACTGCTGTGTGAGATACATTCTGGGAATTTGTGTTTTGTTTTAATTTTTAAAAAATCCTCTTCCTGACCCACTAAACTGATTTTATGACCCACTAATGAGAAATGACCGTCTGTCTGAAAAAATACTAATCTGGGAGTTGCTCCAGATGAGAGCAAATGGATATGATTAGCAAATTAATTCATCTGGGTCACAGTCACACATCTATTATATCCATGATAGCTCAGAGTCTTCATTTCTTGAAATTGAATTTTTCTTCTCTTTATTGTCATTGATGCCTCCAAAGTGAGTGCCTGACAACCAGGAAGCTTGAGTTTCATGCTTTTTTTTTTTTAACAAGGACCTTAGTCAGTGTTTTAACATCGTGTTTCTAAAATAAATTTGATCTTAACTCATGACACAGGTCTTTGCTTAAGTTAACAGGAGTTTATTTTTTATAATGCAATTAGAAACAGAGCCCTGCTTTAGTGAAAGTTGCTCAGTCGTGTCCGACTCTTTGTGACCCCATGGACTATACAGTTCATGGAATTCTCCAGACCAGAATACTAGAGTGGGTAGCCTTTCCCTTCTCCAGAGGATCTTCCCAACCCAACGATGGAACCCAGATCTCCCGCATTGCAGGTGATTCTTTTCCAGCTGAGCCACCAGGGGAGCCCAGGAATACTGGAGTGGGTAGCCGAGCCTTGATTTATGAATTTGCTAATTTACTCACTCTGTTGAGTGTTTTCAAGGTGGAGTAAATTAGCAAATGAATAAATGAGCAGATCCATGAGTTGGAGCTGGGGATTCAGCAGTGTCACCTACCTGCCATCAAGGAGCTCACCTCAAAAAGAGAGGGGAGAGACCTGCCCATGAAATGCGGGGTGGAGCAGAGGCTTCCCAGAGGCTGAGTCAGAACCACTGACTTCGGAGGGTCCGGAGGGCAGGAGCAGAGGGGTTTTGAGGTGGGTCTTGCAGGATGCATAGGAGTTCGAGAAAAAGGCCTGCCAGGTTGTGATGAAGGTGCTGGTTTTCTTCTCTTCAGAGAAATCTGAGATACAGGAAGTCCTCTACATACGAATGAGTTCCATTTCAAGAGTGTGTTTATAAGTCTAATCTGTTCGTAAGTTCAACAAAGTGAGCCTAGGTACCCAACTAACACAATCAGCTGTATAGCGCTGTGCTATAATAGGTTTATAAAACTTTTGCACAAATAATACCTAAAATGCAAACACAAAAAATAAAGAAAACGTCTTTAACCTTACAGTACAGTGCCTTGAAAAGTACAAGACAGCACAACAGCTGGCACACAGGGGCTGGCATCGAGTGACCAGGCGAGAAGAGTTATTGACTGGAGGAGGGAGAGGAGGGGGGAGGTGGTGGAGCTGAAGGATGGTCAACAGCAGGAGATGGAGGGCAAGCTGCGGGTTCACTCACTCTTGACACTGATGGAACGCACGTTTGCATATTTGAAAGTTTACAACTTGAAAGTTCATATATAGGGGACTTACTGTAGAACTAACCAAGTTTTCAAGTTGGAGCAACGTAAGGTCGACTTATTTTAGAAAGGTGATTGTGAGGAAGAAGGTGAAAGGTGCCCAGGAGCTGGAGCTGGGAGAGTAACCAGGCAGAGGTGTGGGTAACAGTTTCGTGTTGGTTTTGGAGGGAGTGGGTAGGATGAGGAGTCTCGCCAGGGAGAATGAAGGAGAGGAAGAGGGGTGAGCTGCAGGTCCTGGGGGCTGGCTTGAATCTGCAAGGAATAGAGGTAAAGTCACAGAGTCTGAGGACTCTCTCGGTTTCTAGTTTAAGTGACCACGTTGGTGGTGATGCTGTTAACAGTAGAAAATACCACGGGAGGAACAGCTAGGTGTTGGAGAGAGAAGAGAACGAATTTAGATTTTTGACCTGTCGGGTTACGTTTATGTCGGACGTCTGGTTGGAGATGTTCCGGTGCTCAGTGACCTCAAGCGGTGCGGCAGGGAGGAGTCTGGGGTAAGACGGAGCAGACTCCCCGCCTGCTTTGGCCGCGGCTCCTGGTCTGCATGGTCCAGGACCAGTTACCTACCCTAAGCTCTCTCATCCGTCAAATGGGGAAGCAGTTATTTGTCTTACAAGGTTGTGTGAGGACTGGAGAAAATACATGTGAACATTCTGGCACAGGGCAAGTTCTCTAAAGTTTTACAGCATTACTGTTCATTATCTGGGCTGAGAGGAACTGTCCAGGGCTCAAATCTCAGTTTTGCCACAAAATTAAAGGTTTCCTCGGGCAAGTTACATCACTGCTCTGGGCCTTGGTTTGCTCATTTGAATATGGAAAGCCTTGAATTTGACCATCTTTAACATGCATGCTGGGGCAAAACTCCTTTGTTTTAAATTTTAAAATTATTTAATTATTTGTACGGCTCTTTGTTGAGGCATGTGGCATCTAGTTCCCCTACCAGGGATCGAACTCGGGCCCCGGTTCTGGGAGCACAGAGTCTTAGCCACTGGACTACCAGGGAAGTGCTGAAAATTCTGTGGTCTTCTGAACACTGAGAGAAGTGATTTTCCAATATATTGGACATTAGAACTGGGGCTTTAAATCCCCATTGTCTGTAACGATGGAGCAAATCTAACAAGATGAAGACAGTAAGCAGGTGTTCACACTCGCCCCTGTAACCCAAATCCTGTACTTAGATGTAGCAGTGGCAGGACAGGAGTTTTGAGTGAGGAGCTCCGGCTTAAAGTGCTGGAGGGGAGATGGGGCTGGCCTGGCACCGTTCAAGTCTGTAATGGTTACAGCATGGAGGCGTCACCAGGCTGCAATGGTAGGAGGGGGCATCCCCAGGCCACCAGCCTGTTGTCACTTGCAAAGTTCAGATTCCACGGAGTGTCCTGCTCATTCATCAGATACTTGTCACTGAACGTTTCTGTGCACCTACTGTGTGCCAGGTGCTCGGATGTAGCAGTTTAGGGCACTGCATTTTAGGGAGGGCAGGAAGGAGAGCTGGGAGGGGGGTGTCAGGGATCTGCTAAGAAGGGGGTGTGAGGCTCGGAGAGAGAAGCTCGGGCCACGTGACACTGTCTCCCTATGTGTGACAGCCTGGAACCAGGGAGAGGAATTGGGCCTCCACTTTACCGCTCCAGAGGGAAGAACTCATTCTTTTAGCCAGAGTAGTGATGATGGAAATGGCAACCCACTCCGGTGTTCTTGCCTGGGAAATGCCATGGACAGAGGAGGCTGGCAGGCTACAGTCCATGGGGTCACAAAGAGTCAGACTGAAGCGACTTAGCAGCTAAACAGCAACAGTGACGATGACACTTACAAAGAGAAATATTACCTACTCTTCATCAAGTGTAGCACGTGCCAGGCACCGATCAAGGCGCTGCGCGTAGATCCTGGGCTGCAGCATTGATTGTGTTTATGATTCACGTGGGGAAGCTGAGGCATGGAGCAGCGGGTGACGTGGGAAGGGGCAGAGCTTGGCTGATTCCAGGGAGAGGTGGGCAGGTGGGGCTCAGATTAGGGGACAGCTGCCTGGCGACTGTGTTCAAGCAGAAGGTGAAGGCTGTTTGTGTGTGTGTGTTGGGGGGTGTCTCCTCAGGGGATTTCTTTGGAGGGGAGGAGAGTGGACATAAGCAAGTAACTCTTCTGTGGGCTGTCTGGATCTTTTGAAAATCCTCGGGGAAGGTGGACTCTATCCCCTTTTTGCATACAGGAAGACTGCAGCTCTAGGGACTACATACCTTGCTCAGAGTCACAGTCACTGAGAGACAGAGTCAGGCAGTCTGGGTCTTCTGAGCGCCCCCCTTCCCCATGTGCCCTTCCTGCTATCCCCCTCTGCCTCCCGCCCCCCAGCAGGCTGTCTGTGCTTCCTTCCACCTGCTCTGCCCTGCTCCTTTCTGGACCGGACAGGCTCCAGAGCTCCAGACGGGGGCTGGCATCCTGGCTGCTGGAGACGTGTCACCACAGCCAGTGTGCATGTGTGTGAGCGTGTGCTTGTGTGCACATGTGTGTGCTTGTGTGCATGTGTGCCTGTGCGCGTGTGTGTTGTGGAGGCCCTGAGGGTGGTATGAAGGCTTCGGGGCTGTGTGTGATGTGGGGTGAGCAGGCTGGAGTTGCCGGCACTGTGGGGCTGGTGGAGAAGGCGGTGAGACCGTGAAGGGCAGGTGTCTGCCCTGTTCCTCGCTCCTCCCCCCACCCTAGCCCCCTCCCTCTAGGTCTCCCATCCTTTCTGAGAGGTGGGCCAGGGCAGCAGTTTAGAGAAATTAATTACTCAGTTAATTCACTCAGCTCAGACAGGCTTTCAGCTGGAGGGGGGCAGGTGTGCCCTACCGATGGAAGGAGGAAACTGCTAGTTGACCACTTCTGGTTTCTGATGGGGGCAGGGGGTTGGGAGCACCCAGGTGCTCAGGCTTCCCGGGCCCGTGGCTTTGGTCTTGCCTTGTGGGCGAGCTGTCCTCTATTCCCTTTTTTCTCTCCCTGGGCTTTTCTTCCCTCTCCTTTCTCCCCCCGACCCTTTTTTTCTGTTGGCATGAGATGCCTCCAGGAGAGCCAGCTGGGCCAAATTTCCAGACTCTGTTCATTCATTCAACAAGCACTCGTTGGGGGGTCCCTGGCTCAGGACTGGACATGGAGGAAGCCGAGGGGCGCGGCGAGAATCTGTGTGCCCTGCTCTCCTGAGGCTGACAGTCCACTGGCCGAGGCACGACCTGCCCACGCGGCTGGCCGGGCTGAGTCAGCGAGGCCACGTGACAGGGGGACCGTGAGGAGGGGGATGGTAACTGGGCCACCGGCCTGAGGAGCCCCGAGGCTCCTAGAACTGGGGCAGGCTGGTGAGAGCCGAGCCAGGCGTGCAGCACCACCCCCACCCCCTCGCCCCCCTGCCCCCCTCAAGGCGGGGATCTCAGTGGATTCACGGTCAGGGCTCGTGGAGGACAGATTGAAAGCCATCTCTGGAGGGGTGCAGGGAGCCCTGGGCCTCTGTGCTGTGTGGCTGGGTGGCCAAGGGCCTGCCCAAGGGCTGATGATACGGCACGAGGGGGAAGGGCTGCCGGCAGTGACTTCATTCTGTCATTCTGCACCCCCCATCCCCCTTCTTCAGGCGCGTCTGTGAGGATGGGCTCAGCTGACAGAGTGGTTTTGGCAGCTCTGTCCTGCCGGAGGGGGAGAGTTTGGCCCGCGTGCCTCCCCCAGCTGGGGTGACTTCAGATTACGGACTGAAATGTCTCAGCCACTTTGGTGATCGTGTGCAGATGTCTCTTCAGGGAACGCACCGAACTGGGCTGTGGGGGGCCTCGTTACCCCCCAGAGCCTCCAGTTCTGGAAAATTTCCTGGAGGTGGGGGGGACCCCAGTGGTTGCCTGGGTAGTGAGTCCAGTTAACCACCTTCTCAAGGGGAGGGGCCGGTCACAGAGGAGGTTATCATAGTAAGTGCCTCCAGAAATTCCGATTTTGGTACCAGACATCCGAGGACTCTGAGTGGGGGACTGGACAGCTCGCTGAGGGGACGTGGGGCTGGATGGGTGGTATGAGGCCCTTAGTGCGGGTCACTTTGCCTTCCACACGACGCTGTCTCTGACCTGACTTTGGGGAGAGTCACTTGTATGAAGTCCCTTTCAGCAAGGAATGTTTTAATCTTCTGTCCATGCAGGCTGCTGCCATTGCTTTTTTAGTTATAATAGAAATATTCAGGAAGAGTCTGAAAGGACAGAGGCCAGGGGAAGGGGCTGCCAGGGGAGAGGAGGAGGAGTGGACCCAATGGTCTCTGAAGACCCAGAGCTTCTGGAAATCTTCCTCCAACAAGGAAATTCAAGGAATTTCCCACTTCCTCCCCCAATGCAGGTGGTGAGTCTGTTTCTTTAAGGTGTGGGTGGCTGGATCCATCTCGAGGTGGACGGGAGCAAGGAGCTAGGTCACAGAGCTCCCTAATTACAGCACCTTCTGGGTCTCCTTCCCTCCTCTCTGGCTCTGATGTTGCTTCAACGGAGCAATTAGAGCCGGAGGATGTGGCCAGCGCCCCAGACGTGTGACCTCTCCTGCCCTGGGCTTGCCGATGTCCTGCGGCGGAGGCTGGGGGTGGGAAGAGCTCGCCCCGGGGTTTCTGTTCTGTACGCGGCTTCTCAAGTAAGGCAGCTCCTGGTTGCTGGATGTCCTATGGAGGAGGGTGGGTTAGAGCTGGGCCTCCATGTTGCACAACTTCAGGGGACCCTTTTCCCAGAGAACACAGGTGTAAACGCCCCCGTGGAGTTAGTTGGGTGGTGACCACCCTCCTTGGAAGGGCTACAGCTTGGGGCGCCCCGGTCTCCTCACTGAACTCTCTTGATTCCTTTGTTCCATGTTTTTTTTTTTTTTTAAATTTTCTTTGCTGTACTGTGTCTTTGCTGCTGCATGGGCTTTTTTCTAGATGTGGTGAGCGGGGGCTGCTCTCCTTTGCGGTGCTTGGGCTTCTCACTGTGATGGCTTCTCTTGCTGCAAAGCACAGACTCTAGGGCGCGTGGGCTTCCGTAGTTGCTGCTCCCGGACTCTAGAGCACAGGCTCAGTAAGTTGTGGGGCATGGGCTTAGTTGCCTCTTAGCACATGGCATCTTCTGGGATCAGGGCTCGAACCCGTGTCTCCTGCATCGGCAGGCGGATTCTTTACCACTGAGCCACCAGTTGAAGCCCAGTCCCGTGGTCTTTATCATCAGCCTTGGTGCCCCATGGGGCTGGCAGAAATGTACTTAGTAGCGTTGATACTGATACCAGCTGTCAAGACTGGGTTGTGTCTCTCGCGCTTCCATCCCATGTGGTTGAGAATACATTTAGAAGTAACCATTTGGTCAACAAGGGTTTGTTGAGTGTGGTTGTGAGCCAAGACTGAGCGGCCGCTGGGGAGACCAAGGTGGAGAAGGGGCTGGGGGCTCGGGGGGGAATGGTCCCCAGGTCTTCCGTCTACAATGTGGTCTGTCTTGCATCGCTGGGCCCCAGAGAGCGGGTGCAGCATGTTGGCATTTCTGGGGGCAGGCAGGGTGGGGCTAGCACTCATTCTGATGTGGAGACTCAGGGGTCACATTCAGCAGTGGAATCTGGGCGTGCCCAGGCAGCCCTGGACTCACTTTCTCACGGCTGGTGCTTTCGAGGGTGTGGACGGGAGTTTCCAGTCCCTCCTGGAGGGGTTGTGGTCACAGAAGATGCCCAGCCCTCTCGGAGCTCCCCAGGTCAGCGCTCCTCCGTGAGTTAGCAGCCCCTGCCTCCTCCCCAGGCCGCCAGCCTGCCCGAGCAGTGTGCTTCAGCTGGGCCGTGGAGCTTAAAATAGCCGGTGAGCTGGCCGCTGTGCGTGTGGGGCACCCGCCGAGGCGGGATGGGGCAGCTGCCTGGATTTGGGGCATCAGTGGCTCTAACCCGTGGGTGGACAGTGCTCTTTGGGGGCGTCTCCTGATCGATCGCAAGGCTGGGGGTTCAGGTGTGGCAGGTACAGAGTGGGAAGCAGGGAGTTTGTCTTTCCTGAGACGTTTTAGGGAAGGCCTCGGACCAGACCACAGGGCCTCCCACTGCAGGGTCAGAGGGTGTCAGACCTGGCGTCCTCTTTGGCCCTGACCCTCAGTACTGCTCAGAGTTAGCCATGTGGGGGTCCCATGCAGCCTAAATGAGAAAAGGAGATGCAGGGGTGGGGTGCCAGGTCAAGGACACCTTGAGTCCCAGCCAGGTGGACACTGACCACTGGGCCCCTCGCTCCCCACCTGCCTCCTCTTGGGTTTGGCAGATGCCTCCTCTGGCCTTACCTTTACTCTCCACATGTGTACTGGATACCTGCCATGTGTAAGGGACTTCCCTTGTGGCTCAGTGGTAAAAGAATCTGCCTGCAAATGCAGGAGACACAGGAGATGTAGGTTCAGAAGATCCCCTGGAAGAGGAAATGGCAGCCCACTCCAGTATCCTTGCCTGGAGAATCCCATGGACAGAGGAACCTTGTGGGCTACAGTCCACGGGTCGCAAAGAGTCGGATGACGGAGCATGCATGCACTTGCATCTGTCACGTGTAAAGCTGCTCTTGGCCGTGGGAAAACAGCAATTCATGAAACACAGCAAACCCCTGCCCTCGTGAAGCTTAGTTCTGGTGGGGAAGAGAGATCGTAAACCATCAGTTAATAAAGCAAACTGTGCTGAATGATGGGCTTGAGTGCTGTGGAAAGAGCAGGGCCTGGTGATGCTGGGCACGCTGGGGAGGCACGGAGCTCAGCAGGCAGCCCTTGGGCAGGTGCAGCTGTGAAGGAGGTGGGAGCTGGTCAAGGAGACACCTGGGTGAGGAGTGTCCAGAGGAGAGAACAGCCAGTGTAAAGGCCCTCCCGTGAGAAGCAGCAGGAAGGACCGAGTGGACGGAGTGGAGGGAGGAGGGAGATGGACGTGTGTGTGTCGACTGAGAAAATACTGTGAGATCTTTGTCTTTTACTCTGCGAGAGATGGGCGCCTTTAGAGGGTTTGGAGCAGAGCGGGGACCTGGCCTGACTTACCTTAGCAGTAATAGTGAAAGTAGCTCGGTTGCGTACGACTCTGCAGGACCCCGTGGACCGTAGCCCGTGAGGCTCCTCTGTCCGTGGGATTCTCCAGGCAAGAATACTGGGGTGGGTAGCCATTCCCTTCTCCAGGGATCTTCCCAACCCAGGGATTGAACCTGGGTCTCCTGCACTGCAGGCGGATTCTTTACCATCTGAGCCCCTAGGGAATCAATCCACAAGCCTGCCTTACCTAAGAGGGTCACCAGAGTCCAGGAGCCAATGTCCATGGTCTTTCTGGGTCATTAGGCCACCTGTGGGGGATCCCAGGACCCTCCCCATGACGTGTCCACTCCTGTCCCCACCCTGACATGTGACTTCTCCTGGGAGGATGAGCAGGGTGCTGGCTTCTTCTTGCCTTGGAGTTTCCCCTGGATGGAGGGAGCTGGGCTGTTGCAGGGCTTGGCCAAAGCCTGCTGTCCCAGTGGTCAAGAGCCTGGTAGTAAATAAGCAGGAACATTGCCACTTATTTGTCACACCATGAGTAGCTTGAAACTGGCCACGGGGGAATATTTACACCAGGGAAGGTGGTGAGTACCACAGATCTGGGCTTTGCCCCAGAGAGCTGGCTCTTAGACGTGGACACCCCACCCTGGTCATCATCCCTACTCTACCATGGCCGAGGTCTTGGGGGTCGGGGCCTGTGCCTCTGTCATTGGCACCTGTCCCTGGTTCCTACTCTGTGAGGTCAGAGCATGGGGACACGTTGACTGGGGTTGACACAGAGTGGAGCTGGGGTGTTGGCGTGTTCCCCAGGATTTCCAGAATGTGTCCCATGTTGACTGGGGGTGGGGAGGGGGGCTGGCTCTTGTTCTGGCTGGATGGTCCTAGAGCCTGAGGGCCCCCCCCACCCGACTTCTTTCCTCCCTCTGTGCGTGAGGGATGGCTCCATGTCTGCCTCCATACATAGGAGCAGGGTCCAGCCCTGGGTCCGGGCAAACCACTTGGCATAAGGAGAGATCTTTGTTAGGAGTGAGGAGCCCTTTGCTCGGGGCCGCGGGCTGGCATTTCCTCCGGCAGCAGGTGGGGGAGGGGACAAGCAGGTGTGCCGACATGGAAGTGCCCCTTGGGGCGGGAGCCTGGGGGTGAGTGACACGCAGTCAGCCAGATGCTTCAGGCCTCGCGGAGCCCAGCCACATTCTCTGAGCTCCAGCCTGGACATCTGAGCTCTCCAGGGTTCAGGAGGTGACCAAAGCTGGCTGGTGACCCCAGAGAGGGCCTCCGGGGAGAGACATGGTGGTGAGCTAGCAAGATGAGCACCCACGGGAGAGGCTGAGGGCAGAGGTACTGGGTGTCTGATGCACGGGTCGAGGTGAGTAGACGTCGGGAAGGCGGGGCGGTGGGCTGGAGGGCTGCATGCATTGTGTGAGGGTTGAACGAGTCTGGGTCTGCATCGCGTGCAGCTAGGTTACGACTGGAATTACCGTCTGCTGGAGCAACCCTAGACATTGCTGAAAGGACTCTCCTGAGGGTTTCAGGAGCCCAGATGGCAGACTAGAGTGTGTGGTCTGTGACCGTCTTCACCTCAAGCACTCTGAGATGAGAGACATGCCTCCAGGTCTGGGGTGGACCAGATACTTCTCTGAGGCCCCCTGGGCGGGCGGCACCCTAAACGGCGGCCGCCTGGACTCAGGGAAGCCTGAGTGGGCATAGGGGAGGGAGCCTCACCGTACAGAGTGGCCGGTGATCCAGAGACCACGTGGCTTCAGGCCCTGAGACCTCTGAGTCTTCAGACAGCCCAGTTCTCCCCAACAGGAATGCCCTAGTGGGGCTTCCTCACCACTATCCACCCCCACCCTGTGCCTCTTGTTCCCTTCGGCCGGGAGTGGGGGATGTGTGTGTGTGTGTGTGTGTGCAGGCTCCGCTCCCCTGTGGCTTCAGAGCAGGCAGGGGCCCGGCCTCTGTCCCTTCTCCGTCTTCTTGAGAGCATCTCTGTGCTGTCTGCTCCTCCTGCAGTGGTTTTGTGCTCAGTGCAGGGGGAGGGGGGCAGCAGCTCCTGAATTGGGGGAGGGTCCCAGCCACGTGAGCCCCCCCTGCCAAGGCCGGCCCCTAGGTCAGAGAGCCCATCGTCCCGGCCGGCTGGCCAGTCAATGCCCTCCATGGAGCGGTTTAGGAATATTGGATTTGCTGGGTCAGGAAATTCCACTGGTGCATGGCGGTAGCCTTGGGGCTTCACCACACTGCCTGGTGCCTGCGGCCCAGTCTTATCTCACCTCCGGGAGCCGCCTGCCCTCCATGATAAGTGCTCATTACTGGTGCTCCTGGCTTCGGGCGTCCGGGAGGGGCTGGTGTGGTGAGTGCCCGCCGCGCGCAGCAGGCCCTCCTCAGGGGGACCTGACTGGGATGCTTGGTTGGACTTGGGGCGCTCATTTGGGACTCGCCTGGAGAAAAGGGCCTGAGAGCCCAGGGTGGGCAGCTCTCTGGTGGGCCCCCAGCCTGCACCCCCACCCTGTAAGCCTGCTCAGAGAGGAGGCATGGCAGCGCCCCCTACCCACACTAAGGCAGGGCCCATCCTTCTGTCATCTTGCTCCAGGCCCCCAGGAGGCCTGCCCTCTCCCTGCGTGTGTTCAGTGGTGATTTCACAGCTCCTGAGTGCTGGGCCCTGGCTCTGGGGTACAAAGACGATGGACGAGCCTCGCCCTCCAGGGCTCCAGGTCTGGGGCCAGATGGCACTGACCAGGTGCCTTGGTGCTCTGATCGCGGGCCCCAGCCCGGCTGTGGACGTGGGCAGGTGGGCGGGGGAGGGAGGTGCCAAGACTGGGGGCGGGGAAGACCGGGGAGGTTTGTCCTGGTGGGAATTTAGCTAAGTGGATTCTGGGGATGGAGGGGGAATGGGCAGGGGTGCGGAGCACTGGCATCTGGAGTTGTTTCTGCTCCACCCCCGCCGCTCTTTGTAGTTCACATCCCATGAAGCCTCATTTCTGCTGGGACGTCCTGATGGTCTTCTCTCTCTGGCTTCGCCAGCCTTTGCCCACCAAGATGCTTTTCCTCCTGCCCTGACCTGTCCTGAATGAGAAGCGGGTTGGGTCCCACGTCACTGGGTGGGGAGGTTTCAGGGCTGGCAAGAGCCTTAGAGAAGCAACCAGTGCAGACTTCCTGCCCTGCAGTTGAGGAACCAGAGGTCACGCAGGTAACCGGCGTCCTGAAGCTGTGCTCCTCAGGTGGGGACCCAGGAAGCCCTTCCCAGTGGTGCTGTCACCCAGCCCCTCGCAGCCCTGCTTTGGGCGCCTCCTTGTTCATCATCGCTCAGTGGTCCCGCTGCTAGTTAGGCATTGTCCGGGATACAGCCCCTGCTGCCCTGGGGCTTCTGGTCAGGTCGGAGACCTGGACAGCAGACTCACCCAAGTAAACATGTGCTTCCAAGCCAACAAAGTGCTGCAAGGGAGGGAAGGGGGGCTCTGAGGATTCAGGCTTTAATTCAGATGGCAGGGGCGGGGAGGAGGCAGAAACCCGGAAGGGACTGTTGTGAAGAACTCGCAAGAGCTCAGGGACGAGAAGCAAGGCGTGTCCTCAGGCGGTGGGTTGAGGAAGAGCATTCCAGGCAAAGGGACCGCCAACGCCAAAGTCCCTGAGGAGGGTGGGCTCCGAGGGCTCGCTGGCAGGAGCACAGTGGGCTAGAGCGAGGGGTGGGGCCAGGCTTGCCAGACCTCTGAGGTCGCTTTAGGATTGTGGATTGTGGTAGAAAAGTAGAATAACAAATACATGTGCGCGTGTGTGCGCGTGCACACGCACACACACACACACGACCACAATATCAGCAAAACAGAAGGCACTAAAGGGCCATAAGAGGGCAGGGTGAATGAGAAGATGGGGTGACTGTTCCCTGGAGAAAGGGTGGGAAGGAGAATCCTCCGTGAGCTGTGAGGGAGCTGGCCCAGGGCGGTGCCCGTGGAGCCAGTGAGAAGAAGGTGGCTCATCAGATGGACTCGTGTTTGACTGGAGGTGGGGCACCGACAGCAGGGAGTTGGGATGGATCCTGGGCTCCGGCGTGAGCGCTGGGATGTGTGTTTAGGCCGTTTATTGAGAAGTGCTGCCAGGGGCGCCAGGCAGAGGCGAGGTGAGTCCCATGGAGCTTGAGAGATTGGAGTTGCCCTCGTGACAGCCGCTGGGGGATGCCAAGCACAGGGGTTGGGTATGCATGCTCGGGGCTCAGAAGACAGGTGAGGGCCAGGTAAACCCTTAGGAAGACCCACCAGCACCTGCCCTTAGAATCTGAGCCAAAGAACACTTTATATTGATTATGTGTTGTCTTGTATCTTTCTCTGTTCAGTCACCTCTTGATCAACTGGGGACTGGGACCATAGCTACTGTAAGAATTATGGTCGTTGATCCAAATGAGAGTGCCTCATTGACCTTTCATTTGGATCAACGATCATAATTCTTATAGTAGCTACAGTGCCTCATTGACCTTTGGAGAAGGCAATGGCACCCCACTCCAGTACTCTTGCCTGGAGAATCCCATGGACGGAGGAGCCTGGTGGGCTGCAGTCCATGGGGTCACGAAGAGTTGGACACGACTGAGCGACTCCCCTTTCACTTTTCACTGTCATGCATTGGAGAAGGAAATGGCAACCCACTTCAGTGTTCTTGCCTGGAGAATCCCAGGGACGGGGGTGCCTGGTGGGCTTCCGTCTATGGGGTCGCACAGAGTCGGACACGAGTGAAGTGACTTAGCAACAGCAGCAGCATTGACCTTTAGTTCCTTTCTACCCCAACCCTTTACCATCACCATGGTCCTTCGTGAATCCTAGCCAAGTCTGGTGACTCTTGACCCTGGAGCTATTTAATTTCTACAGCAAATAGGAGGCCTCTTCCCCCTCCCTCTCTGCCTCTGCCCCACCCTGGACCCTCCTCACCTCTCCCTACTGGGTGAACCTTCCTGTGAACATCTTGGGATGTGGCCCCTGCTAGGGGCCTCTCCATCCTTCCTTCGACCTCTGTCTTTCTTTTGAACATTCGTGGAGGTAAGGTTGGTTTATGACGTGTAAGTTGCACCTGTACCACATGGTATTTTGACTTCTGTGTGCTCTGCGGCTGCTCGCCACCAAGAGCGTGGTTTCCATGCGTCACCACACAGCTGACCCCCTCCCACACCCCCATAGCCTTGTTCTGTTCTCTGCGTCTGTGGCTTGTTTTGTTCTGTTTATTTGTTTGATATCCCCCATATGAGTGAGATCACATGGTATTTGTCTTTCTCCCTTTGACTTGTCTCACTTAACCCGTGAGGTCCTTCTGTGTTGTCATTAATGGCAGGGGCTGTTTCATGGCTGGGGTGTGTTCCCTTGTTTACACATCTTT
>NW_011494785.1:3326306-3328185 GCF_000754665.1 Bison bison bison | reverse complement strand
TAAATTGGGGTATAGCCGATTGACAATGTTGTGACAGTTTCAGGTGAACAGCGAAGGGACTCAGCCATACATATGCATGTATCCATTCTCCCCCAAACTCCCCTCCCATCCAGGCTGCCACATAGCATTGAACGGAGTTCTCTGTGTTATACAGTAAGTCCTTGTTGGTTATCCATTTTAAATTTAGCCATGTGTACATGTCCACCCACAATTCCCTAACCATCTCTTCCCCTCATCCTTCGCCCGGCAACCAGAAGTTTGTTCTTCAAGTCTGTGAATCTTTTTCTGTTTTGTAAGTTCATTTGTATCGTGACTTTTTAGATTCTACGTACCCCACATCTTTTTTATCTGTTCATCTATCCATCCTTCTTTCCTTCTGACACCATCTATCCATAAACAATTTGCTTAGCAATATATTGCTGAAGATGATCTCAATTCTGGAGTTTAAAAAATTGAGGTGAGGGGAGTAAGTCCCCCTTCTCCTCTGAGGGCAGCCCCTCTGGATGGCAAGTGCTCCCTGCCTCACCTAAATTCTGGTGTGGCCGCCTTATCTGAGCCTCAGAGGTCCAGGATACCTCATGAGCCACACATTGTCAGATACAGAGACCTCAGTGCAGGCCCAGAGGGAGTCTCTGTAGCCCGTCAGCTCTGATGTGTGCAGGTGGGCAAGAGCCCAGAGGCCTGAGAAGTGCAAGGAGAGGCCAAGAACTTGGTGTTCACTCTGAAGCCCTCACCTCCCCAGCTGCTGGGGATTTCATGTAGCAGAGATTTCACGTATTCACGTCTCTTCCTCCCTCTGGGAATTCTGTACCTGCTTCACTTTTTGTCATTGTTGTTTAATAATAAAAGAAAAAAAGGCAGCTCTGCCTTGTTCACATGCTCCGAGATCCTCAAGGGCAGTCTGTACCTTCCGGCTCTCCTGAGCCCGGCAAGTCGATGAGGACCTGGAAGGGGGGATGCTGTCTCCCATCACCTTCTCTCTCCAGTGTTCCCTCTGTGCCTGAAGTCCAAGAAACCGAGTCAGCACAGCACCTGGCCTTGCCTTCCCACTCTGCTGCCAGGCCCGGTTCCTAGGGCCCCGAGTCTGTGCCATGCCCCGCTGCTGGGGAAGCCCTGAGATGAAGCCCAGACTCCCCGTGTGCCGTGTGAGGCCTCCCAGGTAGCTCACTGTGATGCACCCCCAGGCTCTGTCTCCTCGCTGCCCCCAGGGCCCCTAACCATGCCCTCCCTGTCCCTGCCTCGCCTGCCCCGGCCGGCCCTTCTCCAAACTGTGCCGCGCTCACTCTGCACGCTGTGGCTCCTGTACGCTCGGTCACTCTGCTGTGCCTGGGCTTCTCCGGGGATGCTCTGGAGCGGGGTGGAAGGCTGGTCTGTTCACTGCATCTCGAACTCCTTCGGGCCTATGGCCACGTCTCACCTTTGTCTCTCCCAGTGTCCCTGGGCGTCCTGGCCGCGACGAGCTGTTTATTATGGATGCGTGGTCTTTTCGTGGTTATGGAGGACAAAGCCGCTAGCTGAAACTGCCTTTCCGTGGCTCCTCTCCGGCTTTTCCAGAGCTGCTTCCTTTCAGGGACTCGCTTCCTGTCTTGCAGACTGCCTTCTCCCTGCACCCCTTCCTCTTCTAGCCCTCCATAAGATCATGCAGGGCTGATCTAACAGGTTTCTCCAGCTGTATGATCTTTCTTGCATCAAAGAAGTGATGTGGTGAGAAAGAAGTGCAGCTGAGAGCCTTCTGGAGCTGGTCCAGGCTGAAATGGACAAGAGGTGTTAGCCAGTCCAGTCGGGTGGCTGTGGGGTCCATCAGAGTTAACTGGACATCTGCCCCCCATGTGTACACAGCACCCGCAGGCCCGGTGTGCCCAAGCAGGGGACGGCAGCC
>NW_011494785.1:3324439-3326121 GCF_000754665.1 Bison bison bison | reverse complement strand
AGCTCTTAGTAATAGTTGGATCTAATTCCCAGACCAAGGATCAAACCTGGGTCCTCTGCATTGGGAACTTGACTCATAGCCACGGGACCACCAGGGAAGTCCCATCCCTGTTATGCTTTTAGGTTCTGTCTGTTAGACTGGCAGATGCCTAAGGGTAGGAGCTGGGTTTAGAGCTCAAGGGAGTAAAGAGCATGGGCTTTGAAAGCATCATTTCCTTAACTGTAAAGTGAGGTGATAACCATCTCGATCCTGCGGGCTTGTCTGAGGATTCCGTGGGTGATTGGGGCTGACGCTTGGTGCCTGGGATATACTGGGGACTTGTATATCGGAGTTGCAGTTATTCTTCTGATCATGACTAAGTTGCATGCCCTCGTGGAACCTCACTGAGGCTTTGTGGGTCAGCCGATGACTGGGACTTCAGTGCCCTTTTGACGAGCAAGGCCAGGAGGGAGCAGAGCAGAGCTCTGGTTACACCGGACAGCCCCTCCTCCTCTCCTACCTGCCTGTGGTCCTGCACCCCTGGCCCCCCTGCTCCCCCGCAGGGTGTCATACTGGCAGGAATCCATGTATAATCGGAAATGAGTGTGGAATAGTCCAGGACAGTGTAAGTTGGGGAGAAGAGCAAGTTGAAAGGAAATTAGAAGGCAGAGAGGGCCAGCCTGGGGGCCCTGACTTACTCCAAGTGCCCATCCCAAGACTAGCGATGACAGCCCCTGGACAGCACTCGCGTCGTCAGATGGTTCTCACACTGGCCCACTCCTCTAGGACGTGGGCTCTGCAAACCCCAGTTTAAAGAGGAGGAGATGGCACCTCAGAGAAGTGAACTACCTCACCCTGATCACATACTAAAGTCTCAGCTCAGAGTGAAAAATAGGTTTCTCCAGCTGGTATGATCTCTCCTGCATCAAAGAAGTGATGTGGTGAGAATGAAGTGCAGCTGAGAGCCCTCCGGAGCTAGTCCAGGCTGAAGCGGACAAGAGGCGTTAGCTAGTCCAGTCGGGTGGCCGTGGCGTCCATCAGAGTTAACCGGACGTCTGCCCCCAACGTGTGCACAGCACCCATGGGACCGCAGTGCCCAACCGGGGGATGGCAAGTTGCCATGGCTGTGACGCACACTGGGTTCCGTTTCTGCGTTGCCACGTGCGTGGGGAAGGGGCTTGGAAGAGTGGCACTCCTGCTGGTCCCTTTAAAGAAGCTTAGGTGCCCTCAGAATAAGTGGCTGCACCCCGGAATGCTGGCCTGCCTCCAGTCCCGAGATGCAGACTCAGCAGCCTAGGGCCCTGCGGAACATCTGTGATGAGGGTCTGGTCGGAATGAATGTCCCCTTCGGCCATAGCCGCATGGTAGCTCTGTTCCTGCCCGCCGTCTTGGTGATTGAGGTCCTTCTGTCTTCCTGGCTGGATCTTGTGTACCTGAAGGGCAGGAGCCGCACACCTCATGCATTTCCCCCTGGGCGCTCAGCACAGAGCAGGTGTGGAGTAAATGTCTGATGCGATCCGGGGAGGACATGGCACACTCACACCGCAGCCAGCTACCCTACGCAGCGCCTCCCGGCGGCCAGGCGCGGTGTTGGGCGTGGGATACAGGGCTGGGGTGCTCTGGGGCTCTCTCACCCTCTGGCTGGTGGCGAAAAGAGAGATGCCCTTCCCCCCCCCCGTCTTCTGGTTCTATTTGCCAACTGG
>NW_011494785.1:3323416-3324196 GCF_000754665.1 Bison bison bison | reverse complement strand
GACCCACGTGTGCAGACGCGCCAGCCTCTGTGTGTGTGTGCAGCCCGCAGACCGTGTGCCCAGCTCGGAAAGGCCCCGTGGACACAGGGGGCGGCGGACAGCTCGACTGTGGCCGCGCTTCTGTCCCCTCCAGTCCTCCCCAGCACTTTCCTCTGGTTCCCTTGGATCGTGGTTCCTCCAGCCGTTGCCCTCCCCTCCCGCTCCCTTTTCTCCCCTGGAAGAGGCCAGCGCCTTGCAATGAAGGTTCTGGTTCACCCCGGCTCCGGAGCCCTTGACATTTAGCTGGGCTCGCGGCGCACTGGTGTAGGCACCCGGCAGAACGCTAATCCCATTAAAGCCGTGGTGTCATCGGGGAGGGGGGCTGCCCCCCTGCAGGCCTGGCGCTCATTGGCCGAATGCAAACCAGGGGGCGGGGCCGAGGGCCGGGGAGGGGGCTCCGGCGATTTCAGAGTCGGGAGTCGGGAGTCGGGCAGGGATTTCACAGGGGGAGCCCAGCGGTGGTTGCAGCTGCGGCGGATCCCTCGTCACTAGCCGCCGCGCGCGCTCCCGGCAGCCCAGGGCCCCGGGGTAGCTCCGCAAAGTCTCTGGGCGAGAGGAGGCGGGCTCTCGCAAAGTGGCCGGGCCGGGCTGAGACTGAGAGAGGTGTGCCCCGGAGCCCGAGCCCGGCGCCCCGGTGCCTCGCGCGGAGCGGCGGTGCAGCGCCTGGGAGGCGAGCTGACGTTTGGGATCGAGAAATACAATCGCAGCCTCTTCAGAGGCGCTAAGTTACGCCGGCCAGCC
>NW_011494785.1:3317870-3322973 GCF_000754665.1 Bison bison bison | reverse complement strand
GCCACTCCGGGAGCGATGCCCCCCGCCCCCCGCGCCCGCCGGGAGCGACGCGAGCATGGAGAAGTCGAGTAGCGAGGATTCTTCGATCCACCGGAGTCCATCTTTGGACAGCAAAGACTCGGACTTTGCCAAGCCGTCCACCTCGGGCCGCCCGTTCGGCCGCGGCTTCACGGCCGGCGCCTTCTACGGCACCGCGGGCTCCCGCGGCCAGAGCCACGCCGAGGCCGGCGTGAAGACCGACAAGTACAATGCGCCCAAAGGCAGCAAGTACGTGGTGTTTTACCTGGACCTGTCCTTTGTTTTCCTCCTAGAATTTAAGAAGTGCAACATGGCCAGGGGCTGCCTGTGCTGCCTCAAGTACATGATGTTCCTCTTCAATTTGATATTCTGGGTAAGTCCTTCCGAGTGTCTCGCCTGCCTTGGCCTCTCCTCTTTGCTTAAGCACATACCCTCTACCCACTCCGAGCAGCATGGCCCTGCTCTCTGCACAGTGGTAAGTGGGTCTTAAAACACAGTTCCCCTCCCTCTCTCATACACCTTTCTCTCTTCTTGGTGGCTGAATGGACACTGCAACTCTTCCAGGAGAGACTTGTTCTACTCCTAGGAGGCTGCTGAAGTTTGCCGCCACCTCCTGCACCCCACCCCCGTCCCCAAGAAACCCGTGCCTCCAACTGGGTCCTGTGCAGAAATAGGTGTGGGGGTCGGAATTTTTAACAGCTGTGACCTTGAGTTGAATTCAGGCAGAAGTGCAGATGGTTTTCCGAGTTTCTTCTTATATTCCTCCTGCATGTCGTAGAACACAGTCTGCAGCATTTTATGGGCATGAGGTCCGCTAGTGGAGGAGGTCATGCCCCTCCCCCCTCCTTCCAGTGAATCCCAGGAAAAGCTGTGGGGCCCCTGTCCCAGGTCAAGGGGGCCTCTGAGTGGCCTGCAGCTCTGCCCAACATGCCCCACCCCCCAGGGAGTTGGGGCTTGCGGGGAGAAGGAGGATGTGGGAGGGGTGCTGCCATCGGGTGGCGGCAGCTGCTTTTGAGGGATTGCAGTGGACTGGGCAGCGAGCGGGCCAAACATGTGCTCTGACCATGCAACCCGGAGACTGGAAGGGACAAAGGGCGTGCCCCATCCTTGGTGAGAGATGATGTTCCAGGGGAGGTGTCAGTGGGTGGGGCGGCTCGGAATTGTTCTCCGTCTGCTGTTCTCCTTCCTTCCCTGTGTGCATGAGAAATATCTGTACTAGTTTGGCGAATCTGAAAACTTCTTACATTCATATCTGGTTCTTCCTTCAGCCCAACTTCTGCCTTCGCCTTTTTCCTCCAGAGCCCAGATGTACGTAGTCAGCACAGATGTTTGGCTCTGCCCCAGGGCTGTCCTTCTGCCTCCTGGAGGCTGTCAGCGGCCCAGGGTCCAGGAGGAGTCCCTGGGGCGGGGGGGTGGAGGGAAGGGGAGTCATTCAGTGCAGTGGGCTGGGCGCAGTGTGCTTTGGTGTTCAAGAGTTTGTGTGAACTGACCCACTTGAACTGAAAAACTTTTGTGGGTGTGTAGGATTGGGCAGGGTGAGTTTTCTCAGACAGGGCGCACTCAGACTAGGGCAGGAAGAAGCCTGGCCTCCGGGCTTGGTTCTGCATTAGCTCTTCGTGTGACCTTGGGCAAGTCATTTCATCCCCAAGGACTGGTTTCCTTTGCAGTCCAGTGGGGGTGGGCAGTCATGATGGTCTCCCTCACAGCCTCACCTCCCTAGTTACGGGACGTCCTGCCTGCTTGCCTTCACTCTGGGGAGGGAGCCCCCGTCTCTTCTCAGGAACCTGCTCTGAGACAGTCTGAGTAGGATTTCCCCAGATACCTCCATGGCCTGGGGTCCTCTGGCCACGGCTGTAAGATGTTACCTGCCCTGTGGTGAGGGGAGACTGGGGCAGATCCATGGGAATGTCAGGAATGATTCTGGGGCTGCCTTTGGGCAGCTGCTGCTGGTCCTCTGGCTCATCTGCCAGCATCAGTGTCAGTCAGGCACCCGTGTGTATTTCTCTGGTGCCTGCGGATTTGCACGCATGCGGCCCGTTCACTGTGCATGGCTTCCCTCTCTGCCCTTGTTCATGGTCTCGACCTCCCTTTCTGCCTTTCTGCCTATGCCCCTCTCTTGCTAGAAAGACCCTCATGGGATGCTCCCTGCCCTGGCCAGTACCTCCCACTCAGCTGTGCTCCTCCCCACCCCCACCCCGCCACCTTCTGGCCAGAGTAGGTATGACTGCTTCTTCATTTCTCCAAGAATTTAGGGACCTTGGCCCTGCACGTAGAAGGCACTATTAATAGTTAGGTGTTTGTGGGTGAATGGACGAAGGATCAGCGCACAAAATTCAAACGTGGGGTAGGGGTTCCCACGTCCCACTTGAGGGGGAGGAGAAGTCAGTTCTCAAACTTGTCAGTGGTGCAGGCTCTCCTAGTTGCTTAGCTGTAGGGTGACAACAGACTTTCAATTCCAAGAACGAGCCGGTCGGCGGAATGGCCTTCCCTTTTGGCTATAGTGAGAAAACTTCTCCTGTTAAGAAAGCACCTCCCACCTGTCTTTTACCAGGCAAGAAGTCACTCTCTCCTAGTCTTTTCTGGCTACTTAGTATTTTCAGATTTCTCAAGACATGCTATGGGCTGGGAAAAATTTGAAGTCTTAGAGACCCAGTTCTTTCATGCTAGTAGTGTATGAGACGATGACATAAGGCCCGGACCTTAGGAGAGATGGAAAATCAGCACAAGAGACAAGAGGCTTGTGTGTGTGTGACCGTTGTGGGCACTGCGTTTCTTGGGAGGGGGAAGAGCAGGTGCGGCCAGGATTTGGGCTGGTGGTCCCTGTGCTCCAGTGTGGCAGGGGCTTCCTGCGGGAGGTGCTTGGGGGTCCGAGATGGGGGGAGCCATGGAGGGAAGAGCCAAATCCGGAGAGAAAGATCTGAGGCGGGTGGGGTTGTTGACGAGGCAGGACCCCTGGAGAGCCCTCCTGGAAAGCACAGCCAGGAGTGAGAGGGTGGGGGCCAGGAGGCCAGCGGTCAGAGCCGAGCCCTCGGGGACCCAGAGAGATTGTCAGGAATTGTGTAGCATCCGCTCTCTAGTCTCCCGGCTCACATCCCCAAAGGAGGCTTTTCTTTCTAAGGAGGCGTTAGAGTTGAACCTGAGGCCTGCAGTCCATATATAGAGATCTTCCCACAGATTCTGAAGCTTACCTGGTCCTTCTCCAGACCTGCCTCTTGTCTCTACACCCCCTGCCTCAGGGGAGCCCCCCGGGGAAGAGTCCCACTGCCGGGAGGGGCGCAGCCTTCTTGCACTGCAGCCCCTCTGGCAGGCCTGAGTGGGCTCAGTTCCTGGCCACTGGGTGGAGCTTCTGGGGTGCTGGTATTGGTGAGGGCCGGGGTGACATCACCGGGGGCAGGATGGAGGCGGAGCCCTGGGGCTGGCACCGCCTCCTTCTCTTCCCCAGGAAAGGGCAGGTGCCTTGCAGGCTGCTGGGCGCCTGCCTGGGCGGAGGAGGGGGTGGTGTTCAGGTCTGCCCCTGGCACCGCGGACTAGAGCCAGCTGGTGCTAGCCAGGTTGGCGCCCGGGGCTGCATTTCTGAGGTCCTGATATAGATGTTGGGGTAGAGGTCAGCCTGCCTGAATGAAGCTCATCTCCTCTGGGCCTGCATACACCCTGCCCAGATCCTCGGGGCCAAAGAGAAGGCTGGCTTCAAGGTGGACAGGAAGTGAGCTGGGCAGACGTTTCCCCGACCTGAGGGGCCCTTCCACCAGTCCTCTGGCCACGGCAGTCAGCCCCATCTCACCGGCCTCCGGGACCATCTGGTGGAGTTCTCCAGGCAGAGATCAGGTGTATTTAAGCCCCTCCAGGAGGGCACAAAAGGCTCAGGGTTTTTAACTCTGAGTACAGGGGGAGCTCCGAGTGCTGGGGGCCTCTGTCCCCTTCTTGGGATGGCACGTTGTGACCCCAGCCCAGTTCCCCCCAACCCGTACTGAGTTCCTATCTTGTATGGAAGAGGGGCTGCTGGTGGTAGAGCTGGGGGTGCTATCATAATTGCTTCTCAGGATCATGGTCACTTTTCACGTGGCTGGAAGAGCTGTCCCATCGCTTTAAATCATGCCTGGCAGAGTGGTGACATTCTGGCCCCTTTGGCAAGTCTGTCCCTTGTGGATTGCTTCCTTAATAAAGGCCAATTACCCAAGGGTGCCTGCCGGAGCAGGAGGAAGGCTGGTGCAGGGCTGGGTCGGGTGGGGGTGGTGCCCCGATTAACCTCTCCTATGTGGGGGCAGGGCTCTAGCTTGGCCTCCCCTCAGGCTGTCCACTTGCCCTCTGGGTGCGGGCAGCTTGATCTCAGCTCTCCAGTCACCTCGGGGGCACGTATTCGGTACTGGCTTGGTTGCCAGTGGATGCCGTGGCTGCCCCGTGGTCCATGACGCCCGGGACAAGGTCTGTGCACAGTGCGCGTGGGGTGGCCTGGGTGTCCTGAGTTTGTGGGCTGCCTTCTCTCGGGGAAGGCGGGGGTGGGCTCTGAGGGGTCAGCACAGAATCCAAGCAGGACATACAGGCCAAGCTGGGCAGCAACAGGCATGGAGAGGCTCCCCGCCCCGTACCCTGGGGCTCCCGGCCTGCTCCCCGCAGGGCAGCTCCACGTGGATCCTCGGGGGGGGGTGGGTGGGGGAGGGGGGCAAACGCCCGGAGCCCCGGGCACGTGGCCGCGAGGGGATGCCGGCTGTGTTCGCTTCCTTTCCAAAGCATTAAAAATTAAACTTCCTTGTCTTGATATCTATTTTTAAATCATGTCAGAGCCAGCATTGGTGTCAGTCAAGAGGGGGCGGGGAGGAGGAGGGTGGAGAAAGAGAGAGTCCCGCTGAAACGGGGAAAATGCTGTCGCCGTGGTGGGGAACGGCCCCAGGCCTGTCCCCCACTGTCCTTCGCTGCCCCGAAGGAGCACAGAAAAGGCGCCTCCATAGCCCTCCCCGGGGGATGGGGCCTCGCCCTGCCCTGCCTCCGTGCGCCTGGCTGCCCTTGGCTGAACTTGACGGCGGGCTCACTGGGCTGTGGGGTCTCAATCGAGCCCATGCACTCATGCCACAACTATTTCCTGAATGC
>NW_011494785.1:3311392-3317770 GCF_000754665.1 Bison bison bison | reverse complement strand
GCCTATCCTCTCCCCGAGGCACTTGGACACTGAGCGCCCCTCACCCTCCCTGGCATTCTGGGCTGGGGCAGCGGTGGCCCTGACCCTGCATCCATCCTGGGAGCCTGACTTAACCTGTGTCTCCCTTCTCCCATGTGGGGTGGTGGCTGTCTGACCCCCTCCCCAAAATGTCTGTGTCCATCAGAGATAAAGGCGAGAGAAAAACCTCCTGTTTCTTTTAAAGAGTGCCCAAGTTTAGAAAAAAAGCATTAGTGAATTATGTCTTCTCTGTTTCTTCTGTGGAAAGGGCTGATCGGGTGTTCTGTGGCTAGTGTGCCCTGCGTGCGTTTATTGAGCACCTGCTGTAAGCCTGACAGAAGAGTCAGGCAATTGCAGTTCTGGGCAGTAAGTCTCCATAGCACTTCTTAAAAAAGAAAAAAGTGAAAGTCGTTCAGTTGTGTCTGACTCTTTGTGACCCCATGGACTGTAGCCTGCCACACTCCCTCTGTCCATGGAATTCTCCAGGCAAGAATACTGGAGTGGGTTGCCATGTCCTTCTCCAGGGGATCTTCCTGACCCATGGATTGAACTGGGGTCTCCTGCACTGTAGGCAGATTCTTTACCATCTGAGCTACAATGACCCAGGAATTAATACTGCTTAATAGCAACAAGATACAGAGAGGACAGTGACAGCTGGGTTTTGAAGGATGAATAGGAGTTTGCTGGATAGATGAGGATGAGGCCAGGGAGAAGGGTGATCCAGACAGAGTCTCCAGCACATGTGAAATGGGCTTAACACAGGAGACAATGGGTAATAACAGCCTGGACGGGGCCAGGAGAGCGTAGCTTCCTGGGCTTGTGAGTGGCTGGGGTTCTTTGGTTTGGCGCCAGGGCTCTGTGGAGAGTGGTGTTTTGCTTTCTGGGCAGCGGCCACCGTGACAGGTCTTGCTGTGCCACTCAGGCTGCAAGCTGTTGCCGTGGGTAATCCAGCTTAGGAGCCGCCTGCCGCTCCCCTCCGGCTGCGATGTGCCTGCTCACTTGGTCCCAGTTAGGAAGCTTTGAGGCGGAGGTAAACCCGTCAGGCAGAGTTAAGTCTTCTGAGCCATTGTCCCTGTTCACATTTGAAAGCTAATCTGCCGGCAGGAGCGGCGGGGGGTTGGGACTGGGACGTTAAAAATGGCATGTGGTGGGGAGGGTGAGGGCTGTCACCCCCAGCTTGTCCTCCTCCAGCCCTGGGACCTCAGGGGACCTGAAATCTCCTGTAACAGCGTCAGTCCATGCTTCCATTCGGGTGGGCTCTGCCGTCTTCTCCTTTGGGTCCTGGCAGGCCTCCTGAGAGCCTGGAGGAGCCCTTGGAAATGACTCCATGGACTGTAGCCCACCAGGCTCCTCTGCCCATGGGATTCTCTAGGCAAGAATACTGGAGTGGGTAGCTATTCCCTTCTCCAGGGAATCTTCCTGACTGAGGGATCAAACCTGACCCAAGGATCAACCCTGAGTCTCCTGCACTGTCAGCAGATTCTTTACTGTCTGAGCCATCAGGGAAGCCCCTGGAAAGGCAGGCTGTGGGGTTCAAATCCTCAGGCAGCTCAGTACCATGTAGGAGGCGTGCTAGGGTGATTGCCTTCAGGGGCTTCCTGTCCACTCCAGGGCTCTTCCCTAGGGTTATGGGTTCAAGTCACCCAGGCAGCTTTGTACAGATACCCTGCCCTTCGACCTGTGACCTACTGACTCAGAGTCCCCAGGAACGAGGCCTGTGTGGCTGGGGTCTCCTGCCCCTCCTGCTGCCTGGGTTTCCCCACATGTGACAGCATCACCTGTCCTGTGGGGCTGTCCCGGGGCCCAGGTGCGGCAGTGTGTGCCTTGTCCAGGTCCGCTTCGTAGAGAGATGCGGGAACGCTGGACTCGGTGACTGGTGGGTGCTGGTGGTGTCACCATCCTCCTGCAGTGAGAGCACGGCCCCCCAGGGAGCCTCCCCACAGTGAGTCAGGTGTGCAGGGCTGGTGTGACAGTGCTGGGCAGGGCTTTGGGGCCTGGACAGAGCCCCAGATGTCTCGTTAGGCTGGGCAGAGGAATGGAGGATAGGGTGGAAGGCAGCGGTAGAGGGCAGGGGTGTCAGAGCTCAGGCCTGCGGCTGCCCTGCCTCACTGCACCCTTCCCTCTGACTCCGGTCGGACCATACCTTCCCCTGCCTCCCTTTGTCCCTGGTGCTGTAAATCAGGCCGACTGGGCCTGCAGTCACATAGCGGGGTCTCATGGCCCTCTGCCCTGGGTGCTCCAAGGGCAGGTCATGGCCGCTGGTGCACTCAGGGCTGGGCTGTGCTGGGCAGCTTGGCCGGAACCTGAGCTGACAAGAGACGCCAGGCGTTTGGGCTTCCCCCAGGTCACTTTACTAATCAAAAAAAATGGTCACTTAAAACTTTGAAAATGTGTAATATAGCATATCTAAATTCATATAGTTTGAAAATGTATATGACGAACATGTGCCCACCGTGTAGTTCAGGGATCATCATCTGTGAAGTCTCTGTGGTCCTGTGGACCCGTGAAGTCTCTGTGGTCCTCCCTGGGCCCTAGACCCAGCACCCTCCCTGGAGAGAACCATTCTCCTGACAGTTTGCGTTAAGTGTATCTCTTTATAGTTTGTCTGCATGTATAGGCATCCTTAAACACCGCCGCGTCGTTTGGCTGGCTTGTTTTTAAACTTGTCAGAGATGGAAGCCTTCTGAACTTTGAAGAAGGTCAGCGTTACACTTATCGATCCATCCATGTTGATGTGTGTCATAAGAACGTCTGTGTTTTCGCTGCTCCGGAGGGTTCTGTTGTGTGAGTGTGCGGCGGTGTGTTCTTCTGGTGGTGACATTGGGTTATTTCCTTCTTTGCAAACACGCTTCTGGGAGCATTCTTAAACAAGCCTCGTGGCGCACATATGCAGGAGTGTCTCTAGGGCAGCGCTTCCAAAAATATCTCTGAAGGAGCAGCTCTTTTCCTTCCAGTGCTCGGATGGCCGTGTCCTGTGTGACTGGTAGCCAGCTGCAGTCACAGGTGACCCCCTGCATTCCTGAGCTCATTGATTGTGTGCAGGAATGTTCCGGCTTTGTCAAATGGCTGTAAAGTTCCTCAGTGTCGAGCAGGTCCAAGGACCCCACTTGGAGAACTGCTTCAGGGAACACAGCAAGGATTGGCATTGCTCAAATTTAGGATACTTGCATCTCCACTGTATCAGAGAATGCCAGATTGTTTTCCAAAGTGGAAGCATCGGTTGACATTTCCCCCAGTGGAGTGGCAATTGTAAATGGAAAATTTGGGGCATTCTCCCATACAGTGGGTGTAAAATGCTGTGTTGTGTTTTAAATTTGCATTTCTCTGATTACTAGTGAATCTCTCTTCCTAGGTTTATCAGTCACTCTTCGCTGCGAATGCCTGCTGATGTTTTTGTTCATTTTCCTACTGAATTGTTTGCTACTTCCTACTAATATTCAGGTATTTTTATTTATGTTCTGGGTAATCATCTGTTGCCTTCTAAGTGTAGAACAAACACAATTTACAGCTTATCTTTTCACTTTCTTCACAGGTCTTTTGATAAACAAATTTTTCACATTAATGCAGTCAAACTTTTCAGTCTCTTTTCTTTGTGAGATTATACGTTTTATGTATTATTTAGGAAATACATAACATCTCGGGGACATCTTTATGTCCCTGGTAATAGGACAGTGCTTGTCACAAGATAATAGGCACTCATAAATTTTGAATGAATGATCCAAGGCGAGTCCCTGTGTTTATTTCTGAAAGCTTTAGTTTTCATACTTGAATGCTTTGTAGATCTGGAATGTATTTGTGTGTGATGTGAGCAGGGCTCCTGTTCCTCTCCTCTTGTAACATCAGCTGTCTGAGCGCCCCCCTGCCCACACGCCAGGCCTCCCTTCCCCACCGATGGGTACCGTACAGCTTTCCCTGTGTTACACCGTCTCAATTCCCAACACTTTATGACAAGTCTCCATAAGTGGTAGGGCAAGTCTGCTCATCTTCTGCTTTTCAAGAATGTTTCTGCTGCTCTTTTTATTTAATATTTATTTTTATTTACTTCTTTGGCTGTGCTGGGTCTTAGTTGCAGCACACGAGATCTTAGATCTACTTTGAGGCATGTGGGATCTTTAAATACGGCATGTGGGATCTAATTCCCTGGCCAGGGATCAAACCTGGGCCCCCTGTGTTGAGAGTACAGAGTCTTAGCTCTGGACCACCTGGGAAGTCCTCAGTGATGAGTTTTTTTCTTTTAACCTTTCTTGGTATGTCTCAGTGACAGTACAGAGAGTACAAGCAGAAGGCGGGGTGAGGGACAGCCAGCGTGAGTCTGTCTGTGTGTGGAGTTGCTGTGATAGCACAGAGGGAAGGACAAATTCCTGAGGGTCTTTACAATTATTTTTGGCCACATGTGGTTCTCCGACCAGGGATCGAACTCATGCCCCCTGCGGTGGAAGCATGGAGTCTTAACCACTGGACCTCCAGGGAAGCCCCCCTGGCTGAGGGTTTTTAAAATATCCTCAGCTTCCACCGGTCTGGTTCTGCACTTGCATCTTCCCTGAGGTACACAAATTGTACATTCTCAGAGCTTCCTCCCCGCTGCACACACAGATGTGTATGTGTATGCGTGTGCACACGTGTATACGACTAATGTTGTATGTATGTACACAAATATGTATGCATGTGTGAATAGCTTCCCTGGTGGCTCAGAGGTAAAAAATCTGGTTGCGATGCAGGAGACCTGGGTTCAACCCCTGGGTCAGGAAGATCCCTTGGAGAAGGGAATGGCAACCTACTCCAGTATTCTTGCCTGGAGAATCCTATGGACAGAGGAGCCTGGCGGGCTACAGTCCATGGGGTTGCAAAGAGTTGTAGACGACTGAGTGACTAACACTTTCATGGTGTAAGTGTGTGTGTGTGCATTTATATGTGCGTGTGTGCTAAGTTGCTTCAGTCGTGTCACCACACATAGAGTAGAAGCAGAGGGTGACAGATGACAGCAAGCCTGGCCCCGTTGGTTCTCCAGGATGCCACAGCTCCTGCTGTTTGTGACCCTTGGAACTCACTGCTCAGGAGTTGGTGTCCCTGGGAGAGAGAGGCTGGCTGGTCACCAGCCACCTTGGGCAGGGGTAGGCAGAGGTGTCCTGTCCCTGATTGACAGGACAAGGCCATCTGCACTGGGGAGGAGGAGAATTCCCTGGAGAAAAGACGGGTGCTGACGCCAAAAGAAGGGGAGGGTAGAATGTAGATGAAGTGCTTGCCCCCCTGCCAGCCCCCCAGGGCCGGATGCCACTCCAGGGGTCTGCTCGTCCACTGAGATGTACCTTCCACACCTGCTGGAGAGAGAGGGCAGGAGCAGGTGGGGACGTAAGACCCAGGGCCCCGGCCAGCGGCTTTGCTTCTGTTTGCATGGCTGCCCTGACTCCCGCAGGTGAGGAGGGCAGCGTGGGTGCTCCTCTGTGTGCCCAGCGTCTGGCTGTGCCATCCGGGTGTGTCTGAGTCTCTCGGGGGTAGGTATTCTGGCTTCCCCAGGGGCAGGACACCCTTTGGGGTGTCCCCCGTGGATCCTAACCTGTCAGCCTCTTTCCACATGCCTCCCCTGTGACCACGCTGGGCCAGAGCCCAGGCTAGCCAATGCCCTGGGGTGTGGGAGTGGGCATGTTGCTCTTTTCAGCCCTGCCTTGGGGTGTCCTGACCTTCCTCAGTGCTGAGTCCCTTGATTCCCCAAATGTGTCCTCAGTGATGAGCCCTGGTTCACTAATCCCCAGACTGGCCTGGACAAGGGGCAGGCACGTGAGAAGGGGAATCTGAGGCCAGCAGGGTGTGAACCTGGGGATGGACCCCGGGAAGGAGGTGAGCTTGGAGAAGAAGAGAGGGGGTGGGGGGCCTGTGGCTGCCCCTCGGGAGTGGAGGGAACGCTGCGCGTGGAGTGGCTGCCGTGTCCGGAGGTGGTGCTGGGGGCTCTTCTGACCCTGGCAGGCTATGTCTGCATCTCTGTGTCCAGTGCCTGCCATCTGACTTCTGAGCAGAGCCGTCTTGATGGAGGAGGCAGGTCTCAGGGAGTATCTGATGGCCAGCAAGGATGGGGCTCCAGAACCTGGAGAATGGGGCTCCAGGGCCCGGAGGGTGGGACATGGACAGCCGGGGAGAAGGCAGGGCAGTGGGATAGTCGTGGAAGGTTCTGCGTGAGAGGGGGCAGGGCAGCGTGGAGGACATAGGGGCAGGAAAAATAAGATGATACTGGAAGCCTGGAAAAGGTCTGATGCGTCCAGTGTGGTGGGCAGGGACTTTCTCCCTCACGGTCGGTGGAGCCTGCAGGTGGTGGGTTTGGAGAGCAGGTGAAGGTTGCCTGGCCCGCAAACCCCCACGGCCCTTTGC
>NW_011494785.1:3309788-3311292 GCF_000754665.1 Bison bison bison | reverse complement strand
ACCCCCACGGCCCTTTGCCATGGGCTCTAAGGAAAGATAGAGGATTAGGTGGTTGGATGGCATCACTGACTCAACGGACACGAGTCTGAGCAAACTCCGGGAGATAGTGAAGGACAGGGAAGCCTGGCGTGCTGCAGTCCATGGGGTCGCAAAGAGTGGGACACGACTGAGACTGAACAACTAGGGAAGGTGCGGCTGCTGGCAGGACCTTCCTGAGCCTTCCATGCTCCTGTGGTGAGCAGCAGCAGCCCTAGGGTTCTCTGTGGCAAGGCGGGGGCGGGGGGTGGTCAGGTGTGTTCCAAGTCACTGTGCCCCCCACCTGCTGAAGGGAGGCCTCCCACCTGCAGGCGAGAAGTCGCTGGACCCAAATCAGAGTGACAGCCTGTCAGGCCGATGAGCCTGGGCCCTGGGCACGAGCCCTGGGATGTCCGAGCCATTTAGGACACGGTCCTGACTGGGCCCTGAGGCCTGCGGGGGAGGGTGCGCTGGGGAGGGGATGGGCACCCTGGTGGAGGTGGGGGAAAGAAACGTGTATGCAGGCAGAAGGTGCTTGATTCCTTACCATTTATGGCAGCCAAAGCGAGCGATCCCCTCCCGTCTCCCCTCTGCCTGGAGCCCCCTCCCCCTGCCCCGAGCTCCACCGCCTGCCGGGGATGGGGCGCCTGTGTGGGTGTGAGTCAGGAGCGGTGGGGGGAGGAGTGATAGGATTCTCAGCATCGCTGTTTTGTTTCCTCTCCTCCCTCCTGGATGGAGGCGTGGATGGAGGTGCCTCGAGTCTCATCAGGGTGGGGTGGGCGGGGTGGGCTGGGCAGCTATGTAGAGTCCAGCTATGTAGACTGCCTCCCTCCCGGCTTCTAGAAGTGCAGGAGTCCCGCTTTTCACAGGAGATGTGCACCAGTTAACTCTTCAGTCGCTCCTGGGATCCAGGTGTGAGGGTGGGAAAGAGTGGCAGAGGGGCACGCAGCCCCGGGTTCCAGCCCGGCCGTTGCTGGCTGACTGTGTGACCCTGAGCAAGTTACTTCCCCTCTCTGGGCAGAAGTTACCACCTCTGCTCAGTGGTGGACTTGGATCAGCTTGTCTCTAAGATCCCTCCGGGGTCTGACATCCTGTGATCTTATGCATTTCTTATGCTCCCCTTTGTGTTTTCTCAAGAGGCTTTATCTTTCTCTTCCTCTTAGTAGCCTGGGTGGAGTGAGCGACCAGAGAGGGAGCTGGGGACGGGAGGTAGTGCTGGGGACCAGAGAGGGAGCTGGGGACTATGGATGGAGTTATTTACGTCTGGCAAGTGGGGGAACTGAGGCCAGAGCGCGGGTGGAGCCACTGGCCAGGACCTGGTATGTCCTGCATGTGCTGAAACTCACTCTCCAGGCCTCACCAAACTGCCCTGCATTCTGCTTCATCTCGGGGCTCCCGGCTGGGAACCTGCAGCTGCTGTGCCGTGGGGCTGGGCCCAGGTGCATGGTCTCTGGGCCCCATGGCCCAACTGAGGCCAGGAGGACAGGGG
>NW_011494785.1:3305781-3309688 GCF_000754665.1 Bison bison bison | reverse complement strand
CCCCCCCCCCCCCCCCACCGCCTTCCCTTCCTGGGAGGGCTGTCACCACCGAGCCAAGCGGTACTGAGGGGCGGGCTGCTTCATTAGGCACCCCAGCTACAGAGAGGAGGAGAGGAGAGGAGCACGGTGCTGTGTTTGACACCCAGCGCCTCCCGGCTCCCTTCCTATTGTTAGAAAGAAGCCTTAATTACGATTGTTCCAATTCCACCCTGCAGCACCAGGAAGAGCTTTCTCTTCCTGCTTCCCCAGCCCCTGCTCTTGCCTCCCTCCGCCTCCCACCTCTGTCTCTCCCAGCACCCACTTGCATCCGGGCGCCTCCCCATCCTGCTGTACTGGCAGCCCCTGCCCTTGGAGAAAACAAACGAACACCCCCCCACCTACACCCACCACCACAAACTCACGGCTGCAGGCTGTGATGCTGTCCCACTGTGAATGCAGGACTGTCCCGCCCCCACTGGAAAGGACACACAATTTTTACTTCCTGGCTCTCCACCACCACTGGCTGCATCTCCTCTTCCTCTCGGCCCTCTGTCCTTCCAACTTTGTCTCGAGGGCCGTGGGCACACGTGGAAAGAGCCTCGACAGGTGTGCGGGTTCCCCTTGCCGCCCTGCCGTGGCCTCCCTATGGGGACTTGAGCTTCTCATCTGCAGAATGGGAATAAACCTTAACACTAGGCTGGCCGGCCTGGGAGAATTGTCTGGAGGACACATCGGGGTGTTTGGGGAAGTCCTTGAAACCTGTAGAGGGTGAGGTTGGTGTAAATTACGATGCCTGTCTTGTTCTTTCTGTGACTTCCTATGGTTCTGTGTCCGTGTTTCTGTTTCTGGGTGGCCCCAAAGCTGGCAGTGGTTGTTTCCTGAGGCATTTCTCCTTCCAGGCAGCCTTGTGTGTGGGTCTGGTTCTTGCAGGCTGCCTGCCCAGGTGCCCATGGAGGCTGACACTTCGGCAGAGCCTGGTCAAGACTGCCAGGAAGTGGGGTGTTGAGTAGGGGCCCACCTGAGGCTCTGCGCTGGGTTGGGGGGAAGTGGGCCGGTCTGGGAGCATCTACCGAGGCTGGAGAGAGAGGCTCTGTCGGGCTGGTTCGGGCTTCTGGCTGCTCCGGGGCTCCAGGGTCCTGGGATGACCATGGGACGCCCTGGGTATCTCAGGATCACGCAGCACAGATCCTGTGACCTGGGGCTGACGAGGCGCCCTGCCCTCGCTCCCTGCCTAGGTCTCTGCTGGGGGAGCATGTTCTTCTTGGCTGTAACTACCCCATAGGGCTGCCCAGATCAGGCGCCCGTCCTCTGCTGGTGCTTCAACCATGGAGGTGCAGGTAGGTTTCTGGGGAAGGATGCTCACCTGCATCACCATGGGCCACTCCTCTCTCCTCTCGAGGAGACCAGGAGGCTCCTTCCTTCCCCAGACACGTGCAGACACTCTTGCTTAGACAGTGCAGCTGAATCTGTGGGCAGGGCCGGGCCCTCCGAGAGCCTTCAGGCAGCTTCTCTAGCCTGGTCCTCCCCATTCTGCACCATCTCTGAGGAGCCCAAAGCACGTCTTCCCTGGAGAGCGTCAAGACTGTATTTTGCTTTTATGGAGGCTGGGTGGTCGGGGGTCCAGCCACCTGGGGACTAGATCAAGCCCACCTGGCTTCAGTGGAACCACAGGTGCCCAAGTGTGTTAGATGGGGCAGGAGGTGGCCTGGCCTCCAGGCTGGGCGGCTCCCCCAGGGGTCCGCTACAGCCCCTTGCCTGCTCCCCACTGTTGGCTGGTGTCTCCAGGCAGCCGCGGGCGTCCTGGGGAAACGTGGGAATGTGGCCCTCCTTTGCTAAGGCCCTGACCTCCAGCCTTTAGACAAGACAGGCCTGGCCCCTTGCTTCACAGGGCCCTTGTGGAATTCCAGGCCAGGCCACTACCCCAAGGGCCCACTGTCCTGGGGGAGACTAGGCTGCCAGAATGGACCTGTGAACCAGGGTTGGAGGAGGGGTTGGGGAGGAGGGGGTGGGCAGAGTGATGCCCTGCTGCTTAATTTACTAGAGTTATTTTTCTGTTTTGTTTTTTGTTTGTTTTTTCCCTGTTTGATGTTTACAAACTTCTATTCATGCCTCTCTCCCTCTGGGTTCCCGCCACCTGGCTGTTAGGAGATTTTAGGAGGTATTGGGAGGTGAGCCTCGATGCTCCCCTGTGCTGCCCCCTGACCTGGAATTCGGGGGCCCTTGTGGAAGGCATCTCGGGTCCCTTGATGGCGATAGCCCCGTCGAGCTAGAGGCTGACCTAGGTCTTGCGTTCTCGGTGATGCAGGAAGCAGCCCCACCCCGGCCAGCGCCCACTGCTCTGGCGTCTCCCGCATCACGGAGGCAGCAGGCAGAGGGGTGGCCGGCCTTTCGGGGTGCGGGGAGGGGGTTGAGGTGAACGCTGCTCCAGACCTCCTGTGGTGGTGCAGACACGTTTCTCCCCCAGGAAACTGGGGATGGGGAGAAGAAAGCACACGGAGACAGGGATGCTCTGGCCTCACTGTGTCCTGCCCACATCCCTGTGGCCCTCCCCCCTCCCTTCCTCCTCCCCCTCCCCCTTTCCCTCTCCCCCTCCCCAACATTCGCTCGTCCTCCTTCCCTCCTTCCAGGCTTCCCCAGCCCTGGTAGGAGGTGAAGGTAATAAGGTAGGAAGGGCACTGGCTTTGGAGACACACAGGCGGGTCTGATTCCTCGCATCACTGCTTCCTGTTTGTACAAACCTGACCTCCTCCTCTGTAGAATGGGACAATTTCTGGCTCAGGGAGTAACTGAAACACTGATGAGGGTTTAGCCCATCGTCCAGCGCACGACGGGCGTGTGGGGCCAGGTGAGGTGTGTATGTGATGCTGGCTGGAGTGGTGTAACCGTGCTCCCCACCCAGGAGCCGTAGGGAGCCTGTGTTCAGAACTAGTCTGGAGGGCCTGGTCTGCATTCTCGGCCGCCCCGCCCAGCCGGCCCTCTAGGCTGTATGTTGGCTTTTTCTCCAGCTGAAGGAGGCGGGCAGGCGAGTCATTCTCCTCCTCCCGCCCCTCCCCTAGCTCCTTTAGGGCGGGAGGAGGAGGAGGAGGCGGCCAGAAGTGGAGTGAGTCCCGCCACCCAGGGCTTTAAGAGGCTGAGGAAATGGAAGGTGGGGTTCTGTGCTTTTAAGATGCTCTCCAGGGACTCAGTGCTTAAACCGGAGTGAAACCTTCTCTGAGCTCTTGAGAGGAGGGCCTGGAGTTGGCCCCGGGGCCTGCATCAGCCAGGCCAGCGGGACGTGGGTAGGCAAGTGGAGGGGCTGGCATGGGCTTGTGACATGCCCACCTGGCCTTGCTGGCGGGGCTGAGGCCTGTCTGTGGCGGAGACTGTGCGCCCCACCGAGGGTCTCGGCAGAGACCGAGTGAAAGAGGAGAGCAGGGCCTGAGAAGGGAAGAGGAGGAGGAGAGGGAAGAAGGGCAGGAAGGAGTGGGGTGGGGCGGGGTGGGGCAGAGGGGCGCCGAGGTAGCATCCCAGGGATACCCGCTGCCTTTTCCTCTCCGCGGTGATGAACACACGTCTGCAACACCAGCTGCCCGGCCAGTAATAAATGCATCTAGCTGGATCTGGGTCATCAGAAAAATCAACCTGGTGTTTCTCGTCTTCCTTTACCTTGGGTGGCAGTGCCCTGGACTACAGCTGGGACCCTAGGAGGGGCCGGAGGCACCGGGTGCCAGGGTGGACTTGCCAGCTGTCAGGGCCACTCAGCCAGCCAGGCAGTCGCCCTGGTGCCTCTTTGCATTGTGTGGCTGTGAAGTGAAGGCCTCAAACCAAGAGGGATATGCTAGAAACGAGGGCTTTCTCTCCCATTGGCGGCTGTGAGCATGGGCTCAGAGTCAGACTTCATGGTCCAGCGAGGCGGCCTGGCCTCTCCAGGCTGATGTCTTCCTTTGTG
>NW_011494785.1:3301035-3305681 GCF_000754665.1 Bison bison bison | reverse complement strand
GGACGATGACAGTGACCACAGCTGACCTGGGTGTTGTTGTGGGCGTCTGCAGGGCGTGTCCCGCTCGCAGGAGGAAGGGACCTGCTGCTTGGTTGTATTAAGTCGCTCAGTCCTGTCTGACTCTTTGCGACCCCATGGACTGTAGCCTGCCAGGCTCCTCTGTCCACGGGATTCTCCAGGCAAGAATACTGGAGTGGGTTGCCATGCCCTCCTCCAGGGGATCTTTCCAACCCAGGGATCGAATCAGCGTCTCTTAAGTCTCCTGCACTGGTAGGTGGGTTCTTTACCACTAGTGCCGCCTGGGAAAGGAGACAGCCCGTTTACTCAGTCCTGGGGCCAGTGTCAGGCCCTGAGTAGGACTTAGCTTCTGGAGGGGAGACATCCTGACCTCCCTAGCCAGGAGTGAAGGAGCGGCCAGGTTGGCAGTCCTCTTAAACCAAGCCTCCTTTTAAGCCTCTAGAGGCTGGTTTGTACTCCTCACTCTGGGATCGAGGCTGGTTTGTACTCCTTACTCTGAGATCCAGGATTAGAGGGGAGAAGGGAGAAGTCGAGGATGAGTTCAAGGTACCCACAACAGCTGCCCGTTCTGGGAGCTCACACCACCCAGGACCCTGGTCTGAGCACCCACCTGTGTTAATCTCCTCTGGCTGATTCTGGAGCCGTCCCTGCTCCTGACTGCTATGTTCCCTTTGCTCCTGCAGGCCGGTGACGGACCGGGGAACATGACTTGGTGTGAAACTCTCAGAGCTGGCCAGGCCCCGGGCCTCATCTCGGATGCCCTCTGGGGGGATCTGGGAGGGCAGGCAGCACCTGGCTGGCAGGTCTTAAGCCCCATGGCCAGTTACCCTCATGGAGGGAACTCAGGGGCCAGGCCTGGTGGCCCATGCCCAGCACAGAGCGGCTTGGCACGGGTGGGTAGAGCGGGCAGGGTGATGAGGCTGAAGCTGGCTGTTTGCTGGGAGTGGGAGCAGGGGGGATCTGTGGAGGAGTCTGATACAGGTTTTCACTGGGACTGACATAGCCCTGCCATCCTGGCCCTGGTGGCTGCCTCCCTGTGATGGGAGACCCATGTCCCATCCCCTGGGGACCAGCACGCCAGGCTGCCAGCGGAGGGGCCCAGGTGGGACAGCTTCTGTCCTTCAGAGGGCAGGCCCTGCTCACCGTAGATCCTGGATAAGCAGCACGCCAGCCTTGGCCCATAGCTCCCAACTCTGCAGCCACCCTTCACCCATTGCTCTCTTCCAAAAATAAAGAGAGATAGATCAAGTCACCTTCTATGGCTCTGGGACAGGAGAGCCCTGGACTGGGCATTGGGCTGACCTTTTGCAGGTTTGCTGGCTCTTGGTGGGAGGAGGGAGGGGAGAGCAGCCAGGGTCATGGGGCTACGTCACCCCAAGCACAGGTGGGGCTTCCCTGGGCTCTCTGGCTGCAGGCCGAGGGGGAGGGGGCAGCCTCTCATCAGGACCACTCGCGGGTCTCTTACCCCATCCATTACTCGCTCCTCCCCTGGTTCGTTCATTTGTTCATTCATTGAGGCACTTGCTTCTGCAGGGGTGGGACACAGACTTTGCCTTGTCACAACTGGACTACCTTGACACACGGAGACATTATTTTGTATTAAAAGGAAATAGTAGGGACTTCTTGGTGGTCCAGTGGCTAAGATTGTGCTAAGTCACTTCAGTCGTGTCCGACTCTGTGCGACCCCAGAGACGGCAGCCCACCAGCCTCCCCCGTCCCTGGGATTCTCCAGGCAAGAACACTGGAGTGGGTTTTCATTTCCTTCTCCAATGCAGGAAAGTGAAAAGTGAAAGTGAAGTCGCTCAGTCGTGTCCTACTCTTAGTGACCCCATGGACTGCAGCCTACCAGGCTCTTCCATCCACGGGATTTTCCAGGCAAGAGTACTGGAGTGGGATGCCATTGCCTTCTCCGAGTGGCTAAGATTACGTGCTGCTTATGCAGGGTTTCTGGGTTCCATCCCTGGTCAGGGAACTAGATCCCACATGCCACCCTTGTAAGATCCCACACGCCTAAACAAAGGTTGAAAATCCTGCTTGCCGCAGCTGAGACGTGGTTCTGCCAAATAATAAATAAATACACGTAAAATAGAATAAATAAAAACCACGGGAAATATTGAAGCAGGCTGAGCACCTGATCGAAGCTTTTTTTTTTTTTTTTTTAGTTTTAATAAAATTTCATTTCATAACACTATCACCAGGCCATTCAATGCCTTGTTCAGAGCAGTTTCAGGTTCATGGCAAAACTGAGCAGAATGTTAGAGTTCTCAGCTACCTTCTGCCCCCAACCCCAGGCAGTCTCCCCCTGGGAGTCAGCTCCCCTCCACAGAGCATGCATTTGTTATAACCAGTGAACAGGTTTGACACACCTTTACCACCCAAGTGCACCCTTATCATTGGAGCTCACCATTCTTGTACCTTCTGTGGGTTCGGCAGGTGTATCATGAAAGGTATCCACCATGGAAGTATGATACAGACTCACTTCACTGCCCAAGAAATCCTCTGTGTTCTCCCTCTGCATTCGAACTTACCATCGGACGTGGACATAAAATGCGTTATTTAAGGGACCCCAATGAGGGTGTGTTAGAGAGGAAGTGGGCAGCGGCTTGGTGCTGTGTTTCCTTAGATCTGCCCAGGCTTCTGCCGTCTGCTCCTGGCAGTTCTTCTGATGAACCATATTGAACTTCTCGGCTACTCCTGACCCAATGCTGGGCTTGTCTTGATGGGGTGCAGGGGGCGGACCACGGCCCCAAGGAAGAGGCACTGTGAACGGGATCCCCATTTCCTGTACACGGGGTAGTGGCTGAGGCCCCAGCGAGGCCTGTTTGGCCTTGGGCTGAACTGGGAGACTTCTAGAGTTGGGGGCAGCCGCAGCTGGTGGTGCGGAGGCCCTGCCGGCGTGGCCTGCGGTGATGGTGGCCGAAGGAAGTGGGGGAGGGGGAAGGGAGGCAGGTCCAGCACGCACTGCCCGGCTGGACCTCCCCTTGCCAGGCTGGCAGGCCTCCCAGCACCCGTGAAGGCATGTCTGGGTGAGCCACAGGGGTCTTGGCTCCTGACAGCCCCTCCCCAGCCCAATGCCACCCAGAGATGCTCCCGATGCTCGTGTGTGGGGCCCGTGAGATGGTGGCTCATTTTGTGCTCTGGCTCTGTCACCTGCATTCCTGTCGAGAGCATGCCAAGTCCAGGGCCTTTCTCTGGTGGGTCCCCAGGAAATACTAATTGTTAGCGAGAACCAGAGACTCAGGCTCCCCACTGCTGGCCTCCGGGCCCCTGTTCTCCCATGGTTTATAGCTCTCTCCTTAAATCACTCCCCAGGCCATGTGCTGGGACCTCTCCTCCTCTCCTCGCTGTGGGTTTTGTCCCACATTGGGTTTAGTCCCAGCTCATCCATCCAGATTTGGGGAGGCACTGCCAGAAACGCACGAGGAGGTCTGGGTGGACAGATGGGTGGAGCATGGGCAGGGAAGCCGGGCCGCGGGCAGGGTGGACCTGCGGGGCCCACTGCCCAGGCTGCCCGCTGCTGTCTATTAAGTCTCCATTAGCATGCTCTGTGGCGTTCCCTCTAACAGTTTGATTTATGCCGCCGCGGTTTTGCTTACAAATTAGAAGCTGCTATTGTGCTAAGTCGGCTTTAAAATCGATGCAGAATAAATGCAGTACACGGTAGCCGGACGATATTAACATGAGAAGTGCACCGTGGTCGTCATCCCTGGACCAACCACGACCCATTACAGGGAGATTCTGAGCCCTTTCCCCGCCTAATTTGAACACAGCTCAACCCCAAGGGCTCCCCTGGCACGGCCAGCTCCTGACGGAGCGGTGTCTCGAAACAGATTTGTCTGGAGTTGGGCCGGTTAACCACCGTGTTGAAGTCCCGTGGAGGCGTCTGGCCAGGCCGAGTTTGTTTCCCTGCCTGCTCCACACCCCCAGCTTCCGAAGTGTGCTTTGCTGTGACGCTCTGTGTGAGTGCCTGCGTGTGCTGGTCTGTGTGCACATGCACGCGTGTGTGTCTGTCTTGCCTTGGAGTGAAAAACAGTACCCCTGAGGCCAGGCCGTCATCGAGTATCCTGCCTCCCCAGCACTTCCCGTCATCAGCTCCTCCGTGTCCTCACTGCCCACCCTCTGGGCTGGGCTCTGGGGGAGAGCAGGGGAGGCCAGGTGTCTGGACGGGGAGCGTTGAACTGGCAGCAGCAGTGGCAGCAGGGGCTTGTCAGCAGAGCCATCAGCCTGGGGGCCGACGGGCGGCCAGACGGCAGGACGGTTGTCACCCTTCCCTACCCAGTGGAGTCTCAAGTAGATTTAAGACAAAATCCTGATGCTGGGCTCCATCCTCAGAAATCCTGCTCTGGTTGGTTTGGGGTGTCTCCTGGGGACCCCCACCTTGGGGATTCACATACACCTGTTACCAAGGCTGAGAACTGCCATCTAGTCTGTTTCCCTGACTTCAGATGGGTCTGTGCTCCTCTAGATGGGAGCCATACTGTGCTGCTGAGCTGTGCTTAGTTGGTCACTTGTTTCTTGTGTCTGACTCTTTGTGATCCCATAACTGTAGCCCGCCAGGCTCCTCTGTCCATGGGGATTCTCCAGGCAAGGATACTGGAGTGGGTTGCCATGCCCTCCTCCAGGGGATC
>NW_011494785.1:3287007-3300935 GCF_000754665.1 Bison bison bison | reverse complement strand
CAGGCTGTAACTCCTGGAGGAGAGAGACTTTGCCCACCATTGTGTGCCTGCTGCCAGCAGCACCTTTTGTGCTGTGCTGTGCTTAGTCACCCAGGTGTGTCCGACTCTTTGAGACCCTATGAACGGACTGTAGCCCACCAGGCTCCTCTGTCCATGGGATTCTCCAGACAAGAATATTGGAGTGGGTTGCCATGCCCTCCTCCAGGGGATCTTCCCAACCCAGGGATCGGATATAGGTCTCCTGCACTGCAGGCAGATTCTTCACCATCTGAGCTACCTATATGGCGCCTATGGAGAGTATGGGTCTCTACCAGTTAGGGAGCCAACCTAACTAATGTCAAAGCTCTCCGGGAAAAAAAAAAAAAAAACGAAAATGGGGAACTGATAGGTGGGAAGTTCCTCCTTCCGTCTAACCAGAATTCCTGCTGCTTCGGATCCTCCCATCGCTGGATGTGAGTGCCTGGCTCCATCTCTCTGCATGGATGGTGTCAGGCGGCAGGTCATCCCTGGGAGCATGGGGGCCCTGCTGTCCCATAAACTGGACGCTGAGGCTTTTGTTGGGGAAGCTGTGACAAACCTAGACGGTATAATAAAAGCAGAGACGTTTCTTTGCTGACAGAGCTTTGAATAGTCAAAGCTACGGTTTTTCCTGTAGTCATGTATGGATGTGAGAGTTGGACCATAAACGGGCTGAGCGCCGAAGAATTGATGCTTTCGAACTGTGGTGCTGGAGAAGACTCTTGAGAGTCCCTTGGACTGCAAGGAGATCAAACCAGTGACTCCTAAAGGAAATCAGTCCTGAATATTCATTAGAAGGACTGATGCTGAAGCTGAAGCTTCAATACTTTGGCCACCTGATGCGAAGAGCTGACTCATTGGAAAAGACCCTGATGCTGGGAAAGATTGAGGGTGGGAGAAGGGGATGACAGAGAATGAGATGGTTAGATAACATTGCCGATTCGATGGACATGAGTTTGAGCAAACTCAGGGAGATGGTGAAGGACAGGGAAGCGTGGCTTGCTGAAGTCCACAGGGTCGCAGAGTCAGACACAACTGAGCGACTGAACAACGACAGCGCGGCTTCCCTGAGGACCGTGCTGTGTGCTCCAGGCCACTGGAGTGGAGCTGGGAGCCCTCGGGGACCTGCAGTGTCAGAGGGAGGGGTGCGAGCAGTCCAACGACCCCTTATTCACACGGGACCCGGAGAGGGAGAGGACTTGGCCAGCAGGTCGCAGTGAGCCTCCAGTTCAGGCTGGCCTGGAAGCCCCAGGCCTGACTCCCATCAGAGCCACTTCCCACCCATGCAGACCCTGCTGGGAAGAAGTGGGCCTGGACCCTGTCTCTGGGGAGACTGAGCCGGGGGTAGGATCCCGCATCTCAAGTGAGGCTGAGCGCCTGCCGGCTCCCAGACACACGTGCTGTGCCAGGAGCACCGCGTGACGGGCTGGGGGAATGACAGCTGTCGGGTCTGGTTTGATGCCAGTGCAGGCCCCTGACACATCCCCCAGTTCTGCCAGATCGACTGCTGCGGCCATGTGCTTCCTGTGGCAGTGGTAGGGGGGATGCAGGTTTGCCCTGGATGGGCCAGTGCCCCGAGGAGGGGGAGCAGAGCAAGGGTGTCTGGGACAAGCGGCCCCATGTGGTGGTCAGGCTGTCACTCGTCACTGCAGGGTGAGCATCCCCTGTGACCTGGCTCCATGCGGTGTACAGAGGTGCTCTCAGTGGGCTCAGCCCCAGCCTGGAGAGCTCCATTCCAGCGTAGAGACAGGTTCCATGTCAGCCTGGAGTGCTAGGAGCTGTGAGTGGGTAAACACAGAAAGCTGTGTGGATGCCGGGACGGGCACGTGGCCTGAAGTCAGGGCCTGGGGCGTGCTCTCATCTGCATTGGGGGTGAGCGGAGGCGAACCACTTCAGGCCAGACAGGGCTTTGCCTCCTGGTGTCTCTCCCTGCGCCCCACCCGGCAGGCCACCCCCCGCCCCCGCCCTTGCCCCGACCCTGCCAGGAGACCGGCAGCAGGACCAGCTCGGTTTCTGCACCTTCTGCAGGAGAGGGCAGGGTAGTAGGGAGGCCGTCACGCCCGCGGTCTGGAGGTCTGAGTGTAGGAGTCTCGTGCGTGCCCACACTGCTCGGGGGCAGTCTGCAGGCAGCTGCAAGCGGGCAGTTCTTTGTGGGCTGCTGGCCGGTTGCTGCGTCCTCATGGGGAGATGAGCAATGCATCTTAGCAAGCTGCCTGACTCAGCTCAGTTCCGGAGCCTGGAAGCGGGGAAACAGCCCCCTCCCCTCCGCAATAACAGGAAGAGGGGGCAGAGGAATTGGCTTGTCTGGGGGAACAGAAGGGATTATTATCCAAATAGGTCATGCTCATCAGAGGGGCGTGACCACAGCCGCCCGGGAGCTCCAGAGCCTCCAGGCTGGTCCCCAGGAAAGGTGGGCGGGATCTTTCTCAGCTGGAAGAGGGGGCTTGTGCCAGGAGGACCCAGAGGGACCATGCTTTTGTGCTCAGTCTACCTGCTGGGCCAGGCTGGAGCCACTTCCTTCCTTCTGACCACAGTCAAGGTCCCAGGGCCCATCGACATCCCAGGCCTGGGACTGCCCTGGTGTTCCAGTGGTTAAGAAACCACCTCCTAATGCAGGGGATGTGGGTTCAATCCCTGGTCAGGGAACTAAGATCCCACCTGCTGTGGGGCAACCAAACCCAGGTGCCACACTAGAGAGCTGGCATGATGCACTGAAACCCCAGCACAGGCAAAAAAAACAAAACAAAACAACCCAAGAAACAAAACCAAAAAACCATCATCCCAGGCCTGATGTGAGGCAGAAGAGAGGGGTCAGGGCTGCTGTTCTGCCATCTCTCCTGCTGGTCAGTTTTGGGGGTTTCAGAGGAGAGAGAGCCTGGGGAGGACAGAGATCCTGGAGGTTGCCCTGGATCTGCCTCGGGGGAGGAGAAAGGAAGAGCCAAAAAGGAAGGTGGTTTTTTATTCTCAGAACTGCACATAACGGCAGGTGCTTCTTTCAAGACCAGAGATGAGAACCGTCCCTTCTTAGTTTTGGAGCTTTGGTAAGGCGACTCATTTTACCACTCTACTCACAAGTTCAAGGAGACTGGCTGGGATGTTTCTGGGGGATGCTCAGTTCCAGAAAGATTGGATCACATCCGGCAGCCTTGGGAGGGCCCAACCCGAGTCCTCTGGCTGGGATGTCCTTGGGGGCCGCCTGGCCTCTTCCCCTCCCTCCATAGGAAGCACTGACTCTCCCTGGGGATGGAGGGTCCAGGCTTCCCCTGGGGTTCAGATTTTAGGGCTGTCTCCTTACATCTGACCTAACAGCAGAGAGGGCCCAAGCCCACTGCTTACTGAGACACTTAGGCTCAGGCGGGAGACCCTAGCACTTACCTGGCGTGTCTGGGTAGGGTGTGGAGGCTGGGATGGAGCCCTCATTCCCAGGCCTCTGTCTGTGGATGCGCCGAGCCCTGTAGCATCTTGTCTGTGCATCAGCGACAAGCACCCCGGTTGGCGAATCTGAATCAGTGTGTGCGTGCTAAGTCACTTCAGTCGTGTCCGACTCTGCGACCCCATGGACTATAGCCAGCCGGGCTCCTCTGTCCATGGGATTCTCCAGTTAAGAATACTGGAGTGGGTTGCCATGCCCTCCTCTGGGGGATCTGCCTGAACCAGGGATCGAACCCTCGTCTCTTGTGTCTCCTGTACTGGCAGGCAGGTTCTTTACCACTAGCGTCACTTGGGAAGCCCCGTGAGTGCTTACTGGTGAAGAATTAAATGCAAGAGCCGAAGCCAGCAGTCATTTCAAGCAACACAGGGAGACTGAGAGCCCCAGGGCGGCAGTAGGCACTGTCTGCCATGCTTGTGCCAGGTTTTCTGGGGCCTGAACGTGTCCCCCAAGACTGTGCAGTCTGGCTTGTTGGTGCTGCTGGCAGAGGCTTCAGAGAGCTGCTGCAGCCTCCTGATAAGGACTGGCCTCAGGGAGGCCCATCTTCTGTATGGCCCCATGGCTGGTACACCCCTGGGCTCCGTGGGCCACCACGGTCAGATGCCCGAAGGGACAGAGCTATTTCTGGTGGGCACGGAGGAGGAGTGTGGATGAGAGATGGTGCAAGGCTGCCTCGTGGGTGGACCACCCGTGCCTCTATCCCCTCGCCTGCTCGTGTGACTCGTCCTGCTTACCCTTTTGCTCCACCAGGCTGGGTCCTCCCTGCCCGAGCCTGTGTGAGGCAGGGGGCCTGGATCCCAGAGGGCCCTGTAGATAACAGGAGGTGGGATGCTTCATAAACAGGGGTGATGAGTCCCACCCAGGTGGGCTGGGGTGGGACAAAGCTTGACTTCCGCCAAAGTGATAGTGACCAAGGATGACTGACACCTGTGTGATGCTCACCTGTTCAACACACAACATACCTTCATGCACGTTTCTCATCTGCTCCTCAGGGCTTCTCTCAAGGATGTAACAACAGCTAATATTTGTTGAGCAATTACTGAGTGCCAGGCACTGCACTAAATGTTTTACATGCATTTGAAAAAAATTTTCTCCTAAAGGGAGCCCTCCTACATTGTTGGTGGGAATGTAGATTGGTACAGCCACTTTGGAGAATAGTATGGAGGTTCCTTAAAAAACGAAAAATAGAGCTATCAGGCAATTCAGCAATCCCACTCCTGGGCGTATATCTGGAGAAAACTATACTTTGAAAATGTACACGCACACTTCAATGTTCATAGCAGTACTATTTACAATAGCCGAGGCCCGGAAGCAGCCTGAATGTCCGTTGACAGATGAGTGGATAAAGATGTGGTACATATATACACAATGGAATATTACTCAGCCATAAAAAAGAATGGGATAAAACCATTGCCACAGCATGGATGCACTTAGAGATGATCTTACTAAGTGAAGTAAGTCAGGCAGAGAAAGACAAATACCATATAACACTGATGTGGTTAACACACGTGTGGAATCTAAAATATGACACAAATGAGCCTCTTTATGAAATCGGAGCAGGCTCACAGGCCTAGAAAACAGACTTTGTTTACCAAAGGGAAAGGGTTGGGGAGGGCAGAGATAAATTAGGAGGTTGGGATTAACATATGCACGCTGTTATATAAAAAATAGATAATCAACAAGGACCTACTGTATAGCACAGGGGACTCTACTCAGTAGTCTGTAATGACCTATATGGGACACGATTCTGAAGAATAGATACATGTATGTATGTAATGAAATCTCTTCGCTCTATGTCTGAAACTAACACAACATTGTAAATGAATGATAGGGGTGGTTTCATCTCTAAGTCGTGTCCGACTCTTGTGACCCCATGGGCTGTGGCCCTCCAGGCTCCTCTGTCCATGGGATTTCCCAGGCAAGAATACTGCAGTGGGCTGCCGTTTCCTTCACCACGGGATGTTCTCGACCCAGGAATGGAACCCAGGTCTCCCCTCTTGCAGGCAGATTCTTTTCCGCCTGAGTCCCCAGGGAAACCCCTGTTTTCCCTCTGGATCTCTCTTATAAGGACGCTCGTCATGGTACTTAGGGGTGGTCCAGGATGATTCCCAATCTCAGACCCTTAACTCAGTCACACACATGAAGACCGTTTGCCCAAATCAGGTCACCCACGGGTTCTGAATTAGGGTGTGGATGGACATGTGAGGGCATCCGCAGGTGCTGTGGACCCAGGCGCCAGGAGCTGGTCCCAGTTCAGACCCTGGGTGTATGAGCCCTCCCTGCAAGGGCCGGTGTGCAGAGCCAGGGCGGTGACCCCCACTTGGGGCCTCATGGTTGCTGGGGGGCATCAGGGCCGTGGCCGAGCTGCCCTCACGCTTCCCTCCTGCTCTGTCTGCTGACTCTCAGCCTCTGGACCCGGAGGCCCCTCGAGTTTCTGGCTCCTCTCTTGGCCTCCGGACTTGCCTTCTCTGGACTCATCCCTGGGTGCCCTCTGCTTTCTCATTGTTGACCAGATACTTTCTCCTGACTTCTGACCACACTTGCCCTCTGTAGTGTTCCTGCCTGGGGCTGGCTGGCAAGGGCCTCTCACCAGGACCTGTCTATGCCGTGAACCCGTGCCCAGGCTGAGAGCCCTGTGCACGTGCCCAGGCTGAGAGCCCTGAGGCCTGATGGGGGGTGGGCTCTTGGTGGGACTGCCCAGAGGTGGAGCAGTGGGCTGCTTCCCCTCTGCGTTTTGCTGAACTGGAGAGAGCGAGGACACGGGCTTATGGCTGCACGGCTGTCCTGCCAGGGACTACCCGGGCTGAATGCAGACGGAGCCCCTTGCCACCTCACAGGCCCAGCCGGCAGCCTTCGGTCTGGTAGGCGCTGCTGCCTCAGCCTCTATTGCAAAGATGTTTCAGGAACCGCTGCTGTGTGGGCGCTCTTGTGGTTCCCTGAGCAGCAGACCAGGGCCTCCTGCCCTTTCGGCTCATTCCCCAGCCTTCCCGCCCCTCCAGCTCGTCTGAGCACTGCCCTGGCCGCCCCCCTGCACACCTCCTGCCCCCAGATTGCCCGAGCCTGCCTGAGCGGCTGGGAATCCTGGCAGAAGTGGGGGGCATCTTGGATCACCCAAGGGGATGAAGGGTCTTGGATGTCAGGCTGCTGCTGCTGCTAAGTCACTTCAGTTGTGTCCGACTCTGTGCGACCCCATAGACGGCAGACCACCAGGCTCCTCTGTCCCTGGGATTCTCCAGGCAAGAATACTGGAGTGGGTTGCCATTTCCTTCTCCAATGCCTGCACGCATGCTAAGTCACTTCAGTCGTGTCCGACTCTGTGCGACCCTGTGGACAGCATCCCTCCAGGATACTCTGTCCACAGGATTCTCTAGGCAAGAATACTGGAGTGGGTTGTCATTCCTTCTCCATGGGGGTCAGGAGGCAGGCTCAGTTCCGGTTCCTCCGGGGATTCAGCTGGGGAAGCAGATGTCTTCCCCGGTGCTTGGTCCCGGGTCCCAGCTTTTCTCTCCCTGACCTTGTCTCCCCATCTCCCCATACCCCCACCCCGGCCCTTGTCCCTCCACTGACCAGATGGTCTCCTGTGTTGCAAACAGTGCCCACCAGGGCCTAGCCCATCCTGCCCTGGGGCCAAACGTTTCCGGAGGACACAGCGCTTCCTTTGCACCTGCCTCTGCAAATAGTCGATGCCTACTGAATGCTCTTCAACGCTTGGGGCCACAGTCTCCCAAAATAAGGGTGGAACAGTGGTTTCTCAGTTCCTGGAGACCATCTCAGCCCTAGGGGTGTTCCCGGCCACTCTGGGACCAGAGGGGGTGAGAGTCCCTCCCAGCCTGTCCTACTGGCTGCTCCCAGCTCACCCCCTACCCGTGTCCCTCACTCTCCACTCTCCTCCCCAGTCAGCTGCTGCTCTGGTCCTCTGCTCCCTGAGAAAGTACTGGTTTGTTGGAAGCTTGCCTGTCCCGAGGTCACCCCAGGAGACCCCCAAGGACGCCACAGGGCTTCCTTGACCCCCATCCGGAGACCCCCGGCCAGTAGGATCTTTTGCGCCCCTCCCTGCCTGGAGTGATGGGGCAGGGCTGGGGTGGGGGGGTTGTTTATCAGGGCCCAGCGTGTCCTGCCATCAGCCTGCTGGCCGGGAGGTGAAGGACGCCTCAGACTGGGGACACTGCTTAGTCAAGAGTGTGTGCCTGGGTGTGTAAGGATTGTGGGCTTTTAAAAGTAATTTTAACTTCTTGCCAAGAATGCCACACATTCTTTCTCTCTCTGCCCCATGGGGCCTGTGATCCCTGCAGGAGGCAGCAGGTGCAGACATGAGAGAGGCAGGCGGAGGTGGGGGTGGAGAGGGCAGGGACATCCCAGGTCCCCCCCCGCCCCCGGCTTCCCTGACCAGGCCCGGGTGCCTCCCCCTGTCTGGTGCCTCTGGATTCCTGCTGGTGGTACCCTGACCCTCCAGGTCAGGAAGGAAGATCCTAGCTCTGCTGCCCCCACGGCAGACGCAAGCGTGCTCTGGGGTGGGGAGTCAGTGGGGACGATGCTCCCAGGTCAGGCCCTCGTGCTGACCTTGGCCAGGACCAGGTTCCTGGCCTTGCCCCCGCTTCCCGAGGGAGAGGTGCCGTGGGGAGAGGGCTTGGAGGGAGCTCTCCAGATCCACGCGTGACCACCGGCTACCCCTGTGCCCGTGCTGGGCCCACCCTGAAGAGGTCAGCAAAGCGCGGGGCTGGCAGGGCGGGGCGGGTGGAAATTCACGTGGAATTGGCTCGCCTCGGTGCCAGGGCAACAGATGTTGGCCTCGGAGCCTGCATGGGGTTCGCTCCAGGCCGTGGGCGGGCGGCACCTTCAGATGATCTCCTGGGTCGGGTTTCTCATTGGCTCCAGGCAGGGCCTTTCACTTTCCTCCACCTTTTCACCCGCTGTGGCATGTGGGTCCGGCCAGCAGAGAGTCCGCCGCTCCTCTCTGCCCCGCGCTGCAAGCTCCCTGAGGCTGGGCTGGCTCTCCAAAGGCCAGGCCAGCCCAGCGTAGGGTCTCCCTGCTCCCTGCAAGCATCGTGCTGCCTCTCCGGTGCAGACGGGCAGTCCCCCGAGCCCCGCAGGGGACCGGAGCCTGCTGGACTCAGCCCCTACTTCTCCCGAGGTCCTTGCTGTCTGGTCTTGGCGTGCACCCCTGGATCTTTCTTTTCGATAGGATTCTAACAGCCAGAGGATGGCGAGTGGGGCAGGCACAGGCCTCTCAGCTCCCAGAGTGTCACCAGGTACCTGCTCCCAACACACACACACACACACACACACACACACACACACGCACGCAAATCCTGGATCATCCGTGTAATCTCCTCCCCAGATATTTTCTGTCCCGAGCTCCAGCTTCCTTGATAAGCTCCTTTCTCTTTTTACTGTGAGCTTTACTTATTTATTTACATGTAAATTCCTTCTGATAAGCAGCGGATATGAAACCTGTTTAAGGTTTGTTTAACAACAGTGAGGGAGAACTCAGCAGCAGCGTGGTTTGTTTGGACTGGGTCTTCAGGGCTGTGGGAACTGGAAACTTTCCGCTCCCCGCCACCATCACCCGGATCTGGTGTGTTCCCTCCCCCGCCTCCTCTCCATCCCCTTGTTGCCCCCTGGAATCTTGAACTAGAGAACACCCAGAGGGCATTCAGTCTGGTGGTTTGAGCCTGGCTGTGCGTCAAGAGTCACTGGGAAGCTTGCAACTCACACCCTTGGGCACAAGTGGGGATTGGGGTTCGGTTTGGTTAACAAGGTGGCTCAGTTGGTAAAGAATCTGCCTGCAATGCAGGAGAGCCAAGGGCATGGCAACCCCCTCCAGTATTCTTGCCTGGAGAATTCCAGGGACAGAGGAGCCTGGTGGACTTCAGTCCATGGGGTCACAAAGAGTGGGACGTGACTGAGCGACTAACACACACTTGGTTTGTAAGCGCCCGGGTGACCCTGACAAGTCCACCCCTGGCTTCCTGGTCCTGGGGGTGGTGTTTGGTCCCCGTGCTCTAGTGCAGTGCTGGCCCTCTCCCTTCTCTGCTGAGGCCACCGAACTCCCACTTCCCCAGGGGGGCCATCTACCGTCTAGGGGTGTTTTACTCTGGAAAGTTCCTTCTCACTGGTCCTGGTCTGTTCCCCAGAGCTGCAGGGACGGATTGCCTGCCCTCTTCTCTGGGGTGGTCTTCTCGTGTAAGGAGTCCGGTCATCTCAGTCACTCCAGTCCTCCCCAGTCTATGCACCCCGGCCCCTTCTCAGACTTGTCAGCCGCCTTCCCCTGGCTGCAGGAGCATGGAGCAGGCGACAGAGGGGAGGGGTAAGGGCGAACCCTAAGCTTGCTAGCTGGGCCTCCCCCTGACTGCACCTTGCCTCATCTTTTTCTGTCTCTCCCAGTCACCATTAGCAGGCCATCTTCATGGAGCTCTCCAGCCGCCCCCTGCCCCAGCCTCACTATTGATTATTAATAATTAACTTAGCAAGAACATTAAATAACATCATTTGCTGGTATTTTAAAGGTACAGAAGGCACATGTAAGTTATAAAGGTTAATAGAAGGGACCCCCCCCACCCCGAACCCACCACACCCCCAAGGCCAGAGCCTCACCAGCACATCTGTGGTCATCACTGGCCTCTCCTCTTGGAGGGACCCCCATCCTGGCTGTGTTTTGTTCCTCTTTCTCCTTGGTTTTGCGATGTTGACACTTGTACACGGCCCTCAACTACACGTTCTAGAGCCGTGTTTGCACCTTCTTCTGAATTTCTCGGTGGTGCTTAGGGTCTGTGTCCTGCTCAGACAGTTCCCTTTCCAGACATGTCCCCTCCAACCAGACCATCAGCCCCTTGAGGGCAGGACCTCTGTTCATCCTTCACAGTACCCCTCTTCCCCTGCCCCAGGTCCTGTAGTGGGCACTCAGTCAATCCTGCTGTTAATTGACTAAATGGCCGGGTCCTCACAGGCCACACGCCCCTGCCTGTGAGCTGGGTGACTGGCTGCTCGGTCCCTCCTGTTCCTTACTGCATGTCTCCTCCAAAAATAACATCCCCGGAGCTGTATTCCTGGGTGGTTCGGATGTGTTCTCTATGAGGCTCTTAGCTTCATTGTGCAGTGGAGGGGCAATTCTAGGCCAGGGCTGCATGCTGGGTGGGGGCGGGGCCTGGGCTGTGCTGGTCTCAGCCTCCCGACCCAGTCGCTCTGCTCGGGGGGCCAGGAGAGGTGCTGTCCTGGCAGGTCTGCAGGAAACAAAGATGCCATCCTGGTCTCCCAGGCTTCTCGGGCATCTGGGGATATACAACCCAGAGGGCAGTGAACTAGAGCTGTTTAGGGAAGAAATTTAGTGAATGAATGAAGGGATGAGTGGAGAGCGAATGAGTGAGTGACTGAAGCAGAGGGCAGACAACCAGGAACATTATGGGCAAGAACGCTGGCTGGGAGCATTTTCCTCATTATTTTGTGTGATGCTGGAAAAGTCACCTAATGTCCTCTGAGTTCCCTCTTATGTGAAGCGGGGCAGAAGTGTGTCCATCCCCAGGCTGGCCCAGGAGACCACTGGGGATCACATTTGTGAAAGTGACCGCTCCCCTCAAGGTCACGTCTGCGCAACCGGGATCTCGGTGGATGGAGACTGGCTGTGATAGGCATGGGTATGTTTCCCTCTCAAGTGGGTTGCTTATGACTTGAGAGGTGCCCCCTGACCCTCTCTGCCAGCCCTGGTGATTGCTGGCTATTTGCTGATGGAGAATCTGGTTCCCCCCGCAAGCTGGGTTTGTACTGTAGCCAGAGCACTGCAAACGCTTTCTTTCCCATCGTGCTGGGACATGGGAGACCTGATGGCCAGACCCAGCCAGCAGCACCTTCCTGCTTTGCTGTGGGGAGAGCAGGTGTCAATCTGATTAGCTTGGGGTTGGGGGGGCATTGGACTCGCTGCTGCAACAGCATTTAATCTGGGGAGACTAGCCAGTCCTCTCAAATAGAGACTTGCTGAGGTCATGCCTTATCTTCCAGAATCCCCAGGGAGCTGCCAAAGTCAGGGAGGGGGCAGTCTAGTGAGCCAGGGTCCCACAGCTCCTTGGTTCTTGTGACTTGAGGCTTTCCCAGGGTTGAGGGTACATCTGCTGCTTCTGTCTTTCTGTGCCCTTTGCACGCCCATGGTGTTGCAAGAATAGTGGCCCCGAGACCCGAAGAGCGGGGCTCCAGCCCCCATCTCTGTCTCCTTAGCAGCCCACGTCTCTGTCTCCTTAGCAGCCCACATCTCTGTCTCCTCTGTCTCTGGACCAGTCGTCTGGTGTCTCTGAGCGTCACCTCCTCTGTGGCAGAGAGAAGACAGTGATACCCCGAGGGGGTCATGCAATCGTGTGATACTAATGACTATTGATTGAGTGCTTACCAAGAGGGTACATACTCTACAGGCGTCATTTCAGCAACAGCCCCGAGAGGGGTGGTATGGTGTTCCATGTGGCTGCTGCAGCCCAGAGAGATTAGGTGACTTGTCCAGGTCGCACAGCTGGTGGTTGCAGGGTGGGTTGGCACCAGTGGGCACCTGTGCTGTCCATCTGCGCTGTGCTGCTCCTCTCTGTAAATGAGATGACATGTGAAGAGTGTCCAGTGTGCAGCGGCTGGATCTGAGTCTGACCCGGTCTCTGTGGTATTACTGAGAGCTTAGCCGGGGCTTTCTGGGGACTGGAAGGAATGGGGGTGGAGGTAGAGAAGAGACTGGCAAGCCAGGTCTGTGCACCCCACCTCTGTCACGCAGGCCAGGACGTATTTTTGGTGGCAGCCTGATGACTCTCCTCCGAGCTCAGCGGGAGGCCAAGGGGTGGGTAACGATGCTCAGCACTCAGCTCGTCCTGCAGGTTTGTGAGAGCTCGTCGTGGACCTGGTCTTGGAGTGCTGTCTGGGTCCCTGGAACTGTGGGGTCACCTGAGAACTGCCCCGCAGGTGGGCCTGCCCCGAGGGAGCACGTGACCGGCCCACAGCCTCCAGGCACACACACATGGGAGTAGAGATGGGTGACTAGGGCCGGCAGCCCAGCCACGTGAGCGGCACCACGGGAAGGGCGGCTCCCTCAGATGTGATGTGCTGGGGGTGACTCAGCAGCGGGGGGCTTCCTGGAGCCGGGGGCTGCTGCTGAAGCGGGAGTGGAGTGTAGCCAGGAGGGGGAGGGGGCATTTTGAACTGGGGTCAAGGCCTCCTTGTATCGTCCTGATCAGCACCGTCCCCTCATCACGTTTTTTAAGGAGCATTGTATGTGGGCTACCCTCCTGGGAGCTGGGGTCACCAAGTCCTGGACCTGCCTCCTGGGGGCTCCCTGTCAAAGGCAGGAGGGCTGATGCCACTGGGGTAATCATGACCTCAGGCCGTGCGGCGGGGCCCCGTGCAGGAGAGAAGGTCCCTGTGTTTCCCACCCCATCTCCTCACGCCAGGGAGGACCTCAGGTCTGCTGACCCCTTCCTCCACCCTCACCGAGGACCCTCCAGGGCTGGGTCCTGCCAGGCAGGCTCAGGCTGCTCCTCTGTCTGGGTCTGGCCGGCCCTCCTCGGAGGGGCTGAAATTAAAAACCTGATTGATTGATCTCTCTGGAATGAACGGCAGTTTCCTGGCTCAGGGTCTTCCCGACCCCCATCACGGGGAGGGCAGGTCAGTACCCCCTCCCCTTGCAAAGCTGCAAGTGGGCCGAGTGGGTCCCGTGTCTACGCGGCCAGCTGTTCCCGCTGCGGAGGGCAGCACCGCCACCATCTGCAGCTCATTCCACTGCATGAATTTTGCAAACAGCCTTCTTCGTCATGTTTATGAACTCGGCGGACGCTAGCTGCAGGCCGGCCTTCCTGTGATGATGGAGGGCTTGTCTGGCAAGTCCGCAGGTTGCTTTTCGGAGTCTCGGCCTTGCCAAGGATGCTCCCTATGACCTCCTGTGTCTTCCCACCTCCCGTCCCTTCCCCTCCCCTTCCAGCCTCCAGGGGAAGACTAGAATATTCCCTCCTTTCTGTTTGCAGTGCACACAGCAGCTTCTATCTGTCCTCTGGAGAAGAGGCTCTCTTTGCACCTCACAGGTGAGGGTCAGAGAGACCCAGGTCTGAGGCTGAAGGTTCAAGGCTGCCGAGCTGAGCCTCGAACCTGGGTCCCGACTCTGCGTCCTTTGCTCCCTCGTCTGGCCGGCGTGACACTCGCCTTCCCTGGGGCCCCGTGCAGAGTCCTCACTGGCCCCAGCGGGGACTGCAGCTGCCAGGGGCCAGCCTGCTTTGTGCTGAGCATGGTTTGTGGCTTTTGTTTGTCCCCACGGTGCCCTTTGTGAATGTCATTGAGTTACGACGGGGCTGGCTCCTCTCCTGAGTTGGCAGCAAAGCCCACTCGCCGTAGTCCTCTTCCCCAGAGAGCCGTGTCAATGGTGCCGTGGCTCATGGGAGAGCCCTGGCTGGGAGGGGACGCCTGGGTTTGGACCCACAGCCAGCTGCCCCTTGGCCCTGCTCCGAGCCAAGTCGAATGCCCTCATGTG